>NC_017849.1:3669794-4269794 GCF_000002495.2 Pyricularia oryzae 70-15 | reverse complement strand
GGCTGCCTTGAACAGTAAAACTGCCCCCCTGGTCTGGCGTTGACCGCAGAGTACAATAGTAATCAACCACATGCCATCGAAAGAGAAAAGAGGCAGAAGTCGTCACTCCAATTAATCGGCGACAGCCATCTGAAAAAAGCGCCTGCCAAAATAGAAATAAAAAAATGCACAAAACAAATCGAATCAAGAGAACAAACAAGAAGCGACTCAGAAATGGCATTGGTCATCAATTGCTTGCTTCGGGGGCCAAAAACAACAAGCCTCGGCGGTTAGAGAAGAGTCTCTTATTTCGGAACCACTTTTTGAAATGTGATGTGCGACAAGTTTTGTAGAGATCAAATATCAGCACATAGCAGTTCGTCACATCTAGCGAAAGACCCAAAGCCAGATACGTGAGTGGCTTGTCTCATTTCTTTTGCGGCCTCGGGTCGAATCGTAAACATCGAATCATGATAAAGAATACTCGGATTCCCGCCCACTGACATGACCCGATCCGACAGTCCTGCATTCCGGCACGGATGACGCTCCGCCCCTCCCATCTTCGCGCCTTCAATTGGCCTATTCAAACGGGCATCGCACATACAGTACAATCTTGGGCCCGCAAAGCAAGGGTCTCGGCAGATCCCCGCCCCCGGGACAGGGGTTATTTACCAAAAATGTAAAAATAGCAAATCCCTCTGCGGCAAGTCCACTGGGAAGCCTACCCGAGCATCTGGTTGCCTTGATTGGTACTAACCCCTGGCTAGGTTAAGCTAGCAGCCCCGGCCTTCCATGATTCAAGGCGGGGCCTGAAAGATGCAGATATGCACTCACCTTTACAGTACCAAAGAAAGTACCTGGCTTGGTGGTAAAGCGCTAAGAACAGCCAGTACATGGTATCAGAGCACAAAGAGGAAGGGAAATTGGAGACGGAGATATATGACTTGAAATTACACCTGCAACATCTTGCGCAACTTTTAAGAACCGGGCGACTAAGGCAAGTTGGGTTACATGTCACACTGTTCAGACTGCCAGCGGGAAACCCTTCCTCTTCGAACGCTCCGCATCATCCTCCCAGAAGATCACGTCGTGACCCTGGTAGGATGGAAAGGAGAGAGAGAGGGCAAAGACTGTGGTGTGGATGTGGAGTGCTCCATTATGCCCTTGTCAAGAAATGCTTCATACACATTCTTGAGCAACAAATCAATTCCCCAAATTCTTCACAGGTCATGTATTGCTCTAGAAGAAACCTCTATCTAGCAGCTCTCCTCATGGCGCCTAAGTCGCTCACACTGAGCGTTATCAAAATCCCTGACCTACACCGCCGTACGGGCTGGCACCGTCCTTCATCTTGCTGGTGCTGTGTATACTGTAAGCACCATAATTTCTCCACCAGAACTCATATTCCCAAAAGCATGACAATCTGTCCATTCAAACAATGGAGATGTGGTGGAGTCGACACCTATGTTGGCGACGAAAAGAAAAGTGAAAAAAAAACAAAACAAATAGGAAACGAATAAAAAAAACACATCTCTTGGCTAGAAAGCCAACAAATTCTCAAAGGGGTAGTCGCTTGGGAGTAAGTCCTCGTGTCCCCAACGCCTAATAACAAACAAACCAATGATTGCGAGTAAATGCAGAGGCCGTATCTCTGTTTCCTAGTCCATTCCATGTGATGCCTGCCGTTCGATTACGGGTATCATATCATTATGACCTGCCAATGCCCTTTTGCTATAACTCACCGCAATGTCAAGAATAAATCCGGGTTTTTGGAAAAGGTGGTAAAAGGACAAAACAAAAAAGAACAAAAAGGAGGGTTGGATGGTTCCGGTCCCAACCCCGTGTCTTAACCGCCCTTCTATCTCTCATGTCTTCATCAAGTCGTAATATTCGCTTGCAAGCAAGCCAAAACGTCCGTGCCGTGTATGCCAGCGGCTGGGTCGCCATTTTTGTTTTCGTTCATTGAAGCTCGGCGTCTATAAGCTCCCCGGTCGTTTGCATCGTAAAGTCACCGATGCTATCCATGGGCTCTGACGATTCGCACGAGTTCTCCCATTCTTCCAATGGTAAGCAAAAACGTTAGTCATGTTTGAGTATCGGTAAATGTTTCACTCATGCCTGTCTCACTGGACATACCCGAGGCATCATCGTCGAGTTCTTCAACCATCAACTGCTGAAGTTGTCTTATGACCTCTGGATGAAAGTTAGCTGAGAATGAACCTAGTGATCAAGAACCTTGTCATGTTCATCTGAAGAACCAGAAGTGATACATACCACGCCTAGCTGGCCAATAAATCTCTGGGCTTTGTGACAGCGACAGTGCCGGTGCCAATGCCTGCCCACTCCCGTCCGCATCAACCGCAAAAAAGGGATCACACTCTCGGAATAGGCTTTCGAACACCTTTCCGACCTGATGCTGACACGGTTGCTGACGGGTGATGTACTGGTTGTTCAAGAAGCGGATACATTCCCATCCCAGTCTTTGTGCGGCAAGATCGACTGCGTTTGCATGAGCTACACCTCCGGAATCCTCTGGGAATTCATGTGAAGGGCCAAAACTGAAGATCTCCAGCTTTAGAAATTCGACGACGTCCTCGCCAACTTGAGGCTCGAGGTAATTCAACAGACCAGGTGCCCATCTGTGGACATTTTCGAGACCGTCTGCCGGGTACGGAGGCTGGGACTCACGCTCTGATAGCAACAGGTCGTGAAATACGTCTCGATGGAAATCCAGAAAGGCCCTGCCTTCGTTATTCTGCAGACTCCTGGACTGTTCGCATATTTGCATAAAGAGGTCGTTCACCCGGTCTCTGTCCTGACTCATGCGGCAGCAGACAACGGCAGCACGAAGAAAGGGTGTGACTGGATAGGAAACCATGGCCCCGGTGATCCCGGCCATCAAAGTGTCGAACACTTTGGATTGTGTGTAAGAGCTGATACGCACAAGTGCGGCAATAATTTCTTCCACTTCAGGTAGGCTCTGGCCTAGGCAGAGTAGCTTGTCCAGGAATATGTTGTTCTCGGTTCGAGGCCAGTCACGTCCAATCAATCCCAACTCGTGTGTGGTCATCTCATGCATGGACGTCTGGTCCCGATATGCCGCGTACAGTCGTGTGTTCAGCAACTGTTGCATGTTTCTGGCATCATTCGAATCGAGGCTCTTGGGTCCATGCATATTAGCCAGAAGATCTGCAAGCAATCCAATGATGGCATCGTAGTTTGGCTGTCGAGTTGCCATCCTGCGGGAAACCGCCTGCGCCATCCGGGCAAATTGCGGGTTGCTGTCGTTGGAGTCCGCCGCAATGACGAGAACGAGTTTGTATAGATGGCCATGATCCAGAAACACAGCCTTCTCCAGGCTTCCCAGGAGGACGAAAGAAAGCATAAACCCAAAGACTTCGGCCCAGGAGCGTATGTTAACATGGAAGTGAGACCACAGCTCATCTATCAGACGCATGGCCTGTTGCAGGTAGCAGCTCTCGTCGAACAAGTCCAGCGGCCGGCGTGGGTTGGTGCCAGAGTGCTGATGCCAGCGAGCCTGAGCACTCTCAATGACAGAGATCATAACCTGCATGATGTTTTTTCTCACCTGCGCGTCAGGACTTCGCTGAATCATCCTTTGAAATGCAATTGGCCGGTCGCTAAAGTACTTGAGAACTGCAGACGAGGCGTTCTTGTCTTCCCTAGTCCAGGTGTATATGGACATCAAGAGTCTGTTGAATTCGGGCACGTCCTTCGCGCGAGAAGCAACCTGATCCAGATGACCAAGGGCCATCTCCACAGTGTCACTGTCTGCTTTGGTCCACTGGAACTTATCCTCGCTAGATCGCATCTTACGGTTCAATATCATAGCGTGGTGGACCAGGTTGATCTGACCAGGATCAAACAAGCAATGTCTGCGCAGCAGCAATGTGTTCTCTTGGTGAATATGCGCAGCCAGATCGGCAGGAACTTGGGCACGAAAAGGTCCCGGCTCGTTGACTCCAGCCAGAATGTCTTGTTCACGGGCCAGGTCAGACGAACGTTGATAGAAGAGCATGTAAGCGCTGTAAGTCTTGTCAAATGGCTGGCTTGTACCATCATAGGCAGCACGGATCTCGGATCCACCAAAGCAAGAACCTTCAATGAGCTGAGGGTCCCATGCCGTTACCATGTCGTCATTAAACTCGACCCAGGTGTCCTGTGAACCACTCGGGGTGGGTCGTTCGCGGATGTATGAGTAGTAGTGACCCGACTCGGCTGTTCCGGAATGCACCAAGACGCCAACGAGCTCAAACATGTCGGGCGGGCCTGTCTTCGACGGATCGGCCAGGTGCTCGACCGTATACGGGCGCATGTCAATATGCGTGGGAAACGAAAAGAAGTCGTTGATCTTGTTGCGTGTCAGAGATCGCAAGTTGAAATCGAATCGTTTCAGGTGAAAGATGAGGTTGTTTGGAATGTCCTTCAGGCATGCTCTCTTGACGGCGTCCACGTGCCGATCGCAAGTAGAGCACTTGTACTTGTTGTCACCGCCCATGATCTCGCCTTCAACATAGGCTTCCAAGCTCTCTTGCAGACTGCTCTTGCCTTTGATATCGCACTGTATGGCGGAAAAGGGCTCCAGCCGCTCCGATATGTGCTCACATTCCTGAGATCGCACCTGTTGAACCAGCTGGCCGCCATAAAATGATCTGAATGTCTTTTTACCCTCGGCTGAGGGCAGCTGAGCCTCCCACCGGTCAAAAAGGAGGTTGTAGAACTCATCAACATCCATTTGGTTGTGGATGTCAATTGGGGTGTCGTCATAGGTCCTGATGCTATCTACGCAGTCCGCTGGGTCGATAAACCGCTGATGACTGTCCTGTAGATAGGCAAAGACCTTTTGAGTCGTGAAAAGTAGCTTCTGCGTGTACTCGGGATCCTGGACCTTGGCTTCCAGCATAAACTTTCGAAAACCCACATTCATAAAGAGTTGTGTGAATAGCGAGTTAAGATAGCATGTGTTGGACAAGTTCCTCAGCCCGGCGTAGCCGCATGATGATCGAATAGCCCTGTTACGGTCAAAATTGAATGGTATGTCGTAGTGATAGGGATCTTCGTCGTTGCCTGGATCGCAGGGTACTAAGCTCTTGAGGTCCGCCAGCAATGTGTCCAGTCGAGCTCTGCTGGATGCTACACTGAGCATCAGCGTATGGGTTAGGAGTTGCCGTGTTTGTGTGTGTATGACTGGCCGAGGCAATGGATGGTCGACCCGCCTGGTCCATGGAGGGAAAAGATGTTTCCAAAATATCTTTCGGGGGAGCGTCCTGTAAGAATGTCAGACAAATGCAGTGTCAGGGCAGCTTTTTGTGTCTTTACTCACGGCATAATTGTCAGAGATGTATCAATGAGTACATCCTTCGGGTTCAGCATCATTATCATCATATGAGCGAGGACCTGAGGAACCACGTCTATGTAGTTCGGCTGCGTGACATCCTGTAAGTGATTGGAAAGAAGTTAGCCCAGTTTCCCGACCCAACCAGACACGAACAGGACTACACCCCTGTTGCAACTTACCTCCCAAGTCTCGTAGGATATCAACATCTCAGTAGTGATGTCCAAGGTTTCTTGCACGTCGAGGGTGGCTGAGTTCGATTCCTTCATCATCTGAAAAAGATCCTTCCAAAGCTCAAATGCCTCGCGAGACTTGTCACGGTAATCTTGGGAGGTAGTCACAAGCTGGCAAATCAAATCCCAAAAGAAGCGCTCCACCTCTGCTGGGGAGACCGCAGGAAGACTGTTATAAAACGTCAGCAAAATTTCGCGCTCAAAGGAGTGTGTTTCAGTACCTACCTGTTTCTTTCCTTAAAGAGAGCCATAATTCCGTTCTGCACCCGAGAGCGGACAGCTGGATTAGCTTCTTGAAGTAGAAGTCTCTTGAACTGTTGCCGAATTTCTGCAGATCCCACAAATTCATCCCAGCAACAACGTTTGCACACAGCACACGCAAGAATTGCATGGAACAGCTTGAGGGCCAGCTCGGACGCATCGTCGGCCATAATTGAGTCGGTTGTCGAAACCAGTAGCGATACAAGCCGTTCGAGGAGCTCGCCATCCATATATTCCACGACCTTGGCGCCCGATCTTGCCACTTCCTCGTCCGCCTTAGGGTTCCGAATCAGAACAAACTTCTCCAGGACGGTCGTGATTATCATCGTGATTGTCTTGATCATCTGCGAACGAGTCGCCTGGGTGGGACATCCTTCAACGACATCGTCACTGCGAAGAGCTGCGGCTGCGAGAAAGAATATTCTCCCAGTTATGTCACTCAGAGGCCTCTTTGAGGCCTCAGACCATATTCCCGTAGGAAAATTGCTTGCGCGCTGGTTGTAATGAACGAGTTTGTGCAAAACAGACACAGCATACAGCGACTTGAAAGTCTGGCCGGGTGGGAAAATGACAGTTGGGCTGGTGGACGAGTCCAAAGTAGAGGTGAGCATTTGCTCATCGAGTGGAAGCTTGATGAGGAAAGAGTATATCTGTAAAATTCAACTTGTTTAGTTACCAATGGGACCGTATCAGAAGTCGGGACAGGCTTACCTCGTTAGCCAAAGGCTCTTCCATCGCCAGACAATCCCAGAGCTTGTCGAAATGTGAGAGGATTTCGACCTCAACCGGTGAAGCTCCCGGGCGAACCTTTGCGGGTGCCGCAACAACCGACTCCCGCTTGACAAGGAGGAATCCGTCATGGATTTGCAAATCTTCCAAAGACTTGCAGATATCAGCCTCACGCGGCACAAAAGGCTTGCCGCGATAGAAGATACGGTAGTTCTCAAAGCCGGTCGCTTCTTGCAGGCTTGCCAAGAGCGAAGAAGCCGTATTGCGTCTGCCAATGTGTAGGGTCTTGACCTCGGTGGTTTTCTCGCCATCGAATCCTTGGAATTTGAGACCAGCCAGATCACCCTCAACTTCATCGGGCAGGGCAAGTGGCAGAGATGGCAAGTCTGGCGTCGCAAAGTATGCTACCTCGCTGTGGAGATGGTGAAAGTTCTTCAACACCTTGAGCGATCTTATAAAGCGCGAGGATTGCTCCTGCATCTGAGATTCACTTGCGACTACCACCATATTTTCATCATCTCCGCTTGATGTATCGCCGCTGAATGTCTTCAGGCGTTCGGCCGCCGCAAGAAGTTGCTTGAGGCACCTATCGACGAAAGCCAAGTGGACTTTCCGGGCTCGGTAAATTGAAAAACCTCGAACGGATTCGCTGTTGAGGTATATATCGCTGACGAGCGTCTGGATTGCCAGCTGCTCAAGACCGGGGTCATTTGTTGTCCATATCATCCGCCATATCTGCTCGATGGCAGCCCAATCGGGACTGTCCTGGTCATCCAGCATGTCGCACGAAGGGCTGTTGACGGCAGGTAATACACAGAGACGTATCAAGTCCAGAGTGCCGCTGCATAAATACTCGGATGGGAGCGAAGGAAGATACTCTGTCCAGCATACTGCCACGAACTCATTGTCCGGACGCGTACTCTTGCAGTTGTTGAGAATCCGCCAGGAAGCAGCGCGATCCTCAGGACAGGCTGCGTCGCTACCAACCATCAAACCCCAGAGCCGATTGCCTAATCTGGTGGAGGTTAGCGCATTGGGCTGACTCTGCAGGAGCAGGCTCAACATCTCTCGTCGTGGAGCATTTTGTTGGCCGTCAATAACGGCAGGGCATCCGCTCTTCCGTCCGAGTGAGACTGCATGCTCCAGCTCGTCAACCAGTAGCTGTGCAAATGAATACTTGGAGATGAGCATGGGCAGTTCTCTAACTCGGCTAGGATGCATCAAGTTCCATATCGCTGAGAGACTCCCAACTGTTGTAGGTGACTTGGATGCAATATCTTGAATGCATTCTTCGTAGAGTGCCGCCCTCCCCTCGGCGTCCGGGCCATAGGCCAACAACTCTTTGAACTTTGCGGTTGCGAATTCGCGGATATCATGGCAGGCTACAGTCAGTTTGGCGCCCAAAATCGACGACTCTCGCATCAGCCTTACGCAGAGCCGATAAGGGGCTGTCTCGAGTCTCTCGTCCGGTGTCTTTTGTGAGGCATGACGCAAGACATGATCAACCAACTCCCTGACAGTCGGGGTGAACGCCTCGATGGGAAGGGTGTTGAATTTCTGACAGAAGTATAGCAGGCCATCGTAATGAAGTAGCTGCACGATGCGGCAGAACATGCGTAGGAGTGCATCCGAAATTCGGGGGTCTTGAGTTGTCGTTGCCGTCTGCCAAAGAAGATCGGTGTGCTTCTCTGTGTATGTGTTGGTGACTAGCAGAAAACCAATTATGTTTCCACTCTCGGCTGTAATCTCGGGATGGCAGGTTGGACCGAGAATGTAGGATATAAGCTCTGATTGCAGCAGATAGTCGGCGAAGAAATGCTGCACAGCAAGGTTCCTCGAGTCGTTCGCTGGCTCGCTGAATCGCTTCCAGCACGCCACCATGTCGTTACACATGGACGTGACTGCCATGACACGGAGTTGCATTTGACTAGACATAATTAGTCTGCTGAACAGAGTGAAACGATACCTGGAAGATATTACTTCAGGGACTAGAGTCTGATGTATAAGGGGATATGTCCTGCGGAAGTCTTCGACGAGCTTGAGCGCTCCTGGGTGCTCAGGATTTAAGAGCGCCAGCTTCATCACATCTCCCAGGTGTCTTATCAAGCAGCCTGTGTGCTCGTGGGAAAGATTCGTAATGCCTTTCTCAGTCAGCGTGGATAGAGCAGCCGCCACAATGCTATACAATTCGAAAGCGATAACCGACTGCTGCCGGGGTCTCTCTGTCGAGTTGTGGGCGTCCAGGGTCGCCACCAGGAAATACAGTTGACATATGGAGTCAAGGTTATCGCTAAGCCTCGGTAAACTGCCGAGGAGGTCAACTTGGGCGCGAGCAAGCTTCAAGAGTACGCTGTAAACGCCTGCTTCCGCGTGCCTTGCCAGACAGCTAGCGAAGCAGCTGGCCACCGAGGCTGCATCGTACTGCATACCATACTGTACCTGCCCCGAGCTCTCGTCACGTATACAGAGCTGGATTAGTACTGGAAGGTAGAATGGTGAGATCAAATCCAGCTCCCTCAGATCTGCCGTGGCCATGACGCGGTGTAGTGTCGACAAGTCGAATATCACGAACGAAGCCGTAAGAGCAGCGAATTCGGAAAAAATGCCGGGTAAGATCGCTTTGATTTCACGATCCCTGGTAGTGTTTCTCCGGTAATGTGCACACGAAATTATGTCAGGGAGGCCTTGCCAGAGGTACATATTCCTCTGGTAGGCGTCGATCAACGCAGGATAGTTTGCAGTTCGAGTGAAATCATGCAGCTCTCCCACGTATCGATCGATGGCGGTTGTCATCTTCTCATCTGCATAACCAGAAACATGTGAGCCTTTCCGAATCACCCAATTCTGGACTACAGCACGCTACTTACGTGTCAATACATGAGTACTGGCTCGCTGGAGGCTCTCTTGCTGGTGTTCGTCATCGTTTCGGTAGGGGAAAGATGGCGGCTCTTCGGGAGCTGGCACGTCACCAACTTGGTTCTCTTGCACAAGCGATATTTGCGGCTCGTCCATAATCAGACTCTCATCTTCCTCTGGTTGATGAATCACCTCCACCGGTGGACTGCCTCCCATGGCCGAGGAAGTGGGGGTAGATGTAGGCATTTCTAACTGAAGACCGTCCATCACAGAGGATTCCACGCTGAGCTTGACGTCATCAGAACCATCATGCTGGGTAGTGCCAGCTTGACTCTTGGAAGACAAGGGCGAGGATTGTGTTGCGTTTGATGATTGTTGTGTATTCCGAAGATTGATAGTCACGCGACTGGAGACCGGTTCCGCCGAAGCACCTGTGTCGACCGTGCTCTGCTCCGGGGTGCGCGGGCCGCTTGGGTCGGTATCTAGCCTCATCTCGACGTCGTCCGGCGGCAGCCGGGTGGCTTCTTTGGGTGTTTCCAAGGCGACCGGGGAGCCCTCAGTTCCCGGGCGGCTGGACCGGCAAGGCGAGGCACCGCCGCTCAACGAGGTACGACGGCGCTTACGGGCCGAGTGTTCGTCGTCGTCGAAGGGGTTCGGTCGTGTTGAGCAAGGTTCTGAGGAGGCAGCGCGTTCTCTCGGCGATCTGGGGCTGGATGGTTGGTCCATCTGATTGATACAGCGGTAGGAGGACACGGGATCGATTGCTCAAACTCGAGTCTCTCCTGGGCGCTGCGCAAGACAGCCGGGTGACAGCTCCGCAGCTCCCTCTGAACTAGCATACGTCAAGCGGGATGGTTATCTGTTTGGGGGAAGGTCCTCGTCAGTTGAGTATAGCAAGCTTCCCCGGCGCATGGATCAAGCCGGGGGCCAAGCTAGGTGCGTCGTGTGGGGTAAATAGACTGTCTGTCAAATTACGAGGATGCTGCAAAAGGAACAAAGAGGTGACGATGCAAGGCGACCGTGGACAAGGCTCTGTGAATTTAGTTTCCACGAGCACTGCGACAGTGCAAATTTGTGCAGTCAAGGCAAGTTCGAGGCTGAACGCAACCCAGCCAGGATTTACAGTCAAAATAGGTAGCTTGTAGGGATCTAGGCAGGCAAGTTGAACGGAAATCCCTGGAACGTGGTAGTGTGATAGCCCATCTGGGCAGGTAGGTGGAGGTAAGGCAGAGGAGTGAATGGCAGGTGAGGTAAGTACCTAGACTAGAAGGTGGGGAAGCCTGAAGGTAACCGACCGAATGGTGGGATGTGGGTCTGGGAGGATGACTGCCTGAAAATCAACGCCGAGCTTTGTACGAAGCATGAAGCTTCGACCAGCAATAAATGAACAAAGAAATTATTTGTAGAAGTATGACGAAGTTGTGGGTGGTTAGGTGAAGCGCCTCAAGGCAGGTATGAGATAGGCAGGCAGGGACCAGGCTGAAGTGGATATGTTCATGTAGGCGGGTAGCCAGCCAGGCGTGAAGTGGGCGAGTGCGGGCGGGAAGAAGCTGTGGCCTCTTGGGGCATCTGCACTTACTACCGCCGGGTTGGAGCTTGGGGCGTAAAGAAATTCGGTCGCCAGGTTGCCACCACACACTCGATAGGGCTTTTGAAGAAAAAAGAAGAAAAACAAGCTCGAAGCTGAAGGAAGCGCGTCGGTGGCGGGCAAATCTGCTGGGTGACGAGTGGGGAATGATTGAGAAGTTGCAACACTGATTTATGATGGGTTTTGTTTGTCGATTCTGCAGTTTTTGTTTGCTGCAAAGAAGTTGTAGCTTGGTCAAAAGAATCGATTCGACATGCCACTGGTCTTGGTAGGGGTGGCATTATAACGCGGGGAAGGGTAGGGATTCAAACCTAAGGTACCTTTCCCGCACACGCCTTGGGCTGGGCTCCGCAGCCTGCGTTTGCTCGTCTCTTTTGTTTCTTTTTTTTTTCCACATCAAACAAGGCAAGCAATGATCACAGGGCAATACTGGCGATTTTTAGACCAGTAAAGCCTAGCATGTAGCCGTACTGAATTGTGGCCCTTATTGCATATGAATGTTGATTAAGAAAACAGTTTGCTTCAGTCATAGCATGCGCAGCAATTATTCGTGCTCTTCATAAACAAAGTCTTGATAGCAGTCCAGTCACGTCCATGACAGCATCCCGTGGAATGACGCGTTCCAAGATTGAGCGTGACGGACCCACCAACCGGGCTGATGCATTATGTAATCACCGAGATCCTATCCTATCTGCTGCTGTGGACGTGATATGCGCCACTGTTGTCTGATTGCCTTGCTGTGTACGTGATTATTTTATTTTATACTTGAATGTGCCAGAAGAACAGAAAAATTTGTAGCGAATTATCTCAATTTCTCAGGGATCGTCTTGACGTTTTGGCTAAGTGAATGGGCAGCAGCCCTGCTTCACATGTCATACTGTATGCACGCCAGATTACACATTTGCCAGTGGCACTTTGACTTGCCCCATCGCTTTCTTGAGTTCCATCAAGGGACAACAGCCCCACCTGTTTTTGCGTCTCCAGAACACCCAAACTCTTGGGTCATGATTATTAACTGTCATATTAAATAAACCTTTTTTTTCGTTCCCTCAAGGGCGCCCAAGACACGAGTGTGGGATCAAATAAATAGGTACCCTTAGGGCCTTAGGGTAGCACTATTTCTTCGGGAAATTTCACACAGATCGATATCATCATGGAACGCAAAAGGCTATTACACCACCTCGACACCCCATTTTCTGCGGTTCAGTGGTGAGTCCCAGATCCGTCAAAGAATTTTTTGTTTGGCCAGACAAACAAACTAACAAGGTTTGCGCTGCTTGCTAGGCCCCATGTGCTACCCGAAGATCAAGATACGGTCTTGGAACTCCTCTGCAGGTGAGTTGTCGCTCGATCAGGCGGACTTTGATTTTTGTTGCAACATGCCGCTGCGGCGTCGAGGGCACTTTTTTTTTTTTTTTTTTTTTTTTTTGCATCCGTGCATGCGCATTGCCATGCGAAACTAGTTCTATTCTTGAATCTAGAATCTACACATGGTATCTAAAACCACCCTTGATGCACCGGCAACGGTCATGCCAAGTAGACCAATGATTTGTTGGTGCGACGGTGCTGAGCTTACCTAGGATATTTGCTACAACATCTTATATCAGGCGTATGTGATTCTAACCAAATTTTGGCATCAACATACAGCCTTCTTTCCCCTTTAGGCGATTATCGACGAGCGCACTTGGTTCCATCTAAGGGCAAGCGCACCAAGAAAAAGTCAAAAAAGCAAGCTTCGGATGGCCAAACCCCTGGCTCTGAGCGTCCCAGGCCACCTCCACCAGAACTTTCGGCGTTTGTCGACGTTGGGTTGGCCAGTATTACTAGATGTCTTCAGCAGGATTCCGAATCTTCCGTAATCAGCTCCAGTGGTGATCAGCAGTCTCCTGAGAACTTGAAAGGGACCCCATACGCCATGATCCTCGTGGCCCGGTCTGGACACTCATCTGCCTTTCACTCACACTTTCCGCAGATGGTTGCGATGGCATCCAAGTCCCACCCAGATCAGCCTGCTATCCGTCTCGTAGGCTTCAGCAAGTCTTGTGAGGATCGCTTGAGCGATTGTCTTGGGGTCCCAAGAGTCTCTAGTGTTGCATTGCGGCCTGGAGCACCGTTGTCCAAACCTCTTATTGAGTTTGTTCGGCAACATGTTCCTGTCATTGAGATCCCTTGGGTGAAGGAGGTGGTAGACGGATATCAGGAGACAAAGATTAAAACAGTCGAGGCTCCTATAGGTCGCAAGAAGCAAAAAGTTACAACAACATAACAAGCCTATCTTGCCGAGTCGACTGTAGTCCTTGTCAAAATCCAGGTTGGGTTGGTGATGCAGGCAATGCAGAGGAACTTAGTCGAGCTGTTAGAAGGCAATTCCAGGCAATTGACGATGGTTTGTAGCGTGTAGTTCGCAAAGTATTCACTTTCAAGTTGCCTACCTGGTAGGTACGTTACATGACAACCTACCATCACAAAGAGATCCTTAGGTAGACCTCCCACTGTCGATCAATGCGAATTTGTGAAGATGAAGGCTCCTTGCTTTCCAGCAGATATTCACATAAGAGAGTCTGTTCAAGGGTCAAATTCAGAGATGGCTTCTCTATCGCACAACAAACCCAGAGTCGTTCCGTGCCTTCTTTCTCTGTCCAGCAGCATTTACCAGTAGAAAAAAGGCATTGCGTGTAGAATTACCCCTTCCTACCTAGGAAGGTACGATCAAGTTCCAGTAAGGTTGTCGCCAGTTGTCCGGCTGATGAAGGAAGCGGACTTTCAACTGCACAATCAGTCCAGGTCTAGAGGCAGGGAGGGTAACCCATACGAGACCGCTACCTTATTCGGTGCAAACAGGAACAGAGTGTCCATGTCCTCTTCCACAAAAACCACAAAGCGAAAACACACGGCATCTATCAACCAAGTTATTGGCGGCCAGGAATTCTTTTCTTACAGCCAACAGCGTCAGGTCAAGATTTTTCATTGCTTACTACCCTCAAAATGCACTATTATCGATTCCTTTAATCATCACTGTGTCAGAACTTGAGAGAACCGTGTTCTGCTCACGCATAAGGATCTCTTTCACGAAGCTACCTCCATCTCAAGGTAAGTAGGTACACATCCTCTTTCCTCGCTGCAATTAAATCTATCATTGTCTACCCTATTTTTACTGAAGCTGACCTAGCCAAATAATTGAACACTAGATCTCACATTCACCCTTTAACTCTCTAGGTCTTTTCGAATCAAGATGTCCGGCTACACAGCTGAGCAGCTTGCTGTCGCTCGTGAACTCTCCGCAGGGTACAGCTCACGTAGCAGCAGGTCAAGAAACAAAGCAACCGGCCGGTCAGGTGGTGGTATTTCAGGCTCATCATATCCCACTCGAGCCTCCATGCTCAGACCGCAAGCGTCATCATTTGCTTCAAGCGGTGGTCAAGCCAGCGGATCTGGCAGATTCACCTTGCGTGGTAATGGTATGTGCCAGATGTTCATGTCTTGGCTAGTCTTGTTAACTCTCGGGCCGTCCAGGCTGTGCCCAAGGCACCCTCAGATTTGATTTCATGATGCAACAACTGATAACATAATGTTCCAACACAACAGGAGCCTCACGAGTTACAGCACCGGCTACCAATAGTCGAGACAGTGGTAGACCTACTCGGGAAACTCAGCCAGTCAATGTCCCAAAAGGTCGAACCTTCGCCAGTCCCTTGACAAATCCCAACTACTCCCCCACAAACGTACCTCGGGCACAGGGCCACACACCCAAGGTCTCAGATTGCACCGCATCGGCTACGGAAGCGGTCGGCGCCAGCTACATCTGCGGAAATCACGGCAACACTCCAGGAGTTGCTCGTCTTGTTCATTTACATGCCAGCCCACCCATGGCAGCTGATACTGAAGTCACAAGTAATCGTAGATCAGCTCAGTTCAGAGATCAGATCAAGTCAGCTCCACAAGTTCCTGGTTCAGCCGCAGCTCCCACCGAGGGTAAGAAGCTTGATGCATCCTATGCTGCTACTTCGGATCCTCCATCGAAAGATATGTCTGAACCAGACCATTGGTCATCCCCTGATATCCCCACAACCGGAAGCTCGCACCCAGGCATCATTGAAGTTGAAGTTGCTGAGGGACAGAAAGCAAAGATCGACACATCTCAGCCTGTGATCTGGAACTGGATGAGTGGCGAGTCACCCAGAGCCCGGCCACCTACAGTCTTTGTAGAGAATCCGGAGTCCCCTTACGGCGATTTGGCTGATATCTTTTCAAAGAAACCGCTCGGCCGTCGCCCACAGTCTGCGATTTTGGAGCCTATAGTGTACTTTGATCACAACTTGCCACCCCCAGTTGTTGAGTACTACCAATCACCCAGTGAGCAATCAACCAATCGGCCCTATAATCTTGTTCAAGGAACAACTGCAGAGGAGCGCCAACGGCCAGTTCCCGCCGAACTCCAGCACGAGAATTGCACGTGCAATAGGGACCCAAGCACCGTCAAGGGTCTGGGAGGCTCTCGCTTCTCGCAAGGCGAAACGCGGCCGCTGGGGAACCAGAATCGGTTTACCGGTGCCTGCCCCGTTCACTACGAGCAAATAGTCCATAAGCTTGGGGCCACCTTGTCAAGCTTCACACTTTGAGCCCGTGAATCAGGCAGATACTGGTCCGGTTGGGATCACAAAACATGACTTCTCAGTTGACTACAATTTGGAAAGGTTCTGGGATATACCTTCACCGTAGCATACATGTTTTTCTAGTTTGATTCGCCATGGAGATACCATTTGAAACGAAAACTCCGTATCGATTGCCTGGGTCCTCTTCCAGGAAAGTGATGGGCGGGTCGGCCTACCTTCAGATTATAGGACATACCATCTGCACTACGTATACTGATAACAAAGGAACAATGCGGATACGGTCATGTTTCGGGTGCTTGAGATTTCCAGTGGACTATTACTCTTTGTTCTGTCATCATGCATTCAGCCTGTTGCCGCATGAAATGAACGAATAGCGGGACAAGATGAAAAGGTGGCACTTTCAGGCAGATGTGTCCATATTTCGGTTAATAATTATACAGTGAGGGGATTCGGGATATGTTGCTAAAAACGAGATATATCTCTTCCAAAGAGCCATGATATAAACCAGAAAAATGGCACAATAATCTTGTTGCGCACGCTCAAGCTTTTTGTCAAATATGCCGTCCGCCACAAAACCCAAGCGGCACGTCCTTTTAGTTCGTCCGCGCTGCTTTGGTGAATAGCGCGCCAGCCTCCTAGGTATGCCATGGTTCCCCAATTTCGGAAGGAAAACGGTTTACTCTCGTCTAAATTTCCGCTATTCAGGGCCTTGGCTAGGTATACAGCCTGTTGCGATGCAACCTGGCCTGTCTTTGGTAGTGACTGATCGGCTTCGCAAAAGGCGCAATCGCCAATGACGAAAACGTCGTCCATCCTTGGTGATTGTCCCCGCGAGGCGTTTTCTGTAATTTGTGCCCGCATATGTCCATCGGTCACAATGGCGCCAGTTTTGGGGTCACTTTTGAGGCGCAAAGGCGAGTTTGGGTTTGAACCTTGGTCATGGACTTGGTTGTCGACGAGTTTCTTGACCAGCGGGTGCTGCATCAATCCGGTGCTCCAAACGACCATCCCTGCGCCGACTTCCTGGTCTCCGTGCTCTTTGATCTTCAATTTCAGACCGTCTCCCTCGGCGCGTATGGCTTGGAGATGATGTTCTGTACGTATCTCGATACCCCTGCGGTTGAAGAGCTCCATGGCGTAGCCAGCCAGCTCCTTGTCGAACATGGGAAGGACCGCCGGAGCGATGTCATAGACGGTAATGCGGACCAGTGGGACAAGACCAGGGTAGACCTTTATCAGATCCTCGTAAATGAGGTCGTGCAGCTCGGCCGCAAACTCGATGCCCGTCGGCCCGCCGCCCACCACAGCAAAGTGGAGCAGCTCACGCTTTTGCTCGTCGGATATGGTCGGGTTGCTGGCGCAGTGCTCAAATAGGGCGAGAATGCGAAGGCGAATGCGCCTGGCGTCCCCAACGTCGCGGAGAAAGTGCGCATGCTCGCGAACCCCGTCAATGTTGAAAGTCTGCGAATAGGCACCCACCGCAACCACTAGCTTGTCGTACGGCACGTCGATCATGGGCCCCTTGTGCGGGGTGGTGGGAATCACGGCCTTCCCTGGTATCGTTGCCGGCTCTGGCACGGGGATCGTGGTGTGGGAGGCGGCATCGTCATCGATACTAGCCTCGACCCGGACGACCTTGCGCGTGAAGTCGACGTCGTCTGCCCAGCCCTGCTGGAATATAACCTGGCGGATGCGGCGGACGGGCTCGGCCACGGCGCGGAACTCTAAAGTACCGACGGCAGTGGACGCCAGAAGGGGAGTAAAAACGAAGTGCGACCTTGGGGAAACGACAACGCGGTCGAATTTGGCTGGATCTAATGTCCGCGCAAGGGCGTAGCCTGCCCAACCAGAGCCCAGTATCACGACCCTCTCCTTTCGTTTGCCACTAGGACTTTCTGTGCCCAGACCCCGATTACCTGAGGGCTCTGTCAACGCCTCTTCTAGTATGGCAGCTGAGATGAATACCCCTGACCAGATATGACTCTAGACTCACCTGTCGCGGAACTTGATAACGATCTGAGGCACCTATGTGTGCAGTTTGTCTTGGTCCTTAACGTTACAAGAGCCTGTCTTCTTGCCGAGCAATTCAAAGACATGTTGAGAAAAACGCAATCACCATGAGATGGCTAAACGGTCGAAGAAAGAAACTAGGATGATCTACCTTTCTGCATTCATGACGATTTAGTACTGTGATCCATTGTGCCGTTGATTAAGTCATGGAGATGAAGGGTTTTGCTTTAATACTGGTTTGTTCCGTAACGCAAGTATGACACATGCATGATTGCAGAACAATTCGATCGAGCCGCTCGGCGAGGACCGGAACGAGCCAATTGATCATTCATAACCAATGCGCGTGTGGGTTCGAGAATGGAATCAGAGCTCTGTCATGTATTCTTGATACTCTTAGCCTTACTAGCCTTACTAGGCCAAATCCAGGACTCAAGTGTGGGAATATGACGACAATTGACCGGGTGGGCGCTTCTCTCGATCCGAAAGCCCCGTAGTCACAAGCTAAATGCGAGACAGTGTGAGGACAGCCACAGACACGGGCCGGGGAGATTTGGTGTCTCTGGCCCGAAAGCTCATGGATGGATGGACAATCCCAGATTTTCGCATCGGAGTGATCACTGGATCGTAATTGAGGCTCTCGGGTCCTGGAGTAGCTGAAAGCTATCTGGCAGAAGAATACGGAGGGTGTGGCAGCCCACACAATGGATGTCAATGGTCACATAACACGCAGGGTTCTGATGTATCACAAGGGAGGGTCCGATTTGAGAAGGTTGGTTTGGTTAGGTACCTTTAGGCTCAAATTGAAAGGTGACAAGTTTGCAGATCCAACCGAGCATTGGATTTGGCATAACAATACAATGATTTTGACGGATCACAACAGAGATTGTGCGCCCGAGGAGCACCTCCATCATGAGGACAAACGGAGTAGGCAAATGAAATAAATATTAAAGGACGGCAAGTGTTGGGAGGGACCATAATTCTATCTGATTATTAAAAAAAATTAAAAAAATAAAATCCCACTCCATCGTCAAAACACGCAAACCGTTGGCGCCTCGCTCGGGCTGGCAAGTTGGGCATGCAGTCAGAGTCTGACAGGGTCAGGGTTTGAAGGGTTTTTTGTTATTCGCGACGAACACAGTGGCAGAGGAACACACACAGGACGGACGATAGTAACCATAGTCACGGTACCCAACTGATCTTTGGTCGAGGAACCGTTATCAGAGGGGCAACGCAGCAAGAGTGGAGCAAACAAGGACATTTATGCAAAACATCGCGGGATGTGCACATCGAGTTCCAAGTTCCCCTCAACTTGCAGCTGCATAGTCTGTTTTCTCGATAATGTGATTCGATGAGTTGAAAGGCGCTGAAACTTGGTAGTAGAAAATGGCTCTGCGCCCAAGCAAATGGTGGGTCCCGCCACGCAGAAAGCGCGAATCCAGGCAAGCCAGTGCCGACCTAAGGTGGGGCACTCGTTCCAGTTGACCCGACAACCAAGCGGAAACATGCAGCTTCCCCATGTTGTGGTTTTGTTTACACTTTCACAGACCTGCAAAAGCAACAAGAGGCTAAGGTCAGCAACCACACAGCCAATTGGACAAACCAGAGCCGAGCTTCTTCCACTTTGTTGTTGTCTACCTGAACCCCCCAGGAAACCTCTTTATCACCCGGCCATGCGCACATCGTAAACACCACCATTGGCTTTGTTGATCTTTTGGTTTTTTTGGGTTCCCCAATTTCCGTCTACCTCCCGTGCCACATCATCTACCATTATCGTTTTTATTTTCGGTGGTATTTTTTTTTGCTATACCATATTTGCGCTGCGGTGGCAGAGCTACCTGCACGCACGCCTGCCCCAGACAGCACTCGTGGGATTAGTTTGCGAATCTGATTTCCTGAGATTGGATCGCTTTCGCGGCGGTCACTTTGGGCGCTTCGTCAGGGAGCCCTTTCCGCCACTTTTCATTTTTCTTTTCCACCTCTCGCGCGCGGCAGAGCATGCTTAAGCCATCAACACTCAGTACTACTACCACCTAATCTACCAGACTTCTGAGACTGTAGGATGGCCTCGGAAGAATCGGTGAGGATCTATCCAACTGATGACTGGTGTCGCTCTTAGAACGCCTTTCCGCGGGGGGCGCCTTTCCTGAGCAATATCCAATGCTAATTCCGGTCGTCTCCAGGTACAGCCATTGCGTCTGTCGAGGAATAGCGCCGCATCTCAGCCAGCGGTTGCCAGCTCTATTCCTCGCGCGTTGACCGAGATATCACCAACCGAGAAGCGACGAAACTCGCCAAGCTGGAACCAGACCACCAAGGTGAGACCTTCCTTCCCTGGACCACATTCCTACCCCTTCCCCTACTATGACTGACTTTGTCGTTTCCTCCTACCCCAGAAAATGACGCTCAGTACCGACTCTTCTCCATTCCAGTCGTCCCCACTGGATGGCGCCACTTCGCCTCGATTGTTCTGGAAGAACCGCAACATGAACTCGGAGAATAACTCGCTCTACGGAGGCCGCGCCGGCTCACCATCTCCTACACGACGCTCTTCCATAGAGCGTCTGCAAAAGGCTTCTCGCGTCAAAAATAGCAACATCCTCGCTCTAGAGCAGAAGCAGGAATACGATCCCACCAGACTTCCCCAGGTAGAGCGACCCCTAGCTAAAGTCCAAGGCAACGCGTATGGCGGAACTGGGGCTGCCGGCCTGAGAAGCCCCGAGGCCAAAATCATGGGCCACCAGAGGACTGGGAGCAAATCTAGCATTCCGCTATACAGCCCGACAAAGGCCCCAGCCCCAGCCACTAGCACAAGCATCACAACTTCTCCTCCAGTTTTCAATCCACCACAGACTCCGAGCAAAGAGTCGGCATCACCTATGAAATCATCACTATCCACGAGCCGTTTTAAGAGCAGCTATGATCAGGATTCGGCGGCAGACAGTTCACAGGACGAGCGTCAATTGGCCAATGGCCGATACCTCGCACGTCATGCGAAGAGCGTCACCTTCGATGCCGCTCCTCCACAAGTCAACGAGTATGAGATGGCCACGCCTGACTTGTCTTCCATTGGAAGCAATTCGCGAGAGGGGAGCTTTGAGTCGGAGGAAGACGATGAGGACTACGGAGAACACTATGGCGTGCACGAGCCTGGCGCCCATGACGACAGCTTCGATGCGTCTCTCGAGGACACAGACAAGACACCTGTTGTAGGGCCAGACGAGTGGAGGCAGGACAGTCCGGCTGTTGCGCGTAACAGTCAGCTCGAGGATCCGTTCGACGGCAGCCCCATGCCGGAGACTGTTCCCACCATGGCGTCTAACGGGCGACCTCAGACAAGCAGAGGAAACTCGGCCAGCTCCAACAACGGCGACCACCGGCCGCTTCCTCCTTTGCCTGGTGTTCCTCAGGCGGCAGGTGCTCAGCGCACTCTTCCATCGCCTCCACCTGCAGCTGCCCCGAACAAGTCAGAGCAGCAGAACATCGGCAATGGCAGAATGCCACTCGAGGAGCGCCTCAGGCTGATGATGCTCTCGGACGGTGGCAAGACTGCTGCTGAGCAGCAGAGAGAGCGTCGCATGCGACGTGCTGGTGCTCGTGACCGGGTCGGTAGTCCCACACCAGAGCGCGAGGCTCCCAGCGCTAGCATCAACGCATGCGCGAACGCCGAGGTCGATGCCAGCTTCCAGGATGAGGAGGATGATCAGGTTGGCGACATCTCAGCCCTGGAGGAGTATCAGCTACCCCCTAGGATCTCAAGGGAGTCCATTCTTCGCCGTGTTAATGGCAACAAGTCCCTTGAGCGCGAGTCCGATTATCAATTCTCCTCTCCAATCCCAAGCTCAAGCCCTGAGCGTCCGAGTCCCGAACGCCCGCTTTACAGCCCTGATCGTCCTCTTCCGCTTGATCCTGACGTCCCCATCCCAAGCACTGAGGACTCGTATATGGATGACAGCGAGTCCAGTGTGGTGATACACCGGGATGAAGAGGACGACGACCACACTGACGATTCCTTGTACGACATGCCTGATGTCTACGACCCTACCCATAGGAACTTTGATGATCGTGCCACCACTGAGGACAGGTCGGATGAAGAAGATGACGATGAGACCCAGGATGGAATTGACTCCGAGAGTCACTACTCCGATCTTCCTGTCGCAAAGGCTCAGCCTCGGGCGGCCGAAGAAGATGTCACGACAACTCCTCGAGCTACCTCGCCCGTTGAGGCTCCCCCGCAGGAAACCATGGAAGAGTCTCCCGAGCCACCCAAAGTGCCAGAAAAGCCCAGGACCATCGATTTCGGAAGTGATCTGCAAGAGTATATGCTGCCTAGGCCGGACAAACTCGACACAACAAAGATCCCACAACTCGAGTCGCCGTCCCAACATCGCCCCTCCACTCCCGACCGCCCAGTCCTCTCCAAGCCCGAATACGATGGTTCAGGCTGGGGAGATGATGATGACTTCTCTGAGCCTGGTACTCCTGAGTCAGTCATCCATCATCCTATGCCCGACGATGATTACGACCCAGAGGACGATTTGCCTCGCACTCCTCAGTCGCCTCGGGCATCTCCCGCCATTCCTGAAGAGTTTGCAACTATCAAAGCCTCTGGATCAAAGCTCAAGACTCGACCATCAGCTACGCCGTCTGACCTGGTAGCCATGCGTGAAGCAAGGCGCCAAGTCAGTCGCGAGATCCCTGATGTTCCAGTTATCCCAGACCGCCACAAGAGCGGCCTGGGTGCAGAATTTAGCATGTCTGAGAGCGAGGCTTTCCTCGAGCGTCACCCTAGCTTTAAGGAGCGAAGCCTCACACTAGACCTCGATCTTGGTCTAAGCCTTGACCAGGACTTTGACCGAGTGATAGAGTCACAAAAGGTTGCTAACCCTTCTTTTTCCAAACCAACCCTTCCAGCAAGTGCAGTGCCATCGCAGGTTCCGTCTGTACAAGCGTCAGAGGGCTCACGATGCGACGCTGCAGTACCATCCATACTGCTACAAGACACTAACATTACATCCCGTAAACAGCGCGGTTACCTCATGCGTCAGAACACCAAGGTTGTTACAGCCAGCGACAAAGATCGTGATGAGTATCGGTTTGCTCGGTCGGCTGGAAACTCACCTGTAAAGCAGGATCGTCCGCAATCGTGGACAGTCGAGCCATGGAACCCTCAAGTTAGGAAAAAGAGCGTTCGGAAACGACCCACCCCTTCATCAGGTCCTGTCCCTCCCCTTCCAGGCCAAGAGAGCAACGTGGCTGGTCTCAGCACGCTCGCCGAGGATGACCTTGCCGTCGATTTGACACCTGATGACAATGGCGAAAGAGGACGATTGTTTGTCAAAGTCATGGGTGTCAAGGATCTCGACTTACCTCTGCCAAGGAGTAAGTTTTCTGCGCTGTTTTCATATCATGAGATCATCGACTAACTGTAATAGATGAGCGGACCTGGTTCAGCCTCACGCTGGACAACGGTGTCCACTGCGTGACAACAGCTTGGTTGGAATTGGCTCGCAATGCACCCATCGGGCAAGAGTTTGAGCTCGTTGTACCAAACGACCTTGAATTCCAGCTGACGCTCAACGTAAAACTGGAAAAGCCTGCGCCGCAGAAGATTGTACAGTCACCCACTAAGCTCAGCCGGCCCAAGACTTCAACATTTAGCAGGGTGTTTGCCTCGCCGAAGAAGCGCAAGGAAATGGAGATGCGCATGCGGGAGGAGGAGGAGCGCCTGGCACGTGAACAGCAGGAAGCCAACGCCAGGATGCGGAGCCGGCAGCAACCAACTGCTTGGGACCTTCTCTCCCCGCTTGCTGCAGATGATGGCAGCTTTGCTCGCTCCTACATTTCTCTCAAGGAGCACGAGTCGAAATGTTTTGGTCGACCTTATGTCGTCGATATTGCCTGTTTCAACGAATGGGCTGTGGAAGAAGCTGGATTTGCTTCCAGCGTCAAGAGCAAGCGAGGGAACACTGGTCAGGTAGTCCGTCGCGCACCTTACAAGATTGGCAAGCTGGAGCTTCAGCTCCTTTTTGTGCCAAGGCCGAGAGGTTGCTCTGATGATGATATGCCCAAGAGTATGAACTCTTGCATTCGGGAGATGCGAGCCGCCGAGGAGCGTCTTTCCCGAAACTGGGAGGGACCCTTGAGCCAGCAGGGTGGCGATTGTCCAGTAAGTAATCTGAATGTCTCTTGTGCCAGATTGAGTGGAAAGGGAAACTTTTTGCTGACAACGACTTCAACAACATATAGTACTGGCGCCGACGCTACTTTAAGCTTGTTGGCACAAAGTTGACTGCCTATCATGAGGCGACTCGTCAGCCTCGTGCTACCATCAACTTGGCCAATGCCAAGCGCCTGATTGACGACAGGCGAGCCCTGATTGAGAAAGAAACAACGGGCAAGGGTGGCAAGCGACGCCGATCGGCGTTCGCCGAGGAAGAAGAGGGCTACATGTTCGTTGAGGAAGGTTTCCGCATCCGTTTCAATAACGGTGAAATCATCGACTTCTACGCCGACACCGCCCAAGACAAGGAGGGCTGGATGAAGGTACTATCCGAGGTCATCGGACGCGACAGCATTAGTGGCGATGACGACAACGCCAGCCTCAGGACGAAGAACAGGTGGTGCGAGCTCGTCCTCAAGCGGGAGGAGGCCATCAAGAAGAGAGCCGAGGGTAGGCGAGTTCACTCGCGCACCAAGAGCATGCACTTGTGAGACCTTATCTCCTGGTGTCTAGGGCGCATCTTTGGCTTGCTGCTAGAGGCAAGTCGGTTGCTCCCTTCATATTTCTTTTATGATTGCTGTTTTCTTGATTTTCTTTCAAAGACATTGCATGGAATAGTGGTTGTTGTTTTACTGTTCTTTTGCTCTTTGTCTCCTTTGTTTCTGCTGGAGTATATTGGCATCTGGGTATTTAATGGTAGTTGCGTTGAGGGGGAGTGAAACGGTGTTTCTTTATTGTATGGATTTTTCTGATCCGATTTTCCCGCGCTGGCTTGGTCAAGAAAAAGGCGCAAAAAGAGAACATGGCGAATGGTGTACTGCATGGACAAAGCAGGCGGGAAAGTCGGCGGCTGCTCCGAAACCGGTTCTTCGATTCATTTTGACCCCTGGAGGGCCGGCCGTTGTAGCCTGTATGAAATTGTACCAAGATAATGATCGTTTGCTTTCATACAGCAGTTGATTTTTTATTTTTGTTTTCATGTTTTTTTCTGCCGATTCTGTAGCCTGAATTGGAAATGTTTGGTACCAAACCACTTGCATCTCCCGTAGTCTATTCCTGTCGTTTGTTCCATTCAATACAGTCGTCCAGCTTAACGCCACTCCCGCCGAAGCAATCCAGGGCGCTACCAATGGTCAGGTCGACTTTACCATTGCTCAATCTCTTGACTGCCTCGAGGTCATCGAGGTTTCTGCCACCCCCGGCGTACGTCACCGGTATGGAGCACCACTCGGCCAAATTCCGAACAAGATCCTCGTCTATGCCGCCCTGAAGGCCCTCGTTATCGGCAGCGTGAATGAGAAACTCGGAACAGTATGGTTCAAGCTTCTTAATAGAGTCTGTGTTTTTGTGCATGGGTTGTTGTTAGTAAAACTTCCAAAAGTTCACTTCGATCATGACTTTCTAGTCCAAGGAGGTTTTTGAGCTTTCAAGTCGGCTTACCTTGGTTGACTTCCATGTCGGTCAATGTCTGCCACTTGTTCATGGCGACAACCCACTTTGGCTCAGGGCCCGTGTCACGTCGACGGCACGACAGGTCAATGACGAGTTTGGATTTGTCATTGCCCAGAGCCGCGAGCACGGCGTCTAACCTCGACTGGCTGAAGCGGCCTTCGGGGAAGAGGAAGGAGGTTATAATGGCCTGGTTCTCAGACAAACGACGTGCCACAGAGAGGAGTTTGTATTTTATATTAGCTTCTCATCCAAGCCATGACAATAGAACAAATAAAATAAAATACAATAGAAACGTGAATAGAGGAGGGGACACTGTTCAGACGGACCTTGTCAGCGCCATTGGCGATCCACTCGGCGGCGTTCTTGTCCGTGATGCCGCCGCCGACCTGCAGGCCGCCGGGCCAGGCGGCTAGGGACTCCTTGGCAGCTACGTCGTTGCCCGGACCGAGCATTATGACGTGGGCGCCGACGAGGTTGGCGTCGCGGTACAGGCGGGCAAAGTGGGCGGGCGGATGCGGAGAAACGAAGTTGGTCCTCAGCTCTGACGTGGTGCTGTCCAGAGTGCCACCGACGATCTGCTTGACTTGGCCTGCATGCAGGTCGATGCAGGGCCGGAAGCGTGTCATTTTTTTTTTTTGGTTTTGTTCAGGGTGTCTTCTCGATTTGTTTTTGAAATTGATCCAAGTACGGAGTATAATCACAGCCTTTGCGAGCTGGGCTTTGATAGGGTCGATATTCTGCTTAGGGTTTATGTACCTGTGCGTGATAATGACTGGGAAATTGTTGGTCTCGAGAAGAGTTTGGTTTATGGTCCTTTTTTTTCTTCTCGTGACTTACAATAAAGCAAAATGAGAGAGAATATGCTGGCAAATTTACTGTCTCTTTTTTTTTTTTTTTTTTCTCTCTATGGAAGAGTAGGTGAATTTATTTCGTCAGCAATATATGTCAAATGTCAACCTGAGCTAACCATGTTTGTGGGACCTGAACCTAACTGAAGACTTGTTCAAATAGTGAAACACAGAGAGAATCAATCGCAGGCCAAAATTATTATATACTTGTTGTTGATATACATCTTCGCACGTTATTACTTCCAAGCCAAAGAATGAAAGCTTTAGGCGGGGCATGTCTTTCATCGTTAGCGCATCACGTCACTGCCCCTCGACAAGGATGTCCGATGTGGACCCCTAGAAAGATGTCGCGCCGATAAGAATTATTTTTCTTCTGATAAGATACTCCGTACCTTTCTACACTTAGACCCCGGGGAGCTTGCTTCCTCGCCTCCACCGCCTCGTCGCATACAGAAAATCAAAAAGATAAATCGACCAGCCATGGCTCCAGTATTAGGCAAACGCAAATCTAGATCGCAAGCAATCGACAGTGCGGCTGTCGAAGACGCGCAGGAAATATTCCGTCGACACTTTGAGGCCCAATTCGCGCCCCTCGCCGGAGCATCTCCATCGCAATCAAAAACCCAGCAATGCGATGATGAGGACGATGAGGACGACGATGATGAAGAGTCTGGAACTTCTGAGCTGGGCTCGGATGGCGACGGGCCAGACGAATGGGGTGGGCTCTCGGGGGATTCGGAGGAGGATGTCAGCGAGGACGACGACATGAACGATGATCAAGGTATTTTGCTACATGCCTTCCAGATCATTACTCGCATCCTGTATGGGTATGATCTGAGTTGAAGGCTTCTACTGACACGCCCCCCACTAGAAGTCAACGTCGTGGAAGTTGTGGACTACTCGTCAAACGCGCCGAGCTTAGATCCGACACTATCAATGTCAAAAAAGGAACTCAAAGCCTACATGGTATGTGGTCATCTTTGTTCCCGCTATAACAATATTTTGATTGCTAACCTTCAACGCTGCTTCCCCACAGTCTTCCCGACCGCCATCGCTGACAACCGACGGCAGCAAACCAAAGGAACCGCCCGCGAGGACTAAAAAGAAACCAGGAAGCGACCCCGAAGACTCGGCTGACCTGCTCGCAAACGATCTCGCTCTCCAACGCCTCCTCTCCGAATCCCACCTCCTGAATCAGGCGGCCGGCAACCTCTCCTCCTCATCGATGCTGCTCTCCTCGGTATCGGCTGCCAACCCGGCAGCAGCGAAATCCTTCGCCGAGGGCCGCCTCCGCCGAAAGACGACGGACCTGCGCATGCAAAACCTCGGCGCCAAGGAGTCCAGTTTCAAGCAGAAGAGCATGCCCATCGCGATGCGCAAGGGCATCGTCAAGGCCGGAGTCGACAAGGAGGCCCGGAGGAGGCGGGAGGCCAAGGAGTGCGGCGTCATCCTAGAGACGGCCAAGAGCAGCGGCGACAGGAGGAGACCTGCGAGCAGCACCAACGGCAACAGGCGTAGCAAGGACGTCGGCCTTCCTGGTGTGGGAAGGATGCGCGGAGCCGAGCTCAGGATCAGCGCCAGGGACATACGGGACGTGGAGGGGAGGAGGTCAACGGGTGGTGAGAAGCGGAGGAAGAGGAGGAGGTAATTTTCGTCGTGCCCGACGTGGTGGAGAGTTCGTCGTGGGGACGACAGGGGCTCGTGAGATGTACTGCTATGATTGCATACATGTGGTGGTTATCATCACGCCTTCAAACATTCTATACATTTTGAATCGAGCCGGCAAACGTTCAGAGAAAAATACCAATCGCATGGCCCTGGGGTCAAAATCCTCAGGGTTGTTGGCGCGCGCACGCCAGAGCGGATTCGATAGTCGATTGGTCCTGGGCTCTGGTGGTAGGTAGTTGGGATATGTTGAGGCGATGGCACAAACCAGTCATTTCGGTTGCAAGTCTCGACAACGACCTGGTTTCTAGTTTCACCTGTAGAGTCTGGACTCTCATGTACAATCCACCTGGACGTCGAACGCAGAGACATAACCTGGGGTTGATTTGGGATGTGGGCCATCGGGTTCCCGCAACATGCTAAAGGCGTCATGTGGGGCTTCATGATATTGTACAAAGTTCAAAAGCATCAGCAGCATCGTGGTTTTGGTTTTGATCGTTCCCGAATGGCGCCAGGCAGACCGATCTTGCTGGTACCAAGGCTGGCTGAGCAACGGCCGTGTCCATCAGCATTTACACCAACGAAGACGGGGGCTTGATGCCGAGGACAGTTTCTGCGTCCAGCCACGTGAAAATACAAAATTCTTACCCCCATCGTTCGGCTTTCCATGCCGGGATATACGGCCGGCCCCTCAGCCAATATAAATAACATCAAGGACTCCCCCCTTCGGTCTGCCCAGATACAGTGCGAGTAGATATTGGGCTCATGCAGTAGACGTCCAATATCACAGTAGCGACCAGCTGAGCATACCAATAGTAGAGAATCCACGCAGGAAGCCGGGGGGGGGGGGGGGGGGGGGGGGGGAGGTGTGGGCTGCAGCATGTTGCTGACTGACTCTTTCAACTCTCCGGCAAGCTGCACTTTTTTTCTTGTTCGACGGACAGGCTGACAGCTTGTGTTGATCGTCGCTAATTTTGCATGGCTCCATCAGATAACATGGCAAGCCTGGAATGCGATATGCTGTCTCTTTGATATTCACTCCCCCCCCCCCCCCCCCTTATCACTCCGTTTGCGGTGTCAGGTACTATGGGTTCCCGATAGTGAAGAGCGTTAACCTTTTTATGCCGAGTGGGATATTGATACCTTATTCTTGTTCTCGACGGGCGTGAGAGGGAGGGTCGTTCAAAACACGCCATGTTCAATGCGCGTATTCAACGTTATGAATAATGGATGGGACCCTTATAAAGCTACAAGCGAGCCAATGCCCGGACTTTGCTCTTATGGTTCTTCGTATCCACATGCCCAATCAAGATCAAGACCCGACGTCAGTCAGTTCGTTTAAGCATGGACAAGACGGATCAGTCGGCTCCCTTGGTTCAAACGCGCGTCGGCCAGATGCCGAAGACCGGAGCCCACCGAATAGCAGGGGGCAGAGCCGGGGGGAGAAGCTCTCTGAACGAAGAAAGTACAAAGCTTGTCGAGCTGCTTTGGGTACCTGTCGCTATAGGTTGGCTTTTTTGATAATTGTCAGAAATGCAGATGGAAGGGACATCAGAGAGCAAGTGGCAATATCTAATATGATAGTGTGATGATTCTTTCTCTACATCTCTCAGTACATGTTTTATCTACTATATTTTTCTCTTGTTTTTCTGTCAAGACCATGGACAATCCAAAGCTCTTGCGGTGACCAGTTATGGCTAGCTCGAGTAGGGTAATGCAACATCATACTCTATGCTATCCTTGACTCCCGACCTTATCAGATTCAAAGATCGCTTACAACTGAGGCTCTGGGAACCACAAAACGACCCCACAGTAGAAAAAGTCTTTACAGAACCACGAGTCAAGACGACAAGCTTTTATTTATGGTACTTGTCTTTGTTGCTTGTTTCCACACAGGGAGACATTAGGTTGGCAGCGCCGTGCAGGTAGCACCTGCCCGGTTTTCTGCACTTTTTTTTCGGCCTTTTCTTTTTCCACGGCTGGTATGGGCGGCGCATATCGCGCATGCTCCCAAATGAAGATAGAAAATGGAAAGAAACCCGTGGCTTTCCAGCTGAATCCAGTATCCCCGAGCTTAACTGAACCTTCTACCTATGTACTGTATGGAGACTTTTATTCGCAGCTTTGTGATTTCCACGTCACCAAAGAAAAGGAGACAACATCATGCCATGGCTCCAGTCGCAACCTGGAGAGAAATTGTGGATCGTATTGAGAACGGGCTTTAATTGCCTTTGATCGTATAAAAACATGTGTCGCATCTAATCTCTATCCATCTTATCTGATCATTGCACCTCTCACCCAGTCTTCTTCCTTCCTCCTGGCCCAGGGCACGGTACTAGACCTGTTTTGTGGTATATACCCGCATGGTTCTTGCCCCCTTATTTTTTGTTGTTGTTGTTGTTGATACGATATAACACAACAGCCTTGGACCATGGTTTCTCAAGCTGCAGCACCAGTGGTCGAGACCGTCGACGAGAAGCACAAGGGCCAGAACGTCAGTGATGTCGTTTCAGGGGCTGATTCTACGTCCGACAAGAGTCGAGAGCCGCATCAGGTAAAGAAGGATGAAGATGATGACGACGGCGCCAGTCTTCCCAGCATGGAGGTCCTGCACGCTGCTGGTGTTGGCCTTGACGAGGACGACCCAAACCAGCCTTGCCTCACCATCAGGATGTGGGTCATTGGTATCGCTTTTTGTATAGTGGGCAGCGGAGTGAACGCACTCAACACTATGAGGATCCCTAGTGAGCTGCCCTTGATATACCTTTTTTTCTTCTTCTTTTTTCTTTTTTTGTTAAAAAAAAAAAAAAAACTCAAGCTACGCAATTCTCTTGGTTCTTCTGACTAACCGAATCCTTTACAGGCACCACCCTCTCACAGTCGGCCATCCAGTTCCTGGCCTACCCAATCGGCAAAGCCTGGGAGTATGCTCTTCCCGACTGGGGCGTCACCGTCTTTGGCTCGCGCATCTCGTTGAACCCGGGCCCGTTCAACGCCAAGGTCAGTAGAGCTTGAACCAAAACCAAGTGGCGAGAAAACATATCTGACAAAGTACCTTTGTATGTCTGTAGGAGAACATCCTGATTTACATACTCGCCAACCTGAGTTTCCTCAGTCGTCTTAGTGTCGATGTCCTCATCGAGCAAAGAATCTTTTACGGACTCGAGGCTGGTTGGGGCTTCGAGCTCCTCATGACGGCATCGACCCTAATCTTGGGCTTTGCTCTCTCTGGCATCTTTAGGAAGTTGGTTGTTGAGCCTCCGAGCTTGATGTGGCCTGGTGTCTTGGGTAACACGGCGCTAAACCATACGTTACACTCGAAGGACAAGATGATCTCGGAAAGGTATGTATCGTGTTGAGGAGAACCCACCCATACTCTGTCGCGATATGGAAACCCTAGACTAACAAGATAAGCAGCCGGTGGAAGATGTCCAGATACACCTTCTTCATGATTGCATTCTGTGCCTCCTTTGCCTGGGTAAGCAGATGGATTTCTTTATATTGGTGACCAGTTCTTATACATATGCCTGCTAACTAGGTACGACACTAATCAATTCACGCAGTACTGGCTCCCCGACTTCCTCTTCCCTGCCCTCTCATACTTTACCTTCATTTGCTGGGCAGCTCCCAACAACGTCGTTGTCAACCAGGTCTTTGGCATGAAGAGCGGCATGGGCCTGATGCCCATCACGTTCGACTGGGCACAGATCGCATACATCAACAACCCCCTGCTCGTTCCGCCGTGGGCCATCATCAACGTCTTTGCCTCGCTCGTGATCTGGGTCTGGATCCTGGCCCCGATCCTCTACTACACCAACACGTGGAACCTGGCCTACCTGCCCTTCCAGGACAACTCCGTCTTTGACAACATGGGCAAGTCGTACAACGTCACCCGGGTCATCGACAAGCAGGCCGGCTTCACCTTCAACGCCACAAAGTACGAGCAATACTCGCAGATCTACATGCCCGCCACCTACGCCATCAACACGTTTGGGCTGTGCTTCGCCACCATCACCTCACTGTTCGTCTGGATCGCCCTCGAGAAGCGCGACAACGTCTGGTCGGCCATCAACTCGTCGTGGCTCGCCCGTCGCTTCATGCCGTCAAAGTACCAGCCGCCACAGCCGAGCCCGCAGCCCCAGTACCGCGTCGCACCGACCTGGTGGTACGTCGCCGCCGGCGTGGTCGCCCTGGTCTTTGGCATCCTCTCGTGCGAGCTCTATCCGGTGCAGCTGAGGTGGTACGGAGTCATCTTCTCCTTTGTCATCTCCTTCATCTTCTTCCTGCCGCTCGCCTGGGTCTACGCCACCACCAACATCAAGATCCAGATCGAGATCATCTGCAGGGTCATTGCCGGCTACGCCTACGAAGGCAAGGTGCTCGCCAACATCTGGTTCTTCAACCTGGGCTACATCTCGGGCATCAAGGGCCTCGCCTTTGCCCAGGACCTCAAGCTGGGCCTGTACTGCAACGTGCCGCCCATCAAGCTCTTCATCGTCCAGGTCGTGGGCATCGTCTTTGCCACGCTCTCCCAGGTCGGCGTGCTCAACTGGGCCCTCGGAAGCATCCCGGGCATCTGCACCCCCAAGGCCGAGAACGGCTTCACCTGCCCCTTTAGCCGGACGCACTTTAACACGTCCATGATCTGGGGCGCCGTCGGCCCCCGCCGCTTCTTCGGTCCCGGAGCTCTGTACACCCCGCTGCTGTGGTTCCTGCTCGTGGGCGCCGCGCTTCCCGTCCTCGTCTGGGCCCTGCGCCACCCGCGCGCCCTGGGGAGGTACAAGGCCGCGCGCTGGCTCAAGCACGTCCACGTCCCCGTCTTCCTCGGCGGCCTCAACTACATTCCTCCCGCCACGGGTGCCAACTACTCCAGCTGGGCCGTCGTGGGCCTGACCTTTGGCATATTGATGCGCCGCAGGGCCTCCGAGTGGTGGAGCCGCTACAACTTTGTGCTGGCCGCCGCCCTGGACTGCTCCGTCGCCATCGCCGGAGTCGTCATCTTCTTTGCCATCTTCTACACGGGCGTTGGCACGAAATTCTCATGGTGGGGAACGGATGTGTACCAGGTAAGCAATAAATGTCCCCTTGGTAAAGGTGGCAAAATCATGTCTTCGCCACTCCCTTTGCAAATCTTTTCTATGAAACCCGCTGTTTTGTTTTGTTTGCTAACGTTTTGTTTCACTGCGTATAGAACACTTGTGACTGGACCGGATGCTCTTATTTGAATCTGCCAAAGGGCCAGAAGTTTGGGCCTTGATTACTCTAATGTAATTGTTTACAAAAACGTCAAGTACAGTTTCATTAGCAACAGGAGCCACATCCAATAACAGAAAGCTGTTGATCTCATGCTATTTCTTGCCTACCATATACCGTTTATCTCTCATCTTGTTCTCGTTCTTGTTATTGGCATTGTCTCTGCGGCACGAGGCATACTCCCCTTCATCATACTATATTGGTAATCCTTATCAACCATACGGATACTTCATTTCCCCCCCAAGAAGAAACTTTGTCGATGACCGCAACAGAAACAGATCGTAAACGAGGACCATAAACAGATCTAACACCACCCCATCACCACTCCTCGGTGTGTATAGTGATCCGGGTGCCATTTTCACCATGCTTTCCAGGTTGGCTTCCGGCAACCAAGCCGAAACCCGCGCCGGGGGTGGCGGTCAGCCACATCATAGTCGGTTGGACAGTATAGAACCAGAGACCAACGCCCACTTGCCATTTTTGTCCAGGTTGAGGGGGGGCCCTCCCTAATCCTTACATCTCATTTGTCTGTCCTACTCATCATCTTTTGTTTTTTTCTTTTAACCGGAACGACGCCCAGACTTCCATATTGCTGCAATAAACACAAATACCCGACGGGGGGTTTTGTGTTGCCTACAGAACCAGGAGCCTCAACTTTTTTTTTGACCAGTCTAGCCCTAGCACAAGGTCTAGACGCCAAAAAGAAAAACAAACCAGGACAGGCCAAATAACGGTTTATCTGGGCAAAAATTTCCACAAAACAAGACAATTCTCAGGGTTGGGCTGGCCTTTCAACAATCGGATGGGAGGGGGTTGAGGGGGAGGAGGGCTACTACGTGGCGTAGGGTGCAAAGACTGGAAAGCAAACACGCTGAAAGGACTTCAAAGGCATCGCCTTGTGTAATCTATCCCCTACGTGGACCTTGTTCTTTTACCTGGTAAGGCCGGAAGAATACCTCCAGAACGTACACGGTGTGGGAAGTATGCTGTTGGGTAATTTAGGGGGGAGGTAAGGGGGAACCTTTCACCAGAGCACGTTACGACACTATGGTTCACATTATTCTTTTTTTTTTCTCCCATTGCGTCTGGGGGGTTGTGTGTCTGTCTTCCTCCCTACATTAAAATCAGGCCGTCGTCTCCTATACGATGTACTCATCATTCACAGCCAAGCACAATGCGATGGGCAAGTCAGGTCGAGCAGCCAGGCAGTGACGAGAGCATACTCATCCTTCCCCCCTTCATGGCGCCGTGGCTGCCATCGGATAAGTAGCCACGTAGTAATATTTCTGGTTCTCTCAGAGGCAGAGATTACCCACACGTAATTATAACGTCGGTATGCAGAGTCATGATCGGTGGCGGGTCAGGACGATTTTCTCTTGTTCGTCTTGTTCGCCTTGTTCCTCTTCTTTTTTTATTTCTTGGTCGTAAAAATCTACAAAGTACATACCCTGCACAGTAGAAAACTTGGGCGGATGACGGATGGGCCCAACATCCATGCACGGGGATCGGCAGAGTCTGGAATCTTTTTAACCGTTCCATTCTTTGGGGGAGCCTTGCCTTTCCTTGCCTTGTCTTGATTCTCTTTGCAGAGCCCACTTTTGAGCCACCAAGGGCATGCCAAGGGCACACACATTACGTTGATAGTAAGGGCAGAAAATAAAAAAAATACTGCATGAGCGGATAAAAAAAAAAAAGCACCTCACCCGCTGATTGTGCTTCTGGAAGAAGACGTAACACAGCGGCTCGTGTTTCACGTTCCTGAATAAGTGGAAGGAATGACAGGGGTGGGTGGGTATTGTTTGGGGGAAAAAGAGAGAGAAGAGAGACAAGAGAAAAAGAGGGAAAAAGATAACACAAAGGGCCGATCGCCGGCGCTTGTTTCGGGTTCCTGCACGCCCCCCTACTCGCCCCACAATCTTGAGCCGGGTGTGACGGATTGCTTCAGGTTTTTTTTTTTTTTTTTTTTTTAAAAAAAAATCATTTTATTTTCGCGGGCGGTGGAGCGGAATGCGAGCAACTGCGCAGTTTTTGGTGCGTTGGGTGTTACGCTGTCAGCACGGAATTCTCTCTCTCTATGTTTTTTTTTTATTAATGCTGCATTCCTAGTGTGCCTTCTCAGCCCCACAAATGTCTATCTTTTTACTCTCTTTTTTTCTGGCCCGCCATGTTTGGTGTTTTGCTTTGTTCGACTCGAACCCCCCCCCCCCCCCCCGCGGCTCTCAATACCGAGTGACCGACAGACAAAAATGGCTGACTACCCGTCCTTTGCAATGGAACCAACCTGCCCACTGGCCCGGGCGAATTGCACCGACAGAATGGACCCCCACTTACACACAAACCCAGACCACCTATTCATCTATCCGGCGCGTGGTCTGGACTCCCACAGACAAATAAATACCACTATGAAGAGCTCGGGTCAGCCGGCGAGGCCGAGATAGCTCTTCTCCCTTCCTTCTCCAGGATGGGAGCCTGTCATAAAAAGTGCCGAGTGGGAGAGGGGAGGGATGATTAACGGGGATTAACAAGTCGGGCTTTTCACCGAGGCATCAACTCGGAAGTTTCGGGGTATTTCTGTTTCTCCAAACTAACACTACCAACAACCGTAGCAAGCGTGGGTACAAAGAACGTAAAAAAAAAGTGAGTTTATCGGTACTGTGTAAAAGAAATTACTGAGTGACATAAACATTGCTTATCCACCGATTTCGTAGTGATTGCCTATGTGAAGACCCGCCATGAACAGGTAGAGATCAGAGATCAATTAATGGATGCAAGATCCCAGGGTCATGTGTCCGCCCCAGTCCAACCAAGACTTTTCCAGCTTGCTTCCAAAGTTCCAAACCTGCTCGCAGATAGTGGGCGCAAGGAGGGTCGGTCTTGGTTGGGGGCTGGGTGGTGTCGTGTCGCATGCCCTTTTTTTTTCTCCAGCATATCGCCGATCGGCCTTCACGTTGCTGCATGCAAGATTCAGGTACACCAATGGCAAAGAGTCGCCAATTACCATTTCGCACGATTGCCCAAGTATGGCAATGAGATGCGCTCATGTGCGTACTGGTACTGTGGTAATGAAAACGGGGGTGTGTGATGGGTGGTGGTGGTGGTGTTGGTGGATAGCCTCACAGACCTCCCTTCCGTTATGATCACTGGGAATAGCTACGGTTCAACGATTGTCAGTTCGACCGCCATCCCGTCTCCCAATGTATTTCCTATCATCTCAGATGGGCTGAAGATTGGCTTTGCCAAGACTGAAAAGGGTAGCCTTCTGTTTTTTCTGATTTTTTATTATTAAATGCTGTTGATTTTAATTCTCCGTGGCAGACAGCCAACCCTTTTTTATCCTTTGCTGTCAATGTTTCATGAATCTCGAAACAGACGGCCAGCAGAGGAACAGTTCGCCGGTTAGCACTCCCACTCCAAGTTTCAAGTTTTTTTTTGGCAGAAAAAAAAAAAAGGTTGCAAAGCACGCGCACACCAAATACGAAGGACATAACTTTACATACTTTTCAGTCTGCCTGTTACTACATACATACCTTACACCTTACACTCCCCCTCTTTCCCACCCCCAATACTACGGACGAATGGTCACGAGGAGTCAGACCATGAAGATTTTTTGTTCCTTTCCTTTTTCTTCCCTTCAGCATTTCTCCTCCACCTGCCTAGTCCGGCGAACACGGTCGCCTTACGCGCGCATGCTAGGAAGACTTGTTCAGTTCAGACGAGATGAAAGCCTCTTCCTATCAAGGTTCAATCAAAAGAAACTGGCAATCTTCCTTTCGGGGCAGAATCTGCATTGGAACTAGTTCTAGCATATGCACAACTCTGTTTTTTTTCTTTTTTTTCCTTTTCTCTCTAGCTTTATTACCCTCAAACTCTTGCAACTCTGTTAGTCTTGTCGTCTGTCACGTTCACCTTAGTTTACTAGAACTAGTCTAGTTGAGTGCCCTGACGTGCATACTCTTTTTCTTGACGGTGCAAGCCCCCCGAGCGCCACGCGCTTGTCGTTCGGGCCGCCAATGCGAGGTAAACGAGGCATGTCGAAGCGGGAAGGTCAACCAAATAAAACCAAAAAAAAAGTCCACTACAGAGTTTACACCAGACCTGCAAGCCGCCGGCAGCGCAAGGCTCTTTTTTCTGCATGGTCCCCCCCCCTCGGTTCTTCCCCTTCACTTGATCAATGGCTGGGCGCCCACAACGGGCGCCAAACAACGTTGAGGAAAAGCCCCTGATTGAACATCGTTGGGTGGACTAGAACCAACCACAGTGGGCTAGCTTCCAGCACAGCGACGACTTTTCTACCCTTTTTTTTTTTTTTTTTTTAACCGCTCAGGATGTAAGCCAAAATAGTCACTCCGTCACCATGTGCACCTGTCGTCAATCCGAAGACATGGTCAACATCAAACATCAAACAAAACATGCGCGTAATCTGGCCTCTTCACTGGGTGCCGTGATATTCCTCCTGGCCAGCGGGTGGGACACTCACCCCACTGATGCCCAGCCACCATCTTTCAAGCGAAGTGTCTACTGCTGCTTGGCTGCGTGGTTTCTGGTTTCTACGGGGTATTGGAAGAGGGGGCCATAGAAACAAAACCGGCCGTATCGGATTCCAACTCTCTTTTTTGCTTGCCTGCTTGCCCCACGGAATCTGAGTTCTAATCTAGATCTCACCCTGCCGCCCTGCACCAGGAGCCGCCCGGGTCTTGCGAGTGGTCGTCACACGCTGTCGTCAACTTCCTCCTTGCGCCATGTGTGGTTCGGCATCACTCAAGTGGATAAGGCCGCAACTTAGGCCACCCCGTCCTCCAAATCATATTTTTCGTTTGCGTTTTGATCGCATCCTGACTAGACTAGGCAAAAATGTGACAGAGAGCATGTCGGTTAGGATAGGCTGCGAAGGACGAAGAAAATGGGAGGAGGCGGGTATGCATCATGCGGCCATCCAGACAGGCCCACGTCCAGGACAAAAAAAAAACCCTAAGCTGTACCTGGCTCCAGAAGGAAGGGTAAACCCCATTAATAGAAACTCATGCACATGCCCTGATAAAAAAGAAAGATATGTGTGGGTGGGCAGTAAGATAGACCATTCATCCACTAGGCCCCAAGTCAGCGACGGGACAAGCTGACGACTTGACCTGATGATGATTTCCACGAAAAGCTCAACCAATTGGTCCCAGTTCCCATGCTGACATGGGTGGGCTTGACGGGATAACGAGGGGTAAACGGGAGCCTCCAGCGCATGTATAGCTCTTCGGGCGTCTGATTGGGCGGGACGACGTTAAGCTTAGCCTGATTTTTCCATGGGTGCGGGCTGCTGGCTGCTTGCTTGTTCGCGAAGAGGGTGTGGGCTTGCAACGCACCTAAATGTGAAACACCACGGCAAAATGTGGCCATTGCTTTTTTTGTGCGTCCAGAGACAAGAGGCAGAGCCCGGTTGCAAGGGTCGGCCAGCAACAGACAGATGATCCGAAGAACCTTATAAAAATAAACAGAAAATAAACACCACAAGGCAGGAATTATGGTAAAACCGGTTCGGATTTTAGTATGATATAACAAGAATAAAGCGGGTTTGTGGGGGCATTGAAGGGAGTTTATTCTTTTATTCTTTTTATTTTTTTTTGTTCACCCCCCCCCCCCCCCCTCACGGTCGACATTAGAAACTGAACAAAACCTTCGAGTTAGGAATAGAAGCTTTTCAGTTTTGCTCTGTAGGAGGACCGACCCCTTACGCGGATCGATCTTCATGTGTATTCGCGCATAGCACGCGCCCCGAATGATTGACAAGCACCAATGACCTTTGGCAAGAGACTTGGGCCACGCATGACAAGCGCTACCGCTTAATGATGAAGCCGAGCGCATCGCATACTGGTCAGAGTGGAGAAGCGGAGACGACGAGTAACGTTGAGCTCCCAATTTTGGGAAACTTTTTCATTGTCATGTTGCACACCGCCTGGCGCCATCGAGGAAAAGCCCGACTGGCAGTAAATTAAACGACATCCATTACGAGGGGAAATTACGCCAGGGGCTCTGCAGCTTACCACGTTGATAGGTAGCAAATGGTTCGGTGTCGGGTGGTGTTGTCGGCGGGCTGGCCGCCACAGGTTTACTACGTATACGGTACGACATATGATTGCTACTACTACCTCGGGTACCTGACATCTAGGATGGGCCGGAGCTCCCGAAAAGAAACGGGAAACGCACAAAAGACAAGGTCGGCGAGGCGGATGAATGACCAAACCGAACTGTTTTCTAAAGCCTCGTGGGTGGGTGCTCGGACTTTTTTCTTCTCTTTCTTTTTTTCTTTGGCCTGGCCCAGTTCTCAACCATTTCCCAATGCCACGTGTGGTCCGTGCCTGTGGGTTCTGCGTGGTAAGGCGGACGGCCGCGGGCGACGCAGAGGCCATCAACAAGCGAACCTCCAGCTGGCAGGGGTAGCGGGTCGATCAGACAAGATAGAAGGGCAAAAGCTGAGGGAAGACAAAAGGTAAAAAGGATTATGTGCCCAAAAAGGGAAATATTGTCGCTAGAGTCAATTCAGAACTGCCTAATATTAGGTGGTAGGAAGTTGGTTGGTCATTACTCGTCACCAAAGGACCCCAAATGCTCACTGCCGGCTACTAAAAGACGTGGAGCCCTTGTGGGTGATGGGAGCCCTGGGACGATCAAACAAGAGGAACAGAAAAGGCCACAATCCATCACGATACCATCGACCATACCTCCTCCACTTGTGGTGATCATAATGGAGGCAGGGACTTACTTCGTACAATCGCAATGCAATGTCAATGTCAGTCGACCGGCGGGAGTTTTTCTCCCATTCACGCTCGCTTGACTAGGTACGGTAGTTGTCTGTTTATGGCCGATTAGAAGCGTGGATCCCCTCCCACAGGCCCTGCCAACAAGACAAGGACGTTTCTGCAGGTACGGGTCTGTTGTCCACTTCGGGCAACAAGGTTGCAATCTGTCGTATTATGATCATTTCACCACAGCGTACACCGTGGGGAGCTCGATGTGGAAGTTTTCTTCACCATGATCCGTGCGGATAGACGCCTTGTCTTGTCTTGTTTGCATTGAGCCCAGCTGCCCGTTCATATGTAGGTGTTAATGTATGTTAACTACGGACAAACAATATCCAAGCCTCGCCCGCCCGTGTGCGGAGCAAATTAGGACGGATAAAAAAACGGCTTGTGGCTTCGAGACATTGAGCCCGAGCCGCGAATGGACAACTGACAAAAGCCTGCCTGCCGTAAATGACCCGTGTACCTGCTTCGGGGAAACAGATAGCCGGCCTCGATTCTTCAATACGGTCTGTCTGGCGAGAAGTGGATTGGAATATCCCACCGGGCCATTCTGCATGGAAAAGGAGAGAACCAACTCCGTGGCACTTAGGTGTATGTCATGTTACCAGCGACGGAAGATGCAGGTCAAATTCAACCTTCCTTGACTCTTTCTTGGCCTGCCATGGTGCAAGGGTAGGTACAGTACTGTACCTGCGTACTGGAAAAGCAAGGCAGACAAGGCAGGTAATTACAGAACAGGTTGCGTGCATGGCGTGGTGCAGCTCGATCCACATAACCACCAAACACAGACAAGCAGAAAAAAAATAGAAATAAAAATCCAGCCATGATATCCATGTTTTCTCATTGTACCGTAGGGACATCACCAATCCATCAGTCAGCTGGACTGCGTAGAAAATAATGAGATGACTAGTGGCAGTGAACTTGCCACGACAAATCGTTTGGAGCTGAACAAGGCAGGCTCGCTTTTGCCCAATACAATTCCCGGCTCGATGTCCGACTCTGTCCTTTCATACTTTCCGCCCGGACAAGGTAGATACCTTGATGCTATTTGGGTAACCCTAGCCGGGGAGCGATTGGCGAAAAAAAAGACGAAATGTGGTGGGCATCTTGGGCAAGTGGCCTCCAAGTCAAGCAAGCATGGGAGGGGCAAACAGCTTTGTGGTCGTGGTGGTGGGGGGATGGGTAACCAAGCTATTTCTGAGGCATTGCGCCAGGCGTGTTTCAGATTAACAGGGTCCTCCAGTCCCGCCCAACATTGATTGCTGAGGGTTGTTTGGATGGGCACGCAGGCACGGTATGCTGGATCAAGGTTGGCTTTGCTGCCAGGTCGAAGGAGGAACCTTGCGCGTTAACGGACGGTACTATCATACCTGCAAGTGCGCATTTACGTGATAAATCGCTTTTTTTTGAGCCGGCAAACCTCCGGCCCCCAATCCGGTGGCCAATGCTTGCTATATTTACTTTTAGCACCTAAAGTGTTAATGCTCCTCAAATTTGACCACGCGCTATGCGAAATGTTATGGAAATCACCCCCAACGTCAGGGTTCAGCGACTGACGACAAGAGCAAACAAGGTTCGAATAATGTAATGCGAGATTGAGTATCACGTCCCGTGGTATCTTCAAAGTCACCTGACGGATTGCGCACACCCAAAAGCGCATCTACCCATGCAATTGACAGTGGATACGTATGGGGATGCGTAATATTGCGACCGAATGAATAATAAAACAAAAATGGATATAGCACAGTAAAGTCGGACAAACAAGTCGCATCCTTCGCCGCTAAGAGTGACGGTTCGAATCAAACCACCACGGCAATCACTTGCGCAAATTAGCAGGCCCCTCTCGACTGCAAGGGGAGCCGCATGCCGAGAAGTTGGAGCACAGGGCGAACACGCCTTTGCTGCCTACGGAGTACTGTACGTGTGCATGCTGGCTCGATGAATTACGTAGCTGGCACTTGTACTCTGGTTTAGCTTCCACACATCGCATCGCATACCTAGCTTGAAAAAGCACCCTCGAGGGTACCTTTTCATAGAATCAAGGCACTGTGGGAACCGACTGAGGTTTGTCGACATTTTGCTTTAAAAAAACAAGAGTACTACGTGGTACGAGAATATAGAAAACAAAATCAGACAGAATCCTAGGGATCGAATAGATGGAAGCCCTGTCATCCTGCCTACCTCGCCGCTGCTGCTGCTTTGACCTCTTTTTCCGCTGCTAGTTCCGCTGCAATTGCCAGGGGTAGCCTAGTGACATTGAAAAGCTCGCAGACACGGTTCATCCATTCGCCAACGCTGCCGTCATGTTCCCCATTGCATCTTCGATTGCGATTCAAGCCCTTCGTTCAAAGATTGCAAAGTAACCGCATCTTTTTACACCCACTTCGACAGGCGCATAATCGGCGTCTCGGAGCTAGCTCACTTTTCAGTGAAGGGGACTTTGTAATTGACTAGCGAGAATCGAGAGAACGGAGGGAACCAAGATAAAAAAAAAAAAAACTAATAAGCAAAGTAAACTTCATTCTCCAACCCAATCTGATATCAAATCCCATAACCCCTTTCCTTGCACGCGCCGTTCTAAACAATGGAATGGTACTACCGCCTGCCAAAAGGACGTTGTTTGGCTGTGCCAGCCTCCATATTTGTCTTGTGTAGCGCTCGCCTGTCTGCACCTAATGAGAAACGCGAACCGACTGGCTGAGGATCATCCTCCAGGCTGGGCAGCTTGTCGCAGATTCTCCAAACGGCACATACCGCACCCGCCGCGGGTCTTGCTCTGTAGCAGCAGCCACCACACCACATTGTTTCTTAACGGTGCAATCGATTGGAAACCCTTGAATTCTGCCGTCGAACGCTCTTACTAAGAAAGAAACAATATTGTTTGTATCTTGTTGGGGCTGTCAGCCACGAATACTGCCCATGGTCCCTTTTCAAAAAGGAAAAAGGTTGTACTAAAGCGCCAAAAGGAATTTCATCATAGTGGACATTAAAAAGCCGGCTGTTTTGATGATCGCTCGCCGCCCCGATCGCGTACTACGTAGTTGGATAAAAATTATTAGACAGGAAAGCAAAAAAAAAAAAAAAAAAAGATCAGCGCGATGCAGTGTCCAGACTCAACCGTTTGTCTCCACGTTGTCTTGGCCTGCCCTGCCATGACCAGCCAGCACTGTACTGTTAACAGTATGCCTGCCTGTATGCAAATACTGGTACTCAGTATATGCCTGCCTTGTCACAGACCCGGGCGCTGACTTCGATCCAGCGTCGGGTTGCAATCTCATCCCTGGTTTGATTCAGGATATACGGCCCGGCTGTCAAGAGAAAACCAGACCATCTCAGCTTGCCTTGACGAGAATATAGTGTCTGGTTTCGACAACATAGGCTACGGCTCGTAAGGATGGCTATGCTTCAGGATCTGGCTGGGAATCACTACTTCACCTATAGGTGCAAAACAAGTTGCCAAGCTAGTCGGCTGTCAAGATCACATAGCATAAACACGTAGCCGCGGGTCTGTGTGGTTGCGCCGTTGATATATCACGCTTGCCTGGGGTTCTGCAACCTGCTAATCAGAAAGGATGCGTGCCACCACCCGCATCACTCACTTGCACCCACATTGGTCCCCTTTGACTTGGGGAGGGGGGACCTGGGGTACCTTTGTATGTACCGTACCAGTCGTGGCAACTAATTGCAATGCGTCGTGGTACCGTCCATACCTTACATGCTTTTGCAAAAGGGCGACTTGATTGCTCACGGACCGCGGGCTGTAGTCCACATACAGCTAGTCCGGCTCCATCACAAGCCAGGCATGGCCCATGGAGACGAGGTGGAGATGATGGGCTTGCCCGTTGGGAGCTTGGGCTCGACTGGGCAAACCCAGGGATCGAGAGGAACAAAACGAGTACAAGGGAGCACCAGGGAAGAGGAACAAGAGCTAGAACGGGCAAGGGCCTGCATAGAGGCGCGTACGCACGGGCGCTCATGGCCATTGAAGGTAACGTCAGGCAAGAGGGGACAGAGTCGTGCCCCAGCCAACATCCCTGGACAGTTTTTGTGTGCTTGACCGGCCCTGTCTTCGGCTGTACCCCTGGCTCGTAAAGATGGAGACTTGCTTCTGTCTCTGTCTCTTTCTCTTCTATTTTACTTATTATTATTATTTTTACTTCTTACTTTTATCTTTTTTTGGAGAATTCGTTCATCTTTTGGCTCCTCCCGTTCTTTGACCCTTGCCATCTGCGTTATTCCTCTCAGTATCCACTTCCACCGTCCCACCTGGTACCTGAAGCGGGTGTTTTTTTGTGGAGTGCCCAACCGACCGGGCATTCGCATTCTTCCGTCCATCATCCATCGTCCGACCCCCCCTGCTCGTCCTTCCAAAGCAAAGCCCTTTCTCGTCCGTTGAACAGCCAGACCAAGGTACCTCTCTCTACCTGGCAAGGTCACTGCACACTGCCCACCTCAAGTCAGTTCTGCTCCTGGGGCTGTCAAGCCGGTACAGGCACACACCCACACCCATCAATCCACCCACCCACTGTCCATGAGAAACGCCTCGTTCTGATTAGCCAGGAAGACTCCCGGCTATCCACCAGTGCCACCAAGCATCGGTCCAGCAGCCACAATCTCCAAAAAAATGATTCCCACCCAGCTACGCGAAAATCATTAAACCCCCAGACCCTCGCTCTCACCCGCTCGCGCGTGGCTCTCCCGTCTGTTCAAGACTCTTCCTTTTTTTTTTGTCCCTCTTCTTTTTCCGCCGCCCTCCTCCTTCCATCCGCATATTAGCACAAAGGAGGCCCTCACCCTCCTCTTGTCTGTCTTTGCTGAGCCCTAGACAGCACAATTCCCCTCCTTATTTCATTTCATTGCTTTGTCTGTGTGTGCTTGCCTTGTGCACCAGTCCTCTTCACTTCTTTGATAATTTATTATATTTTTTTGGGGCCAATTTTCCAGTAGTCGCGTACCCTAGACGGAAATCCTAGGCTTGCGACGCGCAGTGTTGCAAAACTTGACCTGCTATCTTGTTCATTTTGCAAAAGGTCATTGGCGATTCCTTGGGGAGATCTATATCTTTGTCCAACAACCGACCTGCACGCCATTTTCGTTTCGATAATTCTCGACTAATTTCGCTCGACTCCAATTGTTTACCTGCCGCCACCCCGCTGCCTCCACCGGCACAGGAACAGTACAGGCTTGGAACGGGCAATTTACCATTATATCGCCGTGTCGAGGGTCCCCCTTCACTACTCCACTGCTTACTGGCAACATTGAAAATATCCACCCCCCTTTTTTTTATATTAGCGGCGCACCTAGACGGTGCACACTAGCGACGCAACCACTCTCGCATCCATTCGCTTGAAGCAATTGGACTACTTCCCCCTCTCCGGGCTGGACTCGACGCCTCTCATTTCACCCATCATCAGAACAAACATACTAGAACCAAGGCAGCGCCTCAGCGACCACGGCTTGCAACGCAGGCTGGACCCCAGTATCCACGATCACCAACGTCCCGCAAAGTCACGCTTTCAGAATTCAATCTCGTCACTGCATTCGTCCCTTGGCTTCCCGCACCTCCGAGGTCTCGCTTGAGACTTGACGTCTTCCATAGAGTCGTCCCTCACAATGTATTCCCATCCACACAACGCCGGCGTCGCCGCCGCGCCCCAAAAACCCGAAACATTCATGCTCAGCACAGAAGCGCAACAAGCTTTACCACACGATGCACAGGTCGCTCTCCAACAAGTCGATAATCGTGAGTCTCCCTCGACAACATCAAGTTGCGCCAGTGCGAGCCCAAGCCTGGACAAAAGACTAACAGTGCCTAGTGAAATACTTTCTCATCTCTGCTCCCGTCGATTGGCAACCCGACCAGTACATCCGCAGGTTTCTGCTACCAACCGGTGAATACGTCTCTTGCGTATTATGGAACAACCTCTTTCACATTTCTGGTACAGATATTGTACGATGCCTGTCGTTCAGGTTTCAAGCCTTTGGTCGACCTGTCAAGAACTCCAAGAAGTTTGAGGAGGGTATCTTTTCAGATCTCCGCAACCTGAAGTCTGGCACAGACGCCTCCCTCGAGGAGCCCAAGAGCCCTTTCTTGGACTTCCTGTACAAGAACAACTGCATCAGGACGCAAAAGAAGCAAAAGGTCTTCTACTGGTATAGCGTACCACACGACCGTCTTTTCCTCGATGCGCTCGAGAGGGATCTCAAGAGGGAAAAGATGGGCCAGGAGGCCACCACCATGGCCGTCAGCGAGCCGGCTCTGTCTTTCCAGTACGACTCGTCGCAGTCGCTCTACGAGCAATTGACCAAGGCCCAACAAGCGAATTCGTCCTCCTTCAACGCTCAACAGGTTTCCTTCCCCCCATCGCAGTCCACTTCCCCTGTCATGAGGGCGATGGACTCGATGCCCCCGCCGCCCCAGATGATGCCGCAGCCAATGCCCCAATCGATGGCCCCTTTAGCGGATGGCCTGGACGCCATGGTACCCTATGCCGCGATGGGGATGGCTCCGGGGATGCCGCCCCAGCCGGCAGTCAAGAGGGAGCCGGACTTTAACCGCGTCCAGTACAACCAGAACGGAGTCCCGATCAACCAGGGTCACCAGCGCCACGCCTCGATGCCCGCATACGGTCTCGAGTACTCTCCCGCGCCTTCTTTCGTGTCATCACACTATGACGACTACGGCAACAGGGGAATTTCTTTCGAGCCTCTCACACCTCCCCAGCAAGCAATGGGTATGGGTGCTGAGCCTGCTTACATTGCCAACGAGGAAACTGGACTCTACACTGCTATCCCTGACCACATGAATGGTGTCAACGGCTTAAACGGTATGATCCAGTTGCCTCCGTCCAACCTGGCTGGCCCTCAATTCACAAGGTCCTATGGGTCAAACAATGTTTACTCTGTGATTGAGGGCTCGCCAACCTACAAGCAGAGGAGAAGACGCTCATCAATCCCGCCAGGCATGTCGGCCATCGCAGCAGCCACTGCTGCTGCCACCGCCGCCCACAGGCCATCGGACCTGCGTCGATCTGTGTCAGCATCCGTCGGTCCCGTTGCCGAGGGAGACGAGTCGCTCGACAACTCGCCCCCAGGACTCATCTACAGCAACCAGCCCATGTCAATGGCAAACCACCAGAGGGAAGCTATGGAGCAAATGTCGCGCCACGGAACTCCTCTCTCCACGGTGGAAGGCAGCCCTGGCATGCACAATGTCAACCTTGAACAACAACAATACCCCATGCCCTCTGAGGATATGACCAGCCCTATGGACGACCGCAGCAGGCCAATGGCCCAAGGCGGCCCAAGTGTTGTCCGCAGGGCACGCTCGGCAACTGTCATGGGCAGCGAAGTCGGCCCCTACCCGCAAAAGTCACACTCGTGCCCGATCCCGACCTGTGGTCGTCTCTTCAAGCGCCTCGAGCACCTGAAGCGGTAAGACTGCACCAATTTTCATTTGTGAAACCAAAAACCCCCGCAGAAAGACAACTTGACCAAAAGCAAAGCCCGCGCGGGCCTGTTTCTGACCAAAACCAAACCTTCCAGACACGTGAGAACCCATACACAAGAAAGACCCTACATCTGCCCTTATTGTAGCAAGGCGTTCTCCCGATCAGACAACCTAGCACAGTATGCCCCTTACCTTTCCTTGATTTATCATTTCCTTTGTCTTTTCCTGGTTGAAGATGTTGTGCGCCTGCTATGTACCAGAAAGGAGTCACCGTCGATGAATTTGAGCAAGACCAGACCGCCCACCAAGCCAGCCATCGCCGCGTCGTCCGTCACGCCACAGCACAGAGCAGCAGCACAACACTTTTCAAACAGGAAACGACATGTCTCGTCTTCTGTAAAATAACAACCAACTAACTCCTTTCTTTTCCTAACCTGTAGGCACAAACGCACGCATGACCGGGCCGACGGTGGTGAGGGACTTATCCTGTCCGGCGAGGACGAGGAAGAGTACTCGGGCGACGACCACCTCGGTTCTCTGGAGGAAGCCTCCCCGACCTCCGAGGGTGGATACGTTACGTCGTCACTCAACTCGGCTATGGCTCACAGCAACACATCGCAGCACCCTGGCTCAAACGCTGTCAGCCCCAACCCCGGGCCCATGAGCCATGCGCCAACATACAACTCGATGCAGACGCTCATGCAGCCGATGCAAATGAGCCAACCTCAACCCATCAATGCCGGTGGCATGATGTGAGCTTGCTTATTTGATTCGCGGATTGGTCGGCTTTGACCGAAACACCATATTTATTCTTTTTCTGTTGTACAATAGGGGACTTTGCTGTCATACGCAGCTGGCTATTATATGAGCGACGCTTGGGGTGGGATTTTCTGATGTTCGGCACTAACTACATTTGGGGGGCGTTCTTCTCGATATGAGAATGTCAAACGGTGGTTTTTTTTTTATTTTTTTTTCTTTCTCGCCTTATCTTTTTCTTCGAGTTTTCTTCACCCATTTACCGGCGCCTTGACCGTTTTGACACATTTATATCTTTTACATTTTTATGAGGTTTTGTTTCATTCTTCTCTACAGAGCCTTTCTATTTCTTGTGTTCAGTGGCATAAAATCACAAAATCTTTAGAAAGATCACAGAAAACCTTTTGTCCAACTTCTTGAGTTCTTATCCTGTTTGATTTCACATTCCACAGCTGCACTATTATAAGACCCGCAAAAGCATAGGGCGGAAACAAAAAAAGGGGAAGCAGCCCTAGGGGCAAGCTGACTCTTGCGTTGCATCTCTTTTGTATATACGAGTTGTTCGGATTGCAATCCTCGATGTCTTTGTTCAGTTCATCTTCTAGTTTCCTGTGTTGAGCTTAGTGAGTGCTTCGGATGCTTTATGATGCAGAGGAGCTACGTTCAGGTGTGCGTTGCTTCTACCTGTCATTAATGTTGTCTTCGGAGTTGGATGAGGGATGCAAGTCGCAAGGGGTATCTTGTTTTTTTCTACATTACTCAACTCACCTGTTTTGCAGCTGTCATATCTTCTATCATTGCCTGGTGGGAAAGCGAAGATGTTGTGTGGTTTATTCGGGACATGTTAATACCTTTACGGGAGCGTGAATTGTCTTTAGGAAATCCCAACAGTCTATGTTAGAAACATTCCAAAATCTGACTGTCCGATGATTCCAAAGAACACTATGTGGGTGGAAGAAGATTTCTCCCCAGCTTATCCTTACCACTTCATCAGATGGTACCCAAAGCATGATTTTGGATTGAGTGTGCGACTTACATCAGTCTTCGCCACTTGCCACGGGGCTTCCACACAAGCAACTGGACTTTATAGGTGGGCAAATAATGGTAAATTCCCTGTTGTACTTAAGTCCAGGGACGCAAGACCCAGGGAGACGAGATGATCCAGGGGTGTCAGGGGGCTGTGAACATAAGCTTTCGTCCGTCAAGTTTTCTATCAAATGTCACGTCACTCGAGGGAATTTGACTAGACTCTGCAAATATCCACTTTTTTTCTTCTATTCCCTTCTCCATCTACATAGCCAGACTCTTCTCCAACAGTTTTGCACCCTCGCGCACCTTGGGACAGTAATGTCTCCTCAAAAGCTCCCCTTCCCAAACGGTGGTAGCAAAGGGATTGCTCCCTTCGACGGTCTCGCTGAGGGGGTTGAAGTTTCCGTCACCCTTGCGCTCCTCGGTGCTCCACAGCGCCGCAATCTTCTTCCCGTGAGTGTGCGAGACGTCGTGAAGCAGGGCCAGTATGGCCTGGCAAGACTTCTCTGGCACCTGTAGCGATGCGGTCATGAGCTGCTTTGTGAATGCTGCGAGGCGCAAGGGAGGCACAGAGCGTATGTTCCACGGCGGTAGCAGGACGCCCGTCAGGCACCTGATCAGCAGCACCGTCGTGGTCTGTAGGTTCACTTTGTTTGACTTGGTCACGCTGGGTCTGTCGGGATCGGGAAGGTGCAGAGACCCGGCGCCCAGCTCCAGGTCTGGGTTCACCGAGAGATCGGTCAGGCCCTTGAATAGACGCGTCGTGAAGTAGGAAAGGTCCAGGTGGAGCTGAGATCGACTGTTGTGTGCGTCCTGTCCCGCTAGCAGTGCGAAAGCAGTGACTATACAGAGAAGGGACTCGCGGCTAGTGTTGCGGGCCTCCACCTCATCGGCGCCGTCTTCTGTGGCCGTGTCGCCCTCAGCGGTATCCCAGCTTGCATCTTCATCTGTCTGCTGAATAAGGTCCTTGAGCGCCTCCAAAAGGTCTCCGAAGAAATCTTGGTTGATCAGGTGTGCATACTTGGCTAGCCCTTCGAGTACAGCTCCCATCAGATGCGGCAGTCTGAGCTTTAAGATTCGGAAGTAAGTGGCAAACACTAGTTTCAGAGTCTCCGACTGCATCCGATCCCGTTCCTCATGGCTCACCAATGCATCGGCATGCGCCATATCCTTTTCAACCGCCTTTTGTTCCTTCAAGAGCTTCCGTTCCCGTTTTGTGCGGAATTCCCTCTTGGCCTTTGGTTTCTTGCCCTCCTCGACTGGTCGGTCGACATGGTCCTGGGATGCCTTGCCAGAGAATTCAGACAGAAGACGTAGGTGAAGGAATAAGTTGAGTGCGGACTCATCGATGCGGTAGTTTCGCGCCTTCATCATCTTGGAGAGGAGAGCAACCGCCTCCATGGCCGGTCTTCCCTCTTCATCATCCCGGAATAGTCTCTCAAGAGCTCGTAGACATTTGTTGTACGAGTCATCCACCTTTCTGGTGCTCAGCTTAGTGACCAAAATCTTGATAAGGTCGGTGCGAAAGTTGAAGTGTGGGACCGATGTGAGTAGCGAACACGCACATGTTATGGCGATGCTGGCGTACTTTGCAGTCCCCGGGTCTTTTGCCTTGGCAAGGGCTGCGAGTTCTTTGATGTAGGAGTGGTACCCAGAGACAAGCGATTGCTCATACATCCTAACCCTTCGGACTTCCTTGGAAAGCTTCTCCTTCTCCATGTCCTGCTCCGCCGGTCGGATGCGGTAGCCTGGAATAACATCCTTGTAAATAGTCATTTGCGTGACCAAACAAAGTTTCTTGATGGCAACAATGTTGGTCTGTCCGAGCTGTGCTAGAGCCTTGAAAGCCCCTGGGTTCTCCTCAGGTTCTTCGCTCAGAGCGGAAGCAAGTTTGGCCAGCTCCTCCTTGGCCCATAATATTTGCTCACGTTCCGGCACCTGCGGTTTCGCCGGGACTTTGGCGGCGACAGCCTCAGCAGGAGCATCCTCAGACTGGGCGCCAGCCTCACTGCCATTGTCAAGCCATTCCTCGTCGCTCGCCGCATCGGCGGCCGGCACCTGGCTATGTTGAATGAGACCATCTGCTGTCTTGATGGGCAGGCGGGTGCTCTCCTTGTCCTTCTTTTTTCCTTTGCGCGGCCTGGATTCGTAATCTTGCTCCAGATTCCAGCTGGCGGCGTGCTTGTTGAAGAAGGCGGTGCTGCTCGCCTTCTTGGAACCATCAGCCTCACCGTCTGCTGGAGGCGGCGTGATCTTTCGCCTCTTAACTGCCCTGGATGCCATGACCAGCTGCCTGTCAATTTATAACTGTCTGTCCTGGAATTGAGGGACTGTTCTTTGCAACCAGTATTTTTAAATATCTGTGAGGCCAAGTGCAGTTTTGCTCTGGTCGCCGTGTTTTTTTCTTCCTGTCGCCTTCCTCTTTTCATCCATTGGAGAAAATTACAACGACCCATCTCAATGCATAGCTCCAGGACCCCTGCAACAGCTAGTGGCCCCGCTCAAAAATTGTTATCGGGAGAAAAGAATTGGTTTGCTTCTTATCGGTTCCCCGCTCCAATAATTTTTTGGATTTTTTTCTTGGGCAAGCACCGCAATTGAAGGTGGCAGAAGGCAAAATTCCTTCAAACTTTTGGTATGATGTCGCTGCCGCCGCAGTGCCGGTCTTAAGAAACTCCCTTCCCACTCATTCCACACCGCTCAACGGCACTCGAGACATGGCGACTTCCCTTGCTGCGCAGCTTGCGCAGATTGCCGCCAAGTCTCGGAGCTCGCTGAACGTCAAGGCGCAAAAGGCGGCACACACCAAGTCCTTGATCTTCGAGCCGCGCATCGCCGCCGGCCAGAGCTACCAAACTATCTACACCGCGTGTAGAGACGGCTTCGAGGAGCTTTGCCAGCTCGACGCCCGCTTCACTCCGTTTTCCAATACACTTTTCAGTGAGCAAAGCCAGGATGAGGACCGTTCACAGATGACCCAGGCGGAGAACAAGGAGCTTGATCGGCGTGTCGACTCTTTCTTGCGTCTAGTGGGCAGTCGCTTGAGGTTGATGCCGGCAATCAAAGCCATTGAGTGGCTTATTCGACGCTTCAGGTAAGAATAAATGTATCAACTCGTTTTGGGTGCGCTGGTCCTAACGAAATCCCGTCTCGTGGTGACAGGATCCATGAGTTCAACACCTCAACTCTCCTCGCCACCTTTCTTCCGTACCACTCGATTCCCGCATTCGTCACTCTCCTTTCAATCCTACCCGCCGACCTTCCGCAGCAGTACAAGTTTTTAGCGCCCTACGTTCGATCTTTGACGGCACCGCCACGAGCGGCCATCGTCTACCAGGCCACCCACCACCGCGAATTCTTGACTGCAATCACCGAGTATACACTCGATGCCTGCAGGAACAAGCAGCAATATCCAGCCCTGGTGTCGTTTTGGGCTGGTGTCATGACAGAGGCCGTCAACGGCAGGATAGACATAAATCGGTCAGGTAGGCAGGGAGTGCAGCTGGACAATGATTTGGCCCTTATAGCTCTTGTTTCAAAACCGTTAGGCGATGCGATGACGATGAAGGATGTTCCAGACATCCAGATCGCTGCCTACATGGTAGTTTCTCTACTTGCCGCCAAGGCCAACTTTGATGACAAGCTTCTGTCAGTGTTCATGGAGCAGCTCGTCATTGGTTGGACGGCCGAAACCGTCAGGCCTGGACTTGTGTGCCTGTCAATTCTTGCCCAGTACCGGGCCCCGAAGCAGCTCTCTTCCAGAGTCGCAAAGGCCCTGCTAAAGATGGACGACTTGCCTCAGAGACTCGTTGACGCGTCTAAGCAATGCCGAGTCGACAAACTTGCCTACGCATTGGTCTTGGCGCTGGCCGACAGACTAGCCAAGAAAGGCGACGCTCGAGGTCTACCTATCATCAAGTCTATCTTGCTCCTGGAACTCCTACAAGAGAAGCTAGGCAAGGTTGCTTTCAAATCGCTGCTCCGAGCCGCGCTCAAAATGACGGACGAGGTGGACCAGGACGGATCTGCGCGAAAGCAGCTGGGGTCAACCCTCGTGCTCCTGTCGCAAAGCGCGGGAGCGACCGGTGTTATGGTGCGGCAGGTTATAGAAGACGAAGATTATGACATCGAAGGATTAGAGCTTCGTCTGGACACTTCGTTTGGACCCCGCAGACTCTTGGAAGACAAGCCTGCTGAGGAGGATGCGAAGGACTTGGAAGTCCGTCAGGACCCCAAAGAAACACTCGAGGCGGCTATTGAACGCCTGGCCGTGCCCCCACGCTCTGTCAAATCTTTCTTGTCGCAGAAGTCCGACCAGTTGTTCGACGATATGTGCAAGGTGCTCCTCTCGGTCGCAACCGATCCGGATGATCTTCTCAAGTTTGATGAGGCACCATTCCTTTGCCGACAGACTGCGCATGACGACAGCTACTACTTTAGCTTCTACATGCGGGTTTGGTGCGGCCCTTACCCAACCTTGATTCGCTCCGCAGCTCTGGAGATGGCCAAAAGACGGCTGAAGCAGGGAGACTGCGCCGCTCTGGACTTGCAAGCAATGATACCATATTGTGTAGCTGCGCTTAGCGACCCGGCTAAGAAAGTTCGGCAAGCAGCCGCTGACTTGATCACCGTTCTGAGCAAGTCGAATGCAGAAGGCATTGAGACAGCAAAACGGCCTATTTGGGCCTCGAAGCAGCTGTATGAGCAGTCGAATGAGCAAACGTGGATGAACCCTGCAGCCTCCCGCGCTCTGCTGCAGGAGATTATAGTACCTGCTCTGGAGGAATCGGTGCTTGATGAGGAGCACATCTCAAATGTCCTACGCTCACACTTGCAGAGCACAAAGGACTCAGCTACAGGACCTCAACTTTCATCTGCGGTTCGACTCTCAATTTTCAGCTGCATAACAAGCCATGTCGTCCACACGCCATTGCTAGCCGTGAAATCGCGCCTTCTCAAGCCTACCAACCAAGTCGACAGCGTGTCCAAGGCCACAAGGACCAGCCTTTTGTTGCCACTCTTACGGTGGTGGGCTAGTCTGTCTTCTACCGAGGCTGCTCAACTTTGTGAGCGGGAAAGAATCGATGAGTCCAAGTTTAACCAATCCTGCGTCAATGTCGCTGTCGCCAATGACAAGCCTGGTCTGGAAACGCTATTCGAAATCATCACTAATTCCTCTGCCTGGACCCGTGAAGGCCTGGTCGAAGCTGCTTTTGCCCGCACAAGGAAGATTTGGAGCACAATCAAAAGCGATTCCAAACTCAAGCTGGCGCTGAGCATGCTGGACCTCGCCCAAACTCCTGCCACGGCCGGCTCCTCAGCAGAGTTTGTCTCTGAGGAGGCTGCCGACTTCTTGAGGAACGTGGATCTCACAACCAACATTCTCAACGCCTTCCTCGAGTCTCTTCAAGACATTCCAAAGATCACGACTGACTCACCCGCAACCAAGCGGAGGCGTACAAGCAGCTCTGACCACAGCCGTGGGGTGTCCTTGCAGGCCACCAACGCAGTCAAGGCAGCGCTGAACAAGGTGACATTCGTACTTCAACTTGTCGAGGGATCCAAGCCAGCCGAGCATCCTGAACTGCTCCAGAGTCTCTTTGTGACATTGGCGGACCTGCAGGTACTTCGCTCTCAGGTTGGATCCGAGCTAGGTTATCTACAAAACCTGGTGCTGAGCAGTCTTTTGGCCATGATGCCCACCTACAAGAACAACAAGTCTCTGAAGATCGATACTTCTGTGGGCCATGGCGATGTGCTTGTTCAGTGTATCCAGAAGTCGTCGAGCCCTGCGGTCCAGAACTCGGCGCTACTGCTCGTCGCCAGCCTTGCCAACACAGCACCTGATGTTGTGCTTCACAGTGTAATGCCAATCTTCACCTTTATGGGCGGCTCTGTTCTTCGGCAGAGCGATGACTACTCTGCACACGTTGTGGTGCAGACAATTAAGGAAGTCATCCCGCCCCTCGTTGAGACGTTCCGCAAGAGCCGAAGGAATCTTGTCACAAGCGCTGCTGAGCTTTTGTCGAGCTTCGTCATCGCCTACGAGCACATCCCGTCCCACAGGAAGCGTGACATGTTTATCTCTCTGATCGAGAATCTAGGTCCAAAGGACTTCCTCGCTGCCCTGGTGGCCATGTTCGTCGACAAGTACGGAACGACGGATAGCATGGTTGCCTTCTGTAAGGACCTGATGAACTCTTTCGGCGTGGAGGTTCAGTTACAATCGCTCGTCATGCTCTTGGACCTGGTCAGCGACTGTCTGCAGCCCAAGCCCACTCTGGCGGCTACCCTGTTCAACAGGAACACGGACGATGACCAGGACTTGCACAAGACTGCGCTTAAGGAGCTCACGCTGCTGCCCAAGGTCCTGTCTAGCCGGCAGCTACGCACCGAGGTCAGCCAGCTTGCCGGGCGTGACGATATGGAGGCTTCCAAGTTCAGGGAGCTCTATGCATCCCTTTTGGAGAAGATACTCACTCTGGCAGAGACCGTCAAGACCAACAAAGCTCTGCATGCACGGTGCAGCGATACCCTTGCAGGACTCCTCAATCTCCTCTCGATCGGCGAGTTCATCAAGGCCGTCGAGAACCTGCTTGACCGCCCAAGCATCAGCCTCCGACAAAAGGTTCTCCGTACCCTCGAGGTTCGCGTTGACCAGGAAAGCAATACGGATGCAGACTCGCGGACAGTATTGCTTGCGTTTCTGCCGCAGCTCACGGCAGTCATACGTGATTCCGATGATATCGCGTACAAGCACACTGCTGTGGCATGTGTCGACAAGATCGCCGAGAAGTACGGCAAAAAGGATCTCGAAGCGGTTGCTGCTGCGGCCACCACTATTGCTGGGGACTGCTGCCTGGGCCAGCCGGACAAGCGCCTTCGCGTCATGGCTCTCCTTTGCCTTGCATCTTTGGTGGATGTACTGCAAGATGGCATCGTGCCAACCCTGCCGGTTTCACTTCCCAAGGCCCTCTCTTATCTCTCTGAAAGCCTCCAGGGCGAGAAGGAACCTGAACTTCATAATGCCGTCTACTCATTCTTTGAGTCCTTGGCTGTGCATGTCCCATACATGCTGACCAAGACATATATTGGCCAACTGTTAGCAGTTTCGAATGTTTCAGCCGAAGCCAACATGAGCGACGAGAGCTCGCAGGCTAGATTTGGCTGCTTGCAGCTCCTGGCGAACCAGGTTGACGCGAATACCATGCTGGCAGCCCTAGAGCAAAACTGGGCTCAGGCCGTCAACGCCGGCTTCTCTGTAAGTACACTCTTTTTCTGTTGGATCTGCTCCCAAATGCTCTCTTACCTTTCACAGCCAACACTAACAACCCAACCAGGCCGTCGAGGAGTACTTGAAACTTCTGGCCACTGTATTAGACAAGCACCCCAGCACTATCATTGCAAAACACATCTCGACACTTTCCACCATTTTCCTCAGTGCTCTCGACCTCCGGCGGAATGTGCAGTCCAAAGACACAGTCAGCATTGCCGCACTGGCTAAGCTGACCGAGATCGAGGCGTTGATCAATGATGTCGCCCTCAAGATGATATACAAGCTGAACGACAGCAAGTTCCGTACCGTATTCACTCAACTGATGGAGTGGGTAGCTACTGGTTTGCCCAAGGACGATAAGCTCGGCAAGGTTCTGCGCCACCAAAGCGTCTACAGCTTCCTCTTGGCCTTCTTTGACAACCTTAAGGATGTTGTAGCAAGCTACGCATCATACATCATCGACGACGCCACGGCCATCCTCAAGGCATCAGATCCGTCTAAGATGGAGGACCGGGAGCTGTGGCAATTGGTACTGAAAACACTAGCCAGGTGTTTTGAGCATGACAGCGGAGGTTTCTGGCAGGTTCCCGCCCACTTTGAGGCGGTCTCGGGTCTCCTGGTGGAGCAGCTCGAGCACGCCGCCGCATTGGGCGAACTTCCCGGTGGCGACCTGGTGCAAAACGCTGTCGTGGGCTTGGCCGAGGCTGCGGCCTCGCGGGACCACCGCAAGGAGCTTAACGCTGCAGTGCTCAGGCGCCTGCGCTCACCCTCTGCATCAGTCAGGCTTGCGGCCGTCCGCTGCGAGCAGTCACTGACGGACACGTTGGGCGAGGACTGGCTCGAGATGCTTTCTGAGATGCTGCCGTACATTAGCGAGCTTCAGGATGACGACGACGAGGACGTTGAGAAGGAGACGCACCGCTGGATCACAAAGATCGAGGCCATCTTGGGAGAGAGCCTAGATGCCATGTTGCAGTAAACATCATGCAAGTTTGTGAGTATGGGAAAAAGGATTGGAGTGAGGCTGGTTATTTCGTTCGCATCAGGGCAAGGCTGTCTATCTATTTTGTTACCATTCGACGTTTTCTTGGTGATACAAGACTCGATTTTCTCATTGTAACTTGATTTCTCATGTAACAAGCTGAATCAATGATTTTGAATCGTGTGATCAATTCACGTACGTGACTTGAGAATACGTGGGGTTTGGACATGATCGATACTACAAGAATTGACCTGCATCCAAGCCTTGAAACTCTCGTCTTGTGCCTAGGTCACTTCATTACATGTGTTAACTGCATTTTGCGCCCAAGCATAGACTTCCGATTACGCTGTGGAAAGGCAGGGCCATTCCTACAGTACATTGATGGTGACCATGACAGGTTGAGCACTTGTTGTATACGCGTGGAGCCGGTATCCGTGCCATGTCGAGAAGGTGGCAACCCTGACTTTCTGCAGTCATGTGCTCCATAGATAGAACCACACTCACGAATGGAAACAAAATCATAAGCGATGCACCGAGGACGTGGTTTAACTAGTTTATTGAAGAAAAGAAATTATGTGATCGCTAATGAGCGCCCCAAACCCCCATAGTCTAGAATGTTTTGCCTCCTATGCATATGTAAACGCCTCCAAGAAAACGGGGTACATGAAAACCCCCTACAAAAGAAAAATTTCCAGGGTATACAAATGCACCGAAGTGCTTCTTTTTTTGTGATTTTGTGTCGATTTTTTTTTGTTAAGGAAAATTGTAGTAATGGTTTTACTATGTGGGAGGCAGTTGCCACAGGAAGGGAGAATTTACTCCTCCTCCTCGACAATCTGCTTAGTGGCAAGGTAGTAGCGGTGACCGCCACGACCGTCGATTTCGTGCTCGACGGCGACCTTGCTCAGGTGGGTGAGGATGTTCTCCATCATGGTGTCCTGGGCAGAGCGCTTCTTGCGGCCGAGGTCGTCAAGGCGCTTCCAGCCGGTCATGACGTAGTAGACGATACCAATGACGATGATGACAGCGATGGAGTAGATCCAGACCAGGACGATGGTGACAATGTCGACGGCACCGTTCTCCGAAAGGTTCTTGGCCAAGCTGGCGGGGATGGCAGGCTCGCCGAGGCCGCCAGAGAACCAACCGAAACCGGCGAAGAGGGAGGCGAGGATGTCGACACCGAAGATGGCGCCAATGAGTTGCCAAGAGGGGAAGGTGTTGAAGCCACGGGTGACGAAGATCAGCCAGTTCTCAGTCAGGGAGATCTGGAGGAAGAGGATCTCCTGGATGCTGCCGTAGTGCTGGATGATGCCACCGTTCTCGAGCCACATGGTGCCGCGGAGGATCCAGGTTCCGATAGCGAGCAGAGTACCGAGGACGATGGAGATGATCCAGATCTTGGGCAGCTGCCACTCGACGGGACGGCGCTCGTAGTGAGCGTTGTCGTAGGCGACGGCGATGGTGGCAAGATCAGCGAACAGGGCGAGGAAGACGATCAGGTCGACACGAACGGTCTCGTTGATGGCGATCTGGAGAAGATCCGTTAGCACCATATTTAAAAACGGCTTAATAGCATGTCAAAGTCTCAACTTACCATGGACGTGACGAGGTAGATCTCGAGATGCAGACAGAGAGCGATACGGTACTGGATGTAAGCCTTCATGCGCTGGAATATCTGCCGGGAGATCTTGATGGCAGAGACGATTGTTCCGAGACCGGGGGCGAGGAAGACAATGTCAGCGGCGGCCTGGGCAGCCTCAGTGGCACCCTCGACAGCGATACCACAGTCGGACTTTTTCAGGGACGGGGCGTCGTTGACACCGTCACCAGTCATGGCAGTAAGATGGCCACGCTGCTGAAGCATCTCGACGACCTGGTACTTGTGCTCGGGGAAAACTTCGGCGAAACCGTCAGCGCGCTCGCAAAGGTCGTGGATAGCGCTGCCGGCCATGTCGCTGTGAAGGAGCTTGTCGGAGTTGTAAACCTTGGTACCCATGGCAAGCATGCGGCAAGTCTCCTTGGCGATAGCGATGGCGTCACCAGTAAGCATCTTGACCGAGAGACCGAGAGCCTGAGCCTCGGCGATGGTCTGGGCGGTATCCTCACGGGGCGGGTCGAAGAGGGAAAGCATGCCGAGCATCTGCCAGGGGCCATCGGCCTCCTGGACGGCGACAGCGAGCGATCGGAAACCACGGCGGGCGAACTCGGTGGCCTTCTCTTTGAAGAGACGCTTCTGCTCCTCGGTGCAGTTGCTGATGGCGAGGACGGCGTTGGGGGCACCCTTGCAGCAAGTGTACTTGACACCCTTGTAGTTGCAGATAGAGGTGATACGCTTGGAGACGGGGTCGAAGGGAGTGAACTTCTCGGTGGTCCAGCCCTCAGAAATGATCTCCTTGGCCTTGGGGTAGCGCTTGAGGGTGAGGATGGTGATCTTGTCGATAGGGTCGAGGGACTTGATGTTGTGGCTGGAAGCGAGAGCAGCGACGGCCATCATCCAGTTAATGTCAACGCCCTCCATGACGAAAGGCTCGCGGACCGAAAGCTGGTTAGCGGTAAGAGTGCCAGTCTTGTCTGAGCAAAGAATGTCGACACCAGCAAGCGACTCAATAGCGGTAAGCTTCTGGACGATAGCCTTCTCCTTGGCCAGGTAGGCGGCACCGACGGCGAGGGTAGTGGTGGTAACGACGGGCAGACCGACGGGGACACCAATGATGAGCAGAATAAGAACATAGTGAAGCAGGTTGACTGAGCTGTCCTCGGGGTAGGCAACGGCCAAGTGGCGGTAGAAGCCACCAATCCAGGCAGCGAGGATGAAGACGACGACGAGAACGAGGAGGGCAGAACCGATCGAGTTCATGATGGCCTTGAAGTGACCCTGGTCCTGGGCACCCTGGACCAGCGAGGCGGTCTTTCCGACGAACGAGGCCTGGGCGCCGTGGGTGACGATACCGTAGGCCTTTCCGCGCTTGCATCCGGTGGTGTAGTAGACGGTGTCGGTCATGTACTTGTCGACGGCGAGGGACTCTCCGGTAATGGCAGACTGGTCAATAGCGACAATAGCGTGGCCGACATGAGGGGTTCCATCCTCGTCGTCAGAGTCGTACTTCTCGCCGCGGGGGCTAGTGATGTCCTGGGCGTTGAGCTCAGCCTGGTACTGGGCGAAGCCGTCCCTGGCGTTGTCGTAGTCGCAGATAAGACGGGCATCGCCGGGAACAACGTGGCCTTCCTCAATGATGACGATGTCACCAGGGACAAGCTCCCTGGCGCGGATCTCCTGTTCACTGCCGTTACGGACGACGCGGGCCTTCATGGCAATGTCACCCTTGAGCGAGGCGACGACATCGGCGGCTTGCTTCTCCTGGTACCAACCGACGATGGCGTTAAGCAAAAGGATACCGACGATGACACCGGCGTCAATCCAGTCGCGGAGAGCAAAGGCCAAGATGGCAGCAGCCTCCATGACTAGAGAACAGAATATTGAGTTAGTGGGTTGGTGGCCTCTGCGATGCCTTAAAATAGAAACCACGAGGTTGTCACATACCGTAAAGAATGGGACCCTGGAAGAAACCGATGAACTTGAGAAGCATGTTCTCCTTCTCGGTGGTAAGCTCGTTCCATCCCGAGTACTTGCGTCTCCTCTCGACCTCGAGGGAGTCAAGACCGGCCGAGATGTTGGTGTTGAGCCACTCGGCGGGGGTGTTGAAGTCCGAAAGGCTCTTGGTAGCGCCCTTGGGCCTCCAGAAAGCCCACCATGGGGCCTTCTTCACCTCTTCGCTCTCGAGCTCCTCCTCGCCCTGGTTCTCGCGAGGATCCCGGTAGGTGTCGATGTAGCGGACAAGTCTGTATGGAAGGGAACGTGTTATTACATGTGTTGCTGTTTGGGCGTCTTTGTTGTCCTGGGCCGTCAAAAGAAACTTACGCTTGGTACTCGTCCATGTAGGGGTTCTCCTGGCCGGCTGGTGCGGCGCCGGTGGAGGCGGGCGCCTGCGAGGTTGTAGTAGGGGCAGGGTCGCTGCCGCCTCCACGGAGGCTGATGAACTGACCGGTTTCCAGATCCTGGTCAGGGTCCTCGGTGTTTACTGGCTCAGACTGTGATAGTCTCTTGCCAAACATCTTCTTGAAAGGCGCCATCTTGATAATAGGATGGGTTCTTCTTTGCAAGAGTGCAAGTGCGTGCGGTGATTAGGATGAAATGTGGAGAGATGACAGTCCAGCTGCTCAGTCGGTTTGGGGGGCAGCACCGAGCACTCTTTAAATAGCAAATAAAAGATGTGTGGCAAGGCCAGCAAACAAATGGCGCACACAAACCAGCCGCGTAGAGTTGAGAGCAGGTCCGGTGAATAAGACGCAGGCGAGGAGGTTGCGGGATGTGAAAGGAGATACATGGCGTGCAGATGCTTTGGTCTTATACTTGGTGGCTGCATGAGTCGGCAGCCCCAGTGTGCGATCCAGCCCTCCATAATTTTTTTTGTTTATTTTTTTTTTTTATCTCTTTTGTTTTTCCTTTTTGGCCGTTTTTGTCGATCCAAACGGTAGGTGGTATGTATGACCGAACCCCAAATGCTGGGACTGGGTTGTGGATGGGTCTTCCGACGTCCCCAACTCGGTCTGACTTACTGACATTGGCCAAGGGTAACCCAAAACAGTCGCAGGAGTCGTATTCCCATACACAAAACACAGACCTCAGTCTGTTGTTTATTTCTCTTCTTTTTTTTCCTCTTTGATATGACCGGGATGCGGGCGTCAATGTTCAGACGACTGGTGTCCACAATCTGAGTGGAGGGTCCGGTGTGGTCCCTCCAGTATTAGATGTGGGCATTGTACCTTCTGCCATGTAATTAGTTGCAACTCCGTATCGGACTAATCTAGTCTAGTCGCAGCAAGCAGGTAGCGGGCACTAGTCGGCTTTGGTGCAGCAGCGCACTTTTTGATTGTAGGTACCTACGGGTCGAGCGGCCTTTCGATTGAGAGACAGCGGCCAACGATATGGATGGGGCACGCCTCTGGGTGCTGGCTGACGACTTTGGTTAGCTGCGGGACATACGCGGCAAAAGCCAAGCGATCCTGGCCAACTTGCTTGGATTTGATGTCACCAATCACCATAGAGAGACCCTGGATGCGCACGGCTGCACTCGACCGACGTCTTTTTGCGTGCCTGGATTCTTCTCCACTTCTCTCTCTCATATTCCCCAACTGGGTACAACAACAAAAAGAGGAATTGAGTTGTCTCCATTGGGTGGGCAAAGATGGGGCGCCCAGTCTGGTCTGGTACCGTACCTACTGTACCTCACCTTGTACTTGGATGGTGGGTGTGATGTGCTGTGCCGTACCCGTTCTTGGTTGGTCGGTCGGAATTGGCGATAAAAGAAACAAACGAGTTGTAAAAAATGCCTCAGCCGCTCTTCCCTGTGTGTCCACTTGCTAAGTGTAGGAAATATCCGGGCTTTTGCGACGAGCTGCCTACTAGGATTGTCCCAGATCGGTACCATTTTCTTCACATTTCAAAACCGAAGCGCGAGCCCACGGCCCCTTCCTTGACCCGCAGTTTCAGTGGCCGTCGGAGCCATGAAACGATCACGTGATGTGCCATCCGCTACTGTATGTACTTTCTTATACAAGACAATTATTATGTACGTTCTGTGTACTATACTTGTTGCCTGCAATGTACTGCGGGACATAAGCTAAAAATGCAAGGGAGGTAGGTACCTTAGGTACCTTCTTACGTTAACAAAGCCCTAGGAACCTAAAGGCCTTAGTCTTTTTTTTCTTCCTGTTTCTCTGTATTTTCATTTCGTTCCGTTCTCCATCAAAACTACCTTTACCGACGGCTGCAACCTGCAATGCACTAACATGTGTTCTAGATAATTCCCCGTCTTCCTCGGAGGCTTGTTTCCCTTTCTTTTTTTGTTCTTCGACGGCGCCTTCCAGTGTGGCTGCTAAGCTGGTAGTAGATTGCTAAAAGCTTAGCAGCTTGGAGATAATACAGTGGAGGTCGAGTCAAGCTCCAATGTCGACAAATCGCTAGCTCCGTTTTCCTTGGCAACCAGGAAGCTAAGGTGGGTAGTATTGGTCTTCGACTAGTCCTGTCTCGGTACCAGATGCCACGCTGTAATACGTGATTGCACTTGACCAAAATACTACGTACAGTGTGACGAATCATCGACAATTCAATTCCATTGATGATTGTTTCCTCTCCCAGCAATGGTGGTTACAGGTTAATCCGGCATTCCATTGCACATCGATATGCGTCGCATTGTCAATCCAAACCTGGGTGGTCATTCATCGCCAAGCATTTCTTCTTCCCGCATTTGTCCAACCTTGGCGCGCACCTTGCTGTAGTATGTACTACGCGGAGACAGTGCCAAGCCCTACTCCCGCTATGGTGTTTCCTGCCAAGAGCTTCGTCGATGTCGCGTAGCCAAGGCACGCTTGGTTCCGAGTACGCCCATCCAACGTGAGCAAGCTGGGATGATCTTTGTCCTCTATATCATCATGTCTTTTGTGCATTTTTAGGCATAACGAGCAGTTTTTTTTTTCTTGCGTTTTTATGCCTCATAGAACAGGTACTTATTTCCGTCAGCAACAATTCAGGGCATAAGAAAAATTGCCACCGCCTTTACTGTTGGGGGAGAGAAAAAAAGCAGGAAGCGCGATTAAACGGAATTCGCTCATATGTTTACGGAAATAGACTGGATATTGACGGACAGATCGCGCATCCCTGAACATCCTAAGCTTGTCTAAGCCTAACGTGGAAATACATGGGTGGGGTTCAGGTGTACCCCATGGTCAAACTGGCTTCCATGCATGGAGACCACCAACTTCCCATCTCGTCACTCGGTGCAAAGCTTTAGGTGCGGTACTATTTTAACCAACTATCAACCGAACTGTAGGTACGCCGATAAAATTCCGATGTCCGCGGAATTCTCAAACTCGCGTGCTAAACAGAACCTAGGAACGGACGTGGTCATGATTATCTGTCTTTTTGTCTTCCCTTCAACCCTAGATTTCCGACTGGTTCTTGGACTGGCACCAGTCATCTTATTCCGATTAGTCAAGTAAAGTAATGCAAAAGAATAAAACATTCCAACACAGGTTCCAGGCTCTCGGCTCAACCTTTGGAACCGACACGCGATCCACGCGCGGACCAAGTAATATACTGTATGTTCTGCTCAATCAATCGTTCTCCAGAAGCGAACCGAGCCATGTACCGTACGGTACATCCATTCAGCACGCGGCTCTGTGCGTGCTTGAATTTAGACTTCCCGTGCCAGACCTGCCAAGGTGCGAACTACTGAAAGACAGATGCACGTCCGTCTGGTCAGATAAATCTTGGGCCGAATTGTGAATCGGAAAGGAGCATGAAGATTAGGTTAGGTGTCCAACCCTAAAAAACTTTTTGGGAAAACAAAAATCAAGAGCCCAGCAAGGCAATGTAGGCTGTAATAGTGCAGTTTGTACTGTACCGTACTGTCGGCTATGCATTTCTTCCCGAGACTTTTCTTGCCGCCTTCCCTGTAACGTAATAGTGAATGGGGTTGCCTACGTGGTAGTGCGGAATTTACTTCGTTCGAACAACAAACAAGAACAAACCATAATTATGGATTACTACAATACAGCAACAAAAAAAAATGGAAACCTGCTCATGACACCTCCATATTGATAAAGATCCAATGGGCGGTCTGTAGTGCAATGAATGGGGTGCAATCTTGCAACCCTAAGCGGCAGCGCTAGCCGCATATGTTGCATCGTTGATGCAGTGACGATGCTTATTTGTTCGTTTTGTCTTGAAAGGGCGATGGTACAGCCGTACCACACACAGTTAGGTTGCAGATAACAGACAGCGAATATTATCCGGTTGCTCCAGAATGTGTGTGTTTTTTTTTTTTTTTTTTTTTTTTCGCCGCGGATAATCACAATTCAGCTATTGCTGGAGTTTCTCCATAGCATCCAAGGTAACAAGGTTGTAGCTACCTTTTCCCCATCCACAATGGCCCCGGGCTCCGCTATTGCGTGAAACATTTGGCCGACATCACAAAAACTGAGACGAGCGAGACGGTGCCATTCTCCGTATTTTCGACGGCAGCGAGTAAAAAGCCACCATTCACAACGAGCTGCAGGCTTGCAAAATCAAAGAGCCGAATCGACCCTTGCGTAGATCCCGGGGAAAACCGCGTTGTGTGCAGCCAGTTGTTTCTTGGCGGCGCATCAAGCTCTGTGAAGTGCTTGGAAAGCCTGAGCTTGTCCTTGTTATCCTTGAGCTCCGATGCAGCCAAGTATTTGTTTCTTGTGTGCTTGCTTCCTGTATCATGTGTGGACTTTTTTCCCCCGATCTACTTGTGCATTTCCTTTTTCTTCCCTCGTCGGACTCTGGAATGCCGGAGCAACCGCAGCTGTAACCGCAACACTGAGCCACCACGTAGTGGCTTTTTGTGCAGGACGCGACGACCTTCCGCACGGCGACAAATGCCAAGATCTCGTTGCGTGGTTCGATGCTAGTCCCCGACTATCAACAGACGAATCTGCAAACAGGGAGCCGGGCTATTAGAAAATAGTATGCATTTCATTCAACATGACATCGCAATACACGAGAAGAGACGCAACCCCGACATTGCCAAGACCGCGTTCCTGCGATTTGGTGGCTCGTGCGAGTTGCGAGGCGCAGAGCCTCAATGTGGGGGTCAAGCCTATTGGCGGTAAGCCACAATTCGCTGCTGAACAAGACTTATCCACAGCGTATCGGTCACTTTGAAGGTCTAGCCTAGCTCTTACTCGCGAATGTCCTTGCCTCTGTTTCGGTTCTTTACTTGCTTGTAATGCTCTGCAGTCATTTAGCCATTTCGAGAGCTTCTACAGCGTCGAGCTAACTCACCTTCCATGTTTCTGTGTTTCTTGGGAATTTTTCCCGAGTCACTGGTTTCCCCAAATTTTATTTGATGCACGCCGATCGCCGGCTTGGCACGTTTTGGTGGTTGCAGTGATACAGAGCTACAGAACCGAGACAAAAAAACAAAAAAAAAAAAAAGAGGAAAAATATCCCGATAGGCGATAGATAGCCACCCGATAAGATAAGAAATTTGTAGTTTTTTTCACAACCACCGCCTTTGCGCCCGCCACGACGTCAATACCTATGAATGGTATGACAACGGAAAAACAATCGATATCCATGCTAGAATAATTGTCCTTTATTCATGCTATCAATATGAAACGCAAATTGAACGAGAACAACGAGCCCGTGTTGGTGTCGGGGACCAACAAAAAAAAGAGCGATACCGAGGTGTCTTCTGCCGTTGCCAATGCCACCCCCTCCTCGGAAGCCGCCTCATCGTCCTCCTTTGCCGATCTTGGGCTCGACCCGCGACTCCTTCAAGCTGTAGCACAACAGTCCTTTCAGAAACCAACCCTGGTGCAGAGCAAAGCCATACCTCTTGCATTGGAGGGGCGCGATGTTCTAGCCAAGGCCAAGACGGGCAGTGGCAAGGTAAGTTTTGTCCGCACAACAGATGCGCCCAGCCATCGTTCATTCAAGACATAGCTCTAACGAACCAACCAAACGAATAGACTGCTGCCTATGTTCTCCCTATCCTTCAAGCGGTTTTGAAGCGCAAACAGGTCGGTCACTCTTTCCCGCACGAGCAGTTGCTCTTCTCCCTGTGATGGTGCAGCCACTGACCATATTCCATACGTTCTTCAGATTAACCCCGGCGCTACATACATATCTTCTCTCATTCTGGTTCCCACTCGCGAGCTCACGGTTCAGGTCACCAAGGAAGTCGAGCGGTTCAGTGCATTCTGTGCCAAGGAGGTGCAGGTTGTCGGGCTCACTGACAAGGTATCCGATGCGGTCCAGAGGTCTCTCTTACAATCCAGCTCCCCAGACATTGTCGTTTCGACTCCATCCACGGCATGGCGGAACGTGGACTCGGGAGCTTTGTCTTTGGACAAGTTGACGCATCTGGTGCTTGATGAGGCAGATCTTGTCCTGTCCTACGGCTACGATGAGGACCTGGAGAAGGTCGCACGCGGCCTGCCCAAGGGTGTGCAGACAGTCATGACGAGCGCCACGCTCACTGACGAGATTGACACCCTCAAGGGCATCTTCCTCCGCGATCCTGTCCTGTTGGACCTGGAGGAGCCTGATGCGGAGGGTTCGGAGATCACTCAATACATTGTAAAGTAAGTTTCAGCCCGTGGTGAGAGTTGTTCATGTGCAGAAATACGGGTTTACTGACCAATTTTGTGCTATAGGTGTGGCGAAGACGAAAAGTTCCTCTTGGCGTACATTCTGTTCAAGCTCCAACTGATCAAGGGCAAAGTCATCATATTTGTGGCAGACGTCGACCGTTGCTACCGTCTCAAGCTATTCTTTGAGCAATTTGGTATTCGCAGCTGTATTCTCAACTCCGAGTTGCCAGTAAACTCGAGGATATCAGTTGTCGAAGAGTTCAACCGCAATGTTTATGACATAATAATAGCATCTGACGAGAACGAAATGATGGGTGATGAGGACCGCCCAGCACCAAATGGAGACGGAAAAGAGGAGGCTGAGGTCGACAAGAAGCATGAGAACGAAGATGAGGGTCAGGATGGCGAAGCGTCAAAAGCAGCACCTAGACCCAAAAAGAAGAGGAAGATGGACAGGAAACGGGACAAGCAGTATGGTGTTTCTCGAGGCATTGATTTTAAGAACGTTGCGGTGGTTGTCAACTTTGACCTGCCGCTATCGTCAACTTCGTATACGCACCGTATCGGCCGGACTGGTCGAGCTGGACAGGCGGGCATGGTGCTGAGCTTCTACGTGCCCAAAGAGCTTTTCAGGAAGCACATCCCGACAAGCATCGATTCGGCTGAGAATGACGAGAAGGTTCTGGCTCGCGTCATAAAGCAGCAGAAGAAGTTGGGTCGTGAGATCAAGCCCTACAACTTCGACAGGGACCAAGTGGAGAGCTTCCGGTACCGAATGAATGATGCCCTGCGAGCTGTCACCAAGATCGCGGTGCGAGAGGCGCGGACGCGTGAGCTGCGGCAGGAGCTGCTCAAGAGCGAGAAGCTCAAGCGTCACTTTGAGGAAAACCCAGCCGAGCTGCAGCATCTTGTGCGTCACGACGGGGAGCTTAGAACCGCGCGCGCAAACCCTGAGCTGCGGCACGTTCCAGATTATCTTTTGCCCAAGGAGGGAAGGAAAGGTCTTTCAGCGGCCGAGATTGGTTTCGTGCCGTTGAGGAAGAGTTCAGATCGGCAGAAGAAGGGCAGGTTCTTCAAAAAAGGTGGTGCTAGGAGTTTCAAGGCTGGTGGGAGGAAGCCGGACCCGTTGAAGACTTTCAAGGCGAAAAGGAAAACCAAGTGAGCGCTAGTAGTATACGTACGAATGAGTTTCCTTTTTATCCATGTAATACGACAGTTGCTTACGACTGGCAACCAACTGCGCATGTCTTCAGGCCCATGATATTTTGCTCGCCTTCTGAACCGACTAGCAAATGTCCAAGCAGTGTGATGTATAGAGATGTCACGTAGTGAAAGTGCGGTTTCTTGGTTGCTATGGCATTTCCTACCAAATAAAAGCTTCGATGTGGAGCCAATACTGATTTCTTTTTTCAACCATGAATGAAATCCATCCAGCTTCAATACCGAAAGCATACCACTGATCCCTTTCTTTTTTCCCAGGCGTTTCATAATTGTGAACGTGAGTTAATTGCCATATGTAGGCCGAGTTAGGGGGGGTGGGAAGCAGATGGAGAAATCAGTGGCAAGATAGGTAAAGATCTAGAAAGTTGACACTAGCGAAACCGACCGTTGACAGTCTCACCAGATTTGATAAATTTCAGTTCTATGGGCGAGCGCAAGACTCCATGTTTGTTAAGGTACCTAGGTATCTATTCATTAAATAGCTTCTCGGTATAAACAAGAAGCTCACACGCAAACGCTTGGAATGAGAGCTACCAATCTGCTGTATTTCCATTTACCACGCGCGCCCTGTAATATTTCCACTTCCCACCCTAGCCGGCTCGATATCACTTCACGCATTATTTCAAGCTTGTTTATCTTTTATTCTGTCCTCACTCACTTTTTTTTAACCAAATCTCATATCACATACTCACATCCAACCATTTGATGAAACTACCTTCAACTTCTTTCAAACGAACACATCCATACCCTGACTGCCTCAACTTCTGAAGCTTTCCTGGATGACTCTTTATAAGCTCATACTTGATATTGATTTCCCCCGCTGCTCAGTCCCCCGACCAAACCTTGGTTTTCCCAAACAACCGCACAGAGTAAAATGACTTTATGCTTTTGACCTTCTTGATCGTTGTCAGCTCTACCTCGGATATTCACATATGCTCCAGTTTTGGCGGAGAACCGAGGCAAGATGGAAATAAACAGACTAACACCTTTGGATGGCAAAACCGCCGACAACCTCGACCAACTGCAAGCGGCATCCAATACTTATCCGACCGACAATGGGGGTGGATTTCTAGAGAACTGTAAGTTCTACATATCGCGTGCCCTTCACATCGTGTGCATCTAGGTGCTTTTGCTAATCTCGCTGTGTAGGGGATCTTGACCCAAACAGATTTTCCTCCTTCCAGGATACAAACAATGGTATCATTGGTCAGTGGACCTGGAGATCCCTTGAGGACCCCCAAGCTAGAGCACAACTCATGACTGAACAAGCTGCACAACCTCACGAGGCAATTCACCACTCGGATCAAGCCATGGACGATTCGAACACAAGTGACCGAGGACAGGTGTCCGATGCAGCAGGAGCAATTGCTGATCCAGCCTGGGAGCACTTTCCTACATCGTCGAGCGACCAGGACTTGAGCGAACTCGACGCCAATGTCCCTGCCTCAGACATGCATGAATTGACAAATGGACACCCTGGCTTGAGCTCTAGTGAGGTAGCCTTGATACCGCCAGCATCAAACGTGACGGTCCAGGGTGATTGTTCCTCGTCGCTGCAAGGTTGCCAAATCTTTGTAATACACGACGAATTGCCCGAACAATCTCTGCAGAAGGACGTGTCAGACCACAAAGTCAACGACACCAAAGACCATGATGATGGAAGCAGCTTCATTGGCTCCGTATCCGGACTCCTCGGATCAATTTCAGTGTCCAAGGCCCCAAGCTCTGGGATAAGTCGTCTACATGTGCCATTGAGCTGGACTCCGCCAAAATTTGCGAAACTGCCACCCAAGCCCAGCAAGCGCAAGCTTCCGACGTATAAGGGGTCAACTCTAGAGTCTTCGGAATCGGGACAGACCAGCAAGCGGGCACGGACTACGGATCAGAGAGCATCTACGAGGGTATCGACGGATACAATACAGTCACTCGACCAGTCACACGGCCCACAGAAAACCGTCATGTTGGTCTCGAGAAACGCCGGTGGCACGTCAAAACAGAACAATGGAGCTTCTCGACCCTGTCCTGCTCCCATCATTAAGACACCGACCCACACAGCCTCCAGCGCCACAGAGGTGAACAAAATTGCTTGCCAGCTGCCGACGCCAAAGTCAGCGGCCTCGGGAAAAGGCCCGTATGCCGCAAGCCAACACCCAGAATTTGCATCTCCATCTACATCCAAGGGAAATCGCAACCAGGGATCTTTCAGAGACAGGACCAGGAAAGGTGCAGACGGGACAGGGCATACTCCTACCAAATCTGGCCAGTATACTCCCGCAAAGTCTGGTTCCGAGCAGCATGCAAGTACTGGTTTAACAATCCACGATGTCATTGTTCTCAGTGACGATGAGAAGCCAACGGATAAGGCCAGGCAGCAGGCTTATCTCCCCAAACGACACACAGACTTGTCAGAGAGCGTTGCATCCAGACAGAACAGCGTGACTTCAAAGCAACCCAGTCAAGTAGCTAAAGACAACCGATATTGCTCGCAAACCGACATGACTAGTTCTGGTAGTGGAGCCGCTTGTATCCCGAATGTGGCAGTGTTCAATAGAGGCTCCATGTCCAAATCTGGGAGGTTGGCAGAGAATGCGTCAATGGCGAACAGCACCACTGCCCAAACGCCGTGGGCGAACGCAGCTGGTAGACAGCAAAACACAGCGAGCCAGCAGCTTATACAATCTCGACTTGCGGCACGCCACTTCCAACAATCTTTGCCTGCTATCACTACCCGAATCGGTGCCAAAGGAACGAGCAAGCCTCTTGATTTGACTGGTTTCCAAGGTTCGCGGCCCATCACAAGGCCTGCAGCCCCCGCAACTCAGGCGTTCGCTCGTCCGATGGGCAAGGGGGCTGCCTTGATGATTCTGCAAAAAACAGCGGCTCCTGCTCAAAATAGATTCACGACACATCCCAGCCAGCACAGTCGACAGATGAAAAGACCAGCGAGTGATAGGTCGGAGCAATCATGGCATGATATTAGAGACAAACAAGCAACGCGAGATGACATCAAGTCCCAGAAGCGCCAGGAGAAGTTTCGTCTGGATATCAAAAGTGCTCATCCCGATCTGCCAGAAGAGGAAGTACAGAGACGAGTTGATACCCTGGAGAAAACTAAGCAATTGGAGCTATTCAAACGAAAGGAAGAACGCGCCGCTAAGAAAGCCTACAGGAGTCGGCCGGGAGAGCTGGAGCACGACAACAGTACAGAACTAACCAACGAGCTAGAGGCCATACGTAAACAGACGAGACTAACGAGGCCCCTCTCCGGATTGGACCCTGCTCGTCTAGTCATCGCATATAAAGTGATCAAGACGTATCCATATGTCGATTCCGAAGAGGCTGAAGAGCGGTATGTAGAGGAGAAGAACTTTTTTCTCGAGAAGGAAAGGGCCAACGATCATGCCCAAGCTGTTTTTCTCAACGAGAGCGACCCTGTTCTCCAGCAGGCTGGGGAAGGCACCCATCTCAAAGAAATGACAATGATCTTCAATGATGATAGGGACGGCTTATTTGAAGGCCACCGCGTTTTCAGTAACGGCAAGAAACATTCTGTCATTGTAGACTTCTTCGAAATGCAGGCGGGGGATATACAGCCCAGCATGCACAGGGGGAGGAAGCTATCGAGGCAGGCGAAGGCCGCCTACTCGCCCGTGCAGTTCGTTGTTTGGGCCTTCTTTACGATTGACAAGAATGCCCGAAAATGCGCCACCCGGAACACACCTCGATCCTCCAGGTCTTTGAGCAAGGAAGAGATGTCACTCCTCGTGGCTAACCAGATAACGGTTTCCGAAAGGAAAGTGTTATCGGCTGTCGTTAGTCCCTTACCGAAGAGCTTATATGGGAACTATGAGGCTGATATGGAGGATCAGGCAGCAGAAGATGATCAGGACTTGGAAGCAAACCCTAGCCTCAACCCCATCACGACCGCCGAACAGGGGAACGAACATGTAATTGACGACTCCGACTCCGGGAGTGACGACGGAGCGCATAACAGAACGCTTGACATCAGTACTATGACGACGAGAGAGTCTGTTACAATAACAAGCGATACCCCGCCAGAAAAATCCGGCGACAATCCAGGTCTTCATTTTGAAGAGAAAGAGTTGGAAGCAGAAGAAGACGAGAGCTTGGATGACGAGGAAGAGAGCGAAGAGGGAGACTCCTTTGATCAGAGCACAGCAAACCTCACCTACCATCCAGAGCAGATAGCATCGTTTACGACTCTCCGGGCGGCGAATATTGAGGCCTACCGTGTATATCTGAAGTTGTTTAACATAATCAGCCTGAATTCCTGCATCCACCCAACATGCACATGCCGCCAAGCCGGACTTTCCGACTTTTTGCGCGACAACCAGACCAACCCTATGGCCGAGGCCGCCGCAAAAGGCATTGACCTATCGAAGCAGAATGATGGGTACGACTTCGACAACGACCCGGCGTACAGGCTACCTCTCAATTTCCGGCACATTCGAATCTTTGTCAAAAAGAAGGAACTCATTGGGCCGCTGCCAGTCGGAGAGGGACTGATTGACAATACTGAGGAGCTCGAGGAGGAGGTGACCGAGAAACGAGACGAGAGGAAAGAAATGCTGCGGCGGGAGGAAGCCAGAAAGGAGGCTAAGAAGGTGCAGGAGCTGGAAAGACAAGTGTCTCGGATTCGGCAGCAAGAGAAGGCTCTTGACCAGGAGTTGACCGAATCAGAAATGAACCGCCAGCAAGCCCAACAGCAGGATATCAATGCGGGAGATGTTGCCACGGAGGATGAGCAGCAGCGGCTCCTCGATCAGGAGCTACAAGAGATGGACGACGAGGACTCGGACGTGTCAGAGGAGGAGTGATCTGAATAATAGCCACCTTAACTTGCTTGCAATTTGGCTGTATTTGGAGGATGGTCCTTGTTGCATTCTAGATTGGTTCGTGCTTTATGGAGACTATGGATCTCCTGTTTCCTGATTTCCTGATTCTATTGTGGATGGCTCTTCCTTGGAAGATTGCATCTGGGTATAGATATTAACAGTCGGTGGCCAAGCGTGCGCGATGGATTCTAGAATAAAACACTTGCTTCCTGCCCTAAGGCGCAACCGGCCGTCGCCCAACGTTTCAATCAACTCCAGCCAGCCACAAACTTGTAATTTAATTGTGTACTAGCGTGCGGTGAAGACGAAATAGGGATCGACCTTGGCCATATAATTGTGTTGCGACTCGATACAGCTCAGCAAAAGAGTCTACCGTACAGTAGTAGATTCACGGTATACAATGCCAGACGGCAAATCAGAAAATGTGAAAGGAAAAAAAAAGAAAAGAAAAGAAGGATGTGAAGTAATGAGCCAATCAAATTGAAACGCCATCGCTATGCTAAATCTGTACCGGATATCTGTTTTCTGACAAAAGGAAAGACACGAGGTCTGTACCAAGATGATGTGAATATAAAATAAAATAATAATCAAAATAATCAAAACATGAGCACGGCAGCCGCCATGAAAGCCACCAGGGCACCGGTGCCCAAGCCCAGCCTAGGCTCCTTGGTGCTGCTCCCGTCGCTCCGGCCGGTGGTGGTACCCTTGTTACCGCCACTGGCGCCGCCGGCAGACGACGGCAGGCTCCTCCCCGTCGGGGTGATGGCGTTCATGACGTCGGCGACCTGGATGGAGGGACCCTTGTCCCAAAAGTCGACGAGGACCAGGACGGGGACGACGCCCCACTCATTCTTGCAGGTGGCGGCGTGCAGGCCCAAGGCGCCGGCCTTGGTGGCGTCGGGCGAGTTGGTCGAGTCGATGTCGCCGACGGCGGGGATCTGGATGCTGCTCGTCAGACTGTCGTACTTGAAGTGGTTCATGAGCGGGATGAAGTTCTTGGCGATGGCGTTGGCGGCGGTGCCGGCGGCCGTGGGCCGGCCCCGGCTGCAGTTGAAGCCCGTCGGCGTCGTGACCATGAACTCGGTCTCAAAGACGTACGAGAACTCGGACAGCAGGTACGGGTAGGTTGGGCTGGCGTCGATGGAGGCGATAAAGGACACGAGGCGCGTGCCAGCGTCGATCATGGTCTGGAGGGTCGGCCAGTTTCCGGTGGGGGCCGTGGTGGACGCGGGCTTGTAGCCGTACTTTGATATGCCCGAGGCCTCAAAGGCGGCGCCGAACTTTGCGACGTCCATGTTGTCCGAGTTGACCAGCAGCACGGTGACGACGTCGTTTGGGTGATCGTCCATCCAGGCCTTGACCTTGGCGAGCCAGTCCTGCAGCGGTCCCGCGTCGAGCAGCGAGCAGTCCGAGTGGCATAGTCGCAGGACGCCGTTGACGTTGTGAACTTGGCCCTGCAGCAGCCTCAGGCCGGCCGAGAGGGCCACGGTCGCGTTGAAGAACTGGTTGCCCGCGATCGAGTTGCCCGTCGACGCGTCGCGGAGGAAGGGGCTGTCGTGAGCGCCCATGTGTGTGATCTGGTTGTACGCCCTTGAGCACAGCTCTGGCGAGTTGTTGCAGGCCGCGTCCGCCCTCGCCATATGCCTGCTGGGAGATCCAGCTGATACCACTGCTGCCGACAACCCCAGGACTGCCGTCATGGCAGACCAAACTGAGAAACCCATATTGCCGTACCTCTTTTTTTCTTTCTTCCTGAGTAGTTTAATTCCCGAGTCAAGCTTGTGATGACCAATGTTTTTATTTGAATTTTTTGTTGGTGATGGACGAGAAAAGGCCGGCTTTTTTTTTAGTATGTATACATGAACCGGTCTTGTCTTTGGATGCTTTCAAACCTCGGAACGGGCACCGGGCGGAAACGGTATAGCAAAGTATAACAAGAAACCGAACGACGGGACAAACAGCAGAGAGGAGAGGGAAAAGTAAATATAAAATAATGCTACTGTACAAAGAGATAAAACAAGTTGGAATGCAAGAAAGAGGAGACCAATGCGGAAAGCAGACAAAAGATGAGCAAATGTTTGTGGAGATAACAAGGGGAAAGTGGGAAGAAATGAAGAGATGAATACTACAAAAAAGAACCAAGCCACAAAAGACTACCACCCTACCTACGTTAGAAAACAGAAGGTGCAACTAAGCAGGTCCTTTGTTACCCACACCCCTTCAGGTTTTGAACCGAGAACATGTTGGTAAATGACCCCCCGGGGGCAGTGTACCGGTACAGTACCTTGAATGTGGGGGGGGGGGGGGTCCTCAAACCACCAAGGACGGCATCTCAAACTTGACAGCAGCTTTTCGGATCATCAGGGGTAGGGTCCCTTAGGGTCCCTCTACATAATACTACTGGCCTGTATTTTCTCGGTACATAGGTGGATAGGGGGGCGATCCATGTTACAGCGCAAGCCCACCCCCGGGTAGAGCGCCAATCACGGCAGCCCAAGCACTGGCCGCCCTCCCCCAAAAAATCCCGCCTCATGCTTCCCTTTTAGTTTCCAGCCCGTCATCAGCCTCCCCGGGACGTACAGGACGTCGGTCTAGTTCTCGGTTTGGGTTCTACCTACCGTAAATTGCATGCAAGATTTAACATATTAACATATGCTCAACACTTCTCTCTCTCTTTTTTTTTCTTTTTTTTTTCTCTCTCTCTCTGTCTCTCTTGTAATCGTCGTCACACAGGTGTCCGCGCCCGACTTGCCCACCAGGGCGAATCAAGGGATCGGACGGACTGTTGAGCTTGTTCGAGTCTACAGTAATAGTTGTAATCTAGATTTTTGTTTTTCTTAAACACTGCCACACAAAACGATTGGGCAAATGCAAGGACGCGTCCGTTGGACGCTTACGTGGGCGGTGGCTGAATTTTGCCATCTACCCGTAGTCGTCGCTAACCCCAATAGCGGGCGGGCGGGCGGGCGGGCAAAAAAAAAAAAAAAAAAAAAAAAAAAACTATCATGCGAACGGGAATTTGGTGTTGCTTGCATGTTTTTCTCTATGTCGACATTGACAAACTCTACCAAGTCTTGCAAGTCTCTCTTTTGCATACAACACCCCAGCCACCGAAACCCGGCCAACACAGCTGTTGGCAATCCAACATGTGGGCTGCGGGGCTGATGCGACCATGTTCCATGAATCACACGCCCGCCCGCGGGAGAAAGCCAGCCTTCTTTAATTCTTCAAAGCGAGACAAAAAAAAGTTGAAAGACCTGGGGCGGGCGGTGGGGGTAGAGCGCCCAAAAACTAGGTCGGGTGGCTGATTAGAGTAAGCACCAAAATGGCAGCTGAGAATGAAAAAAAAAAAACGAGATGAACCAAACTTGCATATGCTTTTTGACTCTGCTTTGCTTTGCACGTGGGTGTGGTACTCCGTAGAGAATTACGCGAAGCAAAAAGTCACCTGGACACCTCTCCCTTGAACAACTAAAAGTTACATAGTTGATTCAGAGTATTTGAAAGCAGAGTAAACTTGATAGGTAAGGCGCTGTAAGTTTACAGCATGATAAGAGTACAGAAAGCTGAGAGGAAAAGTTGGCATTCAGTTCCACTATATTATTCTTGATTCTGATACAAAATATTTACCTGGTTGGGTTTCCGTATCGTGACGCCCACAGCATTTGTGTTTGGTACAAAGTGCCAGCATGGGTCAGGGTACTATTTTTAGCGTGGCACAGCATTAGGATCTTCAGATCCGTCACACACCACCACATCTTAATCTGTCGTTCGTACCTACAGCACATTGGGTACACCAAGTCGTTTACGCAAGCTATGCTTGCTTGCTGCCTGCACCTTCGGAACATTACGCAGTGCGACAACGTATAGGCTGCTACTCTACCATACATAATCCGCGCAACTTTGCTATGCTGTATTTCCACGTAAGCTGACAACCCATATAAATTCGAGCCTCGAAGCGACCAAGATAGTGCTTTACTTTTTCAGTAATGAAAGCAAAATGGTAACTTTACACTCTACTCCGTATGCTTTTTTTGGCCTTGTCGAATTTAAATGCTCGTGTCTTTACTTTTGTGATAAATAGCCATCCAGAATATCCATGATGCACATATACCCCTCTCAAAAGCCCGAACCCAACGCCATAGCAATGCATCATCAACTATCTGTATGTACCTTACCCATGTTGGGGTGGGATCTACAGGCTTGTGAGGTAGGTAGCAACAAAAAAAAAAAAAACAAAAAAAAAAAAACTACTCCGGGTCATCTGCAAACTGCGACTCGGAACCTTTCTTCTCAATCTCCTTGAGTTGCGCCTTGCCCTCCTCTGTCGTAGTATCAATAATCTGCTCCTCGACGCTGAGCACACCAGCCTGCAAAAAAAAAAGCAACCAACCCGTTAGCACAGTCCTCTCACGCAACACGTCATACTTGTCATCTAAGCTAGGATATACCGAGCGGGGGAAGAACTTTACCTCTGAGAATTTGCCAACCAGCTCCTCAGCTTCGGCCACATCCATCTCGCCCAGGACCTTGTTGACCTTGTCCAGACTGCCCGTCTCCAGCGCGGCCTTCATCTCGGGACTGAAGCCGTCAAAGATGGCCCTGGCTGCCTGCTCGCCCGGGTCCGAGCTGTCCTTCTCCGGTACGCGAATGCTGATGACCGTTCCGGGCTCGACGGCGTGCAGCTGAATCTGCTCGACGCCGTCGGGCTTGCCCTCGGCCGCGTCCCTGGCCCTCTGCGCGTTGATCTCACCGGCACGGTTCTTGATTTTGCCGTACGTCTCCTGAACGTCCTTGAAGAATATATCCTGAGCCTGGTGACCCTTTGTCGTCACTCTCTTGAAGAAGAGCTGCACTCCGTCCCGACCCAGTGCGCGGCAGTACTGCAGCAGCAGTGCCTGGTGCACGTACCTCCTGGCGTCCTCGTCGCGGTTCTGCAGCTGAGCATCGAATGCAAGGACCAAAAGCCCATCCGTCTCCCGCTCTGAGGCCAAAAGTTGCGGGTGTGACGTCAGGAACTGTTGCGAGGCGAGGTAATCGCCTTGCTTGATCTTGGCAAATTCCCTCGCCGCGGGGGAAGCCTCCATCTCGTCGTCGTCGTCCAGAGCTCCACCGCCCTGGGCCGTGATTTCTTTGCCGGTGTTCCCCTTGAAGTTCGGGTTCAGCAGCTCAGGCTGGCTGCTCGAGGAGGCCTTGGCGGCATCGGCGGCCTTGGCCTTATTGACGTGCGAGGTGTCGAAACCGGTGTGAATGCTTTCGCTGGTTATCTTGCTCTTCTCCTCCTTCTCGAGCTCGGCCAGCTTCTTCTCCAGGTCTTTCTGCAGAGCCTGCACCTTTTTGAGGTGCTCCTCAATCTCAGCCGTCATTGCGCCGTACCTCTCCTCCTGCGTGACCTTCTTCTCCTCCATGGCCTTGTTGACCTGGTCCAGCAGCGTCGCCATCATCTTTGTGTACGTCGGCAGCTCCTCCTCGCTGCCGTGGACGCCCTCGGGCCGCTTCGGTGGCCGATCGTCCTCGGCTTTCGTGCCCTGGGCCGACTCCATGACGGCCTGGAACGCCACCTCGGCCGGGTTCTTGGCCCCGCTGGCCGCGTCGGCCGCGTGCGCCCGGAGCGAGGCGAGCAGGGCACTGATGCGCTTCAGGAGGCCGTCGTTGACGATGCGTTCGTACTTGAGCGTCTCGATCTGCTGCTTGCGCTGCGCCCGCTCCATGTGGATCTGGTTCTGCTTGGCCCGGATGAAGGATCGCTTGTCGACGTTGGGGTGCACCTCGATGTCCGAGTCGTCGCTGAGCTCCAGCGCGTCCTGTGGTTTCGTAATAGTCCATTATGTCAGCGTGTGTGTGTTGAAGGGGAACGGGCTCACTTCCTGTCAGCTCCAACTCACCCATTTACTGTAGTCAAGCGGCATTTTAGTTATGTTGCTCTGAGGATTATCGAAATGATTCGAGAAAAAGGGCGTTAAATGTCTAACGGCTGCCAACAAAGCGTTGCAGTTATGCGAGGGGATGTATATACGATGCCGGTGGTGAACAAGTGCCTCGTTTGTCCCTGGTGTTCTCGACCAGCTCTTGTGTGTTCCGCTCGACTCGAAGGCTGATGAAATATCAAACAGTTGGCAGGAGGGGTGTGTAAGTGGAATGTTCTAGTCCAGCCTCACGTTCCAATTGAGAGCTCCAAGCATCGCAGCGTGCGGGGTCGTTCTGAGGTTCTGAGGTGGGGCCACATAACCACGTCATTCTGAGAAGAAGCTAGAGTGGTATGTGAAATTCAATCCAAAGAAACACACATCCAAGCGGACCTTGACACAAGATAAAGCCAATCGTTTTTCATAAACACATACGAAGACAGAGGCAACGAGAAGCTTTCGTTTTGTAGTTTTTATTGATGTTATATTACATGCGCCATTAGTGCGCAGAGTCCTGGGCTGAGCTCCGTCGGCAGGCCAAAAGACCGCAACAAGAATTGGTAATGGTAATGGTAACCTGCACCAGGCTTTGTCCGGCCGGGCAGTATTCGGCCATCAACCGCGGGCTGCCTAATTGGTGATGATGGGATCAGAGCTATACCTATCCAGCTTCCCTTCTCTTCTCGGATGACTTCCTCTAGTATCAAATCCAATGCAATCGATGATAGCAAAGAGTACAACCAAAAGAAATAAATCGAAAACCCCATGTTTCCACGCCGCGCCCCCTACGCCGCGCCAATTCCCAAAATAAAAATAAATAAAAGGTCCCCATCGCCATTCAAAGTTGTCCATGACATCAGCCATCAGATTATTGCATCGTCTTGAGGAACCCATCAAGATCAAAGCTCTCCTCGTATTGCCGATTATCCCAAAGTTCGCCCAGGTCCTCAAGCCACGGCGCCTTCTTGCCTGGTTGCCTGACATCGCCAGTTTCGACGTCAACCATGTCCTCTTCCCGACCATCCAAGCCACCGCCCTCTGGTTTGTCCGTAATCATGCCGGGTCCCGTGTCACCTAGACTGAACAAGTCTAGGATCTGGTCTGTATCCATCGTGGCCAAGCCTGCGTTTTGTTGGTTAACTACCGTGGATGCTACGTCGATCTTGAACCGCTGCAGACTCAGAATCTTCTCCTCCAACGTCGCCCTCGTAATGAGACGGTACACGTTGACAACCTTTTTCTGTCCGATACGGTGAGCGCGGTCCATGGCTTGCAAATCTCTCTGTGGATTCCAATCGTGCTCCACAAAGATGACTGTGTCAGCACCCGTAAGGTTGAGACCAAGACCACCCACACTAGTAGTGAGCAGAAGGACGTCAAACGAGGGATCGCTGTTGAACTTGTTGACAATGTCCTGTCGTTTGTTGGCCTCGACGCCACCATCCAGTCGCAGGAAAGAAACAGAGGGCAACAGCTTCTTGAGCACCGTATTCTGAACCATGTCCAGCATCTCCTTCATCTGACAGAAGATTAGAGCCCTGTGCGGTTTGATGGGCTGGTAGAGCGGATCGTTAGAGTCTGTGCCTTCAACTCCGATACCACAATCCACCAAGAGATCCCTCAGAGCCGTCAGCTTGGGGGCGTGCACAGGATCTTCTAGGCTCGTCCCTTGCTTGGCCAGGATGCGCTGCGTGTCGTCGTAAAGCTTGTGGCCGGGCTTCATCACCAAGGCTGGTGAGTTGCAAAGCTTTCTCATGTACTGTAGCGCCTGGAAAATGTGCTGCTTGGCCTCCTTGTCTTCGCGGCCTGCCTGCTCCGTAATCTTCTTGGACTCTTTTTTGGTGAAGTCCTCGAAAAGCTTCTTCTGCAAATCGCTCAAGTCACAGTAGTAGTTCTGCAAAATCTTGGGCGGGAGATCGTTGAGCACCTCCTCCTTCAAGCGACGCAAGAGGAATGGCAACACTTGCTTGTGCAGTGCCTCGATGGCCAGGGCACCTGCCTCCTGCTCTTTGGACGACGCCTTGCTGAAACGACTGGCGGCAATGGGTTTGGCGAAACGATCCAGGAACACCTTTTCGGCACCAAGGAAACCGGGCATCAAGAAGTCAAAGAGTGACCACAGCTCCAATACGTTATTCTGGATGGGAGTGCCGGTGAGGATCAAGCGGTGATTGCTCATCAGTCGCTTGACAGCAATCGAGGTCTTGGCTTTGGGATTTTTGATAAGGTGGCCCTCATCTAGTACGACATAGTTCCAGTTGTACTTGTCAATGACATCAATATCATTTCGGCATACATCGTAAGACGTAATCACAATGTCGGCCTTGTCGAGCGAGTCGCGGTGCACCTTTCTCTCGGTTGGCGGACCCACGTAGGCAGTAACGCTTAGGAAGGGCGCATATGTCTTGATCTCCTGCTGCCAGTGACCCGAGAGCGTGGGAGGGCAGACAATCAGGGATGGCAGCTTCCTGACGTCAGGTGCCCCCGTCTTTGCGAACTCTTCAGCTCGCTGGTGGTGGTCGCTCGCTACGATGCAGATTGTCTGTAGTGTCTTGCCGAGACCCATGTCGTCGCAGAGAATACCATGTAGGTGGTACTTATTCAGGAAGTGCAGCCAGTTAACTCCCTCTTGCTGATAAGAGCGCAACTCGGCCTTGATTGCCACTGGAATGTTGAATGGCTCAACCTTCTTCGGGTCAAGCAATTGGGCAATGAAAGTTCTCTCGCGGTCTCGGCCCTTCAGCAACTCCTCGGACAAGCCTGGCGGGTCCGGAATTCCTGCCTCCAGTGGTACAAGCTTGACTAGCGTGGCAAAGGACGTGGTGGCGATGAGCCTAATGTCGTTGTCTGAATCACTCATACGACCAAGTACAGGGACAATGAGGAAAATGACATATGGCAGGATTGCGTCGCCCATGACGGCAATCAAATGGTAAATGACTTCGATGGCGCCCTGACGGAAGTGGAGATCGACAGGGTTGCTGATGGATGGCAAGACCTTTTCCACCAATGCAGTCATGCCCTCGACCGTCACAACACTGCAAATTGTAGCCATGCACTTGGCTGCCATGTAGCGGAAGACTGACAACTCCGAGTGCAAAGCCTTGATGACAAGGGGTACCGTCTGCATGACGAAGGGTCGGAGGGCCACATCCATGGTAGGGCACATGGTCCGGATAACCGACATGGCATCCACAATCTCCTGACCAAACGTCTGCTCCGGATCTTTGGCCTCGGCAGGGAGTTCTCCCGAGAAAGCCCTGACGAGGGAGTCCTCCATGAAAGTCCGTAAGCTTGGCACAGCCTCGAGCAGGTTGGCGCCAAAAGTCTTTGCAAGGATTTCCAAAGCCTCCTTAGCACCGCGACGGGTGATTCTTGCTGCCTTTGCCTCACGAGCAAACTTGACAGCGTCGGCATGGTCGACCCTGTCCTCCTCCTTTTGCATTGATAGAACGACGTTCGTCTTGGTAGCATGGTTTGAGAACTCGGGCGTCTCGGCCACCTCGACACATGAGAACTTGACTAGGTTGGACACTACCTTGTCCGCGGGCCCACGACGGCCGCTATCCGTGAAGAACTGGATCAATCTGGCGATGGTATTTGACGAGCGGCTTTGAAGTTCCTGGTTTTCTTCTGTCTTAAGGGAGTCCATGATGGACTTGATGAGCGGACTAGGCTTCTTTGGCAAAGCGCGCAAGGCCACCAGTGCGCAACCGGCTGCGGCCTTGATCCGAATGTCTCGCAGGTCTTTTGCCACCTTGACATCTTGGATCGCCTTCAACGCGAGTTCCCGTGCCTCTGTGAGCTGTGGGAGGGCAATCAGACGCTGGCCAGGTCCCATAGCCTTCTTGAGCTTGTCAAAGTCCTCCCCAACCACCTTCTCGGCGTTTGATATGGAAAATGCTCCAGGGCCAGCTTCAGCCTCTCCCTGCACAACAACAGCAAGAATCGGGAGCTTATTGCTGGCAACTTTACCATGGTCGCGGAAGAGGTTGATCAGTTGCTGGCACTGGGATCTTACACGTGCGATATAACTGACGAGATCCCTGTATTGTGCCGGACGCTCGGAAAGAATTATTTGCGTGAGAGATGGATCGAAGCGCATTGCCTGCGAGGGATTCTCGCAGTTCTTTGCATACTCGTCGATAACCATACAAGTGGTCAATTGCGTTGTCGAGTACGGAGACGTAAAACCGTTTTGCAACAACGCATCGAACACCGCAACCTCAGATTGCGGCACTAGGGCCATGATCAAGCCCATGGCTTTTGCAGCCGATATCCTGGAGCGGACGAGTACCTCGACACCCACTAAGTCGACATCTCCTTGCATCATCGCACCGTCCACATCATGAGTGTTGGTCGAGACCGGTGGCTCGTCCACCTTGGTAGACTTCCTCCGGCGCTTGGCGGACCGCTCGCCGCTCTCAGGCGGACTAGGTCTCCGCGGCGCGGGTGTGGGCATGCCTGAAATCGTGTATGTGCCCCCGGATGGCTTGAGGAAGAGCGTTGCATTCATGGGAATAGGATTTCTGGAAACGCCAATCGGGTGAAGTGTCAATTGCATCAGATCCTCCAGGTGAGCAGCGAACTCCATTGATAGAGTTCTGGGGTCCTTGGCCGCCAGGCATCTGACCAGGGCTTCCCACAGCTCGATAGACTTGTTCAACGTGTCCACGTCCTTCTCAACCAGTATATTCTGGAACACCAGACGTAGGATTCTGCCGTTGAGCCAGCCCTGCGACGTCTCCCCTCCAAGGTTGGCAAAAGTCATGAGGGCCTTTAGGACGGCAAGACGGACCGAAGTGATAGTGTGCCGAAGGAAGGGATACAGTCGAGGGACCAGAAGAGTGAAGGACCTTTCCTCATCTTGCAAGGCTGAGGCCTTCATCGTGCTCAATACTTCGGGGAAGCTGCATAATATGGCTAGCAGATCCATAATCTTTCCGGTAGAAGCGCTTAGGTCATCACCTAAGCTAGAGAGCGACTCCCAAAGGATGTATATGAGTCTATCAAGTGACCCAGGTCTCATGCTGACAAACTCCTTGGCCATGGGGATCAGGGTTGCAGCACTGACGGCTCGCACGTCGTCATCCTGATCGCCCAGTCCTTTCATGACTGCGCGCGCAACGCCGTCAATCATGTCGCCATCCTTGAGCAGAAGGTCCTTCCGAACTGCCACTACATATCTGAGACCAACCATGCCACCATGACATATGGCCCAGACGTTTCGCTCGAGTTGCAGGTCTTCTTGCATGACCATTCGGTAGAGAATTTTGTAAATATCGTAGACCGACTCTGGAGGGAAATGGAACAAGACTGATCCCAGAGTTTGGCCAACGGTCTCACGAATCGGCGCAACCGAAGTATCTGAGCTGTAGTCGGTAAATCTGTCCAGCATGAGCACACAGCACAGACGGCATGCTGCATCGTCAAGCCATTCCCTGTTGAGTTCGTCGTTCTCCTGGCGACTTTTGCCGCTCATGCGGCCCGCACCTCGACCGTGGGTTCGTATGATCTCTCGCAGGCCCATAGCAGCACCATGGCGCGTCTCCCAAGATGGGTCGAATAGGTCAATCTTGAGGAAATCACACAATCGCTCAAACGGCCACTCGGCACCTTCGACCGTCTCGCTAGACTCGATCTCGGTCTTGATGGGGATGACAGGGCCCTTGAACTCTGAAATCACTTTGGTGTCCTCGTCCACATCTTCCGGTCGATCCAAGCTGAAATAGTCATTCATCTTGCCATTCTTCTTGGTGTCCTCTGCTGGAGTCTCATCGTTTGCGAAACCCTCAGATCCACCAGTGGCACTACGTCGTAGCGACAAGTCTCCAAAACCCCCCTTGCCTTGAGCAGCCTTCTGAGCCTCACGTTTGCGCTTCCGCTTGAGAACGTTAAGTTGCCTTGAGCTCAGGCCGCTTGCTTCGGCAGAAGGGCCGCCGCCAGTGAATCCATTGCTATCAGGCTTCCCACAACCATTTGCGGGAGTGTCCATGGGGGTCATGGGGCTCACGATGCTGTCAACCGGAACGCTCAGTTCCTCATCTGTAACCCTTTGGCCAGTAAGTCCCAATCGACCATGAAGTGTCTTCTTTTGATGTGCGAGACGAGCTTGTGGTTCTAGTGCCGCGAGTGCGTAGTCGACGGCGCCACCTCTTAGCAGCTCCCGGCCGAATCTGATAATATCATCGACGGGAAGATTCTTCAGGCGTAGTGAATGAGACTTGGGGGTCTCATCTCCCTGCTCCTCTTTCTTAACGACATGGGCTTCATTTGGCCCGTCTTCCTTCTTCCCCGGCAAAGGCTCTTCATCTTCGTTGGGGTCATATGCTTGTGCATTCTCTAAAATCTTGCCCAGGGCCTTGGCTGCGGTGCTCCTAGTTTCCCAGTCCTTATGGTGGAGATAAGGGACGACCCGGGACAATAAGTTGTAGAGCTCATCTGGATGCTGTTTTTGCCAATCGGCTAGTTGATTCACAGCAGTATCCCGGATCAGCCGGGTACTCCCGGTCTCAAGGATTCTGGTCAAAACAGTTAGCAACACTCCACGTGAAGAGTGTGGCAGGCCATGCAATTCATTAGGATGGATACATATTGTGGTTTACTCACGTGACGAGACGGTCAAGTCTGCATGTATATCGTTAGCTATGGTACTAAAATACAGAAAGAAAATAATTGCTTTGGGTGGTTTTGGGGCTGGAACTGACCTAGAAGCCATTTGTTCTTCATGTCAAGGGTTTCCTAAGTTGGCTTTGTTATGAAGAGCTCATGTCACCTCTACCAAAATGTGACAGATTCTGTCATTTGGAAGCCGAACCCGGTTAGTATATTATCAACGGGCCAGAATGTGTCAAGTGCGTGCGCGAAAATGAAAGTGGTGAGATGGAAGTGAGAAACAAGTTGGTTCGTTTGACACCGGTGTTTGTTTGTTTGTATGAATGTATGAAGTGAGATGGAAAAAAAGACAACAATCCAAAAAGGATATCAAAAGAAACATTCGAGAAAAAAATACGACCAAAAAATAACGATTTTGGAATTGACATGTGAGATGGGATATAGTGTCTTGGGCATGTAACTCACAAAGTATCGAGTCGAGAATGGGGCCAAGCACAAGCCAGTCAAGCAGCCAGCAAGCCAGCCAGCCGTTGAGTGTGGCCAACGGAGACGCGTTTGTTGCCCAACCAGGAAAGTAAGAGGACTTTCTGAAGGCTTTTGCTTGCTCGTGCAGGGCACGCACGCTTGTGGTTCGAGACTTGACTTTGACTGGCCCAAACAGGGCGAGTGTGGTGGAGCCCCAGAGTGACACCAGGCTAAGTTCAAGTCCAAGTGCAAGTAAAATGCAGTGCAGTCAATGCAGAGACAATCAAAGCCGGACTGGGTCTGTCGCAAAATATGCCCCGACTCCCACGACCACCACAAAAGTCGAAAAATAAGATGAATAAAAAAAAGATTGCAACGCCGCTCAAAAGCCAGCAGATGCTGATTAAGTCGAGTTTTTTTTTAACAGATGACTCGGACGACGCGATGCGACGGCGCGCGGTCTTCAAGTCTGGATCAAAGACAAGGTGGATTTTTTCGGGATGGAATGTGTCGGCCTTGAAGTTCAGGCAGCAAATCAATTAACGATTGGCACCTGGTGTCGAGCGGAACAAGGAGAAATTGGGTGGGCGGGCAGGCCAGCTTTCTAATACGATACCGTGTATCCATAGCACCCTTATATATACACACCACGTTAGCGCGTTCCCGCCCTTGCCCACACCACCCGCCCCTGTCATTTTTTTGGAGATCCTGGAATGGCTGCTCTTCCTTCCACCCACTGAGCCGCGATCAACTCTTTCATCATCCTTGTCATCAATTACCACATTGCCTACCTACCATCCATCTTATGTCGTACTACGTATGTGTATTTTCATTTTGATCTTTTGTTTTGATTCTCTTTTTTTTTTCTCTATTCATTCCTCTCTATCCCGAGTTTGCCTCTATTTTACGCACTGGCACAAGTGCGGGAAGAAAAAATCACTGCATGTATGACGCGATACGCATACGTTGAAAGCTTCGCCCATTGAGAGTTTGATTAGCCAGCGACCTTAGGTTTCAATCGGCTTTGTCATGCCCTCCAGCCGTTACTTCCTACCCACTGGTTCCCGCGCGACCATTTGAACGGGCTACCAATTATACGTACAGCAACACTTCGTCGTCACGGATGGTGAGGGAGGGAAAAAAAAGAGATTACACAATCGAATTTAGGTAGGTACCAGGTAAATATACACCTATCTTGCAAAGTGCATACTCGTCTTTAAAACAAAACGTGCTCCGTCAAATCCGCGCCAGTCAGCGCTGTGTCCAATTACTAGCGTTCGATTATTCTATTTGCCTGTTGGTAGGTATTTCTTATGGATTATCTGTCTTGAATGTCTAGCTACAGGTATCTCACTTACTTGTAACAAGGTAGATACTTGTTGCAATCAATAGTGAAGATTCTGAGCAGTGTCTGGAGTACTGTAGGAGATTTCCATCAACCACAGCCAACTTGGCTTTCGAGCAGATGTTGGTTGAATCCGTGGCTTGGGTACTTGTCATCAAAAACCGGGCTTGGCAACTTGTTTGCTGACACGGCAATCTGCAGCAGCCGCGCCGGTGACAGTGACAGACGGTAACTGCGGGCACCTTTCAAAATTCGCGTACAGAGCATGTACATACCAACATGTTCTCCCTGCTTCGTATCACACTCATAAAAAAACTAGGTAGTTCTAGGCGGCGGCGGCGTTCTTTGTCCGGGGCAGGCAAGCGCTCAAACAACCTTTCAAATTTTCTTTTCGGAAATTCTAATCATCGTTAGGATGCGACTTCAAGCCTTCCTCCACAGTCCACACCTGAATCAACAAACATTAGAAGTGGGGACCGGAGAAGACACGCTTTTTTTTTTTGTCCTTTCTCGTTTCTTTCCTTGGCAACGCCTTCAGCCATCCATCCCATTAAGCTTATCCTGAGTGGTCACGGGCTTTTCCAACTGCCTCTTCGAGACTTGTGAGAACTTCTGGTTTTTCCTCGTACGATTCGATCCCAACAATGTCTATTTGACATACTTGGAACTTCATACTACGATTTGCTTTGCTCTCTCTCCTTGTTTCTAGTTTTAAGCTGGTTTTGACCTGCTGGGGACCGCTGAGAGCAATGTGGATCAATGCCCCTGGCAAAAAAAAGTCACCGCGCACAGCTCGGCTTAACCCTGGAAAGCTCCATGCCCAAGTCGCATCTGAGGGTGGTTTAGTGTCTTTTTCTCTCCAAGATTTTTGCTCGCTTGTGTGCCGTGACAAACTGATCTTTTGAGACGCGGGAACGTCAAAACAACATAGCGTACCACAGGCTCACCGTTGAGCACTGATCGGACCGTCTGATATGTTTGACAAAGCTTGATCAAATATTCGAGCATTTTCGACGACTACAAACAGATGCAGCTGTTAAGCGATTACCTAATAAGAGTAAGGCAATATGTATGTACAAAAGTACACAATAATTACAGTACAGCAATGGAATTCTTTTATGTTAGCCGACCCAAACACCAAACAGACTCGGCCGAGTCCACCAAGATCCATTCAGGTGAACAAGAGCTCTTTAGCTCCCAAGTCGCTACCTAGTAAAAAGCTATGTCGAAGTTCGGCTGCAACACATGCTTGAGTTTAGTTCGTCCCACTGGAAACACATCCGTATAAGTGCACTGAGATTTCCCCCTTATAATGCACTACCGAGGAGAGCACAGCAAGATTCGTGATGCAAACAGAGACTGAGGGCATCCGATAGACCATGGAACTAACAATCATTAGAGAGACTACGAAGGATATCTTGCTTTCATTAGAACAGTACCTTGAGTGCCTAGTAATAGTACCTAACTACCCAAGCTAAGGTATATCTGGCTCACCCCAAGTAACTTTGCCAAAGTCACGTGCAGTACGTCAAACGCCAGCTTACTGCGTAATGGTCGCAAACAACCGGCCCCACATCGTGATGCCCATCCAAGTCACGGTCAGGTCCCAATTTGTCGCGACGCGTTTATCGCGAGAGCCTTTCCCCTCCTCGATTATTGGGACCAGACAAGCAACCGTCCATCCACAGAATGCGCCAGACCCAGCCGAGCCGGAATACACCAGTCGACGCTCTGTCATAGGACAAACACATCATTGTTTGTTCTTGGATTGAGACAGCCCAACAGACTTAATTCTACTGCTCCTGTCTGGTCGCACTCGTCGCGCGACTGCGGCCTCGTTCGCTTGGCGCTACCACAACTACTACCACCACCACCATGTACATCAAGCAGATCATCATCCAGGGCTTCAAGAGGTTCGCCATCCACTCTGATAGACTGGCGCATTCTCAAATATGTAAAGATTGTGACTGACCGGCCGCCATGCCCTCCCCTACAGCTACAAGGAGCAGACCGTCATCGAGCCCTTCTCGCCCGGTACCAATGTCATCGTCGGTCGAAACGGATCGGGTAAGAGCAACTTCTTCGCCGCCATTCGGTTCGTCCTCAGCGATGCCTACACCCAGATGAGCCGCGAGGAACGCCAGGCCCTCCTCCACGAGGGTTCTGGCTCCGCGGTCATGACGGCATACGTCGAGGTCATATTCGACAACAGCGACGATCGGTTCCACACAGGCAACAAAGAGGTCAGCATCAAGCGGACAATCAGCCTCAAGAAAGACGAATACTCAATCGACAAAAAGGTCGTCCAGTCCAAGAACGAAGTCTTCAGCATGCTCGAGATGGCCGGTTTCTCCCGCGTGAACCCGTACTACATTGTGCCTCAGGGTCGTGTCACCGCGCTGACCAACATGAAGGAGGCCGACCGTCTCAAGCTGCTCAAGGAAATTGCCGGAACTGAGAGCTATGAGGCGCGCCGAACTGAGTCTCGCAAAATCATGCATGAGACCATCAACAAGCGGGAGAAGATTGATGAGCTGCTCAAGGATGTCAAGGAACGTTTGCAGGAGCTCGAGGAGGAAAAGGAGGAGCTGCGCGGCTTCCAGGCAAAGGATCGTGAGCGAAGGTGTCTCGAGTACGCTTACTACCACCATCATCAACAGGTGCTTACCGAAGCCCTGGAGGAGATCGAGCAAGCTCGTTTGAGTGCCGACGGCAACAGCGAATACCAGACAAGGTTTGCAGAGGGTGAGAAGAGCATAGCTCAACTCGAGTCCACACTAGAGGAGCTTCAGCAGTCGCTCGAGATGCTACGCATTGACAGACAACAACTCGAAAATGACCGTCGCGCAACATCCAAAGCTCTAGCCAAGGTGGAACTCAAGGTCAAGGATCTCGAGCAGGCTCAGAGCACTCAGACACAAAGCAAAAAACAGCACGATGCAGAGCTCAAGAATGTTCGGGCAGAAATAAAAACCAAAGAGGCCGAGCTTGCAACAGTTATTCCTGAATACAACAAGAGAAAACAAAAGGAAGATGCCATAAGGCAACAATATGACTCAGCAGAGGCAACGCGCCAAAGACTCCTAGACAAACAGTCCCGTGGCGCCCGGTTTAAGAATAAGGCCGAACGCGACAAGTTCTTGCGCAGGGAGATTCAGGAGCTCGGCACAAGTCTCAACGCCCTAAAGGCAAACCGTATGGAGTTACAAGAGAGTACAGTATCAACAGCAATCGCAATCCAGACTTTGGAGGCGGAAATTGCGCAATTGCAACAAGATCTCCAGACTCGGGGTACACGCAAAGAAGCCTTGAACAAACAATTAATGGACGCCATGAACAAGGAAAATGCCATGCAAGACGAAAAGTTGGAACTGAGGCGAGAAGCAGACAAGTTGGAGGCGAGGATCGCCACCGCAAGGAGACAAAGGGAGAAGGCAGATCACAGGCTTGGCCAGGCCATGGATTCTGCAACATCCCGTGCATTGGACAAGATTGCTCGTTTGAAGCGGGAACGAAATATTCCCGGCGCCTACGGCATTCTCGCTGATCTCATGCAAGTCGATGACATATACCGCGTCCCAGTCGAGCAAGTGGCTGGCAATAGTTTGTTTCACTATGTTGTGGACAACAAGGAGACAGGTACTATGATTCTTGATCTTCTCGAGAAGGAGAAGTCGGGGCGTGTCACCCTCATGCCTCTGGCCCAACTTCGTCCGAGAAAAGTGAACATGCCCCGCGCGCAGAATGCGTTTCCCTTGATCGACAAGCTCCAGTACGATGAGGTGTACGACAAGGCTTTCCAGCAGGTCTTTGGCAAAAGCGTCCTGTGTCAATCTCGTGATGTTGCCACGCAGTATTCACGAACTCACAATGTCGATTGCGTTACGATGGATGGTGATACCACGTCCAAGAGGGGCGCGGTCAGTGGTGGATATACTGATCCGACTGCATCTCGATTGCTTGCTCTGCGGGAGGCAAACAAGCTCAGGGAAGAGTACTACGAACTTCAAGAGGAGCTCCAGAGACTCCACAAGCAAATAGAGCTGAAATCACAAGAAACAACCACTGCTGTGGGTCTTGTGCGCAAGCTCGAGCAGGAAATGCACAAACTCGACATGGAGTTCAGAGTCAAGGATGCTGAATTCGCGAGCAAGCGGAAAGAGCTTCAAGGACTTAGGAAGCAGCTGGACAACATCAATGTGGACCTCGAGAAGGTCGATAAGGAGATGAAGGATATGAATGAGACCCTCTCAAGCTACGAGGCCGAGGCGGCCTCGGAATTTAAAAAGGCCTTGTCTTCGCAAGAAGAAGAGCAGCTTGAGGTACTTGGTGCTCAACTGGGTGAGCTCGGTACGCAACTCGCCGACTGCAGCAGGCGGCGCCTCGAGTTGGAGAGGCGTAAGCTTATGTTGGAGAACGAGCTCAACAACAACCTTCGTCGCAGAGAGGACGAGCTCATGAGCATGGCGTTTGACACATCCAGCGGTGCTAGCAGCTTCGCGGGACCCGTCGGCAGCGTTGACGAAGCTAAGAAGGAGCTTGCCAAGCTCAAAAAGAGGGCCGCACATCTTGATTCTGAACTTCGCAAGGCGGAGACGGAAGCGGACAGGGTCACAGCACAGATTGTCGAGCTGGAGAACCGCAAGGCTCACAGAGAGCAAGAACAGCAAGAGCTAGCTCGCGAGATCGAGAAGATGCAGAAAAAGCTGGAAAAGGGTCTGTCAAAGAAGGCCATCATCGCCAACAAACTTGCCGAGTTCACGAAAAACATTCGCGATCTGGGCGTCTTGCCGGAGGAAGCTTTCGATAAGTACGAGAGCATGGAGATGAAGAGTGTACGTCCTTTTATTCAGTCACACTCTGTCCCCACTGTCCTTGCCCTTTTCAGCCATAGTCGACATTGGTGCTGATTGATACTAACATCCATCATGTAAATACAGATCGAGAAGAGGCTCAGCAAGGTCAATGAGGCCCTGAAGAAGTACAAGCACGTCAACAAAAAGGCATTCGAGCAGTACAACAGTTTCACGACACAGCAGGAACAACTAGTCAAGCGCCGCAAAGAGCTTGATTCTTCCCAGCAGTCGATCGAAGATCTGATCAGTCATTTGGACCAGAAGAAGGATGAGGCCATCGAGCGTACGTTCAAACAGGTGTCGCGTGAGTTCGCCACCATTTTCGAGCGTCTAGTCCCGGCTGGTCATGGTCGCCTGGTCATCCAGCGCCGGGCGGACCGACGTCAGACTGCCGCCGAAGAGTCGGAAGACGATCAGAGGCGCGGCACCATCGAAAACTACACTGGTGTCGGAATCAGCGTGTCTTTCAACTCGAAAGAGTTTGACGAACAGCAAAAGATCCAACAGCTCAGTGGTGGGCAAAAGAGTAAGTTCCGGTTCTGCATGTGTTGTCAGGTGCCTCTCCAAGATCGATACGAATCAGTTCGCTAACCATCTCTCGCCAGGTTTGTGTGCTTTGTGCCTCATCTTTGCCATCCAGCAGACCGAGTCGAGCCCCATGGTGGTCTTCGACGAGGTTGACGCCAACCTGGACGCCCAGTACCGTACCGCAGTGGCCAGCCTGCTGCAGTCGATCTCGTCCGAGGCCGGCACGCAGTTCATCTGCACCACCTTCCGTCCCGAGATCGTCCTCGTTGCCGACAAATGCTATGGAGTCACTTTCACCAACAAGACCAGCTCCATCGATTGCGTGCCGACGGAGGCGGCGCTGGACTTTGTCGAGGGCCAGCAGAAGAGGTAGATTCAAGAGGTAGTTTTTCATCGCTTAATGGCGGGGCGATGGCTTTGTAACTGCGCGCTGGCGTTTTTGGGAGGGCCGGAAGGAAGGAGGGGCTCGTTCATTTTGTGTTATCTAGTTCACGATGATACCGACATTAGCTGTGATAAGCGTACATTGTTCATTCTTTGCATAGCAAACTGCTGCCTTAGGTCTGTTGCATTTTGTTCTGGCGCTGGGGCGGAAATCCCGCAAGGGCTTGTAATTTCGGGATAGAACAACGAGATTCAGAATTCCTGTAACAAGCTTACCTGACCGTATAACCTTTTCTTTCTTTTTTGTTCAACGTCCTGTGGTGACTTTCACAAAAGGGATGGAATTTAATATGTCTATTCTATGGTTTTCTTTTTATACACTCCGATTTTTTAACCCATGTCTCGGGAGTAAAACGCCAAAAATGATTTTTCTCTCTTTATCCTCTTTATCTCTTGTCCCCCCTTTTGCCGCGGGGGACACTTCCCTCGTGCGCCCCCCCCCCCTAAAAAAAACAAGAAACATATATGAACTCTTTCTTTCTACTCAGCCCAACCAAACACCTCCGAAATCGCGAGCGTGTTCGACCTGAAGCCAAACAAGCTGACAAAGATGACGGCGAGGTCCACCAGCAGCAAGACCGCGGCAGCCATCATGAACCTGGGGCTGAAGACGCGGTAGAGCATCAGGTGGCGGCGGAGGTGCGCGGCCCACGCCATGGTGGCCAGCGACTGAACGGCAAAGTAGACGACAAAGACGGCTAGCACCCGAGCGCTCACGAGGCCCAACAGGCCCTTCCTCTTGGGGTTGACCTTCCACAGCAGCAGGAGCGGTAGGCCGGCGGCCGCCAGGAAGTGCGAGGCAAACGTGTTAAGAGCGACGAGCAAGGGGCTCCAAGGGTAGCGGATCGAGAAGAGCGGCACAAAGGCCGCGTCCCATTGTATGCTGCTGAGAGCGCCTTGGTGACCAGTCTTGAAGAAATGGAAGCTGGCTAGTAGGGCCAGGATCGCGGGCCCGATGGGGCTTGTCGCCGGTGTTATGTTGTTGAGGTCTATGATCTCGGCAAGCGACAACATCTGCCACATCATTATGGCCAGTGCGCCTTGCCCGACAGGCTTGGTGATTATAATTAGGGCAGAGAGAATGTTCAACGGCAGGATTAGGTATCGAGCGCCGTGCGCGTTGCCGTACCCGAGGACAGTGATTTGGGCACGTCCAGGGTTGGCAGGGTCAGCTGCAGTCAGGATTGATACAGATGGAGGGGCCCAGACAAAGGCCGTCGAGCCAGCAATGACAGCAATTGCAAGCGTCAACTGCGCAATATACACAGAGAGCGATTTGAGGAGGCCTTCAGGAAGCTTGGCCGATATGGTAGGCCAGCCAGAGTTGTCAACTGCGTCAAGCGCCCAGTAAAAGCATGACAAGAAGAGTGTGATCCGGAGAACCAAGCCAATCCACGTTGGAGCTAGGCCTTCGTATGATTTGGTGGGCGTCATGTATGCCTTGATGACGGTAGGGAGGACTGCAAGCACCATCAATGGAATGAAGAGCTGCCAAGGGGCTGAGGTTGACGAGGTAGCGGAAGCGTAGTAGGTCGACCTGCAGTACGGCATCTGCTCCTCGCGACAAAGCTTGGAAAAGGATGCGAGCCTAGTGAGGAGGACGAATAGCACGCCGTGGTATACACCGAGCGTCCGCTCAGCCAGTCCAGGCAGCCGGAAGGCCGAAACCGCAGCAAGGGTGCCGAAAGTACTGAGGAAAAACAGGGTGATGGAGTCTTCCCAGATAGTATAAGAGTTTGAGGCGAATCCAGCCGATTGGCTGACGACGATGACAACCGAAAGCCATGACCAGACCGACGATGGCAAAAGGGCCGTGAATGACTTGCGCCCAACGCCAACTAAGGCTGCCAGGACGGCAATAATGCTCGTCAATGCCGTAATCCCAATAGTGGTTTTCCAGGACCCCAAATTCATCAGAGTTTGCGCGGCAACACCCAATGCTGCCCCTGGCAGACTTCCAACCAACGCAGACTGTACCAGCTTCCTCTCGAGTAAATGTCTGACCGACTGATCTTTCTCCCTATTGACAATAGCCTCGAGCTCCAACTTTCGTTCTGCAGTGTCCAGGTCATCGTTTTCAACAGCGGGGGACCCGGCAGTATCATCACTATCCCTTGCAATGTATAAAAGAAGCGCCATAAGGCCCAGGGCCATGTTTAGGATCCCAAGTATCATACTAGGGATGTCGAAGCGGGCCCAAAGTCCTTTGCAGATTGCGAGGGTCTCGGCCTGGTATTGCGCGAAAAGTGAGTAAGCATGCTGCAGCTTGTCTTTCTTGGCACCGGCTGTAGCTATGGCCGCCTCGGCCGAGGACCAAACCTCAGCAGGCGTCCCAGGCCCAGAGGCTTGGGCAATACCCCGGGCAGCGAAATACGATGACTGGTAGCGCCTGAGGCCAGCTGCGGCTACCCTGGATGCGGCCGCAAGGCTTCCAAAGGCATCGCCCTTCTTGCCGGCAAATGCTTCCTCAATGGGCTGGCCCAAATTATTGTAGGGAATCGGGATGCCAAGGAGCAGAGCCAGTGTGGGCACCAGGTCGATTTGGTTCACTGGTCTTTCCTTGGCCGTGGCAGGTGGCGCCGAATACTCAGGATTTGTGCGCCCAAATACCGGCCTTGAAGAGTACATCCAAAGCGCGGCCTCGACCTCATCGTCGCTCTCGCCACCGTGGTCACCCTTACTGTCCATCCCGTGGTCTCCCATGACAACCAGCAGCGTATCATCATCAATCGTAGCCGTGAGGTTCTGAATGAAGGAGTCCATCTGCTGTAGCTTCGCCGTCATTGCAGTGTGTGATGGACCATACCGGTGTCCAGCATGATCCACACCAAGGAGATGCCCGATCACCAAATCCCATTCGCCTTTACGCTCCGGTTTCATCAAGGGAAATATGTGCTCCAGCACTCCAGCGTCCACGGTGTGGAGGTCCCAGACGTTAAAGCTATCGTATGCCCGGCTGATGTTGGGCTCGAAGTAGCCCGGAAAGAGCGTCGTCCATGTATCATCGCCAAGGTGGACAATCTTGCGACCCACATCACGAAGCTGCATGAGCAGGTTGTCCTCTTCTATCGCAGTACCCCCGAAATTGCTGCCGAGGTCGATGAACGTGGGCAGCGTGCCTGTGGTGAGGCCCTTGAGCCTCTGGAGCGTAGCCGTAGGCGGATCCGCGATGAAGGGGCGCAAGAAGGCATTGTTGGGCTTCTCGACTGCCATCCGATGCATAAAAGGGAACGCGTTGTGGTACTCGGCCTGGTCGTCCACCGGGACCACAAAGTCGTAGCGCAGCGCATCGATCAAGACAACCACGGCCTTTGAAAACGTCTTGGGGTGCCAGCAACCACCGTCCGGTGTCCCCCTGCCTTTCCAGTCTTTGATCCCGAGCAGGTTCCCGTTGGGAAGCACAGCAGTCGGCGGCTCCGCACACGTCGACTTCTCCTCCAGCACCAATCGCGACAGCAAAAACCCCGATGTGAAGACTAATATCCCCGCCGCGTGTATAAACAGTACCCAAACCCAGAACCAGACCGTCCAAGTCCACCGGGACTCGAAGCGGGCCCTGCGCCGCCCTTCGAGCGCGTCTCGCAACTTTGCCTGTTCTTTCTGGAGGGCATTCAGCCTAGACTTCGCCTCGATCTGTTCAGGTGTGGGGGCCTCTGCCCGCGCCTTGGCCTTGGCATCCTCTGCTTCCTTTAGTTTCTTTGCGGCGGCGAACTGTGCGGCGATGGCCTTGTAATCTTGCGTCGCCGGGGGGCTGGTTTTGCTGGCCGCCGTAGGGTGCGTCTGTGGCGTCTTGCCCCCGGTTGCTGCGGGGGTTTTGGGTGACGAAGGCATTGTACTGATGGGGGCTTGCGGGTTCAGGAGTTATGCGATACCTAGAGGGCTCGGAACCTGGTTTTTCGGCGGGCAGCAGGTTTGTTTTGCAGCTGGTCAAGAAGGAATCGTGATATGGGCGGAAGCTCAGGATGCCATTAGACAGCTTGGCCCACGGCCATTTCGCTGCACAATTGGTAACAAAGCACAATAAGAACAACAAATGAAATCGGTTGACGAAAAAAGAATAAAAAATAAAAAGAAGAAGAAAAAAGACCCGTGCGTGAGAGAATGGAACCCAACGGAGGGGTAAAATTTGGAAAGGACAAACAAAGGAACTTAGAAGATCACTTGCTATGAAAGAAAGTCAAAGGCTAAAACTTAGTGATGCCCTGGTCCGGTTTACCGAATTGACTTGGGAAAAGATCGGTATTTCTTAGTGGAGCTTCCGCAGCGGCCCCACAATTGCCGTGAATGCGCCGAAGGTAAACTTCGCAGTCCTTGGACGGATCCAACAGCTTAAAGGCTTGAAGAACAAAACTAAGCAAGTAAGGTAGATTTTAGCGCTCAGGGTCTTCGCAATCATCATCTCATTCGGCAAGTTGCTAATCATAGACATCCAAGACCATGTAAGATATGGCGTAGGCCCCTCGTGCTTCACAGATGCCTAATTTCAGTACGAAGTAAATCAAGGCGCACATCATCCAGCACATTGACGCATCTCGAACGTTGGTAAAGTTGGCGCTAGTGATATATTTCGGCGCGTGCTTGTCTTGCAACGAGTCGTAATTATACAATATTAGAATCTACAGGGAAGAATGCCACTAGTTCTAGACTTCTTCAACTGCGCTATCGACCTCCAAACTGGACGTGATTCAAAATGATCCAGCTATCCCCTCGACCCGCAGCCAATCGATGGGACAATTAGGTCTGTATATACCTGTTGCCTGGTGTGAAGATGCTGGACATCCAGGATACCCAACGCGTGGGCCAGCGCGCACCGAAGCGGCGGCCCAGGATATTGGTCGAGTTATTAGGGTTGAATTAACATTGAGTAAGAGTGGGCCGCAAACTATATTCTGCGTAGATCTTCCGCGAAGTCGTAAGGTATATTAAGACGACAGCGGCCTTCAAAAGTCGGGCGCAATATATGGGTGGCCCCCAACTTTAGCGGAAAGTTTGGTCCTTCTCCTTCAACCCTCCGATCTTTTCAATGTCGATCGAGTAAAATTGTGATGGGTTCTCCTTCTGGTAAGCAGGGAGCTGCTCGTCATCCTGCAGAGGCTCCATGCCGACAGCGTTCTCACCAACCCGGACAAGCATAACGCGGCCACTCCTGGGCCTGCCGGACTCGTCATGCTCGTCAGGGAAGGTAATGTGAATCTGAGGGACGTTGTCAGGCGAGTGGGGCGGCGACTGAGGGTTTGCAAGCATAGGCTGGCCGTCACGGAAGACAAGAACGCTGTGGCGACCGTCACCGACGGGAGTTGTCTGGATGGTAAGACGGCGGTGATTCGGGTCGCGCTTGCCGGCAACCTGATGGTACTGTGGCAAGCCCTCTGCACGCATCTGTTGTTGGAGCCTGATGCGTCGAAGCAGGAGCAGCACAGCAGCCATGAGAATACCCATGAAGAAGAGAGCAAAGAGCACAATCATAAGCGTCATTGTGTTCTCGCTCTGAGGCTCGCTATCCATGGGGGAGCGAGCGGCGATATTGCTGCGTGCAGCGAGTAGGGTTTCGGTAATCTGCATCGTGTCGATGTGTGTGTGTGTGTGTGTTTGTGCGATATTCCAAAGGGGTGTTCAACAAATGAGCGTAGTGAATATTGAATATTGAATCGGGAGCTGGCCCTTGATTCGAAGTGATTATGGGAAATAAGACCAAAAGGTGCTGTCTCTCGAGAATTTCGAGGGAGCCTGTAATGTTTCCGTATCGAGATTAGTACCATTCATGATGGTGATGATGATGATGATGCATGCATGCATGGCTGTCGAGTCGCACAAGCCAACTCCGTCCCCAAAAGACGAGATTTTTGTTGTTGTTTAATACGACCATCCTATCATGCTTGATGACATTCCACACTGAGCAAATAAAGAAGATTGCCTCCAGGCATGATTGACATACCAATGCAAAGGAAGAAAGTGGGAATAAAACTTCCGTTCAGATGCGTGGGTTGGTTCCAAGCACGGTCAAAATATCAGCAGCGAAAGAAGGAGCGAAGCGACAAAAAGATTGGACGGGCAACAACTAAAAGAGTGAAGTTGAACCCAGTGGCTTAAAGCACACGCATAAACGATGAAGCACGTTGTTGAACGACGGCGACGACGGCGATGATGAAGAGAGGGAGGGGATGGGAAAGAAAAAAAGAAGCAAACAAGGCAGAGCACGCACAAGAAGGGATGAGGGAATATACATGAAGGATGTCGCCCCAGGCGCAGCCTGTCCGTTCGTGAGATTGTGGCTCTAACCCCATTGGTTCGCTCCCTGTACCGGTAAGTGGGTGGATTCTGTTTTTGATTTGCGAGGGGGAATGCAACCAATCTCGACAAAAAAAAGTCGAGGGCCCCTTGTTTACCGTTCCTTGATTCGTCCGTGTGCACTTAATGCATTTGGGATGACAGGCACCAGCGAATGAACAGCCCCATCTAGTCCCCTTGGATGGTGGGGACACTGCTAAGCCCAGCGGCTGCCAGTGTGCGGTAGCGCTACCAGGTTGAGCACGGTTGGTCGCTTCGCACAACCAAGCAAGCCAAGCTTGCCCCTGTTGTCGTAGCGCCCGCTGTCGACCATCAGCAAATTAAAGACTCGTTTATTTTTTTTGTGTCGTTTATTTTTATTCTTTTTTCTCACTCTATTTTTTGCTCGCTCTTTCTACCGGGAACCCCTGGAACTCGGCAAATCGGACAACAGTTCAGTCGGACTTCAGGAGATTTCCAATCGAGGGGTTGTCTCCCCTTGTCATCCATCTCTTCTTCTGATGGGCGGGCTGTCATTGTCACTCTTCAGCCAAGCTTCTCATCACCTCATCTATCTGCATTTCAAAGTTCATGGACCGGACCATTCATACTGAATCGCTTCAAAATTACTAGTTTGCGGGGAACTCCCTACTGCCCTACCGCTACTGACATTGGTATCTCTGTGGCCCTTGCATGCATCGATTCCCTTGATCATTGCTAGTCTGCACAACTACTCGATAGATAGGGCGGGTGAACGAGCGGCTAGCGGTAGTCAGTCCACACATACACACACACAAAACTACCATAGAAAGTTTGCCAAGGTGGTAAACAATTGAATTGAAGGGTGGGATGCGAACGGCCTGGACTGGGCGAGTCTTCCTTTTCCTTTTCGCAATCGAAACGGATCCACTACCAATGCATTGTAAGTGCCTGTGCGGTTGCTCGATGAACCCCCACGAGACATCACAATTTATCCCGTGCCGTCGTTTCAAACCAACGTCGCGGCTCTGAAAATTTGGTTGCGAGAATAGAATCGGTGTCGTCCTCTGCTTGCCCTGAAAAGCCTCAGTTGCACACCAGGTAACGGAGCACCAACTCTATGCGGTCAGCCTTTCATGTACGCCTCCAGGTCATGCGGCGCTGCACGCATGTCATCTCAGAGGGGTGGACGGGTTTGTTAATAAAAAGGCAATCGATTGTTGATTGTTGGGAGTGGTGCTTACCGTGAAAGGCGGTGACGCCTATTCTTCTTTGGTAAACTGATCCAAAATATGTAAGCGATGAGGTCTAAAATCCCATAGACAGCTTGCATACACAGCGTTGGACCAGGTAAGATGATCAACTTTGACGGATAGGCACGACTGGGCGCGTACTCCGTATGTGTTTGACTGGCCCCGCAGCGGAATGCAGCCACGGAAAACTGATAATTTCCTCGTAGAGATCAATTGTTCGGAATGCAACATGCCCTTCATGTCATGTACAGCATGCCTAGGCTCACCGCGCCTTGAAATGTCAGAATACCTGTCGATGGCGACACTTTGGAATCGATTGACATGCCAGCAGCCGAACCAGTTCAGAGACAGCCAAGGCACTACAGAGGTGAGCAGGGAGAGCACGATGTCTCAGGTACTCTGAATCCACCCTGCCGTCCCTCTGTGCATGGCTTGTCAGGTTTTATTTCTGAGGAGCAAAGGGGATTAGGGATGCTTGAGCCAGTTGCTCTAAATTGACGAGGCTCAGAATTCAGGTACAAGCGAGAAAATGATTGAGTAGGTACTCCTTACTCTCGCGGTGCGCAATGTCGAGAGACTAGCTAGCACTAATCTTCCTGGGACGGTCAGACCCATCTCCACATACATGCCATCCATTTGATAGTCCTCCCTTCAACAGCAACGGTAAACGGAGAGAGGCGATATTTCAGCTATCCCTGGACTCAGCTCCGTAGTAGAGACGATGTCATAATATGTACTCCGTAGGTAGGTATTGGAATGACCAAGTTGTACATATTTAAGTGACAGCGGGGGCATAAACTGGTGACCTGGCGCCGTCTCTCTTTTGCTGGCAGTTACACTCATTCATGCCATAACATACTTACTATACCTTTGGATCCATCACGTACGTACGTCGTCGGTGGCGGCAAACGCACCGTACCTACATTCTGTATTCTGTCGCCTCTTGGTTACATAACTACCCCTATACATTTGCCTATCATCTCATTCCATTTCACCCAAACAACTCTACGGGGTATCTATGTGCCTTTCCACCAGATTTTGGAGTGGTACGAGATTCTCCAACTAGAACTAGCAATCAGTCCGGCTCGCACCTTTGCAGCTTGGAAAGTTTGGTTGCGTTGCGTTCGAAGAAGCAACAAACCCACAAAGCACTGTGCACGCCAAGGCACGCCACCTATCGCATACTCGGCGAATAGCAGCACCTAGCTCGAAAGAAGCCGTCCGTCTTCGCCAGTCTCATCCCCGGAGCCCGGCGGGAAAGGGCGGTGGTGGTACGCAATAGAACAAGCAAACAAGCAAACAAGGGCTGCTTGTAGGGTCGTTGAACATTGCAAACAACCCACAAAAAAAAAGAGAAGGAAAACATTGGATATCAGGGGGCAACCACATTGCTGTCGTCTCAAGAGAGCCTTGACGAACAGGTCTTCTGTTACTCGGGCCTCTTTTTTCTCTCTTCCTTCACCCACTGGGACTTTGTGTCACTGTGCCAGGCTGGCTAGCTGCTTCAATTTGACGCAGCAATCCATTGGGGTCCAGCATTGTTGCTTGGTTGGACGGACAGAATCGAATTTTACTCGGTCATTCGGACTGACCGCCACAGAAGTGGTCAATCTCAACAAGCGAGCATTGAGTGAGTGGCCTTTGCTGCATTGCATTTTTCATCTTGCTTTTTTTCATTGCTGTAGTTGAACGCATATTTATGAGGCGAGATCCAGATGGCACAAGTGTCAAGTACACAACAAAAGAAACAGCTGCGTGCCGTGTACAAATCCGATAGAGAGCTTGCTAACCGACGATATCCTTCCCGTCCCTCCACATACAGGTGAAGGTTCCGAGCGTGGAAAATATCGATCAACTGGTTGACTTGATTGTTGCAGAAAAAAAAAGACCAAGGAGCCAACACTTTGTTTCACGGCGTTTGGACACTCACGACCGGCAAATCACGACCCAAGGCGGACCCAAGGTAAAGAAAAGGTCATCAAAGAAGCCCAAGCAAGGTTATTTCTTCAAAGTCGAGGAATCGAGCACGCGACTTGGCTCAAGATTTGATCTTTCTTTCGTGCTTTGCCGCACGCTCCAGTTCAGTATTGGTTTGCTCTCTTCTCGGGCCGGCTTGGGGACGATCCAATCAAATACTTCTCGATCGCTTCCGATTTTCTGGGGTTGGACGGCCCACCCGGACAGCTGCCAGAGGGCAAGCCACGCCAACCAAGAAAACAAAACCAGCAGACTAGGCACGCAAGCGTCCGCACGTTAATCTTCCATGCGAACGCTGGAAAATTTTCCCTTGACTTGTTGCTACTCTTTGCCGACTTCTTCATCCCAAAGTACACTCCGGCCGGCCGCATCGCCATTTATCGTCTTTGGCTTTGCCTGTCTTTGACTGCTGGACGACTCTGCAGAATACCGGCCCAGCAAAAGACCTTCTTTTTTACCTTTTAGACCTTGCCTTATCTAGAATCGCCTGGGTAGGTAGGCAAGGTAGTTTAGGTGGAGGCAAGTCAAATCAGTCGACCCAACACGGCACCCACACCAATCCGACAAGAACCTCTCAGGTTCCAAGTCTTACCTTACCACATCCGACCCCTGTTCAGTCCCGGTCGGCCCCCTCCCAACTACGAATAAACATTTGTGGGCACGCTCACACACTGCGACCTGGACCATAATTAAGCCAAATCAAGCATACATCATTCCAATCGATACCAGCTCTATCGTATATACCAGTCGAGCCAGCAAGCGGCAAACTGCCTTGATTGGACGAGCATATACTGTTTCTGCAACTGCATACCTCTCTCACCGTACCCGATTGAGGGTGTTGCTGCCACACGAGTCGGTCATATATCTATCTGGAGCACATTGGCATATATACCCGGCCCGGACCTCAGTCCAAGATTCACATACATACCTACATATCAAACGGACTGCTTCCTTTTTCTTTGTATTTTGTGAGTGCACCCCGCCCACTTGCACAAATGTTAGCGTCACCAGCTCGACGGCCATTCTGTCATCGTCATTGCGCCTACACACTTGCTTAGACCCATCATTGATCCTCTTTATTTCATCTCACCCGTCCATTGTTGTAATCTGGGACTTTTTTTCAACCCTGCTCAACCATCATTCCCTAGCCAGTCGCTGGGTTTTTTCTTCTTTTTTCTTTTCTACAAACTGCCCAATCTGTTGTATACTGCACTGACTGGGGTGGCCTCCTGCTCTACGTCTGACTTCAGTCCCATTCAAGTTCGATTGCGGGGCCAGTTGCCTGCACCTATCAGCCTTACCTGGACTCTAAAGCAGACGGATGCGTGCGAACCCACAGTGTGCGGACTTGGGTCAACGCTTAGCATTTCAAATGCCTGCTGCCACCCTGTGCTAGCGCCCAGGTTACAGCCTGCCAGGCCGGCGTCGAGTGGGTGCGCAGACCTAGTTGGGTGTCTCCCACATCATAGCGTCCCACGTTCAGTTTGCGAACCGCCACGACGGCTTCGTCTTGATTGCGAGAATCCATCTGTTGGCGCAGTTTTTTTTTCCCCTCCCCATGCACTCACTTCTGACTGCGAGAGAAAACGAAAACCCGACCTTCAGCTTTTCATTCTGTTATTCAGTTGATTTTTTCTATATTTTTTCTTCTCTTCTACTCCTTCCCCTTTAATATTGGACTGGCAACCTTCTTTTTCTCGGCTCGATTCACTCGACCCATAATGCTGACTTTCTTCTTCTCTCTGGCCACAAAGCGCTTTCCCCGTACATTTTGCTCGACATTGCTTCGAACATAGCTCGCCTACATACCGCATTTCTACTCCCTAATCATACTCCATCGTAAGATCATCGAGCTCATCAACTGCACGAGTTCTATGACCTAATACGAAAAGGCGATCCTCGTTTCGTTTTGTGTACACTTGCGCACATACTGCATACCGCTGCAAGATTGAACAAACTATTTCAACGGCCTCCACCCTGCGCCCGATAGCGATTGCATCCATCCCCCCCGTCGTCCCAACTTTGCGACCACTCCAAGACCCGCTACAATTCCATGACCTCCTCGACGAACCATCAATCATCCGGCGTCATGGCGTCCGCCGTGAGTCTGACCTTTTCCTACCGTCTTGATTGATCTCTTCCAAAGTCACAGAATGAGCAAAAGTTCCTTTGATTAGCTGGCTTTGGCCTGTCGCGTAGACAGTCTCTGCAGGCATCAACACTGTCTTTGCCTTCGCGCTCGCCCAGTCGAACCTCACGAGCGTCCGGTTGATCGCATTGGGGCTATAATGCTAACTTTTGTATCCTCTTGCGTCTTCTCTAGGCCCGGCAGAGTCGCTTTACAAACTACACCATGTCGAATGCGGGCGATAAGGCCGGTCAGACCCTAGGAGGTGGGATATCCTACCAAGGGCCCGACTGGAAGCGCCAAAACATCTGGAGCAGTAGCCTCGGCTCCTTCCCCAAGTCGCAGCCCCCTACATCTCGTGGTATGTTGTCATTGCGGCGGACTGCCCCTAAATGAGCTGAGGTTGAGCTTTCTAACCTCCATCCGGTCCACAGGAAACGATGAAAACGGGCAGGCTGGGGCCGGTGCGCTAGCAGCAAAGTCAGACGTTGATTCCTGGTCAAGGAGAGGCCCCTGGGAGACCGCTGATAACTCGCAAAGGAAGACTTCTGGGGCTACGTCGCCTACTCGCACACGGGATAGCTTCAACGATATGCATGCGTCCAACACCTTCACGACCAGCCGACCCCCGATCAACCAAGGCCCCGGCTTCAGCTTGAATCGTCAAAGACAATCTGCCTTCGATACGACGTCAAATGCTTTCCGATACACCTCGATGACATCCGATGAGACCGAGAGCCCCTCCGGCTATCCTATAAGCGGTGGCTTTGGTGGCGACTCGAAGCCACTCAACATGCGAGCCGATTCTCGTAATGGATACTCTGGAGGCCAGGCTGGGACCGCCGATTCACTCCAAGGCTACGAGAACGCTTATGCAGGGCACGTATCTGGAATGGCCCACGCGGGCCGGCCCCAGCCGCACTCATCTTCATCCTTCCCGGCACAGTCGGGCCCCACGCGTGCTTACAGCACAACACAGCTTGACCAGCAGGACTTACACGAGAGCTTTAAGAGGAGTGTGACGATCAACGATGCTTCAGACACGGGCACATCCAACTTTCAAGCCGCTCGATCCTTCCAGTTCAACCCGGGTTCTCAACCGTGGGACTCGAACGGAGTAGCAACCTTCAAGCCTGGGCACAATGGATACAGCATCCCCGAGGCACACCAGGAAGGTATCATTTCTGACTATTCAAACGGCAAGCGAGGAAGTATACCCGACCGTAACTCTCCAGGGTTGAACATGAGAACCAATCTGGCAAGCCCGAGGCATATGAGTGAGGCATCCATCATCCCAAACGGCTGGGGCAGTCGGCCGGCGTCCAGGGACCCTAGGAATGGTCTGGAGAACGAGCGCCGTGGCTCGACAAACAGCTTCATGTCATCCACCCACTCGCACGCGATCCATCTTCCAGGGCAACAACAGCCTTCATTTTACCCGCCACACCCGTATTACGCACAAACCATCCCCTCGGCTTATCCTACCCAGCTGTACGACCAATACGGCAATGGTTTCAGAACGCCTCTGCCGTTCCCCCAGTTTGGTCTGCCCTACAGTCCCTACGGTCATACGGGCCTTCCGATGGCTCCTTCTCACGGCATCAAGAGTCAAGACCCCATTAGTGGTGGCCGAAGCCGCCTGTTGGACGAGTTTCGCGCCACCTCGAAGTCGGCAAAGAAATATGAACTCAAGGTAGGATCGCGAGTCACACGAGCCATCACATAAGTCCCAGGTCTTGAAAATATGTGCTGACTAACTTCGACATTTAGGACATTTACAACTATGTAGTTGAGTTCAGTGGTGACCAGCATGGATCTCGCTTTATCCAATCGAAACTGGAGACCGCCAACAGCGATGAGAAGGACCAGATTTTCAAGGAGCTTGAGCCTAATGCCGTACAGCTGATGAAGGATGTTTTCGGCAACTATGTCATTCAGAAGTTTTTTGAGCATGGCAACCAGGTCCAAAAGAAGGCTCTCGCATCTCAGATGAAGGGGAAAATGGTTAGCCTCTCGACTGAGATGTATGCCTGCCGGGTTGTTCAAAAGGTTCGCTTACCCATGCTCCCAGATAAATGGCTCGATGTCAAACGACCGATCGGTACTAACCCCATCGCACAACATAGGCCTTGGAGCATGTTCTCGTTGAGCAACAGGCTGAGCTTGTGAAGGAGCTAGAGGTCGAAATTGTTAGGATTATCAAGGATGCCAACGGCAACCATGTGGTTCAGAAGATAATTGAACTGGTCCCACGCCAGTACATCAGCTTCGTCATGGATTCCATTCGGGGCCAGGTCATCCAGCTCTCGCAACACAACTATGGCTGCCGCGTCATTCAACGAATGATGGAGCATGGGTCTGATGCCGACAAGGCCACCATCATGCATGAGCTTCACCAGCACGCTCCCATGCTAACGACCGATCCATATGGGAACTATGTCATCCAGCACATCATTACTCACGGGAAGCCCGAGGACCGACAGAAGGTCATCTCAATTGTCCTCGGCCAGATCGTGCTGCTTTCTAAGCACAAGCTGGCCTCAAATGTCGTGGAAAGATGCATCGTCAGCGGTACGGCTGAAGACCGCACCGCGATACGAAAGATCATCACAACCCCGGGAATAGATGGCACCAGTCCACTCCAGCTCATGATGAAGGATCAATATGCGAACTACGTAGTCCGTAAGTACATCCCACGATAATTTTTGACCAAAAGAACACCCGGCTAACCGTTAAATCCGCAGAAAAACTGCTCGAGAAACTCAACGGTGCCGAAAGGCAGGCATTCGTCGAGGAGATGAAGCCACAGTTCAATTCGCTCAAGAAGGTCAGCAATGGCCGACAGATTGCTGCCATAGACCGCTTGATGTCTGCCGTCGGTACGGGATCTGGTGCCGCGGCGGGCCTCCAGGTCGACGTCAACTCTGCTGCACCTACACCAAACTTGACTATGGAGCCGAACACACCCCAGAGCACTAGCCCTCCCAGCACGGACTCGAGCACTCATGACGACGTTACGTCGGACGAGTCCAACGGGGGAGCCGAAAAGACCCAGTCGCCCACTGCAGGAGCTTGCCCTCAGGTTCGCATCGACGAGGCATGAAGTACAGCCTAACAACGGGCATTTACCTTGACACGATTGCCACATGACTGTTTATATGCCGGCCAACACGGCTTTCCAACCATTTAAACCAGCGAGCGACTCATATACAAAGGCATATAGACTAGCCTTTTCTTGTACCACGACCAGATTCGATGAGATTGCATCAAAAAGTCTCGTTTCGACATACTATTTCCGTAACGTATCTACTAATGATGGGAATGTCTGGGGACACCTCTTGATATACGGGTGGGGTCTCTTTTTCATTTATATCTTTTTTTTATTATCTATCTTTGGGGACGTATACATGCTGGACACCAATTTTTATTTGGTGGCGAAAAAAAAGAAACGAAAAGAAAACTCACATGTGGATGAGAGGGTTGCTGTTCAATAATGCACCTTCTTATCCTAGGAGTACTTTGATGACCAACCCAGTCCTTTGTTCATTTTTTCTGGATTCTGATTCTGATCCTCATTCTCATTCTGTTTCATAATTTGGTATGGCCGGTATGGAGTTTCTATCCTTCAGGTTCCTTCTACCTAGGTATTATTTTCTTTGTCTTCATATCCTTCTCTCTGCTACCATACACCGTTGCTTGCCAGCAGTACTATATCTTGAAAATTTTCTTTGCCAAGGGTCACACTGGACATGGGATGTGGAAGGGGAACCAAGGAGGCGTGCTTCTTTTGACTGGGATGATATCAAAACGATCTACGTACACGGGTTATAGCCTGTTTAGTAATTGCATTATTCAAAAATTCCTCTCTTCATTCTTGTCTGTTTGTTTTTTTGTTTGTTTTTTATTGCTTCTTGTATTTGTCTCTTCGCTTGCTCAACGAGTCGATATACGAGATTGGTGGGTTGACTATTGAGGAATGGTGAGTGACCGTGGAGGATGTCAGTCTTTACTTCAGCAGCTTCTTTTTTTTTTTTTTTTTTTTTTTTTTAACATCACTCGGCGCAGGACCTTCACAAAATTGAGATAGCAAATGAGCAATAGCATATCAAGTATATTATTTTTTTCTGGACCCAAATAAATAGAAAATTATTAACGGACCATGTTATCATTCACGTATCCTATTATTCGAAGAATTCATACGACTATACTTCCAGCCACACAAACCGGTGGTTAATATAAGAAGAGGCCCAACCAGGCTACCAGTAACACAGCGCCAACTCTGAGCTTGGTACTGCCTGTACTGGGTAAAACATTTGTGATCCGCGATTTTGAGCGGTCCCGGTGTGACAGATGTCCGTTGATGGTATGATTTGGGGCTGAAAGATCCGGCTGTGCACGGTTGAACATGCCAGGCCCGTAGGAGCCGCTCTCGAGGTCGCCCTTGATTCCTGAAGAACCGGTCCCCGAGGTTTGCGGTGCAGCACCAACATCGCCCACGATCCATCTCCCTATGTCTACCACGGCCTGCCTGGCGTGCCAGCTGCACCAGATAAAAACAAGGCCAATGATCATAGTCTCAACCACCCAACTGGCCGCTGCGAGGGAACTGTTTTGCTGAAACCTCCCCAACCCCGCGCGGCGGGCCAATCCAAGCCTGAGAAGGCTGTTGCCATCCCCGGCTAGCCACAAGTGATGGCCCAGGACGTACGTCTCTACTGACATACGACCCAGGGTGGCTAAGACCGGAAAACCGACACGACGAAGCACGGGATGCATGTTGCGGAACAGTGCATATGCGAGGACGGGCAGGCACGAAATGTACGGGTGCCAGTAATCGTAGATCTCCATAGTGCTAAAGAAGCCCGGAATTGCGAGGGTCAGCACAAAAAAGAGGCCAAAGCCGGCGAGCACCAATGACGCAGCAATGAGCGGCCAAATGACACACGATGCCAGGTCGTCAGGAAACAAAAGAGTTGCTATCATGCGATCGAGAGTGTTTGGACCTGTAGCTGTCGCCAATGCAGTCGTGTCGTAACGGAGGTTTTTGCTTGCCGTGGCGTCCATCGGGACTCCTGGCAATGGTGAAAGCTGGTGTGCTCGCTCCTCGCGCAGTCGTGCGTATGACTCCTTGATGACGGCAACACGGTGCGCAATTACGGCAACTATCATACCAAGGAACGGGGCCAAGCGATCCAGTTCGATTTGTTGGCGTGCAGCATCGGCATCGAATGTTACGTTGGGAATTGCGTAGCGTATAATCCAGCCTATAAGGGCAAAAGCCGAGTCTGTGTGGACAAGACTTATTGTAGCCACAGCAGCAAGACATATCTTGAGCAGGACTAGCGTCGGGTTGGAGTTGAAGCGCTGGCCACATCTAAGGGTGAAATAAGCGACGACAAACCAGAAGGTTGCCAATCGCGGAAATGAATAGAGGCCTCCCGTGACGTTCAAGGCCATCGAAACTAGAAATGGAAGCGCGTTCAGGCGCCAGATGACACTGACAACCCTCTTGAACGAGAGGTCATCTGTCCGCAAGAAGTATGTGGTATGGCCGTATGCCAAAATGAAAAGATAGGCAGCGGGTGGCAGGCGAGAAAGTTTGTTGAACCACAACTGGTCTGAGAGTTCTTGGTAAGAGAAAACCACAAGCAGGCCCTGCATCCATCCTTTCCACTCTTCACTCAGCTCGCGAGGTAGAAACCCAGGGTCGTCATCATGTTCAAGCCTTGGAAGCTTTCTTTGCCTAGGCTTTAGCGGCGGGACCGAGCCTGGCCTTTTTCTCTCGCTGATGTGACTTGGAGCCAGACGAGGGCGCCATCTGCGCAGGGATGCGGCGGCAAAAGCACCTCCTACTATAAGAGAGATAACAAGACCCCCGGCGCTCAACCGCCTCACTGTCTTTGGGAACAGTTGCGTTCGATCGGCTAGGTAGCAGTAAAAGATGACAGCCAAGAATGCAAAGGGGATATGAAGTCGTTGGGCAGGTGGCTGATCGTGACGGCGTTTCGCATGGTGATTGCTAGCAAGGGTGGATTGCATTGAATTGTAACGAATGCAGATTACGGCCACGACGAGCGATGTAAGTATGCCAAGATAATGGCCTCTCCGAAGAGGCTCATAGGCTGAGCAGCATGTCTCCTGATTGCGGTGATCACTAGACTGACGAACCAGGCCTCCGTTGCATCTCAGATTGAGCAGAATGTCGGCCTTGCGATCTGCTAGTGCTTCGCGGACGTGGATACCGGTGTCTTCAAAGGCGAACCGCGTTCCAGGGCGCGTCATCTGATTGTAAGCCGTGATAACGTGAGAGGTCTCTTGCCCTGGCAGTGCGTCGAGATACGCGTTCATACGTGAAATCTTCTCCTTGGTTAGAGATTCTGCTCGTGCCGGTGCCAGCTTCCAGTACTGAGGGACCTGTACGGGAGCTACGACAATGCGGTTCTGAAGGTCGTTGTATCCAGAGACAGAGGAATCAACTTGGATTCCGTGCTTCAGCCATGGTCGGACCGTGTCGATGCCGTGCTTAAACATTTCGAAATAATCCTCTCCCCCACTACGAGCCGCCCATAGCCCGGGAGCACCCACGAGCAACAAGGCCGCAGATGCCGCTGTCGTACTACTTCCTTCTAAAGTGGAAGATGGGGGCCCTGGGTTGAAATTTTGTAGTTCTGCTGCCAGTCCAGTCGAGTTGAGCCACGGATCCCAAATAAAGGCGAGACGCACACCGTCAATCTCTAACTCGACATCATGTTGTGGGTTCGGCGAAACCAGAACGTCGACGAGCATTTCGTCGGCGACAACCTTGCTGAGACGCTTGGCTGTGGCGTAGAAGATCTGACGTACGGTGGAGTCTCCCACAAAGACGAGGCTGCGGCCCGACAGACAGTCGTGTATGTCGGCCGGTTGATACTCGTACATTCGGCATCCACGGGGCTCCCACTTGTCAAAGTACGGCCTCCAGCTGGCAAGAGTATCATGAGGTGGCCATGAGCCACCAGACAACAGAGCGACACATCGCTGCGGATCATTGCGGCCTTTAATACGTTGGGGCCAAATCTTTGGTCAGTCATAAAGAATGAAGAAGTCCAAGATGGTGAAAGATGATCCCAACTCACCCACAAAAATGCGTTGCGCTAGGATGGTAACGAGAACTACACAAAATGAGGCCCGGCACAAGGTCTCATAAAAGCCATGGTCGGCTAGGCCGGGAATTCGGTGCGCCCATCTTGACAGACGCATTGATACTTATGGCCTTGGGCTTTGACTTTGAGCACCTGGGGTGAAGGATAGGGTAATGGAAACCCAGTAGCACCAAGCAAAAGTCCCCCAGCCTTTACTGCCTTGTTCGATTGAATGAATGGTGGAGATTAAGATCAGTTGGTGCCTTCCTCGTGCAGGTCGAGTTGTTTCTTTTGGGGACTGGTTTCCCTCCTGTTGCTTTTTGATCTGTTTTTCTCTGTACGGAGTACGTAGACCTGCTGATAGCTCCCTCCCGCACCCTCTCACCTGAGCTGGTTGGATCTCATGTAAACGTCTTCTTTTTCTAGGCTTGGATTTGATATCATCTGTAGTTCTGAGGACACGCAATATTGTGGTCTTTTTTTTTCTCTCTCTTTTATCGATACTGCCTGCTTAGTATCTCTTTGCTGTTCAAGGAAGTATGTGGTCGGTTGGTGAAATAAACTTGACAAAGGTTAAGGGGAAAGAAGCCACACACAGAACAAACACGTCTATGTCTGAGAGGGTACAGAATAAGGTAGGTAAGGTAGGTAAGCTTGGTAAGGTACGCAAGGTAGTTGAAATATGTACCTACCTAGGTAGGGCAGGAAAGGTGTACAAACCCGAGCCCGACACCCCTTGAGAAATGAGGCACAGCGCTGAGCAGGTAGAAGGAAATAAAAGCCCGATGCAACACACGGCTTAGATGCCGTGCCGAGGGGAAACCTTTCCCAACTCTTCGCCTCGATACGGGGAAAAATGAAATAAAATAAAATAACAATATGACGCCGAGACTGCACACGCCGCTGGCGAATGGGGCAACTCGTTCGTTCAGAGATTTAATGGATTCCTGCACCTGAAATCCCCCACCCTCCTCCCCCGGACTTGGGGGGAGGGGGGCTTGGGAGCAGGAGAGGGATCGTTTTAGGGGAGAGCCCCATACGGAATGCTATCGCCGGCGGCCATACCACATTTTATTTATTATTATTTTGGTGGCAGCTTATCTGGTGGTGCATTCGTTTGTCGACAGCGAGTTGGGGATTGGCGATCCTTGCTTCTCAATCTTTCGAAATCGAGCAAGGGCTCACGCGACAGAACGACGCGCGCGCAATAGGCGCAGAGCGGGGCCGCAATAAACCGAAAAGAGCCGTATTTCCGACTTGGCTTCAGCAGTCAGCGCGGATGCATTCTTGGCATGTCGCCTGAATCCATGCTACGGCCCGCAGGCACGAAATTGCCCATTCAAACCACAATCAATATGTCATTGTGCCTGACCAGTGAGTGAAATGGGCCTGCCGTACCTACCTACCTACCTTGTCAACTTGCCCATCTATACCCGCAGACTAGCAACACTAGGTATTCGTAAGGCGCCTTGCTAGGTACGTTACCTACGTATGAAAGGATAGATATCCTGATTTCCTCTCAGGCAGCCGATACTTAAACCGAGATCTGCCCTGGCATGCTTCTTCTTGATCCAAAAATAAAAATAAAAATAGAAACAGTTCTATTATATAGATTTAGTCTGTGATGTGAGCATAGTGACAATACCGTACGGCCTGACCGCTGGTGAGCTTCTGCAGATTTAGCCGTCGTGGTTTTTATTCTTGTCTCGACAGCCTGCTTCCATCCTGGGCCGCTAATTCAATCCACTGATAGTAATTGACTGGGTCTCTTTGGATCGGAGCGACATTTGTCCTCACATTCTGTTTTTGGTTATTCGCAAAGTGACAGAGGACCCTTTCCAAACGAAAACTTGATGATAACGGTCTGGTGTTCAGTTGGTAACAAAAAGGCACCTTTTTTTTTTGTCGCGGCGATATCTGGCAATGATACAAAATCTGGTCGGGGGTATGTCTTTTAGTCTTGTGACTTGTCCAAACAACCAGCAAGACAAAGGGACAGTAGTGCTGACTAATCAGACCTGCCAACCACAAAACTGGGCCTCCATCTCAAGATTTTCTTTCACCCCGAGTTATTTCGACTGCACACAAAAGTCGACGAACGAAATGGGGAAGCATCAAGTGATTCTCACCACCTACCCCAAGAGCTCCATGCTTCGTCAGCAAGCTGAATTACGCCGTTGGTGACCATGTGCAGTATTCTGCAGACGCCGGTGCTTGGCCGTGGGCGCCACCGGGGAATGTATGGCAGCAACCTGCCTTGCGTCTCACGCAGCCTTCTTGGCTTCTGAACTCTTTAACTTCAATTGTGATACTACTATTAATATCCCGTCGACTCCTTGGTACTCGGCCAGCTCTTGCTCCTCCCCGAGCTGGTCTTGAGCCGGGATGCTTCGCGCATAAAGACGGAGACTGATTTCAGCAATGCTTTTTGAGTACGGGACCTCTCACCCAGCTTGTCTGCTGTAGTGCTATGGAGCCTCTCGTAATTTATCTGTTGCTACATCATGCTGCTTGCCTCTTGGCAATGTTGTGAGACTACTTGGGATGCCTTGGTAGAATACGCAAAAAAAGTCTTCATTGATGTACCAAATCATCTATTGCTCGCCATCTAGATCAACAAGCAGACGGGCTGCAAAGAGAATATGTCCTGCTTGCAGGTATTGGTATCAGCGCAGATCAAGCTTGGACGTATCTAACCATCCTTGACAAAATCATTGTGAGAAGATAAACACGTATAAATATGTCGTGGAACCCAGCGTCATAGAACAAGATCGCGACAGAATGCAACCAATATAAGAAAAAAAAAGCAGACTCAGTAAGCCGTCTTCAGGGGACCCAAGATTACACAGCTACAAGGTGAGTACAGCTCGTCCGTATTCTTTTCCCCCGCGTATTCCCTTGCCTCGGTAGCTGCGCCTTGCAAAGGCCTCATGAATCCTCCAACACTCGAGCTTTGTCGTCCAGCAAACTATAGCGAATCTTAGCGAGTATACGAATTCAGATGCTTGCATTGTATCGCATCTTGAGGTGCTCTTGATGATATTAAAGCATCGTGCCAAAACTTAAAGGTATCCCACGCTCGGCGTCTGTGGACTCAGGAGTCTATTTGCTCGCCATATCCAACCTATTAGGAGACAATAGGATTAGTATATGATCTCCTATACGGGCCTTGAATATCACCCTGAATAGTGTGCTGACATACATCTTTGTCTTGCTTAACATATTTCTGAAGAATCTCGCTCAGGTTTGCCAGTTCTTCATTTGTACGCTTCTGTCCCTGGCGGCCTGGTACATGCTGAACGCTGACAGTGTGGATTCCACGTAGGGTGATAAGCTCATCCATTCCCAGAGCATCAGTTAGTCGTGGGCGTGAAGTATGGGCAAAAAAGCGGTTGAAAACTTGCTGCCTTGGCACGAGATGGCGCGTCGTGGCTGCAGAAGGCACCACCACCATTTGCTTAAGGTTTGGACATGTTTTGAGTGCTTGGAATGCCTTGTCTGCTCGGGGACCACACCAGTGGACCTTGATAGAGACTATGTTCCGCTGCAGGTCCTTGTTGTTCTTGATAAAATAATCCATTTCGCAGGTGCAGTTGAAATAAAACTTGTTCTCCCGGTAAAATACGGCCATGAAGTCCTCTCGGATTGCCTTGCAGACCTCTGAGAGTGCCATTTGCTTGTTAGTCCACCTGATAAACGAGGCGAAATTTGGTCAGTATTCGCAAACGGTCCCTCCAACATGAATGGTTAGAGTCGACTTGCATATGCCTGAAGGTCCTAAGTTGATTCGCATGACTGCATGGGCATGTGTGTTTCTTGGTTCCCGGGTACATGATCTTGTGCTCTCCATAGCGACAGTGGAGATAGTAATAGTATATGAGGTCGCGGACTTCGCGCGGAAATTTCATGAAAGGTAGCATCGGCTCGAAAACCCCATCTGCAAAGCATTAGCATCAACGGACTAGTACGGGGATCCAACTGGCTAGAGGTGGTAGATGTTCTGACCAGCAACCTGGAGAATCCTTGTCAGAAGCTGTATCAGGATGGCACCCGTCTTCGATTCTTCCGGGTGATTGAGGATAAAATCGGCAATGTCTGATATCGTCTGGGAGATTACGTTGCGGTATCTGGGCGAGAGTCGGATCATTCGACGGAGTTCGGACTCTTCCAGGGCGCCAGATTGCAAGTCATCGATCGCTTTCAGAAGCAGGCGGGCGGGCCTAGAGATGCCGAGCCTGTTGTGGATGTTCTTTGTCTTTTGTTCGTAGTAGGAAAGCTCATTCATGGTGCCCTGTATGGCGTCTTGATGAAATATGATGCTGCCGTTTGCAGTGAACAAATGAGTAGGATTTTGACGTAGCGCGAGTACATTGGGTGACGTAGAGAGTAGAATGAAGTTGAAAGAAAAGAAATTAGAAAGCGAGGAAGAATCTTGATATTACTTCATTGAAGTTCCTGTCGAAAACTAAAATAATGTGTGAAAATTCTGACGAAAGAGGATGAGTGGCACCTGCCTCACCCGTTGAAGGTGACAAGGACGGAAACCTGAAGGGGCACTTGCCCGCCGAATCCATACATGTTGGAAGGGACTGCCTCACCTATCCACTTCATGCTTGGAATATTCAAAATGAGTGAGCCCAGCTGATCATTGTAAGGCGAAGCAAACTTTGTGTTTGGCAATTAAAACCAGCTTAGGTGATTATTCGTCCAGGTTGGTGTTTAACAACCTAGGTTCAAAAAGGCAGTAATGTATACGGCCTGGACGAAGTCGTTTCTAAATAATTCTCTCGAAATGGTCCAGGGCTTGTCCTGAACTCTGCCGCCTCCTAGAGACAGGCAACAGCTTAATCGGCTTTTTTTTTATTGACAAAAATGGAGACATCCTAGCTGCATTTGCTCTTCGAGCGAGAAAGCTGCTTCTATACACGGAGATACCACGGGCTCATATATATCACAAATACCAGGCAGCTGCTAGCACATAAAATGTTCACAAACGCCTTTATATTACCAACACCCAACCATCTTTCTTCATACATACCACTGAACTACTAACCTCCAAAGTCCATCTTCAAAGCAATACTAGGCTGCCCACTAGCCGCCCCGCTATCCTTTTCTTGTGCCGTCCTCCGCCCACTCCTGATGACTTCCTCCATAAATGCCTTCTGCCCCTCGCTCATCCCCGCCACAACACCTCTGAAGAACTTCTGATCAACCGAGGCCAGCTGAAGCAGGCAAGCACTTGTCTCCTTGTACACCGTCCCCTCTTCGCCCTCGTCTTCCTCTTCAGCAGCGGCCCTGGCCAGCAAAGCTGGCATGACAAGCGACATGGCCACAGCAACAGCGTCGCCGTGATCACGCGGAACAGCTGCGACAAATGAAGTCAGTGCATGCGATACGAGTGCCCGTGCACGCTCAGGGTCCTCAGGTTCGGTGTTCGTCACAAACACGACGAGGCGTGGGAGCAGATAGCGGGCTATCGATTGGTCCGCTGCCGTAGGGTTTGCTTGAACAAGAAGCGAGCGGATGCAGTTGGCTGCTATCTTGGCCGTCTGTAGATTGAGATGCCATTAGCATGAGACTGCACAATGTGAGTGTTGTAACAAGTGGGACGAGAAAATATCTTACCATTCTGTCCGAAAGACAATCCACCACCTCGTCGAGGAATTTGGCCACCAGAGGGTCATTGGCAGACATGTAGTTTTTGCCACCGGTGAAAAGGATCGTGATCGCTAGCAGACAATTCTTGACGCAACTGAGAGACGTAGGTGCCTCGCGTTTCTGAGCATGCAGGTATATGGACAGAAAACGGCGGAGACAGCCCTGAAGCTGCGCAGTAGTCTGTGAACCGCTACCATCTCCCCCCTCTGCTCCCGGCTGCTGCGAATGAGATGAGATCCCAATGAACCGTTTGAGAGTAGGAAGTGACTGCGGAACAATTATTTGCTGGCACGCAGGTGTGGCAAGGATAGTAGCGAATATGTGTATGATGCAGGCGTGCAGGTCTGTCCTGATGATAGCTGGGAACACTTCAGCTGCGTCCACGAGTGCGTTCAGAGATGTCCTGACGAGAGTGATGGCTTCCTCAGTCATCTGGTGGCGTACGGCAGATGGCTGCTGACCGCCCGATGCTGCATCTGTAGTCAAGTTTGGCAGCAGACCAGACAGAACCAAAACAATGATGCGAGTGAGCTCAAAAAGCTGTTCGATATCCTCAGACAGCTCACCACTATCAGCCTGATCGGCCCGCTTCCTTGCTGCTGGATGGGCTACACAAAGTGCGCGTGCAATCTGCACTATAACGGCCTGCACATCTAGACCTTCAGTCAGAACCAGGCGATCGAGCAAGTCCATGGCCTCGGTAAAGATGGCCTCGCGGTAGATTGCGTGCCCAGAAACACTCGGATGAAGGATCTTCCTGAGTGCTCGAAGAATCTCGAGGGTCTGCGCCTGAGTGGCCAACGAGTCCGGCTGTCCTGGCTTCGCGGCAAGGGCTTCGAAGGCGATACCGAACAGGACAAAGAAGAATGCAACCGGTTCATCTCGGTAGTTAATGTCTGCGCTCTTGGCCTTGCCTTTTGATGTTGATGCCGGCCCATCGGTTTCCTTGCCATCTAAGGCATCGAAGACAAACTCGCTGTCCTGCTCAATCAAGCTGGCAATGGCATCCACTAGTTTGAGCCAAGACTCCTGGTAAAACTTAAGAAGGGTTTCCCGATTGAGAGCGGCGTAAATGGTGTCCAAACTTCCTGAAAGAGATGGGGGCCCAAGTGTCATGGAGATGTCTGGCTCGAATCTGAGGCGAGCAAACTCTCTTAGCGACTCGAGCCACAGGGGCGTCAACGTGCCAATGTGTGATTTGAGCACTTCGAAAAGATACTTTTGCTCGGAGCTTGCAACCTGTAATTCTGCCCAGGCGGCGAACACAGACATCTTAACCATGACCTGCGCGTTAGAACTCAGACCTTTGAGTTCTCCGATGCCAACGTTTTCTTTCTCTGTTGCAAAATTCTCCAGGGCTGCCACGAGAGTTTTGAGAATACGACCCATGCGGTCAACGTCGGTCACAATGCCTGTGGCGATGAATGCAGCACACACGTTGACGGCCTCTGACGCCAACTCGGGAGACGAGTCCGCAGCGAAGGCTGGTGTCAATGCGGAGCTGATCTGCGCTTGGTACTGCTCCAACAACATGGCTTCTTCGAAGTCGGGATCAGGTGTTTTCCCGAACATCTTCAACACAGACCCGATGATCTTCAGTCCCCATATTCGCTGCTCCAGAACGCCAGCCGTTGAAGCCGAGAAGGCCATCCTCACCACATCTGCGACCTTGTTCTGCAGCGCCGTCTGCGCAGCCGACTCGCCATGTGTGGCTACCTCCTTGCTGATGAGGGTAAATATATCATTCAAACAGCTCATGACAAACGTCATCACCTGCCATCTCAGGGCCTCTACGTCGGAACCACCGGCAGACTCCTTGTCGTCTTTTGCTACCCCACCTGCAGCAGCAAAACCGGCAACCTCTTCGTCCTGGAGGTCAATTATGGCATTAGACCTGCCAGTGCTGACCTTGGCAGTCTCTACAACTTTTGTTCTCGTCATCTTGAGAACACCTTGCAGGCGCTGGAGCCAGCCGGTGGTGTCAGAGAGACAGGTCTGTTGCAGCCAGTTGCGCACCAAATTGCGAATACCATCGTGAGACGGACAAGTGTCGAGTACCAGCCACAGCTCGTCCTCGAATCCCTTTTCGGCAGCCTGAATAACGTCTTTGGAATCCCTTTTCATCAGACTGTAGAGTCCATCCACGGCAGCATCCCGAAGCGAAGGATGCTTTGAATTGATATGCTTTTGCAGCAGCCTGACGTAGTCTTTGAAATCGACAAAGCCTGGTGCAAACATGGACAAATGTTCCATGCAGCTCAAAGCAACAAGCTGGACCTGGGAGTCTTCTTCGCCGATAAATTGACCAACGAGGTCAAAGATCAACTCTCTCGACTTGGTCGAGTCCTGGAGGTCGGGCCCTAGGACGTTGATGATGGAGTCAATACCTCTCGCAATTGCCCCTGGCGTGCAAAGCTCGACTTCCAAGCTCATGGAGACTGCGGAGCCTGTCTCCGCATTGTGGTTGTCCGAGACGTATAGCTGAGCCAACATGCCCAAAGTGCTGGAGGTATAGGCAGAGAATCCTAGGCCCGCTGCGTCCGCCATGCGAGAGAAGGCTTCCAAAGCCCAAAAGTGTACAGTAGGGTGTGGGTCGTTGCAGAGAGACATAATGATGCCCAGAATGGTTTTGAGGTGATATCCAGCCGCCATGCCTCCTACTTTCGTCTGTATGCAGCCCAGGGCCATGGCACAGCCAGCACGAGCGCTCGGTTCTCTGTTGATGACGATCGTATCGACAAGGTACTTGATCTCGTGGTTGGTGAAGGCGTTACCACATGTGCTGCAGAGCCTAGCGACCGCGGCGTATCCAATGCTGCGCACATACTGGTCTGGACTTAGGACAAAGTCCCTGATCATTTCCTGTAGCAATTTCTCGACAGCCATGTTGGTAACGTCGCCTCGTGGCGCTTGAGTCTCCTTAACAGCCACCTTGAGGGTATATAAAATCGCTATGGCAATATTCACGTTGATGGCTGCCTTCCTTCCAGTCTCCCTCTGAAGCGAACCAGCAGAGAGGAATGTTGTAATTTGCTCCAAGATGCTCTCCTGAACCTTGGGTGGTGTCAGGGGCAAAACGAAAGCGAACAGCTGGATCGCTACGTTCACCACCTCGGTCGCCGGTGGGTCAGGGAGGCTTTCTAGACCACTGTCCGGCTGATACTGGCCAATGTAGAGCACCGAGGCGTCGTGCTCCAATGAGCCGCAGACTGGAGACATCAGGAGTTTTTCCATGGCTGCCTCTGGTCCACTTTCATCGATGGGCGACGGCTCGGTCGAGTTTTCGTGCTGGCCAGGCAATGGCTTAACGCTGAAACCACGCACAAGCCCCGTGACACCGAAGCCGGCATTGTCGCCAACATCCCAAATTGTATCAAAAGCGCCTGCTGCGTTTGCGATGGTAGCACTGAGGGAGCTCGGTGTGTAGTTATCAGGGTCGGCAAAGAGCGAAATAGCCAGTGTCAAGAGGTTCGACTGTAGCAACGCTTCGGTGCCGCCAGGTGGGCTAAGATTAATCAGTTTCGTATAGCATTGCAGCACCCTTCGTGAAACCATCATGTCCAGATCGTATAGTTGTAGAGCCGGCGCCAAACGCTGTGAGATATCGTCCGTGGTTCTCTTTGCCGGTAGCGTTTTTAGGTATGCAGTGGTGTGCTGCAGCATCGTGGCGATGCGTTTCGAGACATCAACGGTCAGCAGTCGACTGTTGAACTCTAGGAATGCGAGGATGGACCCAAGGGCACACTCTCTGACGTGCGTAAGAAACGACACTTCCAAGTAGTTCCGCGACGAACTGTTATCTTTGGCGAGCGGCTTTGGCAAGGCATTCTTCCATAACAGCAAAAGCTGCGACAGATGAATCTTGACAAAGTTAGGGCCAAGCGACATCAACCCGCCGATCAGAGTCCATGCGACCTGAATCTGCGTGCTGGCCACGCGTAGTTCCATGGTGCCACTTGATTTCAGCAGATTGGTTGCCATGTTTAGAACTCTGCTGTTGATTTCTACCGATCCATGCAACGGTCGCAAGGGGCTAGCACTAAGAGCGGCAGCAAGGCCATGTGCAAAGCCAACACATCGCCTCGGCGAGTTGCGTCCGGTTCCCAACAAACCAAGCTCTCGGCCCAAGCTGTTCATGCAGACCGAGAGACAAGGTAGTAGCTGCTGCGGACATGCCAGAACAAAAGTCTTCATACAAGATGAGGCGAACACTTGAACGCTGTAGCTGGGATGCTGCAGGACCTGCAGAAGGGCGTCTCTACAGGCTTCTGCAAAATTGTTCGCTGCAGACCCCAGAGACTGGATGAGAGATGCTAATGCTCCCAGTGCAGCTATTAGAGTGTTCTTGCTCGGCTCTGACAGCTCCTTCAATGACTGAGGGTAGTTCTTCAAGATGTCGTTGATGATGGCTTTTGCAGCCGAGGCCTGACCAGATTCGCCCAAGATATTCTTCCCGACCATATCCTGGATAATGGTATCGACTATGCGGCGCGACGCAAGTAGCTTGTACCGACTGTTTGATATATTCGAATGGCCAAGAATATCGTTAGACAAAGCCTCAATTAGCTTGATGAAGTTGATCTCGACCGTCTTCTCTCCCAGACGTTGAAGAACTCGGCCATGGCAGACACCCAGCGCTACCCTAGCCCTGTTGGACGTGGACGATCGCACATATTGAGTCGATAGCGTTTTCAATATGTCGGTCAGCGATAATGCCAGATCCTGGGCCTTTTTGGTTGGCGCAGGACTTTCGGACCTGGCTGGAATAGCGTCCTCATCCTGAAGTGCCCCTGCTTGCGTCGCTCGCTTTGCCGACTTTGATCTGCTCTTCTTGTTCTTGGCTGTCTCTGCCGCCCCAAGTTCGGAATAGTTCTTCACCATTATCTCTGCAAAGCAGTCGACAGCAGCATGGCGGGCTTGTACCGAAGTGTTGTCTATAGTCTTGAAGGTCGTCCTGCTCAGACTGTCAAAATCGCTGGAGTTGTCAAAGTATGGCGTGTGGCGGACCAGGGCCTTGACACAACGGCAGGCAGAAATGACCACCAAAGACCCTTTATCACTGGATGCATGGTTTCTAGCCTGCTTCCATATGTCCCTGGCCAAAGTCTCATCCAAGCTTGCCTCGATCATTCTGACAATCTTGGACAGTGCAACAAAGATGGATGAACGCATGCCAGCATGGTTCTGTGACGCCTTGAGGAGCTTGAGTAAGTTCCCGCAGGCCATCTGATGTAGGCCAATGGCACTGTCCCCCGCAGACCCAAAGACATCGCCCAGAACCACGACGGCAGCATGGCGGGCCTTGGAGTCGCCATCGGTCTTGGACTTGGTTGCGGCAATTAGAGCGCTCAGCTCGTTTATGGTCTCGAAAAGCAGCTTTCTGTCTCCGGTGCCGAGGACGTGGGCCAGGCACTTGGCGATGTTGTTCCTGATGACGCGCGACGGGGTGGGGCTCGGTAGGTTTATGATCTGGAAGATCTCCTTTTTGAGATAGAACTGTTGGGCCGTGCAATCGTCGGGTTCGAGGGCCAAGACATGCTTGGTCAGGGTTGAGGTAAAGGACAGCAAGAAGAGTTCTTGTTGGTCCGCCGGCAGTGATTGGAGCTTGGTGGCATCGAGCTCTGGGTGGTGCGAGTTGGCCGCAGCGGCACTCGTTCGCGGTGGGGGTTGCGTAGGCGTTGCTGTTGCAGCTAATGTGTCATCATGGTGACCGTTTGCCTCGCCAGCTGAGGGTGGCTCCCTTTCTGATTCCCATGCGTTGGACATGCCGGCGATTTCGATTTTGGTATAGGTGGGTAGGTATGTAGTCGCCGGCCCTACCCTTGGAGGTGACAACGAGTAGGTGTGAGTAAGGTCAGGGGGAAATTCCAGGTACCTGAGGTAGAGCACATCGTAGGCGATCTGTAAGTAGCCAATCACCTTAGCCGCAGGCCATCATCGGACCCCACCTTTCGGCGAGCACCCCTGTCAAGCTTGACACTGTTTGACTTTGACAGTGCTTGCTCCTGAGCTGGCTGTCATACAATTAATTAATTGATTGAAGGCTAACTCGGTTTTTGCCGGGATTTGTATTGTCTTGGTGACGGTTTGTTGCCTACCAACCTTCGACCCTCGAACAACTCATTAATGTATTAATAAGTGACACATTCATTCTTATTCGATGAACTGTGCCAAACCCCAGATAGCGAGGCAGATCCTGCGCGCTGGCCGCAGGAGTCCAACATGTTCTCAGTGCCGCACCATCGCATGCAGCACGACGCTGTATGCAGGCCATAACAAATGGTCCAAAATCAGGCACGAGAAAGGCGCTGCAGACGCTAAGAAGACGGTTATAAGGTCTCAGCTGGGCAAAGGTTTGACCTCACTATGCAGAAGTATGTTTTCACCCCCCTTGGTCCGTCGGGCTAATCCCGTCCCCCCAAACGACGGGCTCCCTCCCCATATTTGTAGCCCGGCAAATGGAGACGAACGGTATCTTATAGCGATCGCGTGAAAAAAATAAAGCTTTTGGCCAAGATAGCCCTCAACTTGCAAGTGCCGTAGCTGCCGCCAAGAAGGCCGGCCTGCCCAAGGAAAACATAGACAGTGCCCTCGCACGAGCCCTAGGGCGTTCCGCATCGGGCGGCGCGCTCGAGAGCATCACCGTTGAAGCCATGATTCCCCCTTCAGTTGCCATCTTGATGGAGGTTGAGACGGACAGCAAGGCCCGCTCTCAGCAGGATATTCACAAAATCCTGAAGGCCCGCAAGGTCACTGTCACGCCGACCAAGTTCTTGTTTGGTAGGACCGGCCGTGTTGTCTTTGCTCCCAAGCCAGACTTGGCCGCCGACACGCTGATAGATCAAATCATGGACGACGCCATTGAGGCTGGTGCGGAGGACCTCGAACTCAACGAGGATGGGAATGTGGTCGTCTGGACGCCGACTGCAAATGTGTCTTTGCTAGCCAAGGAGGTTGGTGGCAAATTTGGCCTCGAGACGCTTAGCACCGACATCCTATGGACACCCAATGAGGACACTATGGCTGAGATCGACTCTGTCGATGAAGCAAAGAAGTTGGCCGAACTGCTGACTGCCCTTCGAGAGCTTCCAGAGATTCAAGCTATCTATTTGAACGCTTACCCAGGCAAACAGGCAGAGGAAGATTGGGCAGATGTGGACAGGAATCTGGACACCTGAGGAACTGTATTTTACAACGCACGCTATCTGTACATCATGTTACACTTTTGTATAATAGAACCTAGATCAGGGTTCCATGTTACCCGGAGTGGAGATCAATATCACAGCGGATGTCCCCAAAACATAAAAGGAAATAAATATCACAACGCCTGCTTTAGTCGTCCTGGCCAAAACAGTGTTGGCCTACACGAGCAGAGATGACATCCCATTTAACGCCGAAAATACCCAATTGACTCCCATAATCATACTTCAACAGCCCGCCCGCCCAGTTCATCATTCCGTCCGTGACTCTTCTGGAGCCTGGGGTCTCAGCCTAGCCTCGGCGGCCTCGGCTGCTAGCCTCCTGTCCCTGTTGAGCAGACGTTGGGTGCGAAGCCTCTCCAGCTCGGCGCGGATCTCGTCCCTGTCGGTCGGCACCTTGTTCGTCTGCTCGGGCTTGGGCCAAAAGTCGTTGACCGTGAAGCGGTTGTCGAGGTTCGTGCCGAAGTAGAACATAACTCCGATGGGGAACATGACGTACATGCCGAACTGTAGGGGATCGCGTGGTGAGTCTCAATCTGATAAACGCGACCCGTTGCGCTGCATTGGTGAATCTTTACCGACATACCTTGAACACTTCGAGATTGAGACGACCCATTTTGATTGTTATTTGGTTATGGACGAAAGAGAATGTTGGTTGGTAGGTCGGTAGGGACAGAATATGTACGTAGATCAATCGTGTGGTGTTTGGTGTTGGAAATCTAGCGATGTCGCCGTCTATTCTAGATAGTCCATTGATGCAGCCCAAATCTCTGCCGCCAAGTGCCTGGCCCGGCGGACGCCAATCGTACGTACATTTAGGACCACTGTAGGCACTTAAGCTCAGGGTGGGGTTGCCGGAAGCTTGGGCCAGGATTCGGAGCTCGGCGTGCTGCAGGCACTTTCCTTGGCCGATCGCGACGCGTTGGAAAATTTTTTGGTTAGTTACAGTAAGTACTAGGTACCTACCTGAATGGACCACTCATTACCAAGTATCAAAGGACTGGCTGGGCCCGAAGGAACCAAGACCATAGGCCATATATACTTCGTGCGATAGCACTATACTGATTATTGTTCGAGAAAAAAAGTGAAATATAATTCGCAAATATTAAGCTGTCAACTTTTCACGCCCCCTTTTGGCCTGGGCAACTCTTGGTTATCCTCCAAGCTGCCAATCCTCGTCTCCCAATTAAGCGACTAAGCGTCCCCCACACTCCGTCCTCTGCCCAATCCAAATCATCTAGGTTGAAGTGTTGTCTATGACGCCACACCTCCCGAAACCTCAACCCTTCGAGTCCCTTGTTGGGCAAATACTGGTCCAGCCATGTGGTAGAAAGTGGCGCAATCAGATAAGTGCCGTTTTTCTCCTTCAGGTACTCTAAACTTCTCCTGTCTGCTGGCGTGTCGCATGTTGCAAGCTGCTCCAGTTGGGCGTACACATCCTCGCCCTTCATTCCCATGACGTCCCTGGTCTCAAGTACTTCGTTTTTTCCGTTCAACAGCCAAATTGGTGGCGTATATGTTTTCCACCATATAGCTTGCGTGACATCTGGCTGCTTGCTCAAGAAGACTTGTCCTGGGATAATCCCACCCTGATGGTAGACACCCATTAGGACACCTAGTGCGACGTTGAATATTATCCATGAAGTCACCCACAACTGTCGCATGGTTGGGTTCTTTGGTAGGCGCACTGAGGACAGTATCAGCGGCACCGTGGGTAAGAGAAACCTTGCTTCTTGGTGTTGAAATATAGAGAGCACAAATATTCCAGAGAGAGCTGAGTAAAGTCGTTGTGTAGACCTAGCATTGAGCACCAGCAAAAGAGCTCCAGGGCCAATAAGGAGAGGTAGATTGGCCAGCATATGTTGATACCATGGATGAAGTCCATGCTGCGCCAGGTTCTCGGTCGAAATGTTATATAAGAGGTTGTTGAGGGGTGTGATGACAGGATTGGAGACAATGTCTGTCCACGAAACCGTTCGGGTGTAGAATGCAGTGTCGACGACTACTGCCACCAATGCAGTCACAAGTCCCGACAGAACAAGTACCACAAATGATAAGGGCCTATGTGTGCCTTGAGTTAGAACCAGTAGCTCCTGAGCGTGGTAACGAGGAATATGGCTCACCTTTGTTGGAAATACGGTACAAGGCGAATCCCAGGTACCAATAAGAACGCAGGAAAGGTGATTCTGTTGAACACACCAAACACGCAGATGATACCAAGCACCACAGAGGCCATGAGTGAGTCGCGTTGCTACGGTCAAAAGTTAGCGCGCATCCCCTTTGCGAAATATATCGCCCTACAGGCTGTCATCTGATGTAGTTGAGCTTACCGGTGGACTTGCGACGATGCGCTCGATGAGTACCAGGCTCCACGCGACAGCCAAGGTCTCGATCGCGTTGGAAAATGTATGTGTCTGGTACGTCCAAGTGACGTAGGACGATGCAACGAGCATGACAGCCGTTCTCCTTTGCCTTGGTGAAGGAATGAGCTCGTGAATAGCCCAGTCCTCAAGCACAAAGCTAAGAACAAACATCAAAACTCGGAGCGCCCAGAAGACAGCGATCGGGGGAATCTCTCCGTCATGTCCATTTCCGATCCACAACCACCTTAGCAATAGCATCGGGAGACCGTATACCGGCCATAGCGGAAATACGCTTCGGATCGGTCTCTCGCTCGTGAATTCCCATGTGTGCCGAACTGGGTAGCTGAAAATCTGACCTGTAGTGGGGGAAAGAGAAAGATGTCAGCTGATGTAACAGGAACCTGAAGCGGCCATCTTCCATGCAGTGGCGTTTTTCTCTAGTGAATTCATTTCATCTCAAGCGCCAGTTGCCGCAGAGGGTTTCCGGATCTGGACAGGAATGCGACTTGCCGGCGATGACCTCGGGGCCTTGGAAATTTTCGTCAGGGTGCAGATAGCTAGGCGACAAAGCAAAGTAGAGTCGCACAAGGACTAGGAAAAGATATGTGCGCCGCCACATGTTGGCCTGGCTGAAGGTGTATCGCGCTTCGTGAAGCGCATCTGTGAAGGGGTGGAAAGCTCGGGAAGCAAGTCGTCGCGGTGGTGGAGGATATCGAAGGAGGGGAGCTAATGCAGCAGGAAGTATCGATAATACAAAGGCGGGGAGGTTGTAAGTGCTTGAATTATAGAATAGAAGAGAACGATTACGAAGGAGTGTAGATTAATAAGAAGGGAGGACGGGAAGCGGAAAGTATGATGGGCGCGCTGCGCGCGAAATGGGTGGGCAGTTTGGGAAAATGGAAATTTCGGGACTTGCTTGTGTACCAGGCCACATGGCGATACAAATCAGACGAAAGCGGTTTACCCTTCCTTGCACCTGGCAGGGGAGGCAGCTATGAGTGGTACTGGGATGTGACGATGACGGCAGGGGATGGCCCACGCTACAAGTACCAGCAAGTTAGATTGCCAAGAATAAGCAGGGGTAAGAGGTGTGCCCACACGGGGAGATCATCATGCAACCACTTGAAGCTTTTTTCCCAGCTGTCACCCCTAAAGGTGTCAGGCTGGCTTTATCGCTTGCATTTGGGGTCTACGTGAACTTGTAATGGACACCATCATCGTTCATACTAAGTGCCCTCCATGAGAACTCGTTCTAGTTAACCTGCTAACGAACGTTTCTCGCTTTGGCCTCCATTAATCACCTGAAATACATTGTGTAAAAATCCCTGGCAACCGTAAACAGTGGAAGCTTCATGATGCATTCCATCATTTGTTGCTGCCCCGCAAGTATGTGTGCTACTAAGGCGTTTGCGTTGTCGGCCAACGCACTCCCCAACGTGATTGAGAACTGACACAGTGACCCTTGGCTTTTCTGTCAAGTACCACTACCTCACCAAACTCGCATACAAAAACTTAGCGTAGGTACCTAACCTTATTCCAGCCGGTACTACCTTACTTAGACCATGATTTCCGGTTGCTCCGAATCATTTCCCCACGAATCAGCCGACATAGCAAACGAATTGTCTTTGAAGTGTAGGTACCTACCTCCCTCCCTAGGCAGTCTAGAGGTTGGCGAGTTGTATCATGGCGCGGGGTGTTATGATAATGACTAGATTTTTTTTTTCAATCCTTATCCTATCCAATAGCCTGCAATAGTGAACATTGCCCCAAAGCAGTCAGTCAACTAACTAGGTAGGGATATCTTGCCTCTGTGAACAGGGCAGAATCCTACTTCAACTCGACTATGCCATAAATAAGCTGGATATATCACAAGCCCCGTCCGTTCATCATACTTGGCCACCAAAGGGGCCAATTGTTACGAAGAGTTCTGTTTTGTAAGAGGGACGCGGAGCACCCAACAGATATAAGTTGCAACCAAGTTCACTCGATGCTTGGATTTGCTAATATTCGCAAAATTGAGCTTGTTTGTTGTTGAAAACTCAGTAATGCAAAGACCAAAGTCATCAGTCGCAACGACTAATTAATTTGAACCCCACTTTCCCGTCGTCTTGGCGGTGGTCTGTTTAATACTGCGTTGAGAAAATGTTATCTCCTATTTTTATTGCATACCTGACATTACATTTATGCGGGCGCAAACCTTAGATCTAGAATAGAGCCAAAGGTCGGAACTCAGAACTCAGGAGGTAACTCCTAACCCTGCCTGTCCTGTTGTAGGAGACGCAAACAGGCAGGCAACAGCAGCCTGGCGCTCGCACGGACTAGACCAAAACCATCGCCTGAGTGCCTCCACACCTCAAAGTCATTTGTGAGCCTAAGGTGAGCTCCACAGTGACTGCCTGTCCTACCCCATTTGCCCCGCGTGTGAGCCGCGAAGGTACGTACAACCAACCAACACGCACGCTGCATGCAGACGTCTTTGACCTTTGCTCGCGACAGACGAAACCGAATCACTAAATGAATCTCGCTTCACACAGGTAGCAACCGCCGAGATCTTGACCATCAAGTAAAACTCTACCTGCCCAACACATCCATCCCAAGTGATCAACTCTTCACTTGCGGGCCTCTCTGCCTAAACCGGTCATCTCTGCCTACCGACCCCAGCCCGCACAAGTGAGTAAGCTAAAAGGTCGCTGTGCCTCACTTTACCCGCTACTTGGTTCCCATTGCCAGCCATTCATTCCCATCCACCCCATTTACAGCCAAACGCATCTTTGTCCATTCACCACCAACTACGCCACTTTTCAAATCGCATATCGCACCACTAACGTTTGGAATCTTGCGACAAAAGCCTCGACGACCAAAACCACCACCGCATCATTCGAAAATAATCTGCAAAATGTCAGAGGGTCAGCTGCAGAAAGTAAACCTTCAGAGCAACGATGGCCAGTCCATCGAGGTTGGTATGTCGCCATTTTCAACATTCCTTCTTGCATTGTATCCTGCCATTCCGTGGTGCTTTGCTGACCTCAGATACCTGATTAGATCGCGCCGTCGCATGCCGTTCGCGTTTGATCAAGGACCTGATCGGCGATTTGGGCGAGGAGATGGTCGCTTCCACACCGATTCCGATTCCGAACGTCAGCGAGGCCGTTCTGAGGAAGGTTCTTGAGTGGTGTGAGCACCACCGGAACGACCCTGTTCAGACCAGCGATGAGGACAGCGAAAGCCGCAAGAAGACTACCGATATCGATGAGTGGGATCAGAAGTTCATGCAGGTCGACCAGGAGATGCTGTTTGAGATCATTTTGGTATGCTTTTAAGCATCTCTTCCATACACGGGGATATGATTACTAACTCCTTCCAGGCGAGCAACTACCTTGATATTAAGCCGCTACTTGACGTTGGTTGCAAAACGGTTGCAAATATGATCAAGGGCAAGTCCCCAGAGGAGATTCGCAAGACTTTCAACATCACCAACGACTTTACACCCGAGGAGGAAGAACAGATCCGTCGTGAGAACGAGTGGGCTGAGGACCGTTAAGAAGTACGTCATGGTAACGGAGGCACGACGATATGCAAGAAGATGAGATCCGGGCATAGGTCATGACCAGAAGGACTTCAAAACCGGCGTGGCCTGATTACCCTGGTGCTTTACACTTTTTCTTTTACTCCCTAGGCTTCAACAAGTCTGGGTTAAGTCGCGAATTTCACGATGATTACGGCATTGATTTTAGTGGGCGTTTGAACTTCTGTACCCTTGCAATCCCATCTACCATTTCTTCTGTGGCTGGATATCATAATGAACAAGGGGTTCGACATGATGTTGAAGCCGTTGAAACGATCCAGTCATGGCAAGTGCCTGCGCCTTGATGGGGATGTTGTCTTTTCGCCCTTTCAGTGGAGAGTCAGCTTAATCTTTTCAGGGGAAAGTCAGAAAGAAAATACAATGGTCGGGTATAGAGCTTGAGGTGGGTTGCCCCTTCACAAGTGGTGTACTCACTCTTCAAGTCTGTGCGCCGATTTCTGGTTGCCTTCCACTTGTATATTATCCCAGGTCCCGGTCCTGGGCTTTTAGTCTGTAGTACTACCACTGCCAATTTTGCTGTGCTCTACGCTGAATGTGTTAAAACAACTGGCGTTGCCGGCTCACAGTGTGTCCATGTCATGATGGTTTCACGTTCAATCCAACATTTCACATGGGACGATGCTTCATTTCGAGTTCCATTTTGCCCATAACATGCAATGACCTTCTGAAAAGAGACCAAAGCCAAAACCAGTGAGTAGGGTCTTGGACTCTGTGGGCTGTACTTCCACCAACATGCTTTTTTGCCCCGTCCTGCCTATCATCATGATCGTCCCTGAAAAGAAAAAAAGAACCGAACTCCGAGTGGAAGAAACGCATGTCCCCGATCATCCCGTCTCCCTCATCCCACCATCCTGGACGCTTCCAGATCGACACTGCGGCATGTTGGATCGATTGGTAGAGTGCGACAAATTTGGTGAAGCCGGAGGTGTGAAGAGAATCCAAATGATGGAGGCGAGTTGTTTAGATACCGAGACGGGTCTTGCGCCAGTGCCTCCGCTTAGCGTTGTACCTAAAGATGAATCCATCTGTTAGCATAAGTTCCTACAAGCTCTCACGTAGCCTCTGGAATCGTTGGTATCCGTCATCTCTCTGACTGAGAGGCCGCTCGAGCAGCCTTTCTGCTTCGATCGACGTTCGACGTTGCATTTGATGGCTTCGAGTCGCTAGTCGTACCTGATGGTGTTGCCTGTGCGGAGACGAATCCATTGCGGAATCGGGCGGTTCTGCTTCTGGGCCTTGGCCAGCTTCTGCTTGGTGCGGAACGACTTGTGGCTCTGTATGATGATGGTATGCGATCAGTAAAACTGCCCTTCTTCGCAAATCTTCACCCCTCCTCCCGACGTCGCGCCCCCGGGCTTGGGAAAAACCGCGGTCGGGACTGGGAAATCATTCTAGGTCCGTGGTAGCAGTAGCCGCAAGAGGGCTTGAATTCGGATCGTACATACCGGCATTTTGGCTGCTTGTTGTCAAATGCTGAGAGGATGTCTTTGGGTGATGTCGTGTGGACAGACGGATTTTTGGTAACGTGGGCGGGATTAGGAGACAAGTTTGTGTGGGCGACCCACTTCGGGAAATGTGAGGCTTGGTGTTGCTGTGGCTGAGGAAAGTGGAAAACTTGATCAAGGAAAAGGGATCACCTGATCGCGCGTCACCTGACTGGACCTTTACAAAGTCAGTCCGTTCCATAGCCCCGCCGCCACATGCAAAAAGCAGTAGCGCGGCGGTAAGTGAACCGTGCACGGATAGGACCCCAGATTTGTAACCCGACTCCGCCCGCCGCTGCATATCGTTAGGGAAGGTCCGCGGTGTCATGAACGTTGATAATGCTTGACCGACAATAAAAGTCGACATTCCTGAGACAACGCATCTACGCGCAAACGAGCTACAAACCACAACATTAAATCCATCTTGATTTGTGGATCGCGCAAGCCTTTAGCATTCGGATCAAACAAATCTTGTGTTCTAGATCCTAACGTTCTCCCGCGCTGATCTTGTGTCGACACCCTGTTGAAGATCATAGGAGGAGGACCGCAAAGCTCCGTATCTTCGGGCAACACACAAACGAGCACAATGGGACAAAGTGTTTCATGGCTTTCAGGCCTCATCTGGGCGAAGAAGGAGATCAGGATTCTGATCCTCGGCCTGGTATGGCACTCAAGCGCACCACTTCCGGATCTGGCCGTTGCGCACTAGACTAATGGAGATGTTGCGGTCAGGACAATGCAGGCAAAACAACATTGCTGTATAGGTTGAAGGTATGATATGGACTTTGACGGTTATAGTAGCTTCGAATGGCAGGGTCAAGCTGACCGTTGCCCTGTCTTCCTCCAGATAGGAGATGTCGTTACGACGATACCGACGATAGGCTTCAACGTGGAGTCAGTGACATACAAAAATCTCAACTTCAACGTATGGGACTTGGGTGGTCAGACATCGATCCGTCCCTACTGGCGATGCTATTATGCCAACACGGCAGCGGTCATCTTCGTGGTCGATTCGACGGATATCGACCGTTTACAAACCGCAGCCGACGAGCTGGCAGCTATGCTGAACGAGGACGAGCTGAAGGATGCAGCATTGCTGGTCTTTGCAAACAAGCAGGATCAGCCTGGAGCAAAGGGAGCCGGTGACATATCACAGGCACTGAGGCTTGGCGAGCTTCGGGACAGAAACTGGAGCATCATGGCATGCTCTGCTGTCGACGGCAGCGGTGTAAATGAAGGCATGGATTGGCTCGTGGTAAGTTGCGATACCCACCACATACATCTCTTACTTCATTGGGGGTTGTCCTTGGAACATTCCGCCAGCAGTATCAGGATCGGGGCCAAACTCTGCCTTGGGTTGGACGCTTGTACTAACCTAACCTCTTTAGCAAACGGTCTCGCAAGAGTCATAAGTTACTAGACTCTTGGTATTACACTTCACCCACACGACCTTTTTATCTACGACTATATTATGCTGGTTTGGACTACATTAAGGGAGTGCCGGTCTCACTCACACAGCTGTCCCGAGACATTATTACTTTCAGCATTGCGCGCGGTAGAGATCTACCTCGACGGTCTATCCGTTTGCGCCTACTAATAACAAGGGAATTTGCGAACTGCAAAACTGGGCTCGCATGCCTAATAGTTCAAACTTGCATATGCTTGACTCTCATATTCACATTCCCCAACTTGCAACATAGACATCAGCACATGGCTGCGCGCCAAATAGTTCATCGCTCTCATCGCTGAGGTTGGACTGATTTGTTACGGTTGTGCTGAATACAGCCCTGATGTATGGGCGACTCTCGTTTTGTTAGTACCCATGATATTATGGTTACTTCAGCTAACACCTGCAAGTCAATTTACTCATTCTGGCGGGTAAATAATTGGCCAAGTTGCTTTGACTTGGCATTTATTTCCGTCCGTGTTTGACGGCATGACATCCCTTCTATTGTCACATATTCTGTCTTTTTGCTCTCCTTTGACCAAGTCTCGGTGCAGGTTCCAAAGCCTCTTAGATCTCAAAGTTGCTCGACTATGATTACAATGATGATGGTGTTGATTGGTAGCATTCTACCATGCTTAGCCAGTCACCTGACCCAACCAAGCCACCATACCGACTCTTGGCAGCAGGGCCTCGATGACTCCGCCGTGGAGGGGAGGGTGTGAATAGCCGGAATACGGCACAGCGGTATGACGACAACATAGCCAAAGCAGCCCAACGACTCCATATCGGGGCAATCCCTACCTCCGACATTTGCATACTGCTCGGTACCTTTTGACGTAGATATGCATGGCTGGGTTCTAGGCGCTTACACCCCTCGAGTCTAAATTTGAGTTAGATTCAAGTTCAACCCCTACGAGATAACGAATTTGGTAATAAAAAAAAAAAAAAAACACTCTTCCCGTTATATGTCGTTTGAGTTTGCTACTCTGAACTTATCTCACCAGACACAGCGAACCTGGACGGCAGGCAAACCATGGTCACAACTGAGCTGCTGACACGCCAGGAGTGTCGGCAATCCTGAAGACGTACTTGACTGCGCTGGCCTTGCCTTCCTTCAAGCCCTTGAGTCCCTTCTCCACGCCATTGAGTCCTCCCTCTACAACCTCGTGCGGGTGTGGCTTAAAAGTCCCTTCGTCCAGCCAACGGGCAAGCAGTCTGAACCAGGCGTAGGCAAAGTCGCTTTCATCGCCGTGCGCGGTGCTGACCATTGTCGTGGTAATTTCCACGTTGTCGGGCAGAGCCTCGTCCTTGGCCGGAAGCACGGTAGTGATCTTGCCGCCCGTCGACATGGCCTTGGCGATGTTGAAGTACGAGTTGTGCTCGGACGTGGCGTCGTATGCGTACTTGAGCTCGGCGCCCTTGAGCGCGTCGCGGATGCCCTGCACGACGGCGTCGTCACCCTTGCGGTAGTCGACGATCGTGTCGCCCTTGGAGCGGTCGATGAGGCCCTCTACAAAGTCTGCTCCGCGGCCGGCGACGGTGATGATGGGGTGGATGTTGGACTTGACGGCGAGCTTGATGACAAAGGCGCCGACGGCAGAGGCGCCACCGTAGACGACCAGCGGCGTGGGCTCGGTCGCGGGAGTCCAGGGGACCGGCAGGCCGAGTCGGAGATGCAGACCGAGGGCTGATGTCATGTATGCAAGAGGTAGGGTGGCAGCCTCTGTTGGGCAGTGGTTAGTCCTGATCCCTTCGCTGTATCTGGGTGGTCTGATCATTCCCCCGTCATATGTCGAGTCTGCTCACCTTCAAAGCTGACTTTGCTTGGCAAGTGGAACGTGGTGTGCTGCCGTCCCAGAGCATACTCGGCGAAGCTCCCCCCGGGCGTCAGCATCTCGTGGAACGAGGCAACGCGGTCACCGGGTTTGAACTCCCACACGTTGGATCCGACCGAGTGGACAATGCCGGCGATGTCATCTCCAGTGTTCATGGTCTTGCCGAGCCACTCGGTTACCTTCCCTGCAATATAAAGGCCGGTCTGTTTTCAGCAAACTGAGCCAACCGGTCTTTCTTTTTTTTTTAGCAAAAAATACCAAACTGATGGATTCACAACGTACAATCCTTGGGATTGCTCCCTGACACGACAACGCGAATGACCAGCTGGTCCGGCCCCGGTGAAGGGATCTCGGAGTCAGCGATCGTTACCTCCGGACCCCTGGTAACAATAGCTTCTTTCATCATGATGGAATTATCTTTTCCTTATTTTTCTGCGACTGACGAATCTCCCTTCTCTTCAGGCAGATCAATTGCGATCCTTCCTCTCAAGTACAGCTCTGGACAGCAGCTTGCAAATGTGCTTTTCAAAACGAGAATATATATCCTGTGACAGCCAGACGATGGACTGCCGGACTCATTTGTCTCCGCAATCCCGATGAGGTCATTCTGACCTTTCTCCCATGTTCCATCAATCTCTAGGCAGCCAGTAGAAAACTGGACGAGTTTATTTGCGGGGGAGTTTTTCCTGTTTTCCTGTTCTTTTTTATTTTATTTTTTATTTTTTTTACTTTGCGCAATTCATCCATAATACTACATAACGATAGTATATTTTACTACGTACGTTTTACGCCTTAGTCTCCGGGGAAGGCGGCATGTGAACCGAATATTTCAACTATCCGAATTAATAATACATGTAGGTAGGTAGGTCCATGTAATCATACTGGGTAATTATTTTATTTCTCAACAATTGGCTTGGTAGGTAATTATTTGTGGTTGGTAGCTTCACCGCGTACATAGAAGTATGCGATGCCGACGTATCCGGCTCACTCCGCCGCTCAACACTTCGAGCATCCACAACACACAATCCTTCCAGGGCTGGAGGAGCCACCAGGGTTTCCCCGCAACACAGCCACAGCGTCCGCCCGAAGGCTGACGCTCTAAGCCTAGTGGGGATTGTTGTCTTGGGACTGGAGATACTAGGCTAGCCTAGTACGAAGTAGCTGCCAGTGCCAATGTTAAATTCTTTTTGGACAGTACTTTCTTTTTTCATCCCCAGTATGTCATCATGGCAGTTTGCGATGCGAGAAAAGGAATGCAGACTTGAATGTGTGAAGAGAATTGAATCTCCCGGGCCAAAAATCGAAGACGAGCCCATGATCGTCGCGGGAGATGGCACCCGATCGGGACTGCAAAACTCAATAGCTTTGAATTCTGAACACCTTGTAGGCCATAATATGTTCCAGCAAAGGTGCGGGTGAATGCAGATCAAAAGTGACTCAATTGTGGTATGATTGGTATCTCTATCAACACTCGTCGCCTATATCCCTTCATCATGTATGTATACTTGGTAATTACGTAACCACCGTTTTCGAGGAGGACGGGTCCCAAGTAGAAAAAATTACCATGTATGCATGGCACTATTCCAGTATAGTACTCGGTATACCTCACCTATTCCACCGATGCAGCCCTGTAGGCACTTGGCACAACGTCGACGCCGGAGTCAGGAATTCCGTTGGCAGACTGTGAGTAGTAGGCACTTTATCGGAAACAAGTGACTGGACTAGATTGATCCCGCGTAGGGCGTGACGTGGGATGCAGCAGACCACCAGACAGTACAAGAGGCTCTGCTACCAATCTGATGATGGACGTGTATGCAAGCCGGCCGGGAAGCCCCTACCATTGGTGAATTGCACACCGAAATGGGTCGACTTGGGGTTTGGTGTGCATGCCTGATTACGCACCACCTCAAGGGCTTGGTCTATCCTGCGACCGAACGGCTGGATAAGGAAGGCAGCTCGAGGTGAACACGAAACCTTGCAGCGTACTTGCGTGCTGAATACATGCAATGAATTGAGTGATTAACTGCAAGGAAACAAAGGAGATAGCAGAAAGAAGGGAAGAAAAAAGATCATGAAATCAAAACCCAATAGCAACATCACCACATGTCAAAACCGTTCAATGATTGCATCGTGGACGGTTTTGGGTTTTGGGGTACTAATTACCACACCAGGAAGTGTGCTTGACGGATGCTTGGCTTTTGCTTCTTTGAGCACTTGGCCGGCGCACAGTACCACGTGGTCTCTTTCTTCTTCTTGGTTGCGTAAAAGATCAGCAGTAGGTCCCGGTATAACGCCAGGCAAATTATCGGTAATAGCAAGTATAGGCGTTGTCGATCCCTTTGATTATCCTCCCCCTTTTCCCCCCTTTGTTTACGTAGTAAAGCGAGTCGCTGGATCAATGGGGGAAAGGGGCTTGTTTTGTTTTTTTCTTGATTGCCTACTGTAGTAGGTAGCGAGAACAAAAAAAAAAAAAAAAAAAAAACCCTAAACCCAGACAACAGTGTGGTTTCGTCTACCTAGCAAGCTAGGTACCTACCTATAGTACAGAACATGCAGTAACAAAGTAGTCTAAACCATGACTGCATAAATGACACGCCCTTCTTATCTCCGTCCCATGTTTGTGTTTTTCCTTGTCGCCTAAACCCCATTACCCCAGTAAAGTAAGGACGAACAATGGGGGTTTATGTTTGAACCGATAAGGGGGAAGTCTTTGCGCTGCATGAATTTGATCTCCCGAGCTCGCGTGGTCCTTCCTCTGCATCTTCGTAGCATTGACGGCACTGACAAATGTACCATATCGTGATCGCATCGTAGTAGTGTACTATGTTACAGTAGGCGGCTCAATATGGGGCGCCCCAGAGGGCTTTCTTTCGGGTTTGTTTGTCGAAACTTTCTTTTGTTCTTCGGAGTTCGGGAGGTTTGATACAAGAGTTTCTTCTCTTTTTTTTCTTTTCTTCAGGAGGGTTTTGCGGGGTGTGAGCCCGTCCAACCCGCCCAACCATCGGACGATTACCAGGATCACCATGCCTGCGCTGCCAATCTTGATCCGTTTTAGGCTGTCGACGTTTTGGGCAAATTAGCACTGACAGGGATCATCAAGGGAAACACTACAAGAAATCAAGCAAATTGTTCTATACTGTACGGCACCGTCCGTCAGTACAGTAAACAAGCCGGAACAAAAATTGAAACCCGTCTATACGCAAGACACCAATTGGCGATCGGACGTGCCAGGTAGGTATACGTATGTATTTAGTCTAGTATTTACTAATTTGTCAAGCTTCATAATTACTTGAGATACCTGCTTCGTCAGCATTTGCCCCCTAAACACCATCTGGCAAGCTGGTTTTGCTAGCTTGACGGGGTGTTTCCAACTTGGCAAAGCCGGAATCCGGCGTGCGACGGCCGAGCGACGGTGTCGGGTATGGCACCGACGAACAAACAAAGACTGGCAAGGAATCAAGTCAACCCGGTGGAAGCCGCGCAAAGCTGCCGAAATTCACATGGAAAGAAGGCTACGACTCTTAATGGCATCATTGAATCGCGAGAATCTTTATTTTTAGGAAGACTAAAGTAGCTTCGAAGTGCGCTACTGCCGGTGCTGTCGAATTCCGTAGTGTTCCAATCCATCGCTTATTCGAATTAGTACAAAACGGATTATACTACAACGTATAAAGTTAACTTCTCGTTCTTCAATTCTCTTCCCACTACTGTAATCTAAACAGCAAATATTAGTAATTCTCGCAGTCGAAGCCTTTTTTTTGTGTGTGAAGCATTACGCGTCATCCGATCGTCGAAATTCTCGCACCACGGCAGGGTTTCCCCTAATTATGACGGCCGGTCCGCGGCCGACCGCGAATTCTTTCGATGCCAGCAAGCTTGTCAGCTATATTAACCGGCACTGTTACAGTATACTATACTATGTAGTATGTACTATAGTATTGACAGGGGACGCGGAATGCCCGCGGTTTGAGGTAGCGAGCGCGAGCATCTATTTCTAATTATGGAATGTAGCCGGTCAATTAACTGGATCTGGTATGGTAACCTTCTTGCACCAAGTGGTCCCGGCCCACGGGTGACGAAGCCTGCCTTCGTATTTCTGATTTCCATACCGAAGGACCTTAACCGTAGGGCCTAGTCTAGGTCTAGTACTTTGAAGAATACTACACTACCTTACTGTATATAGTAAGGATAAGATGCCTAGGAAAGCAATCGGTCAAGATGCTAGGGGTTAATACCATACCTGACTAGAGCTTAATGTGCATACTGTAGGACGAAAGTATGAATGTCATGTTTGATTCGTAGATTTTATTACTCATGCCGATTGCGTTTCCCTAGTGCATGACCATTGTACGGTTCGCTTCGGCGTCTCAAGTCCATCATGCTTCACAGTCTATTTTGCTTTGCTTTGCTTTGCTAACGGAATTCAACCGCAAATGAATGAATCATTTACTATTTCCCTCACATATGCCTTTTGATAATTTAGAAGCACGGGTTTTCTCCCCCCCGACCCCTGTTTCTTGCCGGTAACTGTCAGCACGAAAAACAAGACCGCCCGCAGGAATTAACATGCAATCTTTGCAAATTTATGTGGGATGGGAACGATGACTCGGTTGGCTGCAATGCGTGGTAGCGGAATCCGTGCCGAACGCAGGTCAGCTCGCCGCCATCTCAAGGATGTTTCGTGCGGATTATCGTCGGCGGGTTGCTGTATTCCGTGGTAAAAAAAAACAAAACCCCCTTTCGATGTTTTGTGGGCACTCGAAAAAAGATTCTTGGATCAATGTTGACCTGACTGACATTGATTGCAAGTCCTTGCCGAATGAGGTGCGACCAAGCGATCTGCGGGGGTTACCCAGGGGAATGTGGCTGCCTGATTCGGATGGCACCGTCGCCCATATTTTTTCGTAAGCCGTCCAACCACAGTTGCTCTGGCCGGCCCGGACTTGGTTGATTCGACGGGGGGAGGAGAAGGCAGGAGATGGGGTTTCTTGCAATCTCTTGATTCTGCATCTTGCTATTTGCCGTCTACAATTGGGAATCAATTCGCATGGTTCCTTTCTGTCAGACCGGCGCATGAAAATTATCACACCTCCGCATCATCAAGGGAGATTGAGCTGTTCCTGACAGACCGAATAAAAAACCAACCAGAAAGGCTCTCGAAGGATAATTGGGGATCCCTGTCCACGGTGTGACGGCTGGATCCCTGTCGGCTACAACAAGCTAGCATGGGGTCCCATGTCCTGGTTAGGTTGGCAAGGTTGGCTTGTGGGTGGGATGGCCCAGGACTGGCCCCACGCTTATTGATATGCAACATGGCCGAGTCTGACCCAAATCATCAGCCCTACTTGCCGACTACGGGGGGCGTGTGTGGACTAATTCTCTGTTTGCTCTGGTGTTTGGGAGTACAGGTCTAGATCGACTTACGTGTATATAATCAGAGCATACCCTCCCGCTCAGCCTTGCCTTTCCCGTGGGCTTATTCTTCCTTTTTCATCCTATCTAGGCCTGGTTCGATCCCCTCACTACCAACAAACACACCCATCCACAACAGGGTTGAAACAAATCTACCACATAGTAACAGACTGGCTGTGCCTGTTTATAATCACACACAACACCATCCACACCTATATACAACCAGCTACACTCACACAATGAAGTTCTCTGCAACCTCGCGAGCCGCCCCTCCGGCGCCCTTGGACTTCACCCACAGCCAATACAACACCCCGGGCAGCCCAGACTCTTCGAGGCCGCACTCTGGCGATTACACCCTCTCCTTCCCCGATAGCCGCCGCCCGAACAAGCGCAAGGACAGCTCCAGCTCCAGCAAGACGTCCGGCTCCCTTGGCTCGTGGAGGAAGCCATCCTCGCCCGGTACCGCCAACGCCCACTCTTACTGCGGTCGCCACAGCTCCCAATGGCTCTTTAGCGGCTGGAACGTCTTCCGCAAGGGTGGAGTTTGAAGCAGTCATGTGTTGCTGCCGAGTCGAAATCAGCAAACGATAAAATACGCTCAAGGGCTCTTCTAACATGGGCCAAACAACAACAATGCAAACAACTTTTGCAGCCTCCCGCTGAAGAGACGGCAGCACATGACTGCTCAAGCCCCCTCTATGACTACATAGTCTCCAAGGCTTGCAGACTGGGCTTCGGCACACACAAGGGCATTCCCGTGGAGCAAGCCACAGCCGCTTTCGCTTTCACACTCTCTCCCACCGGCCTCGTGCGTGTACCCTTCAAGCGCCGAGCAGAGAGAGAGAGAAGAATTATTTCCATGGCGCCGACTGAAATCTCATCGACGGATTCTCGTGTCGGGTTTGCGCCCGATTCCTTTTTTTTGGCTTTCTGTTATATGCACACAGCATCATCTAGTATGTTTGACTCGCGGATAAGCAGCTTGCAGCTGCCAAAAGTGCAACTATGTTTCACGACACCGAGTGTGTGGTGAAAGGGATCAACGGGAACTGGATTTTCTTATTCTCACCAGATTTATGAATTAATGAAATGATATCCCTTGAGCATGTATTTAATCTGTCAATTTTGTTACTCACAACATCTCTTTAACATGCGCTCTCAATTCATGACTTTTCTAGTGACTTTGTTTCTTATTCTGAAGGTATCCATTTTCACCTGACATCTGGTTGACAATGACAACTTCGCACAGCTCATCCAACTCACAGCCCAGCATTAACTACCACCTGGAGCACACGGGTATCACCGTCATCATCAATAGCAATATTGCAGCACTGAAAGAACCCGACGCGTTTCACAGTCAAGGGAAAATAGCATATGGCCTAAAACGGGGACATTTTGCTATAATAAGCTTGTTCGTTTTGTTTGCAGTTGTCCACGCTTTGACGTCCAAAATACCTTTGGTCTGAACTCGACGATCTTAACCGTATGATTACTATCATCCGAAATGCCAACCTGACTCGAAGATCCCGCGACTCTGGGTTAAATACGGGGCTGCGGCCAACATTGGTGAAATTATGATAATGCTTCAAAATCGAAATGGATGACAGTGTGCCTTGCCCAAGATTTAGTTACCTATTGTTGGTCAAAATATACACACTAGATTTTGTACAACGTTTTAAGTCTATGTACTAAACAAAAACCACTCCCAGCGGGGGAGGGGGAAAAAGGGGTAGGGCATGAAAATCCTACACGAAAAAGGGAACATCGTTGCAACTGCAAATAAAAGAAAACCTTGCCCCCACGGGGGGGGGGGGGGGGGGGGGGCCAGCATGATTCATCATCCTCATGACCTCCAAATCTCTTCCCATAATGATCTTCCAAGAAAATTACCCAAAACAGAAAAGCTCACCCGCTTTCAACCGCCAAACTCCTTTATTTGAGGTTCTCGGCAGCGTTCTCCAGCAGGTTGATCTGCCCGGGAGTGTTCTGCACGTACCGAGCATTAAACTTCATGATGCTTTTAATCTTCTTAAAAGTGAGCATGTCGATCGTGATCGGCTTCCGGACGACATTCCACCGGATGCCCTCGGAGCAGGGCGGCGTGGTCAGAGAACCCCTGTACTGGTAGACGTCGCTCTTGCACAGGTGCTTAGACAGGCCACTGAAGTCGAGCGCGCCTGTGTGTCCGGCCGTGCCGGGCGTGGCCACCTCGTCTACGCGCTCAAAGACGCCGTCGATGACCTCGTCGTTGTCCTCATCCAGCTCGATGAAGAAGCCGACGACGGAGACTGTCTTGTCTATACGTATTTAGATATCTTGGTTAGTATTCTGTCGTCTTGGTCCTTTATCGGCCAAACTACTTGGCGGAGATAACTCAGCCAAAAAAAAAAAAAAAAAAACATACCTTCGGCTTGGAAGACGCAGTGCATCTCGGCGGGATAGTACTCGCCATCCAAATGGTGCTCACTGGGGGTGTGGAAGTGGAACTGCGCCAGCTTGAAGGTCTTGTTGTCGAGGCTGATGGAGCCGTTGGCGATGACCTCGAGCGTGCTGCCCAGGTTGAGGAGCTCAGCGCCGTCAGGATACGAGTCGATGTTGAACCTGAGGCTGCTTCCCTTGACCGTCTTGTTGGAGCTCGTGCTGATGTCGATGGGCGACTGCTCCTTCCCCTTGGCGCACTTGGAGTTGGCCGTCTTGTTCAGTCCGTGCCAGTTCAGGGGCCCGCGGATGCCGTCGAAGCCAAAGTTGGCCACCTTGACCGCGTCGCCGCTGGCACGGGGGAAGAGGGTCGTCCCATGGTCGCAGAAGGCAGAGACAGCAGGCAGAAGCACCGCCATGACGCTGAAGATATTTCTCATTTTGAAAGAAAAGGAGATGTAGAGACCGGACTGGAGGTGAGCAAGAGAGTGTGACAAGAGTTCAGGCTCTGAGCAGGGTACTGTTGTGAAAGACAGGACAGGCAGATGAGCTGGGGCGCTGATCCTATGGAACGAGATGTACGAACGTCCCGGGGAGGGACGCTTTATACAAAGTACTGTTGGCCCCAAACGGGATGGATGGGACCTCGAGGTGAGGGGAGAGTGGAGTGATGACGGAGCGTACGAGAACTCCACCAGCGAGAATATTCCCGCTTTTGCCGCAGGTGATCAAGATCAGAGTTGAGATTTGTTGTATGTATACTTAGTATATCCTTAATAAAGCTAAACTGAGTAGAGTGACATTGGCCCAACCTTAAGTACTGATGGTAATCATGGCATGCAGTATGAAGCGAGCAGCCGAAACACAGCCTTGGAGGCATCGTCAAAGTAGTGTAAGTGCGCCGCCAGGGGGCATTCTGATTCGGGAAATTTGAGAAGGATTGCTGTGCGCTTCTACGATACCACCCTGACAAGACTGCAAGTTCAAGACCATCTTTGGTTTAGGTGACGTGATGCGGCATTAGGCACTCTGTTAAACGGTGGTAGGTTGGCAAGTTGGGAAGCGCCCCGGTCTTCCACCCGACGGTAGATGTGCTGACTGGGTGCGGGTTGCTGCAAGTGGAGTGTTACTTACCATCAACGAGGCTTGGAGGCTTGGCTCTCAGCTGTGTGGTGTTTGGTGGTGGAGCGCTTACTCTTAACAAAATTTCTTGCCAAGATACCATTATCCCCCATGTCACCTCGTACCATATTAATATTTCTTGGAACAAAAAAGTACGAGGTCAGGACGATCACATGGACAACAGAAGGGCCCGCCGCGAGTGAAGCAAAGAACTTGATGGTACCGGCGTTTTGGTTATCAACATCATTGTGATCTCGGCTGCGGCGGCGCCAAGGGGAGAGAACGGTAGTCGGAAGAATTAGCTCCGATAATGACAGGCCGGGCTTGACGTGGGTTCCTGCAGTATTCTGGAGTCAGAAATGTCACTATGCAGTGCCGTGCACTGCGCCAAGCACACGGTGATAAACAGAAACCCATTATTAGAGACTCGAACAGCCACTCAGCAAGGCGCGGCTATGCTGAAAAACAGTATGAAAGATGGTGGGTCAGCTTGATGAGTAACGATATCAAACTGCATGTGTAACCGAGCACACAAGGCAATGACCTCTCCGCGTGAGATAGCAGTATGTGGAAGTCGGCAGCTACTTGAAGGATTCAATGTTGCCTGCCAAGAGCTTGAGTTAGTCGCGGCCATGTCGTTTTGTCGTTTTGTCGTTTTGGAGCCACAAAATAAACGTCTGAAATGCTTCTTGAATGCTCAAGTCGGAGCCTGCCGCAGCGTCGGGTCGCGATTGGATTACTTCTCTCTTTTAATGGATAGGAGCGACAAATCCTGCTTTCTCCACTCAGCTGCAATTCATAATGGTAAAAGACCAAAAACCAGAAGGAAAAAAAAACAAGTAGACTTTAAGTGCTGAAAATAGCAGATACGAATGAGGTACTCTTGACGCGCGCATAAGAATTTAGGCGCGTTGACAGTTGACACCCTGCATATGTCAAGTCAAGATGGGACTAGACTAGAGTACCTTGTCCAGGGCGGAATGCCTATTTACGAAGTACGAACCTTAAGGTACACAACCTTAGGTGTCTTACCTAATGTAAGGCTGTTAATTGCTACGTACGCCCAGCTTACCTTATTCATTAACTACCTATCTAGATCTAGACCTAGTTGCCTTGCATTGTATACATCAAGAGCTGCGAAATGACTTGAGTTTACTTTTCAGGTATGGCTTCAATCACAACGTGGCAATATTGTTCTATCGTCACCTAGAACAAGCCAAGGCACCCATATTCCTAGAATGTGGTGGGATAGAGTGCTCATTGCAGAAGAGTAAGACCAGTAATCACCGGTGGGATGAGCAAAAGCTTGCAAGGTACAGGGCACTCATTGGGTGTTTCCCCAAGCCCCTTCCCCTCTTGGTCTTGTACCCCAGTGCTAATCCCTAAACGGGCAGCCAATCAAAAACACTACGACCCTGGAGACAGGGACCCTCCATTGTAGACTGCCACCAACACTTTTTTTGTGGTCTCAACCTTTGTGAAGTTGTGAACCCAGCGCGCGCATATACTGTTATTGCAAAATCAACCACAACTACGACTGCACCATTCGTGCGATCACGATGGCAACCAAGAAGCAGTCCCCAGCGGCTGTCAGCGCTGCACCCAAATCTGCCAAGAAAACGTCATCCCCCATTGCCGACGGCTATCTCTTCTTCTACAATGCCGCCTCGGCAATCCTCTGGGCCGCAGTCCTGGGCCGCGTGCTCCTGACGAACTACCTGCAGGGCCCCGAATTTGTCCCGTTGGTTGTTATGGACTTTGCGCGCTGGACACAGACCCTCGCGGGTCTCGAGATCCTCCACGTCGCTATTGGTTAGTAGTAGCTTGTTGCCGGTTCTGTCCAAATTTCGGCATGACTGGCAGATATGCATTTTGTTTGCATCTCAACTGACCGGGTTTTTTTTGTTCCCATCCTCGCCATGCAGGCCTCGTACGAACGTCCCTCATCACCACCGCTATGCAGGTTGGCTCTCGCTACCTCCTTGTCTGGGGTGTCGTCTGGCTCTTCCCTTCGGTCGCCACCAGCCCAGGCTACTCGAGCATGCTTTCCGCCTGGGCCACAACCGAGGTCATCCGCTACACGTACTTTGCTCTGCTGCTGGCCGGCGTTGACGCCCCCGGCCTCGCTTGGCTGCGCTACAGCACCTTCATCGTCCTCTACCCCGTCGGTATTCTGAGCGAGTGCTGGATGATGTGGCTTGCCGCCACTAGCCGCGCCGAGGTCACCCACCCGCTGCTGCCGACCGTATACTACATCATTCTGTTCGTTGTCTACCCGCCTGGATCAGTCCACATGTACTCGCACATGTGGAAGCAGAGGTCCAAGGTTCTGAGCAAGGCCAAGAACCACGAGAAGGCCAACTAGACGGATGTAGGAACAAATGAGCAACGATGCAAGGTGAATTGCGGGGGATATAGAATGTCCACAGGGACAACATAGGCGGGTGCATTTATGGTATCTAAAAGTATACATCCTAGACAAAAAGCTATTTCCTTTAGGGTTGGTTGTAGAGCGATTGTAGCATAAGGAATGTCATGCGACTCTTTGACACTGACGAGTGTGCCCAACACCTACTATAATTCTATCTTGGCGGGCTCCTCTGCGCTAGACTCATACCAGTCGTTCTTTGCCCAAGAAGTAATGAGCTCAGCCGCATCTGTCTTGAGCTTTTCAAATCCAGGGTTCTGAGGCTTTTCAAACATTGCTGTACATGCCACATGGTTAGATTATTACCAGCAGGAATGCAAGACGCTTGACGACGAGATAGACTTACACGTATGAGCCAAAGTCTCATCGGTGGCCATGTCGTTGATAGCCTCCCGCCATTCGCCTGCATTCGCCGACGACTTGGTGGGTAGATTGCAGAACGTTCTCTGGTTTCCCAGCACTGTACCAACCATGGACACTTGCTTTGGTGCTGCGGCTTTCCCGAGGCGAGTGTATAAGTTGGCGAAACCAATACCCAGGTCGCTCTTGGTCCGGGACATGTACGCCACGCGCCGTCGCAGCTCCTCACCCCGTGCCAGGCATCCCACAAAGGCAAGATGCGATGACGCCCAGGACCAGCCTTCGCTGATCTGCTCACGTTTCATGTAAGCGGCAGCTCCTCCGGCGGCGATGGCCGCCCCCGCGCCTGCGATCATGGCCATCTTGCCCCACTGGCCCCATGCGCCACCGTCGTTCCCCTTCTGATTCTTGTCCTGTGAGGCCGTCGCGGGAGGTGCAGCCATCGGCAGCGCCTCCGCCTGCCTCTTGCCGTCTGCGCTGCGCGCCTTGTCCCCAGCCGCAGCGGCCGCACCGCCTCCCCATAGCGCACCTGAAAGCCCACTTATCTGGCCCAACACAGCAGACGCCTGGTTGTAATGACCTTCTGCGCCGTGCGCGACAACCCCAGGCGATATGCCCAGGAAAGGTGTGTCAAATGCCAGCAAGCCCTGGATGTAGGGAAACATTAGCGAGGTGAGCGACGGCGACGTGGGCCTCTTGGCGGCAGCAGCAGCGGCGGCCTCGGCGTCAAAGGCCTGATCATCTGCGCTACCGGGCGCCGGAATGGGCTTCTCGCTGGTCAGGGCCATGATTGTCTCGGCGGCGACGATGCCGCCCATGCTGTGGCCGATCAGCACGGTACGGACCGAGGGGTCGACAGTGGGCGAGGGCGTGCCGGCGTCGACCTCGATGTCGATGACCTTCTCCAGCAGCCAGTCGCGGAAACGGGCGACGCACTCGGCCAGATCGCCGCGCGTATCGTACTTTGGGTAAATGACGACGCGAACATCGATCTTGGGCAGCTGCGCGGCCACCAGCTGGCGTAGCTGCTCGGTGAAGCCGTCGCTCGGCCGGCCAAAGGTGTCATCACCCCCCTTGAAGCCGTGGATGAAGCAGAGTAGCAGTGTCTTCTTCATCTTGGCTCCCCATTGAGCGATGGTAATTGCGCGTCCGCGGCGGGTGGAGAGATGGGCGTTGTTCGCATGTGAAACATTGTCATCCAATTAACCGTTGGTACCTTGGTCGTTGCCGCCTTTTTTGCTAAGTTTATCACGTGCTTACTCAATTTAACCAAACTTGGTGCCTGGCTCTAGAAATGTCTCAAAGTTGCTGTATAATACCTACCTACCTACCTAACAAAGGAATTATTGATGTCCATCTAGTTCAGCCTTGCACTCGCAAGGGCGTCCTGTAACCAAAACACCACTTCCTCAACAATGAACCTGGTTATCCATCATGCCTAGTAGAGAGATATGCTGTTCATCTCACGCCGAATGCTACCTACCTACCTACCTAGGAAGTCTTCTTCCTAAAACTACAATAAGTCTACATACCTGCTACTTATTATGGTACAGAGCCAAGGCAGGTAGGTAGTAATTTGTTGTCGTATTGCACAAGTACATGAATCGCTGACACACTCAACCGCCTACCCCGCACTGACGCAAACTTGACTCGTAGCGCCAGAAACGGCACCGGCTTTTGTTGATTGACATTAACGACAGGGAATCCTCGCCCCATTGACTGGCAGTCTGCAAAAGCAGACGGGGGAGACTGACCCTTCAACTATCGAGTTTGGCAATGGTAAAGTCAGCAGTATAGTACGTTAGGTACTCGGGTAGCTTAGTAGAAATTTTTGGCAGATCATTATCTCACTACAGTTAACAGCTAGATGATTTTGCAGAGCCGTTCCACGTCCCCCTACATTGAGGACTCACTCGTCTTTTTTTCCCCTTTCTCTCTCTCTCTCTCTCTCTCTCGGAAAATTACCAGATCGTCGTCTAGCGATCTGAATTGAACCCGCGCACCTAGCCACATCCCTGTCATGTTCCCACATAATATTGACGGTCGGTAGGCTACTGTTGACTAGACTCGAAACATGCGTAGACGGACGTATCCAGCTTTCCAAAACTTGCACGAATGACTACGTCGAACCAGGCTCTTGCATTTATGGTGATACGTTATTTTCGTGGCTTGATATTCCAATCGCGGTATCTGATCGAAATACCTGCTTGCACCACCACGCCGCGACTGTTCAACCCTTTCCCTCTGTTAGCCAGCTAATACCAGTCGCCGCCCGCGTTGAGACGACCGGCACAGGCCTCACGCGCCTATACCTAAATAAAAGACTTCCGCTCGACGACAAGACACTTCTGCAACCGATCTGGCCAACCTCCGCATGCTATAAGAGTGCTTTGATACGCGCCCTGCAGTCGAACAACGAGGCTGGGCTTTGCCCTCACCCTCCCGCCTCCCTCAGCTTTGTTTCGCGTCAAAGCAGGGATTGTCGGACCCGGAAGGGGACATGACATGGACAAGTCTTTGCTCATGTCAAAGGCGGGACCACTAGATGGAGATGTGGCTGTCATGGATGCAGAAGACGAGGCGCGACCTGGAGGAAGGAGCGGGACGCGGGCGCGAGATGCTATGGAGGGAATGGCGGCAGAGCCCTCACCACTGACCAAGACCACCAGATCCTTCTCGGACGGCGACGGCACGCCCGGCCGCCCAAAGCTGTCCCCATCCCCACTCATACTCGAAACCGACCGTCGAATGTCCAAGGACGACAGCGCGATCCGCAACACTGTGCCGGCCGCCCCGGTAACACCAAGCAGACCAGACTTTGTCCAGCGCGGGAGCATTCTTTCATCCTCTTTACACATGTCACAACAGGCAACAGGCACCGCGGCGGCGGGCGGGCGCGCCGCCGGCTTTGCCACCGACTCGCTACAGTCGCAGCAGCAGGTCAAGCAGCCGCCACTCTCCCCGAAGCTCGACCACTCACACATCTACGCGTCACCGACGAGCGCACTGCCCCGAAGGTCCCGCGGCCTCGACTTTTCCCGCGCCGCCACCAGCCTGCACCATTCCACACTGGCGGAGCAGTCCTCTCCGGACTCTTCGCCTACGCATGGTGGGAGGGGAGCCATGAACATACCAGGCGGCGGATCAAAACGGTTCGGCTCAGGCTTTGGTGCCGCTGAAACATCGACAAATTCGTTGTGGTCCATGATGGGCAACCACGAAAAGATGCACATCTCGAGCTCTGTGGGCAGCACCGCCCACATGGCTGCCTCGGACTCGTCGTCTAGTTCAGATCTGGACGATGATCTAATGGACGAAGACGTACCGGACGAACCCTACGTCACCACTCCCCAGATATCGAGGACGACGATGGTGCCGGGTCTGGGTAGTACTTACTCGCCCAGCGCACCAGGCTTGCATGGGCCCTTGGGAGGATCACCGGCAATGAACAGCTTGCTGTCATTCCAACAGCGCCAACGGCCGCGAAAGCAGCCAAAGAAGAAGCTGCGCGGTCCGATCGGGCTGGGGTTCAACTCCCATACTGGCCACGGTGGGGGCCTTGCTGCTTGCAAGTCGCCTCCAAACTCGTTGGGTCGTGACCCGAATCCGCACTCTCGCCGGGAGAGCATCAGCTGGGCTGCAAACCAGCTGAACCTGTCTGGGAACGAGAGCGACGATAACATGAAGCCTCGCGTGTTGGACAGTATCGAAGGCGCCATGGGTGCGCCGGGTCACGGTGGCCAGAACGAAGTGATACGGCGGGTTGTCCACCGACGAGGGAATTTACTGGTAAGCCTCGGCGTTTTATATTGTTCTTTCTCTAACTTTGAACTGCAAAACATGAGAGCTAACGCTGCTTGAACAGCCCAAAACCAAAGCCTTTGCTCGTATGCGTGCTGCGCTTGCAGAGGAAAATGCGCCCATCGACAACGAGGTACGCCGCGAGGCGGAAGTTGTCAGACAGGTGCGCGACAGCGATGTGGTAGAGCACCCTGCTCGGGCTCCGCCGCCAGCGCTGTCGGTAGCGACTACGGCACTGTCTAGTCCGACCATGGGTGTGATGCATGACGTTGATGAGATGGTAGACGACGCCATGGTAGTCGATACAGGCGCCGTCGTTGGCTCCGTATCAGCCTTGGGTCTCTCCTCGAGCTTTAAGCAGCAGATTATGAAAAATTCCAGAGTCAACAAGAACCTTTGGGATACGTTTTCGGAATCATCGAGTATCGGGGGTGCCGGTGGCACAACGCCACCGCCTCCATCGCTACCCCGCGGCTCTTGCTCAGCCATGAGTGTTAATAACGACGACATGAGCATGGACTCGCCTTCGGCCAACTCCGCCCCGTCTGCGTCCATGATTGCTACCGGTGGCATATTCCCAATGTCCATGACGACCCGGAGCAGCTCCGCCGGCGACACTCCGCAGCAGCCCGGATCCGGCACTATGGGTGCACCGCAACAGATGCCGCCCACGGCGGCAGAGATCACTCGGCGTATCAACAACAAGCGACGACGCGACGACGATTTTGATCCTGTCAGCTTCAAGCGGCGTGCGGTGTCGCCGGGCGTCAGCGCGCACAACTCACCAATAATGCAGAGCCCGCTCCAGCGCGACATTCCGTGGGGCTCACGGCCTGGGAGCAACGGCCATGATCGGGCCGGGGGAAGTGAGAGTGGGGGAAGTCAAGTGGGATCACAGCCGGCGCAGGGGCAGGGCAACCGCCCCGGCGGACCCAAGGGCCGCGTTGGATACCAAGGGATGGTCGACACAAATGACGGCATCACGAAATTGAGTATCGAGTAGTGGTTTCTACTTGTTGCTGGCGGAAACGGAATCGGACAATAACAGTACAATCCTGGCATACGATTTACTAACTAACTTGACTTGAACGGGGGAGGGGGTTACAAATACTCGCGAGAGCGCTTTTATGGGTTTAAATTTTGCTATCGCTTCCCGAGTATCACTTTGCATATATCATTCCCTGGCTGGGCTGCATCACGGATTGGGAATATGGAGTTTCCGGTCTTTACTTCTCACTTGGCATGGCACAGGTCGGTTACGTCCTCCCCTTTTCTGGTACTTTCTTTTCCTTTGTTTTTATTAGTTTTCGTTTTTAATATCCTTGGGGGACCGGAGCAGCCAGTCCGCTTCTACATTTTGGGCATTCCCAAGACAACCCACTTCCCAGTTCATCCATCCGATCATGCTCGTCATTCCATTGCAAAAAGAAAAAAAACACAAAAAAACCCCCTCGTTGTTCTTCCCGCCCATTCTTAACATGTGATGCCATCTATCGGCAAGTTACCTGCCGGGAACGTACTCTCGGCCAAGACCCTACGGGCGGGGTTTCCAAGCTGCCTCCGTGAAAGAAGGCTAAGCTATGTAGGGTTCAATATTCTCGTTGGCTAATGCCGGCCGCGTTACAATGCTGTGAGGAATCGGAGTAGGATTTGGGATTTGGCATGCCCTGAGTGGCCAGAACCCTCTTGTTGATGGAGGGTTACATCGCCTCGTCCTACTTGGGTAATCTCGAACCTGCATCTGTGCTGCTAGGCAAGGTGAATGCAGTATTTTGCCATTGGCTGGCTGCCAATCCATGCCCAATTCCGGGCTCCCCCCTCCCTCCATTCAAGAACGCCCCTGTTCCGGAGGGGCGACGGGAGCCAAGATCTGCGTCACATTGATTTGATCCCCGGCATACAAAGCTTACAGCTCGAAAAAAAAGTGGCTACGGTGGCTGCGGTGCATGTCTTTATGTTCTCAACTTCTCTTTCTCTCTCAGTCTCTCTCTTATGAATCATTGTCCGACGTCTTCCATCGATTTGTTATTCGTTCTTTCCCCCCTGAAACAATCTAGCGAAAATGGAACAACAATTAACTCCACGAAACGACGCAAGTATGCAGCCGAGCGAGGCGTCCAAGTCCAAAAAGCCCCGGCCAGGAGCTAGGGGAGTGAACAAGACCAGGAGTGGATGCCAGACATGCAAGTAAGAAAGAGCTGTGCCGGGCCTGAGTGCGCACGTGTGTTATGGGTGTGGTGGGTGCTGTTTGGAATCGGTGTTTTCCTCTTGATTTAAAAATTCGGCCATCATTTTTTTTCTTTTTCCTGGTCAACCTATCAAAGGAGAAGAGAAAGGAACAAAACGAGATCACTATATATCCCTCACTCACTCACACGGGCACACTCACACAGAAAACGACACCGAAAATGCGACGAACAAAAGCCCTCGTGCCAAAACTGCACCCGAGCAGGCTGGACCTGCGATTTCCTGACCGGACCCCAGAATCCCGAGCCTAAACCCGCCAAGGCTCGTGGTAAGTCGAAAAAGAAACAGCAGCAGCAGGGGCAGTCGAAACAACAACAACAACAACAAACCGCCAGCAGCTCCGCCCTCATCCTGTCCAGCCGAGGGCCAAACAGCTTCATCGCGGACCTGAGCGCCGACGAACTCGTCAAACTGGACCTGTTCGCCAACGTGGCGGTCAAGGCCATGGGTATATCGCTCAACGCCCCGTTCCTGGAGCGCATCATGCTGCGGGCGGCGCAGACGGAGCCGTGCATGCTGCACGCGGCGCTGTCTTGGTCGGGTCTGACGCGGCACGTCTACTGGGTCGGGGACCGGGCGTCGCGCGCCCTGTCGGAGCGGCAGGGGTTCGAGCACTACAACAAGAGCATCCAGATCCTGCGGCGCATGCCACGGAACCGCCGCACCACCGAGCTCGCCATGCTCGCCAGCCACATCTACGGCTCCATCGACTTCAACCTCGGCCTGATGGACCGGCTGGTGACCCACACGCATGCCACGTTGGGCATGGCGCAGGAGATGGGCATCGCCATGGCCGCCGGCGAAGAGTCATCCGAGGACAGTGACTCCATAGTCAGGCTCGCCCGCAAGGTCCACGGAGAGTTTGCCGCGCAGATCCAGGCCTGGAACGAGATGTCGCAGAGCCGCGATCGAGACCGAGGTCTGGTGATCACCGGAGGGGACCCCGAGGTCGGGTCCTTGCAGCGCCTTGCGTTGAACGATGGCGACGAGTCGGATTCGACGCCTTCTCCGAGGCCGAGACAGGCGGTGGTGGTGGAGCTTGAAGATGATGATATTTAAAAGATTGAACAAAAAAGCAACGTGACGTAACCATTTGCCCATGGATGCGACTTTTGTGTTTCAAGATGATGACATGTGACCTTATATATGCCATCGTCGAGCGCTCCTAGTCTATTGTCCGTCCATCTTGTACAACCCACACATCTCATAGCGTCTATTCCCAAGCAGCGACAATGCCATGTACTCACCATGACAGCGTCATCCTCCATCTCCCACCTCCCGCGGAGCGTTAAAAGGTGGTCGCAGTTGGTAAGAGTGAGATTTAAGTAATACCAGCCGTGCTGTTAACTCATGCAAATCCTTGTGTCTCCACACGTATTTTGGCTCGAGGCCCCCCGCGAAGCTGTCCTGCAACAGTAGCGGCTAGTGGCCAACATCTTGCCAATATAGTCCTAATATTCGAAAGGGCCTGATGAATAGTGCGAGAGCCTTCCGGTGGTGTGTAATCACAGCAGGCCGTTGATCTCCATTCGAGGCTCAAGCAGCGGGAATCGCACACCAGACAGTTGAATCAAACATTACCAGCGAATGAATGGTCCAAGTGTCATCGTGCATCAGCGCCTTCCTCCGGGACCCAGAGCGTCTCCAATTTGTCATCCAGCCACTTTGCCATTTCTTCAGCATGTCGCCTGGTCAAGACTGCAGCAGAGGCGCCCACGCTGGTGACTGTAGCGGCAGTGGACGGGGCAGCGCTCAAAACACTGGTCGTTTCCGAGGGCGAGCCTATCGCCGCCGACACCGTAACCTGGGGCGGGCTGCCCGAGCCATCAGCGGCAGGCGCATGCTCCTCTGTCGACTCCGAAGTAGCCGCGGTGCCGGGATCAACGCCGCCGGAAGAAGGACCAATGCAGATGAAGAGCAACGGGCTCTTGAGCGGTCTTATTACCACCACAGCACCGGACAGCTGCACCGTTATGCTCCTCGGCCGTCCCGCACGGGCCAAAGCGACAGACTCTGCGGACGCCGAAGGCGGCAGAGCCCCGACGAGCGCGCTCTCTCCCTTCCTGGCCGACTGGCCATCTTCACCACCCTCGTCCTCCTCTTCTGACCCGTCGTCCTCGTCACTTCCCCGTGCGCGTCGTTGCCCCCCGCGCGGATCCGCAGCTGCGGCGGTCTGTATGGCCCATATCGAGGCGGCCACAGTGCATTGAGTGCGGAGGGTGCTGACGGGCTGCCGAGACGCATACGAGAGCAGCTTCCCCGAGATGGTCGTGATGAGTGCCGAATGGACGTGCGCAGAGAGGTTGGATTGGAGAAAGGACGAGAGGCGTTTGGTGAGTAGGAGCGGCGGCGCGCCCGGCGCGTATGGTTGCGCGGGCATCGGAATTGCGCTTTTATTTGTATCGAGGCTAGGGCTCGGTATTTCTCATATACTCTAGAATGACAGATCGTCGGTACCGACTGGGAATTTTTGAGTTTCCAGAAAAAGAGAACACGGGATGAAGTTGTTGGAGTACTTTGCGGTGGTGGGGAATGGAAACAAAGCAGTAGAAACAGCTTGTTTGTGGCCTTTGCGCGTTTTAGGGGCCGGCCGTGTAGCAGACGTGACGCTCCTGCGGAATGACAACAAATTTCGCGGCTAAAGTCAGGTCGCAGTAGCCAGGTAGCACATCGATACGAGGTTTGTACAAAGATGGCTCGTGATACAGGCGTGTGAAAACAAGTGTTGGCGGGCCTTAGGTGATGTCGTGGCTTAATTGGAGTTATAAGGTCAATTACGTTCGGAGAGCCAAGGACAGGACTGATCAAAAGGGTCCCAAACTGCTACACTCCACTGGTGGATGCCCCCAAAATGCGGGGGGTTGGCTGCAGGTTTGACCAACTCGAGCCTGTTTAATTGACGATGCTCGCACAATGTGGGGTGGGTCTTTCTTCTTTCAAGCTAATAGACAAAACAAAATTAATCCCCTCAGTATATCAAATCAAGTAGGTCGGCCTCCAGACAACAGCACATGCTCAAATACTACCACTATGCACTCTCTTCCGCTGCAACTACCCTCTCAGCCTTCTTCCATGCCCTGCTCTCCCTAGCCAACAGGTCGTCGTCCAGTGTAACGATCAGCTGGCCATCTGGGTGAGAACTCAGCCAGGCCTCGTGTGCTGCCTTGACCACCTGGTACAGCGAGACTGTACTATCAATCCTGTCAGTCTGAGGGTCGATCGCTATCAGGCTGGCCACTTGTATGCAAAGATCCTTCTCCCTGTAGGGCCCGTGGTAGTCGGTGAGTTCGCTAAACAGCTCGAAGCACTTGTCCGGGCTTGACAGGTCGACATTTTCGAAGCAGCCGTGCTGGCAGGGAGCTGCGCCCCGTTCGCAGTGGAAGCAGCCACAGTCACACACTGGGCATCTGTTGGGCGGCGGGAGTGCGATGCCCGTCATCATATGGTACAGGATGCCACCTACAGCTCGGAGGTCGGAACCTCGAGTGTAATATGAATATTCCTACAAAACGAGCCAACAGAGCATCGATGAGCAGTCTGATGTCAGCGAACAGCCCCCCCCCCCCCCCCCCCCCACCAAGGTACGCAGCCAGGATTGGAAGATGGGTTTTGGTCTACTCACTCTTGGAAATCTGCCAAAATTTCCATCCCTTAGCTCTTCCAGCTGGTCAGACGAGGATTCAGCATCCCCGAGGCGCCTAAAGGCCACCAGGAGCCCATTCGCCCCACGCACATGGGTCGCGGTTTGGGCGTTAGAGAAGTTTCCCAGCTTGACCAGCCCATACGTCTCGGTACCCCTGGGCCTCTGCAAAAAGACATTCTCGGGCGTGATGTTGCAATGCAGTACTGCCAACCAGTCCGCGTCCTGGAACCAGTTGTCCTGCTCGTCGCCGTCATAGTCCATGCCACGCGGCGCTTCGACCGTGGTGCCGACCCCGTCCTCGCGGTAGCCGTCGTGCAGCCAAGCCAGCGCCCTTAGCAGGCTGACCAACACGTGCCAACAAAGCGATGGCGGGATGAACCCCGTGCTGGTCAGCGGCGCCGGCGGCTTCTGGAGCATGGTGTGGAGCGTACCCGCGTCGCAGTAGTCATAGACGAGATATCGACACGGTTGGACGCCTGTACTTCCGTTGGCTTTGACGATTCTGGCGCCCGTGGCCTCCCCCGCGATTGACACGAGGTTCTCGTGGTTTAAAAGTTGCTTGATCAAGTCATTCGCCGGGGTGTCATTGAAGAACTCCATGAACCCCTGTGACGTGCTCTTCTTGTCCAGGCGGCACCCGAGGAGGATTTCACCGTCGCTGGTCCGTTCTACCTCCACGAGTGACTTTGTCGGATCATGGTCGAGGTCGTAATACTTGATGATCCGGAGTTCTTCCGATTTTGTTAGAGTTGATGCCATTGCTGCCGCTGCCGCTGCCGGTCCAGGCCGTCTGTGTTTCGCACCGTTGATAAATTTGTTGATTTGGAAGCGCAATAATTGGCAAGATTCGGCACCTTGTAGAGCCAACCGATTGAGTTGGTGAGACTTCGAGTGGAGTGGGAAGTTGCTACCACCTTATGTTGTCCTCGCGTCTCATTGTAACCGTCGCTTGGAATTCTCTTGGTGTTGAGGCGCTGCTCTCCCTTCACACAGGGCGACGAGGTCCAACATTCCGCCGCTTCGGGGCAGCGGAACCGCCGCCACACATTCCCCTTGCATTTTCGCAGGAATTTTGCCGTCAAAAATGTCATTGCATAGATCTGCTTTACTCCCGTCGTGGTCAGATGGTAGGGAGAAAGACAGTGATGCTTACAGGGCCCCTAAGGGATACCCGTTACTCGGGCTAGCAGAGCTCAATGCCACGGCTGCTTTCCATGGTTCAAGTGGTCCGGTACTACTTTATGGCCCCCTAAAGCTGCGTGCGGCTTATTAAAGCAACAATAAATCGGGCTTTACAGAAACACCAAAAGTACGTCAATAGCACAAATAAACAAGTAAAACAATAACAAAAGATGGCGTTAATCTAATCGGGTATATTTATATATAGTCACAATGTAGATCTTGCACACCTCCATTGCTGATCAAGTCTCTGTTAAGGGTACATGTCGTTTTTACTTGTCGGCAAGGCTTCTCAAAGGAAGCAAGGAATCTAATAATAATACACTGAAGGGAGTGGGCCGACGTTGTTGTGAAGGATCCCGGTCGACAATGCCCAGTTAAACAAGGCGAATGTTGTAGTTGAGGTTTCGTCTAGATCCGCTTAGTCGGCAGTCGCGCTGCGCCACCGGAGCCGGCCGACTTGAGCAGCTGCCGCTGGATGAGCGAGACAGTCGACTTGGACACGTGAAGTCGGTGCGACAGCACCAGTGACCCCGTAAGCAGGGCCAGCGCGCCAGCCTGGTGGGTGGCGGCAAGGTGGGTAGGGACCATGTAGATGAGCGTGGTGATGCCGAGCGCCACCTGAATGAGGGCCAGGTGCAGCACTCCCATGCTCCCCTTCCTGGCCGAGGTGGGCAGCACCGCACCGAGGCGGCGCGACCAGACGAACATGGCGACGACGGCGCAGAAGGTGGTCATGGCGAGGGCACGGTGGTCCAGCTGCACCAAGCTCGGGTTCTCGAGCATGTTGCGCCACCAGAGATCGGATCCGTCCTCCTTCCTCGAGTAGAACTTGTCAAACAGCTCAGTCATCGGCGGGGTCAGGCCGACGCCCATCTTGGGGAACTCGTTGTAAATAAGCCCCGCATCCAGGCCAGCTACCAAAGCCCCCGACATGGCGGTGGTGAAGACCAACGCGGTCATTGCCAAGACGTAGCGGCGGAAGGGGGTGATGGCGGCGTTCTTGAGTTGGGAGAAAAGCTTGGTGGCAGCTGTCGGGTCTGCCACTAGGCGGCGCGTGCGGAGGACCGAAAGCCCGGAGAGCAGCATGGCCGAATAGCAGAGGAAAGCAGTCCCAAGGTGTGTAGTCAAGCGGTACTGTGAGACGCGGGGGTGGGAACCAGGGGCAAACAGGTCGTCTTTCAGACCCGACTTGACCATCCACCAACCGATGAATCCCTGGAAACCAATAAGAGCGCTGATGCCGACCAAATTGAAGGCCATCTTGCGGGTAACCTGCTTCCGGGCGATGAAGTATACAGTCGGCAGCACAAATGTGAGACCGATGAAGCGGCCCCAGAGACGGTGCGTCCACTCCATGTAGTAGATCTTCTTGAACTCGTCGAGCGTCATGTGCGGGTTGAGCAAGGCGAACTCGGGAGAGGCGCGGTACTTGGAGAACTCTGATTCCCAATCTTCGGCATTGCGAGGAGGTAGAGACCCGGTGACGGGCCGCCATTCGGTTATGCTCAATCTAGTTTGAAAGAAGTATGGTGTGAGTTAAAGGACACAATATAGACAAGATGATCCGTGGGCCTGGCCGATGGCGCAAAAGCACGGAAAGCAAAGCAAGGTAGAAAGAGCTTACCCAGACTCTGTCAGGCGCGTCAAGCCACCAAAGATGACAATGCCAAAGACGCTGACAGCACTGCCTATGAGCCAGTATCCTACAGCCTTGGAGTTCGTCTCAGGGAACGAGCTAGACCGTGCTCCTGCACCCGCTTCCGAAGAGGCTTCGGCCGTGGCGGCCTCAACGGCCGTGGCTGTAGATCCGGAAGATGACTTGGTCCCTGACCTGAAAAAGGTCCTGCTTCCCCCGACCAGCCATTTTGTCCTTGCGTTGTTTCCTGTGCTAGTCGAGGTCGAGGTCTGGTTGCGCGAGAGCGCAGGGGATCGTATGACCTGTCGGGCGACCTGCGATGCCTTGAGCGGTTGCGTGTGGAGGCATTGACGGCACACAAAGGCTGGGGAAGATAGCCTCCCCAGCGTTCGAGGTATTCCAATCCTATACAAGGACATGACTGATCGTGTGTTTCCTACAATCGCATGGCCTGTAAAGTGTATGCGGTTGGTTACATGGATACGGTACAAATAAAAAGCAGACCGAGAGCTCCCAATCGCCGAAAAGATTCAGAGTGACACATACGGGCGGCTCGATCGATCTCTAGACTTTTAAAGTGGGTCCATGACAAACAAATTCCCGTTCATCGAACCAGCCAAGGCCGGCCATGTCATCTAGGTACAAATGAGAGAACCAATGCTTAACAGGCAAATAAATGTTGTGAATACTTACCTGAGTATGGTAGACTCGGAATAACAAAACTGGCTGCGTCTTATTCCCAATTGACCGCGCAAACTTGGGGTGGTAAAGCGCCATAGAAAACGGCCTTTACGAAGCTCAAATTGCGTGTGCACACATGCCGGGGCTACGGGATTTGGTGTGCGCCCCATTGCCCAATGACAGTGCATATGTTTGACTAGAGTTACGTACCCCAGGCTACAACGATTGGTACTTACAAGTACAGTGCCCGTCAAAAATTAACGCAACGATTGCAAAATCCCACCAAAACACACGGTTTTCAACCACCGATAATCCCGTTAATCAACATTTCAAATCCATAATAGTTTATATAGTATTAATTAAAAAGGATCGGAGTCTTTACTTGTTTAGCTATTGTTTCTAATAATATTAGTCGCAGACGCGAATTTGGATTAAATGATAAAAAATTGACAAAATTCCGTTATGGTGGGTGGATTATAGCGCATTTACAGTGGATACGGTTTTTTTCAAATTTCCAATCTTTTATTTTAAACCTCTGTAATAAACGCCAGCGATTTTTCGTAAAGGAAAATGTAGATATATATTATATTGTATAAACTTATATAAATTGCCAAGATAAAAAGCTGCGCCTTTTGTGTTTTGCTTGACAGAGTTGCAGCTTTGTAAATATAATGACTTTTGGTAGGAATATGAATTCGTTGCGTTAATTTTGGACGGGCACTGTACCTGAAAATTAAGGATTCGTACCTACTACCTACGTTGAGTCAACACTATTGATGAGTTACGTGAAGATTTATTTCTGTCTTTCTTTATTTTTTTTTCAACTGTCAAGCAAAGAAAGTGAGGAATAAAAAAGAGGTATATCAATTAGAAATAAAAGATGCGAAAGATCGCTTGTAGAACCTTTCCCCGAAAATATATAGAACCGAAATACTACACAAGCCAAAAAGACCCCATTTTTGTACCCGGGCCCAACCAGTTCCGACCAAACATGTAATAAACCAAATCAAAACACTCTCCAGGATATTTCCCCATTCGTATTTCACCAGCAACACCCTTGCGCCCAAATGCACCTCGGAACAGAGCCACCATTGCTATACTATACAACTTAGGCGACCTGGCTGTCGGGGTTCTCACCCTGAACCTTCTTCTTGGCGCCAGTGAAAATTTCCTTCCATGTCCTCTTTGTCTTAGGCTCCCTCACATAAAGGGGTTTGTGCTCCTCGTGGACATCGTGTTCATGCTCGTAGTCGACGTGTACAAACGCACGCTCGACATCACCTAGTCCTTCCATCTTGCGCTGAAGTGACTGAGCCACATCATGCGATATCCTCAGGGGCGTCTCGTCGTCCATGACAACATCAACCTCGACATAGTAGCGCTGACCGGCATGGTACGCACGACAAGTGTCAACCTTGAGGATTTGCTCGTCGTGCGTCATGGCCATGTAAATGAGCTTGGAGATAAACTCGCGAGGAGCCGACTTGCCAACCAGGAGCCACACCTGCTCAAAGGCGTTGGTCACCCACGAAAAGAGGATGATAAGAGCGATGAGGATGGCACCGATGGGGTCAAGGTACCAGACAAACTTCTCTCCAGCGACGGCCATGATCAGACCAAACGAGTTGACTGCGATGTCATTGCGGTGATCAATCTGCCAAAGGGTGCACAATGATCAGCACTAGTACAAGGATATCACTGTCGAAGCCCCGGCGAATCGTTCACGGTGATGGCAGCGCCACGTCAAGGTATTTGGGAACTTACGTAGAAGACGTGGACAGAAGGATACTTTCTGTAGAACAAGCAAAAGACCATCAAGCTGCCCTTGGCAAAAATGGCGACGCCGACGAAGACGATGGGAATTATGTGAAGCTCGCCGCTCTCGTGTCCGCCTGCACCTAGGTTGCGACCCGACTCGACCTTTGACGACGATGCATGTTAGCTCAACTTTGCTATCTTATGTCTGCCACCTCGACGGGATAAGACATAGCACAACATCACGTTTCACATACCAGAAGCTGGATTGCGACTGTTGTCATCAGTGCGCAGAATAGGATAACTCCAATCGTCTCGATGCGTGTGCGACCCTGCATTGTACCGTGTCAGCAACGGGGACAATTGGGATGAGGTTCGGATGTTGCCCATCTCATATCATCGAGGTCGTAATTAGGTGCCTGACTAAAATAAACGACATACCACAGGGTACTTGTAAATGCTCGGCCTTGCAGCCATCCTCGAGGTCACAAGCATAACGAATGAAGACACAAGGTCCATCTGGTGTCCGAAAGTCAGTAAGGTTATTTCCCCGATATTTCTCTCCGTTTTTGGGACGGAACGATAAGGTAACTTACGAATGCATCAGCTGCCGTCGCGAAAAGCTGCAATTATACAAATGACAGTGAGTTAGTGACCATGTGCACCTAAAGCGTGAAGCAGACAATTTGTGGACTTACAGCCAATGATCCAGTAGAGATGGCAGCATAGAGCTGGATGATAAAGAGACAAAAGTTGACTACGAACGAGGCATTGACAGCGAACTTGATCTTGGGTGCCACACGGGCATCCTCTTCGATGGCGTTCTGCTCTTCATCATCCACTCCTAGGAACTGGTCAATAAGCTGGTTTTGCCGGGTGTAGAACTTTTTGAGTTTCTTCTTGTTGCCCTTGGGGTGGTCAATCTTCATCTGCTTTTTCGAAACATTTGCACGACGGTGTTGACCAAAGTTCAACGGGTCGGCAGAGATGCCCGACGTCTCGGCGCGCGTGGCGTTCTGGACTTCCGAGGCTTCCACTGACGATGTGTCGGCCGTGGCTAACTCCTTCTTCTCCCTGACCGCCGACGACTCTATGTTGGTGGCGGGTTGGGCTGATGAACCCACGGTTGCTCCAGCTCCATTCTCAGGTAAGGAGACTACTCAGAGTATGGTGGGCCCGGTTAGCAGGATTATTCTTTGACAGTGGGTGGCTGTGCTGCTGCTAAACGGAAACTCGATTGTTCTTGTTCGTGTGCTGTGTCCTATTTGTCACGACCAAGGCACCCTGGTAATAGGAAGATTGCGAGGAAGACCTCGACAATGGGTTCATGCGAAGTTCCAGGAATCAAGTAAGTGACCGACACGGTGAGGCCAGACTAGCAAATACCCGTCCTCACTTGAGCGACCGATGGGGCTTGTGTAAGTCTGGATGGCCGGCCACAAAGGAGCCATCTCTGACGCGGCAACGACAATAAAAGAACGGATGACAGCTGGGGCCGCCAGGGCGAAACGCACCCAAGCCTCAACGATTCGAATAAAGTGATTATTCGCAAGTATAACAGCGGTTGCAGCTGTGAGTGCTCAAAACAGCACATTCAACCGTGCAACAAACCGAAAACAGTCTGAGATATTGAACAAAATAAAGGTATAAAAAACAAAAATAAGCAGAAAATAAAACTTACCCGGGGCTGAGCTGGAAGGTTTTCCCGATTCCCGATCCGACATCTTGGCTGAGGCAGTGTTTTTTCACTTTGGCTCACTTTGTACAGTATGGGCAATAGATCTGGGCTTGGCTGAGGGATCTGATTCGATCTAATCCAACCTTATGGCGTCTCGGGCATGTATCGGCAAGGGGAGAAAGTGTAATCAATAGAAAAGGGCCTGTTATCTCGGTCGACGAGTATTTGTTGATCAAATCAACTGACCAAATGGGGTTGTAGAAACGAAGAGAACATGCGTTGGTAAGACGATAGGTAAAGAAAAGGCAAGTTAAAGGAGGCAGAAGTCGACCAGATCAGCATGTAGAAAGGATGGGACTCTACTTCCCTTTGAACTAGAACTGACAGGCCTCCAATCTGGGCGGTCCATGGAAAATTTCTCCCTGACGGCATCCATTCCGATCATCAATTACTGTCACGCAGGGCTAAAATCCGTTGGCATTATCTCCCCTCTCTCTATCGGGAAATGCCTAGACCTCTAAAAAGAAACCAGAAAGCCTTCCCTGGAGGCGAACGACTGGGGCTCGGTGACTCCTGGTTGGGGCCTTACAAAACACGCTTTCGTCAAACGCAGGGGAGATCTGCCATTCCCTTTTCGTTAAAGTCGAGCCGATCGGAGGCGGCCAGGGTGGGAGTGAAATCGGGGTAGGCAGCAAATGGTTGGCTCCCCCAATCAACGGTCTCTTGGCAGCGCTACATTCTGTTTGTGGGAGTTGCGACAATAATCAATACTCAGCACACCGACTTGGCGGCTTTTGACAACGTATTTACCTCCTGTGTTCAGTGAAAACATCATGTTTTATTATGGCCAGAAAAAATAAGTCCCCACGCGCAGAAGCACCGAGAACGAGGTTTTGGTACCGTAGGGCTTTCTATGCATCTCAAATCCGTCTCTATTTGCTACCATGCAATGCACCAAGAAGATCAAACAACGTAATCCAAAGTCGAGAAGAAACCAGTAGACGGAAGGAGGAACCGACCCTATAAGTGCAGGATTATTGCCATAAAGTAGGTGGTTAGGTAGTTACAGTAGCCTGGCAAGCCTGGGGCCGCTCCCCAGCTCTCTTACCCAAAGTGCCAGCCTACCACCTTACCTTATTTACTGTGGGTGGAGATTTGATGAGCAAGACTCCACCTCGACTACTCCGTAATGTCATGTCAATGCTCCATCGTAGAAACAAACTCTCAAGGTCTGATCACAGGACGGAGTAGGCAGTTTTCGTTCGAGGGCATCGAGACAGCAGAATCTGATTCTTGCCCAGCCAGCCAAGATACTAAATTTACACATGCAAGTAAGTACCTGTGTACTTGGAGCAAAAGCAAGTGTGCGAGTCTTCCTGTCTGTCTTGAGCTTATCAGCACTATTTTCAGAGACATTTTAACAATTTGAGGTATTATTTGCCATTTTCAAGTCAGCTGGTGTCTTGACAAGAAGGACCTTCCTAGTAAAGTGCAGCACCAGTTATGAGCTGGCAATGCGGGGGTAGTATGCACGTGCAGCCCGGATTCTTTGCATTCGTCTCTTGACATGAAAACATGAAAATCACTCTTTGCACATTGCGTGACCGCTCCTTTGAAATTGAGCGTGGCGATGATTGTAACCAGGATCAGCGGCTGTTGCACTGCAAGAATACCACATAGGACTTTCGAAAAAACGGATGCCTCCCAACCATAGCCGAGATTATCAACTTCAAAGAAGAGGTCACAGCACAGTTTGTTGGTGGAAATAATAAGGATTTGGGGTTCAAGCAGGTGCAAGCGAAAGCAGTGCGTCGTGTCTTTACCATGGTCTGGTTGGAGGGGTCCAGTGGATTGATTGTTCATATCACCCCATGGGCTGTCCTGCCAAGGCAGGCTGGATCTCAAGTTCTCAAATGGCATCAATAACAAGCGATGCCCACAACCCGACTAGAAGTCTCAAATCTTGGGACAGACAAAGCTTTTTTTTTTTTTTTCGGAATGTTGCAAACTTGATCCGTGTTAACCGCCAACAGGGGTGGGTGGGTTTTGACTGGATCTTTGTGCTAGAAATTCGCTTCAGGTACGTACCTTAGTAAATTTAACTAGCTCTTCTAGAATTGTTTATCACGGTTTCGAGATGCATGGTGGGACAGGAGTTTTTATCCAGCCGCTCAGCCTTGGCTGCGACAGGGAGTCAAGCGACCGACCTTGACAGAGGTAAGGTTAGGTGGTAGGCAGGTGTACTAGTTCGCAGGTGTACTAATTAATTATGTACCTACCTAGCTACGAAGTACCTAGGTAAGCAAGGCGAGGTAAAAACAAGCTGTCGGTAGCACCTGCTCAGAACATGCCATCCCTGCCGTGAAAGCTTTATAGTGGGTTAGCTATCCATGAGCTTACATACTGCGTAATATTCCTATTGGGCAGCACAGGCCTGAGCAGTTTCGGAATTGGCAGTACCCGTGCGGGAAGCAGCAGGGCAGACAGGCACAAGTTTTGGTTGTGACAACGCCAAGTGAAATTGTATGTTTGATGGCCTAGCAGTGGCCATAAGCAATGCTCGAATATCCCTTCCCAATTCGGTCAAGAAACGACGATAGGGCAAGTCTTTTTCGTGGTGGATTCGGTTTCTCAATCTTGTACTTCGCTGCAAGCTCCTTTCTCCTCATTATCAATCTATCAAATGCCCACTCATAATCCCGTTTGTATCACCGTGCCCACTCCCCGCGTCTTGGAATTTGCTGCACTCCAGATTCATTGAGCTTGTCTCGGACGCAGGCCCGACGTTCGGGCGCTAGTCTGTGGCATGATGCTATGAGCAATGACAAGAGAGCTTGTATGTCCAAGCTCCCATGGACAAAAACGCTTAACTCGACAACCTTGATGTGTTGCTTGGCGGTGCAGCAGCCTAATCGTTCCAGATGGCGTGAGGGAGATTAAAATAATTTGTCATGTTTGTGCCGCTGCTATAGTTGCTACCATCATACCTATGCGGTAATTACAGTAATTACTCGCCTACCAGATATTGTCAATCAGCAACTGCCAATCGGGAAGGAAGATGCGAATCAAGTCGGAAGAAACGGCATTTGATATTACACATAGAATTGTTTTGAACCCGCTACCGGCAGTCAGTATTGAATTAAATCTCTGTTGTTTTGGAGAATCCTTGACAGGATGTTGCAGCCGCTGAGGGTCGTTCTATGGCGAGTGGGCTGCGTTGCTAGTATAGCAGTAAGAAGTACATACGGATACCTAGGCTAACCGTATTTGTTCAGGCTGGAGCATTCGAACAAAGTAAGGTATCCATCGCGCACCTCGGGAGGTTGACTTACACCTACCCACCTGGTAGTTGCGGAAAGAAAAAAGAAGCTTACTTTCCTTAGTACGGTATGGATTAGCAGGGTGCCTGCGCCTCGCCTGACCTACAAGGGAACGGCCTGTTTCATCGAGTGGGTCAGCCCCGCAGAATTTCAAACATAAGCTCGATGAATGGACAATTCGTCAGACTAGGCGCACTCAAGACCTGTCGGCATTTGTATTCTTACCCGCCTTGCCACCAACCCGGCCAGTTGAGACCGCAAATTAACCACGGTAAATAAGTACCTAGGTAGTATTGTGCTGTACACCCTAGTCTAGTTCTACAAGTGGCTTTTTTTTTTTTTTTTTTTTTTTTTTTTTTACGGGGCCGCGATTCGATTTTACATTAACGACCGCACATTTTGACTCGATAAAGACCTGTCATTGTTTCCGACTGGAGACGCCATAACCGGGCTGATACCCGGAACGGGGGATTCTTTTTTGTTTTCTTAATTCTCCTCGTCGATTCCATTCCCAGCCGGGGCCTCCCAGTGGACGAAAAATCGCCGAGGCAAGCTCAGGGTGCTAAGGCACCTAAGTAATTAAAGAGTAACCAAGGTAAGTTTTGGTTGCAGCACTGAAGAGAGAAGCAGCAGGCAAAGAGGCGAGACGACGAAACAAAACTGGCGCACGGCCACAGACGTCTGAGTCTGAGGTGGCTTGTACTTCATACCTCCTTACTGTCGGGCACTCAATCGACAACTGTATTGGTACCGGTGAAGCGCCAAGATTCTAGGGTCGACTAGACTTACCTTGCCTTTGATCCCTTCACTTCCATTTTCTTTCTTTCCATTTTTAACAAACAAGAGATTGGATAACAATACCAAAACAGGTACATACAGAAACCTAGGTGGTCATGCATGCTCATCGCAGCTCACTCACTCACTCACTCACCACAGCCGAAAGCGTGCTTGCGCCACCAGGGTTTGTGCTAGATCTGACCTGACCTGACCAGATCAAATCAGATCAGACCAGACCAGACCAGACAGACCAGACCTGCACGGTGAAAGCAAACGGATTACCTCATGGGCCAGGGCATGCAATATTCACTGTACCTAAGGTAACTACCTAACGTACAGGAGACTAGTGTAGTTCTAGTCGATTTCATCCAAAACCTTTCTGGGGCTCTGTTTCCCATGTCCCCTTTCAGCCACCAGGGTCCTGGTCCATGATGCTGGTCTCAAAAGACAAACTGACTACCCCGCCAAGACATCTGCGAACTGGGATTATTAGAGATCGGCCGGTTCTTTTCTTGCTGCGCAGTCTCACAATTGTGAGGCATTGATGGACTGTGGATGTATCCCGTGGATCCGTCAAACAATGTATTCAGCTAATTCTCCACCGTCCCGCCCGTCGTCCACCTGCCAGCCTGTCTCTTCTCGTCTTCGTCACACCATTCTCTGCCTATCTCCCGTTTGCCCATTCATCAGCCGCCTGTAGTTTGGATCTTGTTATTTACTTCCTTTTTCGTTTTATTTATTTTTATTCTCCTTTTATATATTTTCTTTTTTATCTTTTGTCTTTCTCTCCACATTTATTGCTGCTGCTGTATATTCCCCGAGCCGCACCCTTGCCCCATCATCCCCTGTATCCTTTCTCCAAAAGGTTGCAGCAGGCCTCGACTCGCCTTTGCTGGGCTTTCTTCTTGATCGCTGCAACAGCGATCCATTGAACCACAATCACTTATCCCCTTGCTGCTCTGGTTCCGGCCGGCTCGAACGCGCCTGGATACGTTCCCAGCCCAGTATTCCCGATCGCGGATAATCTTGCCTCTTGCCCTCCCCGCTGGTGATGATATCTTGTCCCGTAACGGCAGGGCCCTATTAAAAGTGAAAAGTTCCCCGGCAGCCTTGGCGCCACCATAATAAACCTTTATCACTGGGATGATCAATGCTTGGGCACCCATGATTTATTGCAGTGTTTTCTGTGTTTCCTTTTTTTCCCCTTCTTGATTCTTATTTATCTTTATTTGTTCTTCACTGCTTCCCTTTTTTTGTTTTGGTTCTTTCTGTTCTTCCTATCCTTTCACCCTTTTCTCCTTTTTTTAACCTTCGCTTCTTTCGACGTCCGTGGCGTCTCTTTTTTCCTTTCGACATTCGAGACTGCCGGACAGTCTCATTCCCTTCTATTCGCTTTACTATTTTCCTCGCTGCCACCCGCTCTTGAGCGGCTGTGCTTTCTCGATCGAAAATGGAAGGCATGAAGGAGCCCAAGCCGCAATGCGGAGGAAATAAGGAAAAGGGCGAGTATGACTTGCCACTGCACGTAGCTGCCCTTTGTGAGTTCCCTTACACTTTCAGTTGATGTTCTTTGTCTATCTACCTCTATCTTACTTGGCCTTACTAACCATTAAAAAGTCTTGGTTATGGCTGCTTCAATCTTTGGTAAGTAGCATGCGAAATGCGCAGGCACCCGGGTTCTCGAGAATAGAACAAGACGAACTACTTTGCCTTCGTCCCTGGCCCGCCAAGCTGACCATATATTTGCGATTAAGGATGTGGTTTCCCCGTCGTCGCCAAGAAGGTCAAGTGGATGAAGATCCCACCCAAGGTCTTCTTCGCCTGCAAACACTTTGGAACTGGCGTGCTCATCGCAACAGCATTCGTCCATGTACGTCTCTTCGGCCGTCAAGTTGGTCCACTTTAACAACGATCAAATAACTAACATCAACTTTAGCTCCTCCCAACTGCTTTCCAGAGCTTGAACAACCCATGCCTTCCCGACTTGTTCACGGAGAACTACCCGCCGATGCCTGGTGTTATCATGATGGGCTCCATGTTCGCCCTGTTTGTTGTTGAGATGTGGATCAACTCGAAATTGGGAGGCCACTCGCACGGTGGTGTAATGGGTTACGAAGAACACGACTCTCACGCCCACGCCCATGGCCCCATGGTCGCCGCAGCACCTCCCCCGCGACCTCCCCGATACAACGCATCCAGCTTCGAGGCAGACGACATTGAGTTTGAGAAGAGGATGGCGCAGCAAATGTATGAGCAGGAGGCCAAGATCAACCCCTTCGCCGACCCCGGTGCCCGCCGTCAGAACCCCAACGAGCCGCCGAATGTGGGTGACTCTGAGATGCCTGCGTGGTTCGTCGTCTTTTACGAGCAGTATGTCCGCCAGAGGTTGGAGATGATGAACATGATCCGGGCAAGCGAGCGTGCGCAGGGCCAGAACACTCTTGCTGCCCCTGTGGGGGAGAAGGGTCCCAACAACGCGGTTGCGGTTCAGGACTCTCCTTTCATTGACGAGGAGGGCCAGCAAGTCGACCCCGCCGTCTACCGCAAGATGTCGCTCAACATCACCATGTTGGAGGGTGGTATCCTGTTCCACTCCGTCTTCGTTGGTATCACCATCTCCCTCACCATCGACGGCTTCATTATCCTGGTCATTGCCATCCTGTTCCACCAGATGTTCGAGGGTCTGGGTCTTGGCTCCCGTATCGCTGCCGTCCCATACCCGAAGAACAGCATACGTCCTTGGCTCCTGATTGTCGCCTTCGGCACCACTGCCCCCATCGGCCAGGCCATTGGTCTCGCTGTCCGTGATTCGTATGACCCTGACAGCGCGATCGGTCTGATCACAGTGGGTGTTTTCAACGCCATGTAAGTATACCCTATACCCTGGTGACAAGGTCATTATGTAGGGGAGCAATTGACACTGACTTGGAACCGTTGCATAGCTCATCCGGTTTGCTCATTTACGCCGCCCTCGTCGATCTGCTTGCAGAGGACTTCCTGTCGGAAGAGGCCCAGAAGACCCTGACCAAGAGCTTGAGGATCCAGGCCTTCAGCTGGGTTCTACTTGGAGGTGAGCACTTCCAGCATTCTGACCTTTGACTTTTGGTGACAAAGTCGTTTCTGACCTTGTATGTAAATATTCAGCTGCTGGCATGTCAATCGTCGGTGCCTTTGCTTAAACGATTTAATCTCAATGCGCACCGGATATCCGACTCGACCCGACGAGAAATCTTAACAACATCGAGTCGGCCCAAAGCTCTCGACGCTTATCTTTTGTCTGGTCATACAAACGTATGGCCAAGCAAAACTTGTACGATAGACAGAACGGCTCACCACCGGATACAGCACCACTGAAGAATCTCGCCGAGCCCGAGACACGTTCGTTACGATATCAGAGATCGATCCCTCGCCAGTCGCCCGTAGTAGCCACGATCGATAGTACGGGAACATTGATGCAAGGAGTATAGCCGCTCCGGATGAAGGGTCGATTCGTGGGAATGGCTAGCGAGGAACTTACACTCTTTTAATTCTTCATTTCTACCTTGCAAAGAAATTTGGCTCAGATTTCCCCTTCAATTTTCTTCATTCTGTATATCAGTTTGCCGCGGGAATATTGGGGCTTTTTCTTTTTTTATTTTCCTTTTTTTCCAGACGAGATACCCCAGAATCTTACAGTCCTTATATATACCCACCGAACCTGGGAGCCTGGAATCTTTTTTACACCTTGTTTATCTGTTTGTTTGTTCAATGAATCCATTTGTATTTGTGCCTTATCACGTGTGGGTGAAGAGCATTAGGTTAGCTGGAGAAAACAAGGGTGGGATCTTCAAGTTTGGGTGGAAAACTCAAGCCATGGTTTATTTGTTTTTATTTTTGGGATTTTCTGTGATAACCTGTATTTTGGGCCGGTCAACATGGGTATCTAGACTAGAATTGTTTTCATTTGTTTTACTCTTTCTTGCGGAGATTTTTCTGCGCCGGAGCGACAAGCAGTATATTTATATAGAAGCATGAACATATGCCTGTCATCCAAGAGATCCATGTACGTACGTACAAGTGACTGGACCAATAACAGCGATCTAACACATATCGGCTGTTGACTATGTAACCGAGAATGACTTTATACAGACACTTTTTTTTTACCTACATGACTTTCAAAACGTCGTCAAGGCCTTGACGGTGTTTTTTTATTCAAGTACTTTGCATAGCATTCTTTTGTAATTTTGTATCTGGTCATGTTTTGTAATTAGAAGAAGTCTTGTTGGTCTGGCGATGAAACGAACCTAGTATCAGCCCTGGATCTAAGCGGAAGCTTCCGACGCCGAAACGGGCCAGACAAAATCTAGACAACCCTGTTGAGGCTAAAACTCGGCCGGATATCATTTTTATTTCTTCTTTTATTCCTTTACTTTCCATCTTTGACTTTATCTCTTGTCCAGTTATTCGGGTTGAAATTTGTTATGTATACCTTTTTTGGATCCATTTTTTTTTTTTCATCGTCCCATTTTTGCACGCCTCTATACGCAATTATGCCTTGCGGTATCAACTGGTATCATCATTTTCAAGTCAAGGCACAGCGCAATACTTCTATCAAGACAAGTTGGGAGGTGGTGCAGCGCCTTAAAACATGCCAAACTGGGTAACAAGAGCCACATGCCTCATTCGTCCACTGTGAAACAAGCAAACACACTACAAGGCTTGACTCGACCCAGTCGTGGGGGAGCCTTGGTCCGAGACGTATAAGTCTTGGCCTCCGGTGACCTACCAAAAAAAAAAAAATCCTCCAAAGTCGCTTGTTGAAAACAAGTTGAGGAACCTGTCGTCACAAAATGGATTTTGCGGCAGCGGAGGAAAGTTGGGAAGCCGACGGGAGAAAAAAAAAAACGCCGAACAGCTCTGGTTCGATGGTAATATCAGACAGACGGCAGTTGGCAGACTACCTCATTTGAGTATGCCATTCGTTGTTCCTCGTCCCTTTGATGGTTGATTTTCTTCTTAATTTCACACCAGTCACCTGCGATGAATCAAGGGGGGGCGGTGCATGGAACAAACTTCAGCCAAGACAAGTTCAGTACCACAGTACCACGTAGAAAGAAGAAAAGATTTTGAAAAACTCACAGGTTCAAGAATAACCGAAATACCTATGTGGTACGTGGCACCTTACTTACAATAGTATGTCACTGGTGGTGATCTGCAGGGGAATCGGATGTCGAGATCGGATGTCCAAGACGCCGTGGCTGTGACCCCTGGACAGGTTGGTACCGTGCTTGCGTGCACCCAGGTTGTCATATGTACTGACTTTTTGATCCCGCTACCAAGAAAAACTGAATGGCTCGTAAAGCGAATATTTTCTTCTCAGACCACTTCACAGTACACTAGCCCGGTTTGCTTTTGGTAACATTGGATGGTATCAAATCAGACGAAAAAGTACTGGCCTTGACGTTATCTCTCTCTTATAATTGCCTCTCTAGATCTGATGCATGCAGCATCTAGCATGCAGCATGCAGGCGATCTGACAGTTGGGCGCGGCGGCGATCGGATGGTTCACATCCGGCCGGCTTGATGGCGTCACTTGCGGCTCAACGACACAGTTTGGTATGAACATTCAACACAGGCTTTCGATTAGACTAGACTTGCCTCGTACAATATCAGGCGATGAGGTAGTTGTGAACCAACCAACCAACCCTCATTGGCGTATACAATCGGTCCGAAATTCGCATCGGTACCTGTCAATATGCCCATGCCTTATGTGCCAGCCAGACATTACGATCGTCTCATCATGTTTTGTCCAGTCCCTTATTTTTTTTTCTCTTTTATTCTATTTTTTTTGTTACTTTCCATTTACTTGTGGGCTGTTTTCAGACTTAAGTTAGTCTCGGCAGTCATACTCAAGAGAAGGACTTCAGGAAGTGTACATACCAATACCCTCGACTGGCACCGGCTCAACATTGGCTACCTCGGCAGCCACTGGCGGGCCACTCTTCTCATCCCTCATGAATGGGAACGCCAAAACCTCTCTGATCGTAGCGTTGTTGGTCAAGAACATGCACAGCCGGTCGATGCCCAGACCCCATCCGGCAGTTGGAGGCAGACCATACTCCAGTGACCTCAGGAAGTTCTCGTCAATCATCTGGGCCTCGTCGTCACCCTGTGCCTTTTGACGTGCTTGCTATGGGGTTGTCAGCATTTCGTATCGACCGTGTGTGGGAGCAGCCGCTGACTTACCTCTTCAAAGCGCAACCTCTGGTCGAATGGGTTGTTCAGCTGCACATTGATATAAGTCAGTAATCATGTTCACAGGTCCCAAATGGCCATCTCGTTAATATACAACTTGTTTTCTGGGTAAGACGTACCTCAGTGTACGCGTTGCAGATCTCCTTCTTGCAGACGAAACCCTCAAAACGCTCAGAGATACCCTTCTCGGTACGGTGGTACTTGGCCAATGGGGACATCAATTGCGGGTGCTCCATCAGGAAAGTCGGGTTGATGCAAGTCTCCTCCAGGTACTCGCCAATGAGCTTGTCGAGCATGCGAGCGTTTGTCAATGGCGGCGTGCACTCAATGTTCTTCTCCTTAAGCAGGTCGCGGAGGAATTGGTTGGTCTCATCGGTGTGGAGTTCGCTATAAGGAGGAAATTTCTTGCCCGTGAGCCTCTCGAGCTCGGGCATGATCTTGACGCGCTTCCATGGCCTTGCCCAGTTGACCTCGTACGTCTCACCCGTCTGTGTGGTGAACTTGGTCTCGTAGCCGCCAGTCAGGTGCTTGACCAGTCCGGAGACCAGCTCCTCGGTGTAGTCCATTACATCGTACATGTCGTAGTAAGCCGCATACGCCTCGATAGTGGTGAACTCTGGGTTGTGAGTCAAATCGCAGCCCTCATTGCGGAAGTTCTTGCCGATCTCAAAGACCTTGTTGTAACCGCCCACCACAAGCATCTTGAGGTACAGCTCCGGCGCGATACGCATAAACATGTCGAGATCATACTCGTTGTGGTGCGTGACGAAGGGAAGCGCTGTTGCGCCACCCGCGATGGACGTCATCATGGGAGTCTCCACCTCGATGAACCGCCTGTCGTGGAAGAAGTCGCGGATGTACTTGACGATTCGGCTACGCTGCCACAGAACCTCACGAGACTTGTCGTTGAACATGAAGTCGAGGTAGCGCATGCGGAACCTCTTCTCGCCGTCCGTGAAGCCGGCACGTTCACCAGGAAGCAGGTGCAGCGATGGTGACAGCTGAACAACCTCGGTCGCAAACAGAGACAGCTCGCCCTCTTCGCCCCTCTCGAGCTTGGCCTTGGGCGCGGTTCTGCCAGGGAATCCAACGATACCAATGACATCTCCCCTGCCAAGGTGCTCGTGCTGCTGCTCGAATGTCGGGCCACCCTCCTTGACGTACTGAGCCTGGCACATGATCTGCATCTTGGAGCCGGTCGTCGTCGTGTCGGAGCCAGTCTTGATGTCGTAGAAGATCAGCTTGTTTCCGGAGCTACGCTTGGTGAAGATGCGGCCGGCAATCCTGATTTCCCGGGTCTTGTCGACGTCGCCAGACTTGAGGTGCTTGAAGTCCTTGTCAAACTGGGAAGGATCGTAGTCGACCAGGAACTTGTGCGGGTACGGGTTGGGGCCCGAGGGGTTCTCGAGCATGCCATTGACCTCACGGCTTCGAATCTCAAAGTACTGGTTGGGGTTAAGTTCCTGCTCGTCGGGCTTGGCTGCCTTCTTCGCAGCGGCGGGCTTGGGAGGGGCAGCTGCGGCCTTCTTGGCCTTCTCATCGGCCTTCTGGCGGGCCTTTTGCCGGCGCTTGAGCTCCGTCTTGGAGACCTGAGCAGAGGGGAGCAGGCTTGTCAGCAGTCTTTACTATATAACGGTTGGTCAGGCAATGGGACATCATCCAACGCTCATACCTTCTCGCCGGTAACCTCATCCAAGATGAGGTTGGCCACCTGATCGGTGGGAGGCTCTGAGGCAGCAGAGTCCGCCATGTTTGTGATAATCTAATCAGTGGCTGAGATTGCAAGATTGGATCCGATTGTAAGCCAAAATAAGTTGCAATACTCGAGTTACAGAAAAGTATCGATGCGCATGCAACCGTGACTCTGGTGTTGTCGAAAATTATTTTTTTGTAGCCTAAGCTTGAGACGGCGCGGGGTACAAACACCCAAAAGTGTGTCATAGGTACGTACCTGCCCGCCCACTACTCATTTACATGTAATGCGGTGGGGGTGGTTCAGCGCGCCAGGAACCTGTTGGTATTGTGGCTGGCCACTTGTGCAAGCCACAATTACCCCTTCCATGGTTGCGGGAGCGATTGTTGGTGGTTTCTATATACGTTACTACCTAATATGCAACATCTAATTTCGATGTCGATGGGACTTATTTTGCTCTTCCAGTTTGAAGCTGGCATAAACACTGTCATGGATTCAAGCTGTGTTCCCTCTTGGCGGATTCTTTCGGGGGACTCTGCAGTACCCATCAGCGCAAATTCAGGTCACTTACCTACCTACCTTACCTTAGATACCTAGGTAGTACCGACGTGTCCATGTTGCATTCGCGTGGTTGTTGGGCAAGGGTTCGATTGCGATATCAATCCTCCGCCTGTCGATCACACACGCTTGGCCTAGACTAGTTCTAGTTCTAGGAGAATTATTGATCAATATGGAACCTGCAGAGTACTGTAATATCGGTTATCATAAGAACCTCTTGGGTAATATCCAACAAAGGAGATTTGTATTTTGGCTGCGTTGGCGCAAATCCTCTAAATATGGCTCTCCCGTCTATGTACAAGCCTTCCCAATCCTTTCAGTTAAAAATATATATAATTAGTTTCAAAGAAGAAAAATAACAAAAGAGTTATCAGGCAAAATTCCGAGTCGCGCGTGCGGATGTCGGAATCGGGTATTTTGTCGTTCGAAAGAATTTACAAATGAGTACAGTTATTAAAATCAGTAAAAAAAAAGAAAGCAAGAAATAGAAAGAAAACTGATGATATGAAATCAGTCTTGCCCGAAGAAAACAAAGTTGGCAAGCTGATTAATCCATATACATGGGATCACCGCTCATGTCCGGAACCGCAATTCCCATCTCTGCCTGCGTCGGGAACGAAGGCATCGTGTTGGAGTTGGCTTCCTGGTTTCGCGGCACCGCCGGGATGAAGTTTGTCGCTGAACGGTTGCTCAACTGGGCACCTCTCGGCCGGCTGTTGCTCGGTGCAGCATGGCTAACGCTCCGAGCGTACGGACTGCCTGCAGCGGCCCTCTGCCCTGGGCCCCGCGTGCGTGGAACCTCGAGCTTCGTGGCATCCGACTCCTGGCTCGGGTTCACAGCCATTGGCATAGTTTGTAGAGACCGGCTCGCCGGCGTGTTCATTGCCGCATACCCGTCGTCGTCGTCCTCCATTTCGGCATCAGCATCGGCGTCCAGATCGCTACCTGCATCTTCTGTAGAGGCCACTGAAGTTGTGACGGGTACCGAGGAAGGTTGTGATACGGCAGTGGTCTGGGCAGCTCTGGGCTGGCTTGGCGTTGCTGTGGTGCCAAGGTTGCGACCTTTAGGTGCTTGCTGTAGGGTAGGAACTGGGTTATGATGCTGTTGTGTTGGAGTTTCTAGTGGCGAGGGCGGCGGGTGGTGTTGTTGTTGTTGCTGCTGCTGCTGCTGTTGCTGCTGTTGCGGTCTTGGCTGTTGTGTTTGAGCGGCAAGTGTAGTCTCTGGGGCTGATGTTACAGACTGCGATTGAGAAGCTTGCGATCCTCCTGTGACCAAAGCCGGGGAAAGTGGACCAGATCCTGCGTCAAGAGCCTTTTGCGAGCTTAAGCTGTTGTTGGCTGCACGCGCATTAACAATGACAGTTTTCCACTTTTCGATGGACCTCGCAACTACTGTGCTTAGGTCTGACCGGCCGTCATCTGCTTTCAAGGCGACGCCCACGCGGCCGTGGTTAACACGCTGCTCCTCCAAGTAATCAATCATGGCCTCCTTCATGGGAATTGTGGTTGGCGATAAAATCCTCGAGTCCCGCGCTTGCTGCAGGCGGCCTAACTGCTCCAGTTGGGTTTTCAGCTTTGCGTTCTCCTGCTTTAGCGTCTGCTGGGCCTCCCTGAACTTCTCCAGCTCGGTTTGCCCGCGCCCTACGCTTCTGGCCAGCTCGAGCACCCATAGTTCCGACTGGCGCTGCTGGTCCAGACTCGTCCAGACGCTGTAGGCGGACTGAAGATGTTCGGCGACCTGCTCCTCCAGAGACTCCACCGCCTTCTCCGCTCTCTTGGCTGCCTCCTTGGGGTCGGGCTGAGAAAGTTTGAGTTGCGCAGGGTAGCCAAGGTCTTCTTCCGCAGCTGTCGCGGCGGCAATGCATTTGGTTCTGTACTTCAGAAACTCGTCGCGAAAGTAGGCAGTGAGTGCCTCGAACTGCCTTTGGCCTGGTGGGGATATGGACCACGAAGTCGCAGTGGGATGCTGAGTTGAAGAGAACAAGGTCGGTGGTTGCTTCAAGCATTGAAGCGTAAGCGCTGGAAAGTCTAAAGATAGTGGGTCAAAGTCGAAAGGCATTGAGTTGATGTCGACATTTGTCCTGAAAGATGTGTTAGTACCAGTTAGCAGGTCTGTGCATGTATTATTCTGGAAGTGGCCAACGTGCCACTATCCATAGCATGGATGGGTCGACCTACTTAGCGGCCCTCCATGAGCCGATGATCTCCCTTAGCGCTAGCTCAGCAGCTTTAGACGTATCTATAGCGTCTTGGAACTTCTGCTTCATTTCAAACTGAGCCTTGACCATCTGCCTGCTCATAGCCCGTGTTGGCACCGATCTTTTTGCCGAGTCAGGAGCGGCATCATTACTGGCGGCGGTGCCTTCCCAGCGGGGGCCAGAGAGATTCAAGCTGGCTACGGATCCGTGGGCCGACCTTGGAAGTACTGGCGACCTCGTGGAGGACTCTGCATCGGAGCCCGGGCTCTTCCTAGTAGTGTTTGGTGTTCCGACTGGGGTCAAGGTCTCCCGGCGCGCCAGCGAGTTGCGCGGATGCCTCCGGGTGATTCCTCCTCGGATCTTGCGAATCTCTTCAACATCATGTATCCCATCTGGCGGCTTCGGGTTCTTTTCCTTGACGTACAAGTCCAGGTGTCTGCCGAGCGAAGACGAGGTAAAAGCTTGGCCGCAGAAAGGACAATTCTTGTCCTTGGCTGCCTTTAGGGTCGACTGTTGCTCTGCAGTATCGGTCATGGCCGCACACTCCTGTGATCAGGTCCCACGCGGCGGCATACGGGAGACAACCCGATTGCAAAGCTCGGAAAATTTGTGCGTCGTCCAGATGAAAGAACTAGCAGTACTGCAGAGACTTTGCCTTTGCGCTTTCAGGCATCAAGATATCCACGGTTCTTCCCAGAACAGGTTTTTTTTTTCTTTCTTTTTTTGTGAGATGCTGATGCAGGGTTTTTTTTTGCCTTAATTCCCTCGGAAAGAACAAGGCAGATCGGAAAGGGCTATCATCCGGGTTATGAAAGGATCCCTTTGGTCGAGCACAAAGAAGACTGGCTTCTCTTTTAATGATTGTCCACAAGGAAAAGGAACCAGGCGCCGAAGGTATCAACGATTATTTCTCCTTCACCTTCCCCGGTATTCTTGAGCACGTCCTTCGGGGCGTGACAAGGAAGGTGTACCTTAAATAGGCTGCAGGCCGGGGTCAAAAGCAAAGACTGGGGCCGACAAGGGAGCACTCGACGCTAAAGAAGTTAGAGGGCCAAGGTGGTTGTAGATGAGGTTGATAGGGATGCCGAAGGCTATTGTTGCTGGATATATGAAAGCAGCATGCTTCGGGTTGTAGCAGCAGTTGACAACACAAAAGGTCTGCCGATGGATAATAGTTGTACATTGAATTTTTTTTTTTTTACTCTTCTACTTCTGCTATCGTTCTTTTCCTCCCCATACACAAATCTAGCTTCTTGATGCATGGGGAAAACAAAGAATGCAGCCGCCCTAAGGAAAAAAAGCTGGTGTCATCGGGCGACAATGGGTGGACGGATACTACAGAAGGTCATAATAATTCTGTACTTGGTAGGCTACCAGACTTACAAGGTCGTCCATCCCTGCTTGGAGCCCTGAACAGCTAGGGTTGGTGTTGCAAATGTCACCTCTGACAAGCGCGGTTTAATTAAGACCACGACGGATTTTAATAAGCTATCCAGCATTGGTGTTGTTCTGGTTCGCGCGCCATGTCGTTTTGGTGGCCGACGCCGCGTCCTTCAGTGCTTCAGCCAATGGGTGGACACGCGCGGTGGTGTGTTCCGTCATCCACTTGGCTGCTGATCGAGAGTGGACGTTGTGCGGGCCCAACGACCCTCCCCAACGACAGGGGATAAAGTACCTACAGGTGGTGGGTCGGGGAGCTGTCAAAATGGATCTTTCCCGGCTTGCCGTGGCTAATAAATCCTGCGCGAGTCACTGGTTGCCAGGCCGATCTTCTTTGGGAACTACTGTAAAGCAGGGTCCTGGCCAGAGTGCTGATAACAGCCACTTGGTGGCACGCCTCTGCTTTCGGATGAGATTCCTACAGTAAGTTCCACGCCGAGTGAGATGCAATAAAAATTAAGCGGATGCACCTCTGCTCGCTCGTGATGCGAAATTTCACCGTTGGAACTTATCCACACCTCGCGGTTTGCTGGTGCAAGCGCGACTTTTTCCGAGGGGGCTAGTGCCATCCGCGTCACCTACTGGTTCGCCAACAAGGCCTCGAGATTGACCTTTTTTTTGTCTTTCTCGTTTGGGTTGACAAAAACCAGCACAGCACGCAGCAACAGGCCCCAAACAACGGTACATCCATCCATCCATCCATACGAGGTGCTTGCTCGACTTGACTGACTTGACCTGCAAGTAACGGGAAATTTGCCGAGACTGCCTAGTGACATACTAGGTAGGTCGATAGATGAGGTGGGTGGTAGCGATTGGGGTCCAGACCTTGATTGTTGATTTGATGATGTCTGCTGCGTCTCGCGTCTCCTGCACACAATTGATCCATCTGCGCATTTAATTCCCAATGAGTGGAAGTGATGCAAAGATCAAGAGCAAGAGCCTGCCCATAAATGGGCCGCTAACAAGGGGGCAAATGGAAAATAAATGAAAGCTAAACGGAAACTCGAGTAATGTATGGACGGCGGGATGGACCGGGCCTGTGTGAAAACGGACACAGCACACGCCGGTGTGCCCAGGCACGCCTGGTGGGTGAACCGGATCCCGATCGCCGTAATTTTGTGCATAACAAGTGACTATGACTTGCTGCTTCTGGACTTGGCGTTGCACTAGGCATACTGGGGCTCCGCTGTGCAACGGCCACAAGAGTGCTTGATAATCTCGGGGAGCTGGTCGGTGAGCAAACGCGATTCCCTTGAAAGAAGTAAGGCGGCTCCACGGTATACAAGAGGCAGGTCGCTCGGCATGGAATCGTGGAGTTGTGAACCGATTTGTACCGTATAACAGGCACGATTATATGCTTATTCTCCACATATAACATGCATACCATAGTTATAATGTACTCAGTTTAGAACAGTACCGTACAAACAATGGTCAGCGAGAAGGGGTCCATGGTTTGCACAGACTTCTCCAGATTGTTGGCGTTCATACCAGATCGGAACTTGTGACGATGCCCAAGGGATGGGATTTTCGAGTCAGCACCTACTTTGGTGCACAACTAATTATTGCATTGTGCTTGTTGTTATTTTTATGTTCTTTGCAGTTTTTGCATACCGCGACACACACAAACATGGTCCAGGCTTCCGAACGTGTGGGAACGGACTCGCTTGTTCGCCCGAGTTATGTTGGGGGCCCGCACATCGTCGGCCGAAATTGTGCCGTCCGTATCTTGCAAGTCTGTGTCTCTGCCAAGAAAGATGTCGGAAGATAGCCCGGGCGGGTAGTCAGTCAGTAAGTCAGTCATAGGTACTTGAATCGACCTGTGTGCCACGGTAAAAGTACCAAGCTGGTTTTTTCTTTTCTTCTTTTCTCCCTCTTCTTCGGGTTTGTTAACTGTCACAGTGAACCCAACCGGGTAGAATTGAAAGGACGGTAATGTACTTTACTGTTTGTTACTTCCGTGTCAAGACCCAAATGAATCAGGTTGACAATCAAATCAGAACAGCCGATCCTCTCAACGGTTAATTGAGCTTTCAGTTGTGCAAAATTGCCATCGTCAGTAGACTGAATTGCTACTACGTAATTCGAAACTTTGTACTGCGTGACTTCTAAAGTGGACCCCATTCCATCAATCCTTGGCAAAAACCACAAACCACAGCTTCCAGTGGCTTGACTTGTGGCGCCTCTCTGATGTGGCTCAAGCTTGCTTAGCAAACCGACCTCAGATGGCACGACGGACCTAGGCAGGTTATCTACCTATGTTACATAATCACTTACTTACCTACCAGCCCACTTTTCCAGCGCGTCGCCGTCGCGATCCGTTCCTGCGACGAAACCTGTTCGAGATATCGATTGGCGCAATCGCAAAGCTCCCCAAGCCTCGCACAAGTCAAGTTGAACCCAAACAATCACCTCAATTCAAACGCCTGCCAAAATGCCTCCAGGTGAGTACTTTCTTCTGCGCGCTTTAGCTGCCCGTTGCCACTTTTACACGTATCTATCTACCTCTCTGCATCAGTTTCTGTCGCGCCCCGCCGCACCTCGTTTATGCGCTTTCCCGCGATACGTTTCCGAGCAACACTACAGACTATCGGCAACAATCCTGTTCCATTTTTGTAAAAAATCAGCAGGCTGATTCTCGTCATTATTCTCACACCCAGCAATAAGTGACGACGACATGTCCGACGGCAGTAACGACCTTGACGTTGTGCCCAGGCGAGACAAGAAGGCCGCGCATTCCGATGACGAAGACGACGAGGATGACTTTAAGGAAGCCACCAACGGCGCCGCAGTAGAAGAGGAAGAGGAAGAGGGGGATGAAGGAGAGGAAGAGGAATACGTGGTAGAGAAGATCTTGTCGCACAGGATTGACGAAAGCGACGTGAGGAATATTAGCCCCTGGAGTCGGGTTGTCGTTTGACCCAAGGCGCTGATCAGAAACTTGCATGCATACAGGGTAAATTGCGGTTCGAGGTGAAGTGGGAGGGCTTCGAGAAGAAGTCCGACAGGACATGGGAGCCTTTGGAGAACCTGCAGGGCTCGGCCGATGAGATACTCGACGAATACCTGCAGGAGCACGGCACGGTTGCAGAGCTATACGAAAGCTTCAGCAAGGCCACAAAGACCAAGAAGCGTGGCCGACCATCGGCGGGCGCGACGCCGGGTTCGACCAAGAAGTCACGCAAGAACGGCGATCACCCCTTAGACTCGGAGCCGCCAGAGAGCCGGAAGGCTGTAGCATGGAAGCCACCGAGCGGTAGCTGGGAGGACCAGATCGATACGGTAGACATGACGCGGAATGATAAGGGAGAACTGATAGTGTGGCTTGGTTGGAAGAATGGCGAAAAGTCTCAACACAAGGCGCAACAGGCTTATACGCGCGCACCACAAAAGGTGAGCTTCAGTGATTGTCACGCGGGCTCTATTCATGGACTTGTGGATATCTTTTGTCCTCCCAACCTGCTAACGTCTCTTCGTATTCACAGATGCTCAAATTTTACGAATCCAAGATCAACTTTACAAGTTCATAGAACTTGCAATTCTTTCGCATTGGGCAAAAAGTCAATTTTGCTTTAGTTATACCGGGACCATTTGTTACGCTGACATTTTTTACTTAGTATGGACTGGGCGTAAAGGAATATCAATCAAATACGAATCCTATTGCATGTGAACGTTAAGTTCTGTGACTTTGTTGTTCCGACCTATCGGTATTTGGCGCTTTCACCTAATCCCATCTGGAAATAAGCCAAACCAAAACTCAGTATTGGGCTACAAAGTTGGACAGAACTTAATTAGTGCCCGCGCAAACTGCGGCAAAACTCTTCACTTGGAATCGGACGGGGTCCGGACATTCATGGTACGTCACGCCCGGACAAGCTTGGAATCGTCAAAGAAAAAACTACCAAGCGGAGTGGCGCTGACTTCAACATCAAACAACCCCTTGAATAAAGAGGCTGGTTGACATGACCCACTTGTGCCATATTGACCAATCATTACGCGTATCTGGTTCCCCGTTGACACCCTTGTTCGGGGTGGTTGGCTGGCCAGCCTTCTGGATTTTATTTACTTGGGTGGCGGGGGAAGCATAGAGCTTGCATCCAAGTCGCTTTTATGGTCGCGCTCCTGCGGTTTTTGCCCGCTGCCGAACATGCAAGTACTGTTCCGCCTTTGTTCTGCTATTCATCGTCTCGGACATCTGTGTCGCAACCGCCATATTTTTTTTTTATGAAGCTGGCCAAAACCAACAATCAATTGAACCGGCCGTGAACAAATAATCCAACCAGCCAGTCTACACACCTCATACATACTCATTCACGCTTGCGTATATAATCTATTCGCATTCCATATAATCGCCCGCATTCCACACCGCTTTGTAACCACATACACACAAAACGCACACACCTCAAACGGTCTACAAGTCTACTCTTATTCTTCTCAAAACATCAACGACATTGAGAACAACATTCCTCGACCTCGCACTCATCCACCAAGCCACATTTCCCCCGCACCACTTGTCTACCGGTTCTTGTCTGCCCAAGACAACCAGTCGGCAAGATGGTTAAACAAAACGACGTCATCGCCATTATCATCATCATCTTGTTCATCGTCCTGGCGGGCATCTCGTTCGGAATCTACAAGCTCGTCTCGATGGCGAGGTCCAGCGTCAGCGTCACGTCGTCGTCCAGCACGGGCAGCACTTCATTAGTCGACGACGATCAATGACGAGGCCCTCCCAAAAAGTCTGGGTGGGCCCGTATTACTTTTTTTGGTTTATTCCATGCCTCCAAGAGAGGCATGTGCAAAAACTATGCGCTCTTCCGGCCTCGTCATGGCGTCCCACATGCGCGCGTGCGAGGCCGTGTCTGGTGTCGTTTCGGTATGCTCGCCGCTGCAGTTCTCTCGTGAAGAGAGGCTGACTCGGTTGGGCTACACGAGCGATCCCGAGACGCCTATAGTCTGTCGGCAGACGTGGAACATGGTATCACGCGATCATGAGACTGCCCCTCTGGGTGCGTTATCCACGATAGTATTATTGGGGGCTCTTCTGGCGTTTCATACGTCCCCGGTTTATTCTTTGGATATTTATTAGCTTTGATACTTTCTTTTCTGGGTAATTGGCGTTCCGGGAACATGACATCAAACAGCGGCATTAAAATGGGATTTTCGGCGGTACTGCAGACAGGCTGCAAACGACTTGTACGTAGGCATGTATTTAGATAGGTCCAGTAGATAGGATGGATTGATAGCTAGCTATTGGCTTCTGCAAGGAATAATATCCTCGAGCATTCAGCGACACGACCTGTTACCGATACCGAATCCGCACGTGCTGTCACACTTATACTGCTCTGATTTGGTCTCTCAAGTATATTAAATCTCAAAGACCAGTCCACAATGGACTGTTCATGTCTCAATAGTTAAAGCTTTCAGTGATTATATCTTGATCAACCAGCCATTCAGTAATGGTCTTTGTAGCTGCAGGCCCAGCGCATATATAGAATTTAGCTTGCAGACCTCCGTCTTGGTGCCCAACAGCATCAAGAAGACTCTGCTTTGTGAGCCTGCCGGCAACGATGACCGACGGCCCGTTCTCACGGTCGGTCTCTACCTGGGAGCCACCCTCAGCCGCTGCCTCCAGGTCACTAACATATAGCCTGGTTACGGCCCCAAGCCCAGGCGTCCTTTTGAACTCGTCCGCCGCGAACGGCAGGTCCTCCTTGCGCAAGCTCCACAGGACACTAAGACGGGGTCTTGCCGCCTCTTGCGGAGCGGACAGCAGCGCACCCGCCTGGGAGAGAAGCGGCGTTATCCCGACGCCCGTGGCGACGAAGACAGCCGGGCGTGCTGCATCATCGGCAGCGGATGGGATCCGCAGGCTCCCGCCCCCGAAGCCCATCACTGGTATCTCGAGGGGAGCCCTCAGGTTCCAGTTCCGCAGGAGCCGCGTGACGGGCCCGTTGGTCCTGACGGTGATTTGCATCTCGCCGTGGTTTGCCACGCCCTTGTTGGATGACGACAGCGCCGGCTGGCTCGACACGGTGAATGTGCGCACAAAGTCGTCGTTGAGGCTCTGCGGATCGTCGTCCCGCATGTGGCTGTAGCCTGCGTCCAGCTCCGACGAAAAGTCAAGCGTGGCATGCTGCGCCACCGTCCAGGACCCGACTGCTTGACCCTTCGGGAACCCGGTTGGAGGCTGCAGAGCAAACCCGTACCTAGTGATGGTGGGCGACAGCACCTCCCTTTGCTTGAGCACTGCGACGGCAATCCCTTGGCTGCCTTTCCCTTCTGCCACGCCCAGTCCCGCTGCGATCTCAGTCGCGAGCCGTCTCACCGGTGGATTGTAGGGACTGAACTCTCCCGCCTCGCCTCTAAACGGCAGCCCATCCTTGACCAACTTTGCGGCCGTTACCTCGATCCTGACAGCGACCTTGGTGCGCGGCAGCAGCCTGGCCGCCGTCTCGCCGACGAGCAGCCTCGCGGTTCCCGTGAGGTACACTACATCCCCCGTCCCAAAGTCCGGAATGGTGATGCCTACCTTGTCGTTCACATGCAGGTTCCCGAGGCTGGAGTAAAGCCTGTTGCCCGAGAACTCGGGATACGCCAGGACGACGCCCGCGTGGCCCTCGTCGTTGCTGGCCACCCTCAGCAGGCCCGGCGGCCCCCCGCGGTGGTTCGTGTCCATGTCGCCTCTCCCGTCCGACGTGGACATGAAGAACATGTCGGCCCGCTCCAGGATCTCCAGCGCATGGGCCGGCAGCGGCAGCCCGTCCGACACCAGCTCCGGCTCGGGTACGTGCAGCCGAATGCCCTTCTTGTTCAGGTACTTGGGGCAGTTTCCGATGCTCTCGGTCACGGCCATGGCCAGCTGCACATCGCCGACCTCGTCCCCGGCGCCTGGGCTCCTGACGCCAGCGACAAGCCTGCCCGCCAGCTTGACCCGGTCTCTGGTTTCGAGATCAATAGCCAGCGCGCTCATCGGCCGCCCACCACTTGCCGCATTCGGGTCGCTGTACACTTCACCGTCCGCGAGGTCGCCGAACAAGACGCCAGCGACGGGATCATTGGCCTTATCGACGAGCGACCGCATGCCCACCACATCCGGAACGATGGCGCGGACAAAGCCCGGCTCGCCGGCCCAGATGCTGGTCCACGGCCGGGCGTCTGTGTCGAGGGCGCCGACAGCCACAAGGGGTGCGGCCTGCACGCGCCCGACGTAGTGGACGGGGAGGCCGTGGGCTGTGGGGTTGGGCTGGGCCGGGACGCGCAGGAGGCCCTGGACGGCGAGCTCGCCCTCGCTCCACTGCGTCTTTGCATGGACGGAGGCCATTGGCGCTCTGGTACTGTAGCTCAGGTTCTGGGGCTGGAAAGTTTAGTAGTGTTGTGAGGTTTGATGCCGTCCAAAGGATCGGATTGATGGGGTTTGAGGGGCAAGTTGGGGTAAGTATTGGATGTGGGCATAGCATCAGGGAATTAATAGTCCAAGGTAGTCAGAAGATTGACTAGAACTAGGGGTAGGTCTATCTGTGTTATGATACAAGTCTACCACTAGGCTGACATATCCGGAGTATATAGGCACATTTATCTCTATAGTCAGTGCAGTACGTTCGTAGGATACAAAGTAAGCCAGTCAGGTTTGTGATTTTACCAGCCTTTACCATTGATTCTTGCTTACAAGTTGACAATGATCATTGTCACCGCTTGCTTATGCACGCCCGTAACAACAATTCCCCTGAGGTAGGTCGGGGTTTGAACCAAGCCATGGCGCAGAAAACTTCCGCGTATGGAATGCCGAGCTAGGGTGTCGCTTGATCGCTCGCGGGGTGACAAACGGTGACTAGATAGTTCTAGATGGACTGTTGATCAGTAAGCAACAGTTGACGCAACCCACCTTCAGCAACCCTTTGATTTGCTAGCAAGTTGCAAGCAAACACAACTCCATAACCTTAACATGCGCACACCGACGAAGAAGAACAAGACCCGACTGTACTCCAAAAAATGAAAATCACCCAATGCCATAATACTCAACCGCCAAACCATGGCGGAACCTGTTTGGTAATAAGGTTTGTACACATATAGCATTAAAAACTACAAAGAAATGCGCCGCCCATTTTGCCCTGGTACGTTACGCATAGACGCCAAGTTTGCCTTTCAACTTTCCCAACCATCGCCAACACAAAGAAAAAAATGGAAGCTCAATCATAATGAGCCAAATATACCAAATGTACAAAACTGACTAGCCACTATGTGGCCATTCGTTCACCGGACGAGGGTGATAGTAAATGTATGAATGAGTCGTCGTTGTCATCCATTGGTATACCTAATACCTCGGACCTCCGGGCCCGCCCCGTTGGTTCTCCAAGTCAGAATTCCAGCCGTTTCCAAAGGCGCCACGAGGCGGGGCCTGACTGCTCGAAGTTGGTGGGCGGGTGTTGTAATCATAGGGGTCATCCGGTCCGGGGGCGGGGGCAGTCATATTTCTCTGTGGAGGGAATCCAGGGCCTCGGGGAGGCATAGGTCCGGTCGCGCTCCTCTGCGGCGGGGCTCGAGGGGGGTTGTACATTGACGGCGCGGGACTAGCACGACCGTTCGGGCCGCCTGGACCCCTCGGAGGATACATGGATGGCGCGGGACTAGCACGGCCATTTGAGTAGTCGTCGTAGGCGTCAGGACCGCGGGGAGGTATAGGCGCAGTCGCGCTCCTCGGCGGCATATTCGGGCCGCCTGGTCCCCGCGAAGGGTACATGGATGGCGCGGGACTAGCACGCCCACTCGAATAGTCGTCGTAGCTGTCGAATCTGCTCGGTGGTCCACCTGGCTGATTGCGTTGGTAACCGGGCCGCGGAAGAGCCGGAACCGTGTCTGACGAAAAGGGCGCCGGGCTGGCTGTGTAAGCCCGTGACATGGACGACGCGTTGGACTGCATGCGGCTCATGGGTGGTTGGCCACCATAGGTTCTGCCGCTGTAGTTTGTGCTGGGAATTGATGGTGCTGGCGATGCTGATCTCCCAAATTCTGCAGCAGCACCAACAAGCGGCTGCCTGGACGAGTAACTACTGTTCATGGTTCCCTGCCGAGAGGGCATCGGCCTCTTCTGGTCCAACGAATTGAGTTCGATGCTTCCTGGAGTGCCTGGCCTCGAGGCATACGGCGGTAGCGTTGTCATGGTATCGGCGCGCGAGAGCGAGGGGAATGTTGGAAGCTTATCGTCGCCGACGTCGGGTAGTGTTGGCTTGATATCCTCTGGTGGCCTCTCGCCTGCCTTCTTTGCTGCCTTGAGTTCCGCCTTCTTTCTCCTCCGCTCCTCCTCGGCAATACCTTTATTGACTTTGGCCGCCACTATAGCCATCAGTCGCTTGTTGGCTTTCCGCGCACAGTAATTCGACAAGCTTCCGTCCTCTGAAGGAATGTAACTCCACAAGAATAGTACCCAGCAAAGCACGGCTGCGATCAGTGCGAGCATGGCAAGGGCCCAGATCAGTAGAGTGAAGACCATGCCAGACAAGATCAGCGCAAGAACGGGGTTCTGTTCGGCCTGGAACTTGATCTTGTTGAAGAAGTCCAGCAGCGTGTTTCCTACGTCGGTGCCCTTGGGCGTGAGATCCTGGGCCTGGTAAAAGGCATAGAGCGTCACAGCATTGACCACCTGCCTGGGTCCAGAGCAGACAATAACTCTAAACCAAGCTGCATAGGAGATCAGGGAAAGAAATCAGTACCTCATGTCTTAACAGGCACAAGTAAAGGCGGGCGCGTCCAGAAACTCACACTGGAAACTGAAATATGTAAACAACGCCAAGTATTCGGCGCCCTTTTTGCTCTTGGTCAGCTCAGCGAAAACCAGGAATCGCTTGTAGCCCTTGCCGCCGCCGATTCGAATACTTTGCAGGCGAACTGCCAAGTTGTCCAGGTAGCTCTCTGCTACACTCCCCCTCCTGATGACCTTTTGTGCGCGCACGTGTTCATATCCGAGGTTGAGAAATGAAAGAATGATGCAGACGGCAAAAATCCATTTTGAAATGTCGAAGTCGATGGCTGGTCGGACCTGGCCGGGCCATTGGTTAAATGCAAGAAGTTGAACGGCGGTGAAACTGTCGACGCCATAAACGGCCATGGATATGCAGAGGGAAATCCAAAGATAAGTGTATGCAAAAGGCGTCAAACATGACGTTGACTTGAAATCATTTAGACTCTGCATATGGTTAGTTTGCTTGTGTTAGCAGCCGCTGGGCACAATTGCATGAACTGGGTCCGATGGAGTCGGATGTATTATTCGTCTTACAATGTATTCCCATTTCTGCTCCGGACGAATTTCGACCTGGTGTTTTCTGCCGCCGCAACCCATTTTGAACAACAGATACCTGTCGGCTGTTGTTACCTTCTGGTGGCGACCGGCGATGCGTGAAGAAAGGGTCTAGGAACCCAAAGGAAAAGAAGAAAAAGCTCCCAGAGTCGTCGGGTTGAATCGAATGTAGATGCAAGTAGCGAATGTAGTGAGTGAATTCGAAGGAACCGGACCGGCCGTCTACACAAGTCGTTTCCTCGCCCGCGGGATGGCCGACTGTGTTCGTTTTCGTCGTCAAGGAACCCAAAGTGTGGCACTCAAGTACAACGGTAAAAGTAGAAAGGAATCAAAAATAGAAAAAAATAAAACGACAAAAAGGAAACCAAGTTGCGACGAAGCGATTGTCGTTGTTGAGAGACCTGCCCAGCTGACTGGGACAAATAGGGTAGGGAGCTCGCTGTTACGGAGCCCGTCTGTCGTAGTCGAAGAGGAGTGAGTGTTCCCTGGTCCAATCTGGCCCAGGCTAATAGTGGACAGTGGCTACAGCACAAAACAAAGTTTGTAGGAAACTCTTCAGGGCTGCATACGGCAGCGATGAGCGTCAAGCCGTGGTGCGTGCGTGCGTGCGTGCTTGTCTATGTGTATGATGGTGGTGGATACGGTGGTGCTTTTTGTCGATCGCTCAACTGCAGGGCGCGTGACTAATCCCACCCGGGAAGAGCAGAATTGGAACGGAATAGTGCAGCAGAGCACTACTGTTGGCGATCGATTCCAACGGGGGGGAGGGACCCGTCGAATGAGGATGCTGCGGGACCCTTAAGTCCTGGCAGTTTGATCGTCTCGGGGGCCGGCGTCACTGTGCCAAAAAAAGGACGAGAAAAATATCATACAGATGCTGCTTGCTAAGGAATGTAATGTAGTGAGCTGACTGTCCGACTCGTGTAGTTTCCGAAGGAGTGAAATTCTGTGCTGGCTGTTAATAACCAGAGGCAGGGTTGGAGGAGTAATCGAGACAATAGCGAGATCAAGAGAGTGAAAGAGTGTACATCAGCAATAAGACGGCCGAGGTTTGGCAAAGTTGGATACCCGGGAATCATAAGCCAATGAAAGTAGGGTGGGTAATGAATGTTACAGGCAAATCATAGTACCCATAGCAGTGGAAACAGGACAAAACAATAAAATAAAAAACATTGATAAGAGGAACCCCAGGCCTTTACCAGAGTGAATAAAGAGACGAAAAGATGAAGGGGGGGAACGCAAAAAGCAAAAAGGAGAGACGAAAAAGATGGACAGGGCTGCACGGGCAATTGCATCAATATCTGGTACGTTATGAAACACAGATCTTTTTTTGACGGCGCAATGGACAGGCCTCCCCCAACAATCTCACCAATCCATCCAATGAGGAGCGGCTTACATCAGGGCAGCACCACCTTTACCTTGGGACCGTTGTGTGGGGGTGATGGATCCCTTCTTGCCCGTGCCTGGCTAAGAAGCGTCGTCCAAGACTTCTAGGGCGCTGAAGAAAGGATGACAAGGATGACACCATGCAGACATGCAAGGTACCGTACCACAGCGGGTTGCTAAACCCTTTTCGGTCGCATGGGGGGGGGCCTGCTGACAAGAAGAAGGGAATAATGGACCTCTTGCGTGGATAATAAGCGCGCCCCGCGGCATCAGGGAGCCGACGACCGAACCCCTAGGCTCCCTGCATATTGCATTGGCCAGAGCTCAAATTGGCATATCGCAAGCCACCGACGAATCAAGTCGAAGCGCTGTGCTCGACTTTATCCGTTTCAACTAGACGATGCTGCACAACCCACCTAAACACAAGACATTGTGCACCTCAAAATCAAATCATTCTAATCAGAACTAGCCCTACTCCGTTTTGCTCGCTAGGGAACGATCATCCCATCAATTCATAACGACGGTTGATTCTGGCGGCAAGGCGGGCTCTGGGCGGATGGTTTTCGGTCCTCGAAGGATCGGCGCCGCGACATGGAAATCTCCGACTGGATTCCATGGACTTGAACAAAGGTCGCTGGGCGGGTTGCATCTGTACGTCGTTTGTCCTCATAATAGTCGCGCGGTTCAGTTTTAATTGGCTACCTACCTAGCTAGGTACCTAATTATCCCACATCCGAGACGTTGGTCTGCGGCTCAATCAGAGAGAGGCCACTGGTGGCTGAAAATAGCCAGGCGCCAGAACAATTATCGCCTGACGCTTTCGGTTTCCTCCGATTTTTTTTTCTATTTTCTCTTCTTTCTTCATCCCTTCTATTGTGGCAGAGCCTGTGTTACCAAGAACTGCCGCAACGTATTGAATTGCATTAATTCATGGGCAGCCATGACCATCAACTATTCTAATGAGTTGCCAGGATTCTTTTTCGCCACTATCGAGTAGTAATAGCTGGTCAGTCGGCTTTCCTTACTCAAGTTTCCCCATACTTATAATTCATGCGTTTATAATGCTGTCAAAAAGGGGTTCGCTTCTGCGTATTCATGTGCCGTTGTACCTAAGCGACAATGACATGAACTTGACACACGGTATTTATAGTCTATGATTTACTGTTGATCTATCTCTATTCATGTTATGTATTGTCAGTTTTGTGCTGTGTCTCTTTGCAGGTGAACCTGACCCAATCGTCGAATTTCGAACCTTGATCGGTTAGTCCAGCCGCATTCCCGTTGTCCGCCAAGGACCTTGCTTATTCGGAATCCTCCGCGTCATCCCACTACCTACTCCGCCTTCACTCCACGCCACAAGACAGCCTTGAGTTCCCGCTGCTCCGTCTCTGTCAGGGGAATCGCGGTGCCGCGTCTCCTCTCCCAACTTTGCTTTGTTTCTTTAAGGCTTGCTTGCGAGTCTTGTCCGGAAGAATCGGAGAACTCGTACGAGCGCCATTCAGTATTCTGCCATCCGGTGCCTGGGAAAACAGCCGCTCGTCAGCATGAAGCACAGAAGCAATAAAAGAAACAATCCGCGGCCGAAACAGTAAATCAAGACGCGTAATGCTAAAGATACTGCAGTGCTGCACTGCACCTGTTGACCCCATGGTTTGCCCAAGTGGGGACTACCAGTGGGCCCCGGGCCTCCAACTCCGAGATGGATCATGGCCTTGACGGCAACGGGGGTTGTGACAAGGCACCCTCGACTAAGTCTTCCAAGCCCAAGCCTTGCCGGCTTCAGCATCTCCGAATGACTCTGCCAATGCTATTTGCAACAGGCTGAAAAATAACGCACTCAAAGAGTGTACTGGTTGCGAGAGAGAGAGAGAGAAAAAAAAAAAAAAAAAAAAAAAGAAACAACATAACAGAGGGAAACGAAAAAAGGCCTTACTGTTGTATATCGAGGTTCCATCCCAATCCTCAGTCAAGAAATGTAGAATGGCTCCGTGAGTGACGACGACAATGTGCGCCTCGTCGCCCTCCACCTCTGAGGCGAGCTTCCGCAGCCAGATCCTGGCCGCCCTGGCCCGAGCATCAAGCTTTTCCAGCTCAGGCGCAAACGGCGAACCCGGGCCCTTGTCGGTCCAGTCATCCTTGACGAGGCCGAGGTCGACCTTTTCACCGCCAAACTCCTTGGCCAGCACCGCCGGGTCGCTGCCCGTGTCGCTGGGCAGCGCCGCGATCTCTTGCAGCTCCGGCAGTGCGGTCACCTTTTGCACCCTTCCCTGCTCCAGAACGGGGCCAAAGGAGAGCAGGCACGTGTACAGCGTGCGCCTCAGCGGTGACGCTACCAGGTGGGTGATCTTGTCGTGGAAGGGGAAGTTCTTGCTCAGCTCCGCGCACTGCTCCTTGCCCAGTTCTGTAAGGTCCGGGTCGGCCAGCAGAGATGGGTTTGGCCCTCCTGGCACCTTGGGGAGGTTGTGGTAGCCTTGGGCATGGCGGACAAAGTAGATTGTGGCCGGCATTTCTCTTCACTGAACCAAAGTGGCGACAAGAAATTCGAGGCTATTTGATGGGCAAGTGATGTTGACAGCACGACTCTGTTCTATGTTTGGGGTTGCGCGCTGTCAAAAATGAGTCTCCTGTTATGTTGAGTCATCGTGCCTTGATTACCTGGAGTTTAGACCGACTTCATGATTTGCCATTTGCCCCTGCCCCGCTTCCGCCGCCAGACACTCAGCTTGTCAGTTCATTGGAAAGATGACAACCACAACCTCCCAACAGGGTTAATGCTTTCGTAAGTCTACTCAAACCATTTGACCATTGAGAGAATGCGATCTTCTTTGAGAATTCGATCCTTTCAACAGACGATCTTTTCCTATCAAGCTGGGGGAAATATCAATCACTGCGTTGTGGGGATTGAATGACGGAAAATTACAGCCATGACATCAGACGTTGACTTATCCATCCATACCATGTAGACCATCAAAATCTTCCTGTCCCCTTCCCAAGTAGCCTTCAGTCCTTGACCATCCAAACGCCTACCATGAACCTTCGCCTCATCTTTTCCCTGATGACATCCTCTCCATAGCAGACATTCTTTACCTCCTAGGTCCCCTCAACGCTCTAGCCTTTCCGTTGGCCCTTGCGCCATCCTAAAAGGAGGGAAAGAAAAGCAATCATGTCAGCAGGAACGTCACTGCAGACGAACAATCTCGCAGAAACATTCGCTCTCTCCCTGCAAGACATCAAGACTCTCTGCAAACTTACAAGTATGGCTTTGATCATGCGACTGGCCTTGTAGTCCTTGCCCAACGTGACGCGTCGCAGGCCGTTGCCCCAAAACACCGGCTCCGGCCTCACCGCCCCGCCACGTTCCCTCGCCTTTGCGGCCGTGGTGCTGGGCCTCGGCCTCGGCCTGCGCTGCGCCATGCGCGCAAGCTGGGCGCGCGACGGCAGCTTTGCCGGCCAGTCCAGGTCTGACGGCTCCAGGTAGCCCTCGTACGCGGCACGACGGGCGCGGTCAAGTAGGACATATTCTGTAAATGTATTTTTCGTCAGCCAATGCAGACAAATTCACTAGCCTCTTATCTATCCTCATAACCAAGACCTGGATTGACTTGCGTTCTGCTTCGGCAAGATCGTCGGGAACCTTGTCTGTCGGAACCTCGGGCTGCTCTTCCCATCTGGCCCGTAGCTCCAAGCTTCTCTCTATATTTTCTTCGGGGCTCGGTGGCAGCAGCGTCCCAGGTGCCGGAGCTGCAAGAGCCGCTGGCCGATGCCACTTTTCGATCTCGAGGTTCTCGTTTAGCTCATAGTGCGTGTAGCCGCTCATGACGGTGTCCAAGGGCAGCTGAGCCAACGCAAGGCGATCGTTGTTTGATCGTTCGTTCTGTTGTTGAGACGCCATTATCTTTGAAGCCGGATATTGTCGCGACGTTCGGATGTTTGATCAAACCTGTCACAAAAGTTTTCTGGCAGACAGACGTGTGGTTTTTGTGAGTCAGTGAGATAAATGCAGCTCGAGAGTACAAGAAACAAATCCAACAAAGAAAGAAAGAAAACCGGTGCATCTTTGTCTGGAGGGTAGAGGCAGACCCGTTAGGAATGCAACGAATCCGGGTTTTGCTAGATATGAAGGCTTGCGCTAAAGGGTAGTACAGCTGACTGCCAAATCAAGGAATCTTTGTTCATTTCAGTTGCTAAAAGCCCCCGACAACCATTCTGAAGCGAGGGGTACATTCCAGTATTCGTTGATGCCTTCGAATTCTCATCCTATCCCGTTTTCTTGAGCAACGCAAGGGATGACAGGACCAATCGGCGTCAGAGGAACTTTACCAATGCAGCCACGTTAGCCTTCCAACGAAACGAAAACAGTTATCCTCTCTTATGGAAGAAATCATATCTCTTTGCGATTAAAAAAATCTACCTTTCGAGCGATTGTATACGACAAGCATCGAAACATCCAAGTCCGCGACCGAAAATGTTCAACCGGGGCTGTGCTGTAATACCTTCTGACACATGCGATTCAAAGCCCGAACTGCAAAAGTAACCTCATGACCATCCTACAACTCAATCAGAGCCTCCTCTACAACGGGCTTTTGCGGTGCGTGCTGGGGTGCGGAAGGTAAGGGCTCTTGCACGTAAGATGCACTTTGTCTGTTGGGAACCTGGGGCCATGGCTGGTGATTCGTCGGCAACGCAGTGTTCTGGGACGCAGAATGTTGCCAGTACGGCTGTTGGGGCTGCTGGGGTGGTTTTTGCTGCTGCGCTTGGCCTTGAGGAGCAGGTGAGTGTTGGTATTGTGCTGGGGGTTGTTGTTGCAAGTTGGGGTATGGCGATTGTACAGGCTCCGCGGGAACAGACACCGGCGTCTGCAGTGCGGACACTTGTTGTTGATTAAAATAATAAGAAGCGGCCGGATCCGTGGTAGGCGTTGGGAGCGACTGATCTGGTGCGCTTGGCGCTGCAAGGTTCTGGTGATTGTGAGCGCTGGAATGAGAATGAGTCGACTCTGTCGACTGCTGAGGAGGCTGTCCAGCATACTGGGCTGCCGGAGCGGGAGTGTGCGAGGGCTGCCAGCCCTCGCTGGGCTGAGAAGCTTGGTGAGGTGGCGCATATTGGTGGAACTGCTGTTGAGCGCCAGAGGCTTGTGGAGGATATGAAGGTTGCCTTGACGGTTCGGCATAGTCGTGCTGAGGTTGCCCGGTGTAAAAACTTTCTCCGGGAACATTTGCAGGTGCACTGGGGCCTTGTAGCGATGGATAAGGGCTAGATGTCTGGCGAGGTACATGCATGTTGTAACCCGCGAAATTGCGCTGACCGTACGCCTTTGAGAGTCGCTCCTCGAGCATTCGGTCATAGTAGCGCACTACTGTTGCGAGTTTGGCATGCAAATCAAGAAGGGTATCTGCACAACAAGTTAGCTCAGGACGGGGATATCACGCCAATATCCATATCTGTTGCGGCCCTAGAAAACGTACCATGTTTGCTCATAGTCTCTCCGTAGGTCCTCGCTAACTTTGGCCGAAGTGTCCCAATACTATCGTAGAGTTCCTGGATCTGAGGCTCGCGCAGAATTGTCCCAGGAGGTTGCGTCTGAAGGCGATCTACTAGTGTCGCAAACAAGTTGATGTTCTCCGCCTCAACCGGTGTAAGCTCGTAGTCGTTCTTGGGCGGGACGAAAGTTGATGCGGATGCCGCCTCTGTACTATGCGTCTGTTCGTGGAGTACTGCAGAATGCTTTTTCTTCTGCTCCTCCATGTCAGCCAGCGATGCTGCGATTGCAGCCTTGAGGTCATCGTCTTCCTCCTCCACAGTCTTCGTTGCGGAAGAATCCCCATTAACCTTGGACTGGCCGCTGTTGGCAACACCATTGCTTGCAGGCGCGTAATTTCTGGAATGGCTCTTGACCTCTTCCAGACTCATTGCTAGGGCTTTCTTCAGGTCTTCATCAAATCCGTCATCAACCCTAGCACTCCGGGGCTGCATCGCTGAAGACGATCGGTTCTTGTGGGGGAATGAAGAATACAGGCTGGGCGACTTTCGATCATATCCTGCGCCGGCGCCAGCGCCTCCTGAACCCCTGCTCTTATCCGTAACTTTGGCATAGCAGCCATCGTCCACTCTAACCGGCTGCATTATGCCAAGATGTGGTAACGGGATCGACTTCGACGAGCATTGCTGATCAAAACAGCTGCCGCAGTTGCGACAATGGTGCTTCCGGTTTGTAAAAGTAAACGGAGTTCTGCAACGCATGCAGACATCGGAGTCGGTCCACTCAGGAGGCTGTTGTTGATTGTTAGTAGCGGCTCACATGTAAACGTTGCCATGGGGGGTTACAATCAATGACATACCGCACTGCTGTCAATCATACTGGTAGCCACAGCGACTTTTGGGGGAAACTGAAAGCCCTCGTGCTGCAGGGTCTTGTAAACCTCCCCAATGTACGAAAGTTCAACGCGACCCTGTGTGACAGCTGCCCAGGACTGTATCAGCCCGAGAATCCTGGCTCGTACGTCTGCGTTGACGGCAGCAGGCCCTGTGGCCTTGAGAAGAGAGACAAGGTTGTCTATGAATTCGCGCGAGGCGATCTCGACCAGAAAATGTTGTCCGCCGTTTTTGACGCACGTATCGGTAAGCTGTTGATAATCAACGTCAGTATCGATGTAGACCAGGGGCATCGGTCGCTAAAAACAAGAGATCTAGCAGGCGACAGACCTCAAGAGCACTTAGTTGCGTGTTGGGGTTTTTATGTCCGATTCGTTTTTTGAGCGAACGCATGGCATCTTTGGGCGGGACGGTCTTGGATCGAATAACATCGGATATCTCGAGGTTCAGCGCAATATCTTCTCTATAGGCATGCTGTTAGTCACAAAGCAACACTTGGGAATAGTTAAGCCTGTATGCCGACATGGCAATTTGCACCAGACGGGCCGGCTGGGTGGGAGCGGCATACAAACTGCTACTCGTCGCCTTCTCAATCTGCTCGTCAAGGGCAGTGTTCGCCCCCGAAGACCACCAGCTCATCATTTTGACGGCGCAGAACTGCAGTTTCTGTCTCGCGGAGATGCAGGCAGCGACGATAGCGAAGTCAAAAGCAACGGTGTGGGGGATGATGTCGTGTCAGGATGCGCGTTTGGCCGCTTTCACAAGAATCGCCGCCGTGTCGGCCGTTGGGTCTACGTGTGCTATGACGCAACCCTGGCACTGTATCGCTGGGTGGAGTCGGCTGGCGAAAGAAAAGGAACAGGCAGGCAATGCAAGAGTGGATTTTTGTAATACTGGACCAACGAGCAATAATTGCTGTGTGAGCGATTTGAGTTGGCAGTGTTTGATTCCGACAAAAATATTCCAATACGCCGTCGCAAAAGCTCGAGGCTGGACGGTAGGCGGCGATAGCTAATGTTGGTACGCATGCTAAAGTTACCTTAGTAAGACGGGGCCGCTGTTTGTCATGGACCCGCGCTTGGATACAGCTCCGCACTCCCCGGCCACAGCCACATGGGTTCACATGGGAGGAGCTCAGCCCAATGACGATGTGGGCTACTACTGATTGACTGCGTGAGGTGGCGTTTTGGAGTCCCTTGGGGCACACAAGGTACTTTACTGGGTGGTAGGTACCTCATGGTGGGGCCGTTTCTACCGCAAACAGGCCGCTCCCGGATTCCGTTCACAATTAATAGCTGGCAATCTCGCAACAACAAAGGCTCCATTTTGCTCCGATTTGACTTGGTTGATTGATCCGATCACACCCCGCCAACGCGACTGGCCCGCCATTCGTCTATCGACTATCCTTATTACTCGAGGGTGTGTGTAAGTGACGGGCTTTACGCCGTCAACCACAACACAACAAGTGCAGGTGCGGTGCGAGCGCATGAACCGGTCCGCAACAGCCTCTCCAAGCCTGATTCGCCCCATCTCACCTTTGAAGCGAAAGTCGAACAAAGAATGCCCCCTCATTCCAGTTAGTCTGGGCGTGCAACCGAGCAGCAGTATACCTACCATACCGAAAACAACATAACACAAACTCGGCCTGTTGTTTCTGCCCGATACATAGTCGGGACGCTGCATCCGGCGTCCTCGGCGCTGTAGTCTTTGACTGCCTCCCATGCTTGCCATCGGACCCCTTATAAGCTCATTGTCACTTCTATCAGAGAAGGGAGCAGGTTTTCGTTTCAATCCAGCTCTCACTTCATCATCGCCATGAATCTAGCACATAAGGATAGGTAACCGACTAGCAACTATACACGCATAATCAACCAGGATGGTGCCGCCACCCTCCGCCTCCGTATCCTCGGCATCCTATACTTTCACCACATCAACGGCGGGTGGCAGAATGAACGCCGATGCACCCCTTAACGGCCGCCCCGGCAAGCCACCGCTACCGCACATCGATGACCTCCTCAACCCACCTGTCAATATCGATGCCTTCGCCCCCATCGAGACCGTTATAGCACAGGGCGAAAATCACCTCAGAAGTGCTGAGTCTCTCAAGGGCTTTGGCCGTCCCCATATGGCCCTGAAAGAGTACGTTTCAGCTACCGTAGTAGCTGTCGAGGCCGTTCCAAGGAACAAGGGTTTCGGGTCTCTTTCGGATAGGAAGCAGCTGGCTGCACGTCATACGGCTTTGATGCGCAAGATCCAGGCCTTGCATCCTGATTTCGAGAAGGTCAAAGCAGCTGTCAAGCTGGACAACCAAAAAAGCGGCGTGCGGCCTCAACGTGCCAGCTCGTCATCAACGCAGGCCAATGGCCATGCGCAGCCAGGGCTACAATCGAATGGGAGTGCGGTAAAGCCGGTAGCATCACAGCAGCCTTTGTCCGGCAACGGAGCTGTGCCTAGTCCCGGATACAGCCAAGATGCCGCTCAGCATGCAGCAAACGGGATTCCCACCAGGAGGCCAGCGCCGCATCCGAAGCCCCAAGCCTTGCATGGAAACTCTGTACTGACTGGGCCAAACGGCGCCGGTCCTTCCAGTCCTCCAGTACAAGATCTTGCTGAACGTTTTGCGAATTTGCGAGGTGGGAAAAATGGAGCTGGCGTCCCATCACCACGACCGTTGGGATCAGCAGGGTCACGGCCTACACCAGGCCAAGTCGCTGGAATATCAGTACTCAGCGACATCCCCGCCGATTTCCCCAAGGTACCCGAGGCCATTTACAGCCCAGCGAGGGGCACCGTTTCCAATGAGTCCGCGAACCTGCCCTCAAGCAATTCGAGGGGAATGTTCAGCCGGGCAGCTTCTTCCACGTCGATGGCTTCGCAGGGCAAGCAACCTCTGGGCAGAGAGGATTATTCGGCCCCTGCAAATAATGAACAAGCAAAGCCACCCCCAGCCCGTCCTCAGCCCCGAATTCCAGATGGAGATACTGTAACGCCAGAACAGTTATTTGAGTTCATGCGATGCTCATCCGTCAACTTTAAGGTTCTGATAATTGATGTGAGAACCAGGGAGGAATTCAACGAAGGCCACATAATGTCAACGTCAATCATTTGTGTGGAGCCTGATGTGCTACAGCGTGAACATATTTCTGCAGATGATATCGCGCAGAGCCTGATTCTCGCACCTCCCCGCGAGGAAGAAATCTTCAGCCGACGGAGTGAATACGACCTCGTCGTCTTCTACAACCAAGATTCCCAGGAGATCAACTGGCGGGGCGGAACACCAGCAGAGAATGCTTTGTTCGGCCTGTACAATGCTCTCAGGCACTTTGATTACGATCTGACAGGGGACAGCAAGCCAGCGAAGCTCCTCAAGGGCGGGCTCGATGCCTGGGTTGAACTTGTCGGCGAAAATGCTCTAGAAAGGTCTGAAACCTCTGGTGCAATCCACAAGATCCAACACGCCAAGTCGCGGTTTTCTCTGTCGCGTGGTCAGGGCAGACCAAAAGCAAAGCCCATCCAGAATGCCGAAGATGCTAGACGTTGGAATGAAAAGCTCACTACTGAGGGGCAGAGTATTGTTCGTACACAAGAGGAATTCCTGAGGAGATTCCCTGCAGTCAGCGATGTGCAAGAGTCAATGACTGCGCCGGTCACGCAAGCTACGAGGGGTTTCCCTGCCTCAGCAGATATCAACAACACAATGCTTGCACCGCCAGCTCGTCCGGCCCGGACCCGGACCCGACAGAACTACACCGGCCTGATGGAAACTGGCGAGGAGGAACTATACACACCAGTCGCTACGGAATCCAGGGCTCTTTCGCGAAGAGAGCGACGCCCAGTCGGCCTCTCGAATCCCGGTGTCTGGTGCTACTCCAATGCATCAATACAGGCCCTTTTTCACTCGAGTGGCTTCGTCGACGAGTTGATCGGCGAGGAGTGGCAAAGTCGATGGAAAGTACCGATGCGCGATGGAGAGAAATTGGAGAACCACCAATTCCTGTCCAAAATCTTGTCCAATCTGTTCCACTGGATGTTAAATGGCCAATTCGAATCGATGGAGTGTAGAACTTTGATGGTAAGAATGCACCTTGCACAGAATCCACCCTGCTCAACCATGTAGCTTCTCGACTGACTTGGTGCCTTGATTCAGGAATATTGCAACTTCATCGACCGCAACACAGCGACTTTTGACAACGGAGAGAATCTGACAAAGGGGGAGCGGGAAGCTTTTGGCAGCAGACACAAGCAGCAGGACGCTGAGGAGTTCATTAGCTTCTTGATGGACCACCTCCACGACGAGACAAATCGTCTGCGGAACAAGAATTTTGATCCATCCAGCTTGGTATTTGGTAAAGAAAATCACCAGAATGCCTTGACCTTCTGGAACGGGTGGTGCTCGGCCAACGACTCGGTTATCGACCGTTACTGGCGTGGTCTGTCGCAAAACGTGGTCCGCTGCAGAACCTGTAACCACACCAACTACAGCCATGAGGCCTTCAACAAGATCCAAGTTCCAGTCCCGGAAGCAAGGGGGCCGTGCAAGTTGGTAGACTTATTGCCAGGCGGGTTCTCTTACAACGAGCTCCTGGACGGCTACAAGTGCGACGGGTGTAGCAGGATGAACACTACCAGCTCAACGGTGCGACTGGCCCGGCTACCCAAGCTCCTGTGTATCTCTCTTAGCCGGTTCAGTGTCGACAGGGGAGATACCAGAAAAAACAACACCAAGGTCGTTTTCCCCCTTGACGATTTGAATCTTGCGGCTGTATCAGATCCAACGCCCAGTGGGGAGGGAATAGGCGAAGAGTGGACTGGCCCTTTCCGCTACTATTGCTATGCGGCCGTTCTTCATGGGGGGACTTTGCGATCTGGCCACTATACAGCATTTGTGAGAGACCAGAACCCGTCCAGGAACGGCGGCGTTTGGTACCACTGTAACGATTCGATCATTTCAACCAAGACCATCAGAAACGAGGAGGATGCTGACGCAGCAGGCATGTATGCTGCGGACTCGGAATCTTCAGCCTACATTCTGTTCTACAGTCGTCAGCCCGTGGCGAAGTAAAAATAAAAGAACAAAAACTTGACCACTGCTGTGAGGACAGTGCATATATGAAGCATGATTGAATTGACCTGGGGTCATTTGCAGGGGCGGCAGAAGTCATTTTCACTTCTTTATTTTTTGTCTCTTTTTCTATTCTTTTTATTCATCATTGCCTTTTACTTTTTCTCGCCTTCATTTTGTTTGCTCTTTTTGTGACCTTAGCTATCAATACCTGTGGTTGACTTCGGTGGCGTTTTGTTTTATGTTTATATTTTTGGATCGTGGGCATATTAGCAAGGTGCAACGGAGATTTGTGGTTCACGCATTCCACTTCTTTATTTGCGTTTTTTTTTCTTTTCGAGAAGGCGAGCTTCTATGAGAAATGATCTTGGAGACGATTATGCTTTTATGGGCTGCCCTGTGACAAGTGTGAGGAAAAAACAAAAAACGTTCCCAATACTAATTACAATGTGTGTCTTGCCCATTCCACACATGTATCAATATATACAGCAGGCTACACAAAGATTGTTACTCCTTACAAGTAGGGCACCCTCTAATCGAATAATATACTTGGTCAATGCTTCTATGATGAGATACCAACGCAACCGCATCCGTTGCATGTGCTTCGATGCTTTTTTTTTTTTTTTTTTTTTTTTTTTTTACTTCCGTCTGCACGATCTGAATAGTATATACAAAGCAGCTGTATCTATTGGGCGAGGGAGGCTTGGATCTTGTCCTTGTACTCCTCATAGAGGGCCTTACGGTTGAGCTTTTGTGTGGCAGTCACCAGTCCCTACACAAGCACGCACGATTCAAGTTAGTACGAGGAGCCTTTCGCAACATGCACAGAGGTATGCGTGGGGATGACTTACGCTCGCAGGTGTCCATTCATCAGACACGATCACGACACCCACAATAGTCTCGAGCCTCGTGAATCCGGCCGCCTTCCCCAGACGGACGAGGTCCTTGAGCACGGTATCCTGTACGGCCGGGTCCGCCGCCAAAGCCTGGAGGTCGGCGGCATCGGCGTCAGCGTCGGGCCCGCCACGGATGCTGGCGAGAGCTTTTGGTACCGGGGACACGACGGCGACAGGTCGCGGGTGGCTCGAGTCTCCGTAGATCATGATGCCCTGGACGAACTGGGAGCCGCGGTAGACGGCCTCGAGACGTTCGAGGGCAATATACTCGCCTCCCTGCAGCTTGACGAGGTTTTTAACGCGGTCAATGATGCGTAGGTTCCCGTCGGCGTCCCACTCGCCCACGTCGCCGGTGCGGAACCAGCCGTCTTCGGTGAAGGCTTTGGCCGTCTCCTCCGGGTTGTTGTAGTACTCGCGCACCACAGGCCCGCCGCGGATCAGGACCTCACCGCGCGGCGGCTTCGTGTCTGTCGAGTAGTTGAGGTCCGGTATCGACACGAGCTTTACCTCGACAGACAGAGTAGGCGGGCCTATGGCACCTGGTGCGGGGCGGTACAGCGGCGAACCAAGGGCGCCGTTGGCGCAAGTCTCCGTCAAGCCGTAGCCGCTAATCATAGGAGCAAGGACCATGGCCAGGAAGTGAGCCGTTTCCTTTGAGATGCCAGTGGCGCCGTTGACTATGAAGCGGAGTCTGCCACCCGTCATGGCCTTCACTTGTCCAAAGACAAGGCTATCAAGTACCGCCTGGCCAGGGAGGCCATAGTAGACGAGAGAGCTCTTCAGGGACAAGGCGGTGTTAAAAACTGTCCTCTTGATCAGGCCAGAGTTCTGGACGCGACCTTGGATTCCTTTGCGAATAGTGTCCCACTGTCAAGGTTCACAGGTGTTAGCGGTTCGAAAAAAAAAGAATGAGAGAAAGCGGACAACATGCAAAGGTCCTTGGAATACGCCCTTCGGATCAAACTTGCTTTCACGGACAAGAAACGTGATCGCTATTGCAACTTACAATCTGCGGAACGCCGGCCATGATAGTCGGTCGAAACTCCTTCATGTCTCCACCACATTCCCTGACGCCGGAATCTGCCAGCGTCCTTGGAGAGGCAAATCCCAGAGTAGCGCCAACGTGGATGACTATATTCTCGAGAATTAACTCAAAGATGTGAGCCAGCGGTAGATATGCAAGCACAAAGTCTTCATTGGAGACCGTATTGGCAACGGTTCCGTGCATTCCCGCAACTGCCGCGACGAAGGCCTCGTGCGTTATGGCGACACCCTTAGGAAGGCCAGTGGATCCGGATGTATACATGATGCAAAAGTTGTCAGTGGGCCGAGGGAGTGTTGGCTCGCAGGGGTGAGCCTTGCCCATGGCGACGACATCGTCGAAGCTGATGAAGGTGAGTTCTCGTTGCCCAAATGCATCCTTGAGCTTCTGGACTTCGTCCTCGACATTGACTTGCTGCAGAACCGATTTAGGATTGTAAACGATGTATTTGACCGACGAGACCTTTTCAAGCGGGCGCCTGATGGTAGCTAGAAGGTGTGCGTCGACCACCATGGCTCTAGCGTCGGTCTGCTTTAGGGAATGCTCAACACCAGACTCCCCAAGCGTGTCGTATGCAGTGACCAGTGTAAATGACTGGGCAGCAGCCGCATGTGACATTGCAAGCCAATTTGGGCTATAGCATACATAACAATTAGGTTAGACCATAGTTGCGACTGTACCAAAGCCCAGCACTTGATGCTGACTGACCTTGTGGAGGCAAATATATGCAACATATCGCCGGTTTGAAGACCCAGCTTTCTCAGCCCCGATGCTAGATTTAGTACCAATTCATGGAACTCTGAATATACCATATACTTGAAGCTGGTCAGCTCCGGATATGACATTGTTTTCTCTGCTCCATTAGAATCCTTCTTGGTCTCTGTGTGCATTTTGACGAGAGTCCTGCTCCCAATTGCTGGCTCGTTAGAATATAGAGCCGCACTCCGCTGCAGGAGGTTGAAGACTGTCTTGATGTCATCGCCGGCATCTATGGGGCGCTTCAGCAGCCCATGCTTGTATGTCTTTTGATGACCTCGAGGAATTGTTTCCCCGGCAATGACTGGGCGGCCAGGAATATCGGCCGAGTACGGCGGATTCTCCTTGGTTTGATTGGAGGGCTTGCCAGGTTGAGTGGTTGCCATTATAATATCGGATCCGATTTGGCCAAAGTTCGGGAATAGTACGGGCACATATAGTAGCAAGGCTAGGATCAAATAAGTCCAGAGGCGATTCGAACGAATAATCTGCACTGGAGGTATATGACAAAGTTGATTCGAGAGAAAAATACTCGTCGGAATCCGGGGCTATATGCACAAACAGTTGGACCGACCACCCAAGACCCGTTAGCTGCGGCACTCAAAAACTTATTCCCGGGGAGCGCCACAGCTGACCATGTTGAGAATATGTGACTGGACCACGCATAACCAATGGAGGCTATGTCAGCCGAACCAACGTTGTCTTGGCCTACTGCTTACCCCGGATGCAGTCGCGTGTTAAAATAAGCCCAAGGAAAGGCATGACAAACCCAAGTTGGCGAATTGCAAAATGCGCGGGTTGACATTGTCAGAAATCAGGAAACGTCACGAGAAGTTCATAGCGATAGGTACGGAACAAGCCGAGGTGGCACCTCGGCGTGTGCGGCTGAGGTCCACATGCAGTGCTTCTTAGCCTAAAACGTGCCAGGCCAAGAAATCTGACTTGACTCGATGCCCTTGGAGCTCTTGCATGCCTCGGAAGCCGAGGCACCTGTGCTTATATTCGCATTTCAGCCCAACTTGGCAAATGCTGCGTTTGTTGTTTGTTTGCAAGACTGCAAATCAACAAGAGTAAAAAATCATGCGATGACATTGAAGCCAACAAAAAACATCGAAATTAGCACCAAGCGGTTTCGAGACCAGAGATCTAACTCTGCTGTTTTATTCTGGCATCGCAATCGCTGTCAAGTAAAGTATAATAATATCGTGCTGTGTGGTCGATGATATACATCCGAATTGAATTGGCCGGCAACATGTCACCAGTTTGGCTGCGACTTCTCCATTCCCGGAGTTGGCAAGGCGTTGCTGTCGGCAAATGGATCGTCGTCATCGTTGTCGACCCCAGGAGTCTGCCGCGCGGCGGGTCTAGGTGGTGGTGGTGGCTTTGACGAGGCCGACGGGCGCGGAGGTGGAGGGGGGCTGCGACTGATACTCAGGCCAGCCATTTGTGAGACGGGACTTGGACTTGTAGGCGAGGCTTGTTGTTTCGCCCGCTCACTGGCCACTTTGACATGGCGCAGAGTCAGATTAGCATGCATGCACGACATGGAATATCTGAGACCTTCGAATAGGGCTAACTTACTCCTATACGCATGCGCCTGCTCGGCCATATCATCCTCCGAGTCGCTGTCCGCGTCAATGGAACGGTCCAACTGCTCAAAGGTCATCAAAGCAGTAATAAGCTCGTCGTTGGCGTGAAGCAAGCCACCGAGCCAATCTTCCGACTCGACATAGTGTATCTGGGGATAAAATAGTCAATAGAGATATCTCGGCCGAGTTGATCGGCGGTGGCCGTGGTCCAAAATTGACTCGGCCGGCCCAAGAGATAGTGCGACTCACATAGCGCAGAATTTTGCGCCTCAGCTGCTTGCAAGCCTCAAAGTGCTTGACGGCTGTTGCATTGTGAGAGACACGCTCTATTTCTCTGTTGACAGTCTGCAGGGCATTCATCAGGTTTGTCGCTGCGATAGAAGACTCGGCGATGGTGCTCTTCATCTGGTCCTGCTCGGCCGCAAGGTTAAAAGAACGAGAGCCGGACTTGCCGTGCTTGGCCTTGTCCTTCTTTCTCTTATCCTTTGACGAACCAAAAGAGGAAAAGGACTCGATGCGACCGGTTACTGGTGTGGACACCGCTGAAGAGGGACCTGCGCGACGAGACCCAGCTGCCTCTTCTTCGGTGAATGGGTTGTTCTCTGTCTCCCGAATTACTTTGGATCGATCTTGAGTTACGGCTTGTTTCCGTCGAGGCATTTGCTACACTTGGAGATCAGTATGGGAGGATGCAGAGTATATATAAAGAGTGCATCACATGATCGTCAGACACTGGGGTCGTGGCCGGAGCTGGCGTCTCTCACCTTGTGGAGCTTGGCGATTCCCTCGAGGCCTGGTGTGTTGGCGTATGATACTGCCCAGGCGCGAAACATGAGGGAGCACTTCTTCTTGACATCCGGGTCCGACAACTCTGAAGTGCCGCAGAAGCGCAAGCGCTCCAGCAATGGTTCGTCGGCAAATGTCTTTTGGAAGCGCGGACCAGCATTCTCGATTAGGCCGTCGAGCAATGTCAGGGCGCGAAGTTGACGATGTACGCTGCCATACTTGAGTTTTTTGCGTATCGCACGGGCAGCTTCGGTTGGGCCAGTCGGTTGTAATTTGATGATCTCTACCAAATCTGGGATCCCGCTCAGATCGTCCTCCTCGTAGCTTTCACTGGTCAACCGCTCGACCGTTACGGTCACTGCTGAGTAGGGTTTCTTTTGGGAAAACATGGCGGAAGGCGCCGATTGGTTTAAAACGGCAGTTCCAAGATGCTGTCGGCGTTGGAAATTTGGTAAAAAGATATGGTGAATGGTATTGTACCAGAAGCAAGTGAACTCCAACGCGACGGCGGGGTAAGATGAGCAAGCAAGCACGTGGTGTAGCAAATAGATGACCAGTGATTTGATCTCAATTCTGAAGAGAAATTTTGGCGACTGAAGAGTCAGTTCAACATCACCACTCCGGGATGTTCTGGTTGTGAACGGGTTGCGGTTATCGTAGCGTCTGCTGATATTCTTCGTAGGCGTTTACCTACCCAACCTTACTGTAGAAAATGTACCTCGAGAATCAACAGACGACAAGGCAGGTCGGTAGTGCTATTATTTACTGTCGGCTTGCGTCACGCGCAAGGATGTCATGTCGCGGGGGGGTAGCTATAACCCCACTGCACCAATCAATGAACGGTGGGCTCTACCTGGCCGGAGCAGTCCCACTATTCCCGAGTTATCGGCCCCATATTATCCTGCAGTGCCACCGCTGTAGTACCTCCCACTATAGTACCTTGCTAGATGGACCTGACCGGGTTTAGAAACAGATTCAGGTCCTCTACTTTTGAGCCTCATTGTCTAGGAAATGCTCGCACTAGCCTGAAATCGGCACCTTGAGATAGCAGTAATGCGGTCAGAGTGACTATTTGTTTGTTTGTTTTGTTGGCACACAAAACAAGGCCAGTGTAGGTAGTCAACGTGAAGTGCCTTGGTTATGCCGCCTTCGTCAACCTTGCCGAAAAGTGACCGCGTTCCAAGATAGGGGATTCTGCAGGCGGCGTGCATGGCTCGGTGCTGAATTCGTGTTGACGCAGCAGATATTCTCCCAAGCACAACCACAAATACAAAAAAATATGACTTGATTGAAGAATTTCATCTCTTAGACTAAGTAACACCACTACGTGAACAGAGCTCGTTGAATTACAGTTCTTGGGCTGGGTTTGGCCTTGTTAATGCTGGTCAAGGGAGGTGCTGCGCAAAGTGTGGCGAGACTTGTGCAATCCCCGCACTGTGGAATGCCACGATTCAAATGTCTCGACTCTGAGGTGGAACAACCCGACATGCCTATTGTCAGCAGCGACACGGCGACCGCCAGATATCAATTTTGCGGCCCAATCCCAGATAAACACCTACATCTCAATCATCCTCCCAACCGTTGCTAATCATCCAAGCGTAACCACCATCAATATTTTGATTTTTCACGCGACACCACAATTCAAATAAATCCTCAGTTTATCCAGACCGCTCGTCATGTCGAGAAGACCTCCCAACCCCGCTGCCGAACGGGCGGCTCAAAACCAGGCGACCATTAAAAGCCTACTCAAGTTAGAAACCAACAAGATCTGCGCGGACTGCAAGCGTAACAAACGTTCGTCGCCTTTCGCTTCTTGATACGATCATCCAACCCTCACAAAGCGGACAACGGCTGACACTTTATTGTACAGATCCACGATGGGCGAGCTGGAACCTGGGCGTCTTTATCTGCATCCGCTGCTCGGGTATTCACCGAGGAATGGGCACCCACATTAGCAGAGTCAAGTCGGTCGATTTGGATTCGTGGACGGATGAGCAGTTGCAGAGCGTCTTGAGCTGGGGCAACGCGCGCGCAAACAAATATTGGGAGTCCAAGCTGGCCGCCGGTCATGCGCCATCCGAGGCCAAGATTGAGAACTTTATCAGGACAAAGTACGAGCTTAAGAGATGGGTCATGGATGGCCCGATGCCTGATCCGGCGACGCTTGATGCCGAAGCCGACGATGATATTCCTTTGAGCCTCGTGAAGGAGAAGCAATCCATCGACCGGAAAGAGTCTGTACGGAAGGCCTCGCTGGGTCAGTCCTCCGCCCCTACTTCAATCCGCCGAGCACCGGCGCCCCCAGCTCCGGAGCAGGATTTGATTGGCGGTGACCCAATTCCCGTTCGTGCAAACTCTGCTGGCCCTGCCATGTCCAAGGTTGCGTCAAAGGGCGAGCCGGCTCCGCCTAAAACGACAAGCACAAAGGATTCTTTGCTGGGCCTGGATTTCTTGGGCACGGAAACTGCTGCCCCTCCTCGCCCGTCTAGCACTACCGGGACAGGCGGAGCCGGAGGACAGTCTCGGCCGGACCTGAAGCAGTCCATTCTTTCTTTATATGCTACTGCACCGCGGCCACAACAGCAAGCACAGCAGGGATCATTTGGCGGTATGAACTCGCCACCCCTGCAGCAGCAGCAGCAGTCTCAGGGTGCGGGTGCATTTGGGGGCATGAACGATGCATTTAGCAGCTTGAGTTTCAACACGACTTCAAGCGCTCCCAAATCCCCTCCCGCAAACGATGCCTTTGCCAGCCTTGGGGGGTTGTCTAGCTCTCGCTCCCCACCGCCGCAGCAGACGTCGAACACATCTGCTTTCTCGGGTCTTGGCGGTGGGAGCTTTTTCGACACAAAGCCTGCACAGACTCACCAGCAAAAGTCGTCATTTGGAAGCTCTAGCGGCTTTGGTGGACTGACTTCACCCACTGCCACCACAGCATCTGCGCCCCAGGCAAAGCCTGCTGGAACGTCGATGCCCGCCTCTGCAGCGCTTGGTGACCTTTTTGACTTTTCTACTCCGGCCCAGACCTCGACTCCTAAACCCAGTGCCGCCCCTGCGCCAAGTTCCGACTCCGTTTTTAATCTCTCAGCCTCGACCCAGGTCAAGTCACCTCCCGCCACCTCTAATCCTACGTCGACAATGGGCACCAACAACTGGTCGAACTCTGATGTTTGGGGCGCCAACGACGCCTGGTCGACACCCGAGGCCGCTGCAGCACCTGCCAAGAGCACAGCGACAACCATGCCGTCGAGCAGCTCAGATGCTTTTGGTGGTTGGGGAAGCAGTGGCGGTGGCGGTTTAGCAAGCCAAAGCATCGTTCCGGGGGCTTCTGGTGGTTTCCAGCCCAAGGTTGCTGCTGATGAGGAGTTTGGCGGATGGGCAAGCAGCACGGGGACGGGGAATGCGTCAGGAGGGACTGCCAAGCCTGCGGCCGGGTTCGGGGGCAATGACGACTTGTTTTCCAACGTGTGGCAGTAGAGCAAAATCGCATGAGCCATAGGTAATATCGGGAAGATGTGGGATCCTGACCGGTTCGGATTGGACCACGGGAGGCAGGGGTTACCATGATTTTGGAGCCATTTTTTAAATGGTAGTCTTGTTCCTGGTATTGCACCTTGCGTCCATCTTTCTGTCATGTAACTATACACGGGGGAGGTTTCGTTTTACAGTACAGTACCAGCATCATTTTATCAACTCGGACAACGAAATGAGCATACGGAAGTTGTGATTCCCAGCTGGCCCAAGGGAGTGAAAATAACACATTTTGGATACACTACCCTAAACTCATTAATCAACCCGGAACGCCTTGCTATGCCCAAACCAGATTTCACCTGCCTTGCAGTCCTGACTGCCTCAAGAGTAACTCTACCCTCATCCCTCGTACTAAACAAGACACGCTAGCTATGGATGTATTCGCACAACGTCAAGTCGCTTAAGCCATGTGCGTCGTTGAAGTCTCGGCTCCTGAAGGCCAAACTGGAGAAGCTGAAGGGTCCTCTCAAGTGGAGCGATCACGTATCCGCAGGCACGACAACAGATTTCATCCTCCGACCGCTTGTTTCAGGCGGTGGGGTGTATCCCCAGACGGCAGATGGCCTAGCCCGCCGAGCACCGGCACTCAGAAGAACAGCTTGAGACCGTAGTAGAGCACGAGGAAGATTGCGATCAGGATGCCGGAGAGCTTGAGGACGGCGACCTTGTTTCCCGATGCAGCCATTCGGCCGAGGCGCGTTGCGGAACCTTTGAGTTGCGTGCCCATGGTGGAGAAGGTATCGGACTAGAGGGTTCGAGGGGTTATATTGTCAGCGTTTTTGCTCTTGTCCGTCCGCGTTCGTTCGACCATTCCCTCGCTCTCTTCATTTCCCACTCGACAGACACAAAGCGGACCGCTACCACAGAGCGACGGGCAGGCCCGCCGGCGCGATGGGGGGTTGGTGGGGGTTGCAACTGACAGTAGAGTCGATGACGTCCTGTGCCCGCGCATTGTCGTAAATGTCGACCGTCACGCCTCGGAGGGCCGACACCTTTGCGGACAACTCATCCAGGCGGGCGTTGTTTTGGCGTTCGCGCTCGTAGGCTTCGGACATTGTGGCGGGGAGGATCGCTTTGAAGGTCGGAAAAAGAAAAAAGAAGAGAAAAGAAGAAAACGAGAATGCGGGTGGAATGTGACCGTTTGGTTGCTCGATTTTGAACGATAAAAAAGGGAGACGTAAAGGTTGTTGCGGCTCGGTCGGATTGGCAATTTTACCGCCCGGCGCAGGCGGATAGGGCGGGTTCGACGGATTACGACGGTGACGTTCTGTATGCGGTAGCTGCCCCTGTGGACGATACTAGTAAGCCTCCCCGAGTCACTTGATCCTTTGGATTTCCTCTGTAATTCGACGATGACACTGTGGGACGAATAGGTTGGTGATTGTGATGATTTTTTTCTCTCTCGTTTGTTCACTGATTAATTACTTCATAGACCACCCGCCTGGTTTACTGCGTTCAGTCGCTTGGATCCATGCCCCTGGCCAAGGCGTTGATCGAGAGACGATCAAGAACAAACCCCGGCCACACCAGAGTCCATGTGACGCCAAGTCTCACCGCCACACACGGCGCCACAAGGGGCTTCAGGGTCGCGATCTCGGACTGGCTCTCAGCAAGCTTGCAAGGTATGACGCAGTTTTCGTCTGTGGTGCTGCCGCCCTCACTTTGATCTTCCGCTCAGCGTAGATCTTGGGCCATGGTACCTGCTGTACTGTACTGTAAGCTTAGGCCTTTCTCGGGGCCAGCACCAGGCCATGCCATTTCAATTTCTCCGCCGCAATTAGTACAACGCCGGCAAGCACCTTGTTCTAGTCTAGGTCTACTCTAGTTGCCACATCTGACAGTTTTAAGTCTTTGAAGCAGCTTTGCCCGATTTTTGGTGTTCACAAGGTTTCCTACTAACCAGTTGCCAGTTACACCCTTGCCTACCTCGCCATCCATTTTTTTTTTTTTTTTTTTAGCTATTTCGTGGTAACAACGCGTACTGTAGTAGTATCGAGGTTTCTGTGTTTGTGCATAGAATCATTACCACAAAAATACTACGTAGTATTATCGTGGTAAGTAGCAGTAGTGTTGACCTCCCTACATTTCCCCACATAGCTCGGCCGGTCGACATGACGATCCCTGGAAACGGTTTGACGGTTGCATTTATCTTGATTAAAAACAGGCAACACCAACCCTGGCAGCTCGTATTCATGACAAAAATGAGGTGGTCGGACCAAGAAGTGTCACCGTCAGGGTCGCAATATTCAAGCTGTTTGTTGTATGGTATGCGGTTCTTTGATAGTATAAGACTGTGTCCTTCCCTCTTGGATAGGAGAATGAATCCAGGTTTTTGATCACTATTAAGATCTAATACATCCAACCATCCCCATCCCATCCCGTGGTTGTAGCAACAAAGCAACAGTCTTGCAGTCATATACCCTCCCTCGGACAAAATGCGTTTCTCAACAATCTTTGCCGCCGCCGCTGCGGCTCTTCCGGCTGCCAGCGCGCCGACTGCAGTTTCTCTTTTGGCCGCCGGCCCTATGGACCCCACCCCGGTCAATGTGCTCATGATGAAGCCGGGACAATTCAACTACAACTGGACCGTCACCAACTGGGAGGCCGGATGCGCACGTGGCGGATGCTACTACGGTGCGTTTCGCATTCCATCCTCACTACTCTCCGCCTAGGTCACCCAACTAACATTTATTAATTGCACGCAGGGTTTGACATTGCCGCAGATGAGTACACGAGCTACCCCAAGGCCCCGGCTTTCAAGGCTCACTGCAATGGACAAAACGAGGGCGGCCCCTACACCGTCTGCGAGATGCAGGACGGTGGCTCTGCCGCCAGGCGAGTTGCGGCTCGCCTCCTGGAGAGGAATTCTTCGGACCCCGTTTACATCAGGGTTTCTTACCAGTACGCCGACAGCCAGCCGAACGCCTACTTTAACTGGACCGGCACGGGGGAGACCAGCTACAACCAGTTTGTTGCACCGCCCCAGACATTCAACGTTACGCCCTCCGAGGTTTTCGGCGTCGCCTAAATCGGTGTGGGTAACGGTAACACTGTGATGGAACATGGGAGGTCAAAACAAAAAATGGAATGAGTCATGACCATGACGATTGTAATTATACGCGGGTACAATGCTGGACCTTATAACTAATGGGTAGTACACTTAATTTAATTCGACCATCTTGGAAGAAACAACAATTTGTTCACCAAGCTGCATACCGATGGAGGTTGATCAGAGGAACCTGAATATCCATCTCTACGAGTAGGTAGTCTGTACTAACGCACACTGTGCCCAGCATTATCCCTTTTACCCACTGCTAATTTCTTCAGGGCCACAGTATAAATTGTTGCCGCCATTGTCAACCACCACTCAGATGCTCTCTCGGCTGTTGGTCACTGGTACCTAGGTACCTAGCACCTGGCGGGACTCCGCCGTCCTTGTCGTCGCTTAATTCCCTAGGGCTTACTGGCTCCCAATTCTAGACCAGATCTATTGTAATGGCGGATGCCCGCCAACTTTGGATGAGCGCGGCTCCAATCGTCGACATGGAGGTGCTTTGCTTTATTCATATTCCATCAGCGGCGAAATGTTCCCTAGAGCCTGAATTTTAAATTTGCTTATTGTGATTTAGTCTTTCGCAATCAAGCCGAAAGAACTTGCTCCCCCTCAAAAAATTGTTCATATCAGCAAGTCAGCAGAATCACAATGTCTCTCAATGACAAGGCACCATCAAAGTCGGCTGTCGAGAGAGACAACCCACCACCCCGGCGCAAGTCATGCCAAGGTTGCATCAAGGCCAAACGACGCTGCGATCTCGGCTTTCCAACATGTCTTCGCTGCTCACACAGACAGATCGAGTGTCACTACGACAGCGCTGTCCCCATTAATAGAGGTTCTGGCGGGATCCCGGCAAGCCGCCCTGCACGTTCCAAAAGAAAGCAGGCCCAGGCAGCCAGTGGGCACGCAGCTTTTGAGTCGGGTTCACAGAGCTTGCCGCTGTCCGGGACCTGCGGGACTGCAACCGGCTTTGATGGGTTATCCTTCTTGGACGACCCATCACTGACGAACTTACCTCTGTTTGACAATGCTCCAACAAGTGCCTTTCCAGGAACAAAGACGGCCGAGTTCATCCCCAAGGACGATGGCATCTTTGGCTGCGAGGGTTCATTGGATAACCTTCTTTGTCTTCCTAATTCCGTGTTTGACGGTCTAGACCTTGATAGTTTCCAAGATCCTCCGCAAAACATGGATCCGGTGCTTGCTCGGCCGCAGGAACCACCTCATACAGACCTGGTTTACCTGCCGATACCGAACATGGCCACGGAGACCTCCTTCACCATATCATACATGATACGTACCCGCTTGTCCTACACCATACCGATACTGCTAAGTGCACCCAAAGCTTTTGTCGAGACCACAGGCACACCATGGAGCCATCCGTCCCTCTACAAAGATGGCTTCCCGCCCATAATCGAAGATATGTATGCTGCATGCGCCCTATACATGGCCCGCACTCCAAGAAATGACGCCGTCATCATGCGGTCCATCGAAGGCAGGCTGGCCAAGGCCATTAACAATCCCCTGCCGTCAATCGCTTCAACGCCCGAGGTCTTGTACCGTACCCAGGCTCTGCTCATGTACCAAATCATGCGGACGCTGGATGAGGGCCTCGCCAGCCGGGTCGACGATGCCGCCGCGACGGCCGCGTTCGAGGAGTCAATGAACACGCTGAAAGATCACCTCATCATTGAAGCCGGCTCCACCGACGTGTCGACCACGTTCATGATGGCCAGCCTGACCGCCCAGTCAGTCGTCGATTTTGAAAAGGCTGCATCGCTGCACACGAAGCAAAGGGGGATCCGGAGACCCACGAAACCCTTGCAGCTCTACCCGCTGGGTCCGACCCGCGCCTTCTGGGAGCAGTGGGCCTTTAAGGAATCGGTGCGGCGCACCTACCTCATCGCCTTCTTCTTCTCTCAGCTGATGAGGATGGCGACGGGTGCGCCCATGGGGACATGCACGGGTCGGACGGCCACCTGGAACTGCTGGACCCTCGCGGCCGACCTCTGGCGCGCACCGGACGCTATCGACTTTGCCCAGGCCTGGAACACCAACCACAAGGCCATCGGGGACGCGGACGACGGCTGCGGCCCGATCATCGTCTCCCCGGGGCAGATTCAGCGCGTGCTGCACGAGGCAAAGGCGGAAGACTTGGATGATTTTGCGCGCGTGATATTGACCACCACGTTGGGCGTCGAGGAGGCCAAGGCCTGGCTCGCCTCCAAGGGCGGAGTTTTGTGAGCGCGGGGGTGCGTCTCGATGGGGTTGTGTGGATGGGCTTGGACGAATAGAGTTGTTTAGCGATCGCCTGGTTGAATAGAGTTGTTTAACGATCGCCTGGATGGGTTCGTGGTACACGGGATGAAACTGCAAATACCATTCAGGTTCAGGGGCATCTAGAAAGAAAGTAGCATAGGACAAAAGTGGCGCATGAAGGAGCCGCTGCCGATTTTGTTTGACTTTTTTTTTTTTTTTTCTTTTCTTCTCATCCTTTGAGAGAAATACCCGTTTTGAAAGTCAATTGACTTTCTGAATGTTGGGATGTGTTTTGTCCACCCATTCCAGGGTAATCGCGTAAGCCTGGTGGGGCTAGGTATTGTTTGGTTCACCCCCAAAGTGAGTGGTACCAATTACACCGGACGGAAGCAAGGTGTTTATTGTTGGTGCACACCCATACAATCACCAACCACATCACACGTTTGATCTGGTGTTGTTGCCGCCGAACAAAAGACTTCGGCCAGATCTGTCTGATGTTTTTTTGCTTTCTCAACTGAACAGACCAAAAAAAAACTCAATCAGAATTTCATATAATCCTTCATTCGTCAGGGTGTTGTTTTGTTCGCTCATTTGCCAACCCGTAAGATTCTGGGCGCCTGCCGATCTCACATAAAATCGCCCCCTTTTTTCCCTTGGTGTAAGACCAGTTTTTTCGGAACTATCGGAAACAACACCTGAACATTCCCTTCCATCCACGACAGAACAGAGGCAATGGAAGCACACAACGCAGCAGTGGCGACCATCTCGGCGCGCGTGAAGCACTTCTCGGACGCGCGGCAGCCGTTCCGCATCTACCACGGCTCGACCAACAGCACGCGGCGGTCGGACAAGCGGGCCGACAACACGGTCGACACGAGCGGGCTGGACCACGTGCTGTCCGTGGACCCGGAGCGCAGGGTCGCCGTGGTCGAGCCCAACGTGCCCATGGACGCCCTGGTCGCCGCCACCGCGGCGCACGGCCTCGTCCCGCCCGTCGTCATGGAGTTCCCCGGCATCACCGCCGGCGGGGGTTTCTCGGGCACGTCGGGCGAGAGCAGCTCGTTTCGGCATGGCGCGTTCGATGCGACGGTGGAGTGGGTCGAGGTCGTCCTGCCCACGGGGGAGGTCGCGCGGGCGTCGAGGTCCGGGGAGTGGTCGGATTTGTTCTGGGGTGCCGCGTCGGCGTTTGGGACGCTCGGGGTCGTGACGCTCATGGAGCTGCGGCTCGTCGAGGCCAAGCCGTACGTCCAGCTCGAGTATCACTTGTCGAGTGGTGTTGGTGACGCGGTGGACAAGATGCGGGAGGAGATGGCACGGGAGGAGAACGATTACATTGACGGTATAGCCTATTCGCTGGGCGAGGTGGTCACATGCGTAGGACGGCTGGTGGACGCGGTGCCGGAGGGAGGCAGGATACAGCAATTCACAAGGCGCAAGGATCCGTGGTTTTATGTACATGTTGAAAAGGACATCCTGCCTCGGCTCAAGGGCCGAGGGCGGAAGCAGATTGACGGCAAACCTGACGACAAACACGAAAGCATCAAGTTTGCTACAGACTACGTGCCCCTGACGGACTACCTATTCCGCTACGACCGCGGCGGCTTCTGGGCCGCGAGGTGGGCGTTCCGCTACTTCCTCACGCCCTTCAACCGGGCCACGCGCTACGTGCTCGACCCCCTGCTGCACACGCGCGTCATGTACCGCGCGCTGCACAAGTCCGGGCTCGCCGACTTTTGCATGACGCAGGACGTCGGCGTGCCGTTCAACAAGGCGGTCGAGTTCGCCACGTGGCTGGACGCGGAGCTGAAGATATACCCGCTCTGGCTGTGCCCCCTGCGCCTCCGCCGCGCCGAAGGCCCAGACTCGGCCCACGGCCTGCACTCACAGTTTGCCGACCCGGACGCGCCCGACCTGCTCAACTTTGGCGTTTGGGGCGATCTGCCCAGGGGCAACATAGACCGCCGGGCGGCCGTGCAGTCCAACCGGCTGCTCGAGGCCAAGGTCGCCGAGCTGCAGGGCAAGAAGTGGCTGTACGCGCAGGCCTTTTACACCGAGGACGAGTTCTGGTCCCACTACGACAGGGCGTCGTACGATGCGCTGAGGAAAAAGTATGGTGCGGATTACCTGCCCAGCGTCTACGACAAGGTTCGCGTGGATGTTGACGCCGAGGAGGCGGCGGATGTCGGGGGCTCGTTGGGCACAAGGGCCAAGAGGACTCTTTGGAAGGTGTGGCCGGTGCGTGGTCTGTATGGCGTGCTGGCAGCCCTCAAGAGCGATGATTACCTTATGCAAAAGACTAGGCGACAAGACAAGGGTGGTTCAAAGGCCACATCGTAGTAGGGGGTGGAATGCCATGAATGATGCTGATTATTATTGGGCGGTTGATCGTTTGTTCTCTTTTTTTTCTCTGATTATTATTATTGTGATTTTACAACAACGGTTCAGTGTGGGTTTCCGCGCATCGGAATTAAATACCGCTGTGATTTGCTGTTCTTCAAATAGAAAGAACGCCTCCATGTCGGTTGAATTAACAGGGCAAGACCGCCGGTGACTCTCCTCGACCTTTAGCGTTTACTTTTTTAAGGTTCTTCAGAGGCACAGCCTTCTCAAGCTCATTCGTCACATGGCCGTCATATGGTGAGTGAGAACCTACCTACTTCACAGAGATCGGAAATCGTGCCCTCGTCATCTTTATCCTGCGATACACCTCGGCAGCTTGGATGCCCAAAAATATCTCATCTGCGACGTACACCGCTTGTGTGTCAAGTTTTTGAATGACTTTGTTGCTTCACCACTGTTCATGGGTCGCCTTTGCGCCCAGTCCAGGCTAATAGTGGCTGCGACAAATGAGAACGACATCGCTCCTAGCTGCTCCTACGTCCGAAAGTTTTGGGTTCTGGACCCAGGCAATATCTAGTTCTGCAAGCAGCCGAGTGGAATTTGGGTTTGATCCGTACTTGCAGAAGCCTGGTTGAAGGATTCAAGGTCTGGCAGATGTTCAATATCGATCACTACTGACTAGGCAGGGAACGCTTCATGTTGCATATGCAACCTATATCGGCAACTAGACTGGTACCTTACCTATCTATAGGCCTTGACACTCATCAGAGTTGTGCGAATGCCTAACTGCCTGGACTGGGAACTGCTACATGCTCCAGGCCCCTTATACCTCAACAGTAGCAGTGTGCTGCGTTCTGTTTAATCACCAGGAGCACCCAATTTTGTACGCTGCATAACACGATTTGCTATAGCTGAGAGTTGGCTTTGACTGTAGCTCTCTCCTACTCCCTGATCGCGCGGATGACCTGCCCCGTTCGCTAGCCAATACCAGTAGACAGCCTACTACTCGTCGTTTCCGGCATAGAGCGATCATTAATTTCCTATTGTTGGCGTTAGTGCTGAGTCTGATTCCGTCCCGCCTGGCGAGGTTGCGTCTCTTTTTATCCAGAGCCCCCCAAATTTTTGCACGACTCGAACAACCTCGCTATGCAAGCCACGGTCAAGATGACCCCTTACTCTACACTCTATCGTACCACCCGATGGACGCTTTACCAAGGTACACGTGTATGCAGATCGCATCCTGCAAACGGCAGGTACCTACTTATGCCGATTCTCTATTTACAGAAACATTCCTCGGAAAGAATCGATATGACGGTACTTACCCCCTAAAGCTTGATGGTGATCTGGGGTAAGCTCAGTATGCGTCCAGCCCTGCAATCTGAAGTTTTCCTACCCGACAGTATGTAGGACTTGCATGATGAAACGAGAATTCATTGCTATTTGTCAGACTCCGGCTCTTTGTGGAAATTTTTTGCATCTATAGTGTACTCTTTTGTTCGCCACATCGAGTGCGAGTGGCTGTACTATATAGTATGCGCCCAGTCTGCCAACCATCGTCTCTATTACAGCTGTCTCGTCGTCTTTCAGGTATCCCGTATCTTGTTGCAACATTAATACCAATGCACCTTTAAATGTTGATTGACCTCTGATAACTATCAGCCTGCATTCTTTCGTACTGCTCATACCGCAGATCAAGTCAAGTCGCCATTAGCCTTTCAATACACCTTTGGCAAGTCCAGGAGTATCTCATATTTCAGACCTATAAAGGCACTTTAGTGCTCAATATTTATCATACAAGACACCATGTCTCCCACTGACAGAGGACGCTCTGTTATATGGAATGATGACTTCTTCACGAGGCCCCTGCCTGACATCGAAGATCTATCAGACACAGAGGCATACTACTACGATTCACCCAGCTCTCCAGGTCAGAGCATCCAGAATATCTCGAGACCGACCAGAGCATTCTTTCTTGGTTGTCGTGAAAGTTAAATCATAGACTTCAAGGACTTGGAAGAGGGCAGGATGCAGCGATGTACGCCTTCATCTACAAGCCCACGATTGAGCCATGAACCACTCGGAAACAACACTCGTTGCGACATTATCCAAGTATCTTATAGCATTACCGGCCATACAAAGGACCAAGATGAGTCCTCAAGGCGATCCCGAGCCTTGACAATACAAAGTATTCGTCACAGCCTTTATCGCAGACAATCGTTGACGCCTCCAAAGAAAGGCACACGGGTATACAGATACTTTCGTTGGAACTTTGGGTCTGTCTACAGACGCATCTTCACGCTCGCCTTCATCTGCAACCTCGCCGTCCTGGTGGCACTTATCGGCCAAAACATAGTAGGAACAAACCGCCTCACATACAGAGAGGCATCGACCGCCGCCTCGGCTAACATATTTGTGGCCATGCTGATCCGCAACGAGCACATTGTGAACGCCTTGTTTACTGTGTTTGGCACGTGGCCGAGGCGATTCCCACTCAGGACTCGCCGTCTCTTTGCCAAGGTGTACTCATACGGAGGCATCCACAGCGGCTGTGGCGTTGCAGGAACGCTCTGGCACGTGGTGTTTGTGGCCCTTCTCACGATCGACTATCAGCAAAGAGACCGGGACCAGGTGCTTCATGCACTCAGGGGCTACGTATACCTGGTCAGCTACGGCACACTTGTCATGTTGGCCCTGATCCTGGTCTTTGCGCATCCCCGAGTGCGCGCAGCCATTCACAATTGGTTTGAAGGGATACATCGCTTTCTTGGATGGACAGTCGTTGTGTTGTTCTGGGCACAGACCCTGCTCATCGTTTTTGATGACTCGCCCGCCATGGGGCTCTCGTACGGCCGAGCACTGCTCGTCAGCCCATCGTTCTGGCTGCTGCTTCTGATCACTCTGTTGGTCATCTACCCTTGGACTCGTCTGCGGCGCCGCGGAGTTCAAGTAGAGCTCTTGTCCAAGCATTGCATCAAGCTCAACTTCTCCTACCGCGATGGCCACTACGGGCAGGCCATTCGCCTATCCGATGCTCCCCTCAAAGACCCTCAAAGAGACCCACGCCTTTGCCATCATTTCCAACCCCAAGACTGCAGCAAGTCCGTTCTTGACCGGGACAGGGCACCTCCAAGATGCAACGAATAGGCTACCATGCAGCCCAGACAGGCCCTCGATTGGACACGGAGAAGAAGCCCAAGCTGGAGACATCGAGACGGCCAAGGCAGTAGCGAGGGCCAAAGCGCTGGCGAGACAGCACCACCGCCAACAGCTCAACCACCTATCGAGCTCGAACCTTTCCAACGCAGGCAAGACGGGGTTTTCAGTGGTCATCTCAGACGCCGGCGACTGGACGCGCAAAATCATCGCCAAGCCCCCGACACACATCTACACGCGCGGCGTGCCGCAGTACGGGGTGATGCGGATCGCGGGCATGTTCGAGCCCGTCATCATCATGGCGACCGGGTCGGGGATCGCGCCGTGCCTGGCCCTCTTTGCCGAGATGCCGGACCACCCCGTGCGCGTCATCTAGTCGGCCCCGTCGCCGCTCGAGACGTTTGGGCAGGCCGTCGTCGACACGGTGCTCAGGGCCGACCCGGATGCCGTCATCCACGACACCAGAAGGCAGGGCCGACCGGACCTGGTAAAGATAGCCTACCGGATGTGGGCGGCCAGCGGGACCGGTGGGGAGTTTGCGCTGGGAGGGCGACAGCGGTTGGGTCGGTGCGAGGCCGTCGTCGTCATCTCGAATCAGTCCGTGACTAGAAATGTGGTGTGTAATCTGGAGTCGAGGGGTGTGCCTGGTTATGGGGCGATCTTTGACTCTTAGGGTTTGTCTTTTGTTTCTGAGAGTTCACTTTGTATATTTGCCAACCCAGCAACATCCTTGGTTGAAAGCCCCAGAGTTCGTCTCATATTGCGTTATACCTTTGCGAGGCATCGACTAAGTAGCTCCAGTTAGATTGTAGCATGACGTCGTGTGTCGTGTCGGCTGCTGACAGTATCGTTTTGGATTATTTTAGAACGACACTCAAGCGTTACATGAGAACCATGGTAGATGTGTAAGGAATTACACCTAGATTACCTACCTAGGTATGCATCTTGTCAGGTAGTTACACCGGTAGGCACATTAGCCCCTTGAACTTGCCCACAGAAGCAATTAGACTAGATAGTTGCCCTGGGTTAGGGCTCAGGGGCAGGCACTGGCGCCCCTCCACAACCCCACAGCTGACGTCAATGTCGGTCGGCCGAAAACACACTTGCGCGCAACGCCGACATCGCGACACCTCCGCTGCAGAAAACCCCAATAAAAGTGACGGACAAAAAAATACGCGTTTCTCCCCCTCGCCCCCTTGCGCATGCACCTAGGTCTGCGCGTGCTTTGCGAGCTCTTGCTGGTGGTTGTCAGTCTTTGCGTGCCGGACCGGCGAGCCCTTGACGACATGGCCAAGAAGCTGTCAAAAGCCAACGCGGCGGCGGCGCACTCCAGCGTCAACACGACGCACTCGGACTCAACCCAAACATCCAACTTCTCCTCTTCGTCATCCGTCAACAAGGCCGGCCTCTCGGCGCCAGGGCCGAGCTCGCTGCCGCCCGTCCTCACCGACGAGGAGCCCCTCCCCCGCCTCATCGTTTTTGACCTCGACTACACAGTCAGTGAACCCCCCTTTTTTTCCGCTTGTGTTGGCCCCTTTTTTTCCACTAGTGTCCCTCCAGCGCAAATCTTTACTGACAATGGATGAAAAAACCTCCCGCAACCACACAGCTCTGGCCGTTCTGGGTCGACACGCACGTCACTCCCCCGATAAAGGCGGTGGCGCCCGCCGACAAGAGCCAGCACTGCAGCACCGTGACAGACAAGATCGGCGACACGTACTCGTTCTATTCCGACGTCCCGCGCATGCTGTACACGCTGCCCATGGCCGGCGTGAGGCTGGCGGTGGCGTCGCGCACGCACGCGCCCGACCTGGCCCGCGACGTGCTCAAGCAGCTGCAGATCCCGCCCTACGCCGCCGCCGGCGGCCTGTCGACCCTGGCCAACAACCCCAACATGCCCGCGACGCCGGCCGCGACGCAGAAGCAGCTGGCCAAGGAAAAGCCGCGCAGGGCCCTCGACATCTTTGACGCCGGGCTCGAGATCTACCCGTCCAGCAAGGTGCGGCATTTTGACGCCATACAAAAGCGCACCGGCATCCCATACAGCGAGATGATCTTCTTTGACGACGAGGCCCGCAACAAGGATGTCGAGCAGGCGCTCGGCGTGCTGTTTTGTCACGTCAAGGACGGAATGACATGGGACGAGCTGGAGCTGGGCGTGAGAAGGTGGCGGAGGAGGAGACAGAACTGACGGGGGCACGTCAGGACCTTGGTAGATTTGCGGTAATGTGTTTCGTTTTTTTTTCTTCATTTCAGAAAATGATTCCCACGAACAGATGCTCAAGAGTTCACCATGTCTTAATCGACCGGTGTCATGAGGTGCTCATGCGTCAATGTTGCAGAATAAAAGATGGTATATAAAGTGAACGCAAATGCTAGACCATAAGTAAATGACAACATGGAACAGTAGTCCATGAATATGCGATATCAGCTAATCGCCAACTGATCCTTTCTTGAAAGTTCGACCATGGATAATGATCGACAATAAACAACCAATTTGCCCAATCTGGTATCCTAGGGTAGCGCTGAGCATATTCAAGAAAGGTTCTCGCTCTGAAAATTTAGCCAATATCGAAAGATAAAAACAAGAGAACGCCAACACTCGTCTATCGGGCTAAGAAGATATTGTTGTCAGGCTAGCCGTGTATAGCCTGAAACATCGTAGATGTCAAATAGTCATCCATACAGTAACTTGATTCTGTTTTCTCGAAAACGGCATCACGCGGCCTTTGCGGACGCGGCAGGGGCATCGACCGAACTGGCTCCCTTCTCGGCAATGATCTCCTCTTTGCTCGAGGTGACAGCTTCAGAATCCGACTTTGCCTCCTGGATATCGAGCTTCTGCACGCCAGTCTCGACGGCTGCAATATCCGACGCAGCAGCTGCTGCCTCTGTCTTGTGGTAAGGCTGGTTGCTAGAGACAACGCCCTTGAATGACCGCGGCAGGGTGCAAACGCGAATGTTGCGCTGCTTTTGGTTGACGGAACCGACGGCGACACACTCGAGGCGCTCCTCATCCAAGACCTTCCACAGCACGGGGCCCTTGGGGAAGTTGTCGAATCCTTGCTCCCAGGTAGCTCGCTCCTTGATGGCCGGGTCCAGGTTGGGCTGGTCGCACCATTTGAACTCGAGCTTCCCGCCGTACTGCTTTGGAATATTCTCCACTTCCATAAAGGAGCTCAAGACGGGCAAGACCTCCGCTTGGCTCAGGATGAAGATCTTGGATACCGTGATGGGGTCAAACCACCTCTTGATCCAGCCCCACACCGTGGAGAAGAAGAAGGGGGCGCCAATGACAAAGATGCGGTCAAGAGTCTCAGGGTAGTGCGCAGTGGCCAACGTGCTAGCGGCCTGCATGTGCGCCTTGAGGTTCCAGAACTGCCGTAGACTGACACCCGAGACGTCTACGATATTCGTGCTCAGCGTTATCGGCGTCTGAGGGTGGGGCCTGTCGGGCATCTCGGTGCATAGTGGCTGAGCGAAGCGGGTGAGGTTCTCGTAGAGGGCGAACAAGCGCAGCAGTTTGGGAGGGGTCGAGCCGTCGGCATGCGCGCGGCTGTATGTGTCGTCGGCTCCCTTTTCGTAGGCAGCCACTGCCTTACTGTCCAGCTGCTTGATCTCGAAAAGGTATACCGGTATGCCCCTCTTGTCTCTGCGTCCTGTCCATTGCGGGTACTATATGTGACAAAAAGGCGTTGGTCAGCTATTTGGAACCTTTCAGGGGTCGAAAAAGGAACCCAGCCCCGGGGTGCGCACCATTACACGGCTCTGCTCGTATGAGTCCAGCTCGATCGTGTCGTAAAGAGTATCTAATCTCGTTGTGGACCTCCACTCTTCTGTTTCTTTGAACTGCTTGAAAGCATCCTGCGGCACCCAACGACGGGCTCGTAGGAATCGTCTATGCAGATGCGGTAAACGTTAGCGCACCCGAAGCTTCCGGGAAGCGGCGTTGCCAAAAAAAAAAAAAAAACTTACAACAGAGTCTGGTCATCGTGTGATGGAGGAGGGCCTGGTGTGTAGAGACCATTCTCTGTTACGAGGACCTTAAATTCTGAAAGAGCCTTGGTCTCGCTGTCTGTGAGGTGGCCGAGATGACCTTTGGGGTAGCCGACCTCAGGGTCTGCTGTTGCGCCTGTCGCATATTCGGTGGAGCCCGTCATCCTGGGCGCGATTCTCTTGTTGAAGTGGAAGCTGCGAGGTTTGGCGGGTGATCTGAGCGAGGAGATAAGGAAGAGTAAAGGTCTTGTTTGGTACCTATGTCGGTCAAGAGAAAAAAAGAACAATACTTTAAAGAAGAAGCAAAGGTGAAGAAAAGAAAATACGATAAAGAAAAAAAAAATAAGTGTCAGACTGCCAGGTCGGAAAGCTGAAAGATACCGAAAAGCGCGCTAAGGCCCAGATCTGCCCCTCAACGGCCTGCCTACTCATGTACCTGCGCCAAGCACACAACGATCGCCTGTGCTGTACCGGCCGCAACGGTAAAGGTATTGACTGACCCATTACTAAACCCGACCTTACCGGCAGCAAGTGGTCCCGTGGGTTTCGATTGTAGCCCTACCCCCCAGTGCTGTATTGAATCATGACGTAATTCTCCATTAGGAATCGGCTTTGAAATAAGTAGCACCTACGCACATGGCGTCCTCGTGGAATTTTAGATGCGAGCTTTACCTAGGCTTTCTATATCTAAATCATCCAAACGCGAATTGAGTTAGCTCAGCATACCTAGGACAGTACTGTCATCCGGAATTGCCGGGAGTCTATATGATGTTGATGGGATGAAAATATTAGGGGCTGGAGCAGCCCAGTTATACCGTAAATTTATTTTTTCAGGGTAGCTAGCTTCGCGCATGCGATTGGGTGCCGAGGCGCGATCCTTGATTAGCGATGAACCAAGCGACGAAGAAAAAGAAGAGAAAAAAAAAAAATTGGCTCTGGTCGTCAACACCCGAGGGCCAAATTTGGTTGACTCATTACCAATGTTAGAGAACACATTCCTTTTTTGATACGTTCAAATATCTATCTCAATTGGCTTGCTCGACCTTGTCGACTCCAAATCAGTTGCCAAAAGGCACGTATACATTGCCAAGAAGTGAAGCAGCACATCCGGGGAGACCCTGGAACTCTATGAACGAAGTTGTGAGCTCAAACGTGCTAAACCGACTGGGTATGATTTGTAGTATTCATAAACCCGGTGTTGTTTTACCTAGGATTGGCCTGTTTTCACTCTGATTATGCTTATTCAAAATAATTGATGACAAAATAATGCATGCATAATAAATCAATGTAGGTAGGTACCTAATTAGGTTGTATTCATATTATGGCTTCTGGTCAGATTATCAACCAAGCTATTTTGATCTACCGCTTTGGGCGACTAACATAGCTTGCATAGGTACACATGGATGTCTTCAATCGGCTCGCTATTCGGGGTATCATGCTAGCTAGGTACGAGATTTCCTGCTGGGTTTGTTACCCAACGAAAGGTTTACGTCAATTTTCGTCATATTTATGGTACCCCTGAATGACATCAGGATCATCGTGACGTTTAATGCGGGACCAGACGGGTGAGATGTGTTTGTTCATCAACGCATCAACGAACCATCCAATGCCCGTCCACGTCCATCTTATATATCTCTTGCAGATTTCTGCAACCATGGGATTGCCTTAACACCTCCGTATAAGCAACCATCAAACATGGCAACCACAGGAGATTTCGCTGGCGCCGCCCCGATGGCGCCGGCCCCTCATGGCCCAGGGCCATCCTACCTTCCCAGTCAGCGCCACGCCCACGCCGGCCTGGCGTCCAACCTCCTCGACGTCGGCATCCTTAGGAGCACCATCCTCCCATCGTTCGGCCTCCACTCTGGCCTTTCGGTCGCGGCCTACCTCGCCGGCCGCGCCACGAACCGGCTCGAGACCAAGGACTGGCTGTGGCCCAGCGGCATGGTCCTGAACGCCTGGTGGGCAGCCGTCGGTCGCCACGTCGCCGACGGCGTCCCCGCGGCCGACGCCTGGGCCGCGCTGCAGCGGCCCGAGAAGCTACTGCTCGCTGCCTTTAGCGTCTGGGGCGGTCGGCTCATGTGGCGGGTCGCCCGGCGCTCGGTGCAGCGCGGCAAGGACGAGCCGCGCTACGAGCCGGCCAAGAAGGAACCCGGGTTCTGGGGCCTCAAGGCTTTTCTAGGCGTCTATCTCACCGAGGCGCTGTTCCAGACTGCCATCACGCTGCCATTCTCGCTGCTCTTCCGCACCTCAGCCCAGGAGCGTGGCGTTTCGTGGCTCGCTGCTGGGACCGGAGCGCCTGCCTGGGTGAGCGCCATGGCTGTCGGTATCTTTGGCGCCGGGTTCACGCTTGAGACTTTGGCGGATCTGCAGCTCGACCGGTTCAAGGCGAGGAGCGTCGGAACCGAGACAGAGATGTGCAAAGAGGGTGTTTGGAGCCTCGTCAGGCATCCCAAGTAAGTTTTGATATTTAATCGCTCTGGAAATGAGGAGAAATTATAGAATGTAAGAAAAGCAACTAACAATAATGTCAACTCTAGCTATCTTGGTGATGCACTTGTTCACTTCTCGTTCCCTCTGTTCCTATATGGCAACACCCTCCTCTCCCACCCATTGGCAGTTTGTGGCTCAGTTGCCAACTACTTGTTCTTGCGCTACATTGGCGGCGACAAGGAGAACGAGGCAACTCAGGAAGAGAGATACACCAAGGAGAACCAGACCAAGAAGGTCGAGTTTCAGAGATACCAGCAGGAAGTGAACTCTTTCTGGCCAGGCTTCGAAGCGGTGGCGAACAAGTGGACTTGGATCGTTGCTGGTTGCGGTGTTGCAGCGGCAGCTCTGGAGCAAGCCATGCGGTAGACACTGAGTTATCCACAATGGTCAAAAGGAAGTACCATTGTTTGAGCGATTGCATTGGTTATATGCAGTCCCATTGTTTGAGCGATTGCATTGGTTATATGCAGTCCCATTGTTTATATACTAATGTATTATTAGTTTTCTGTGATATTAGTCTGCTTCAGGCCAGTATCCTTACCTCGCAGGATATACTTTACATACTGAGAAGGGCATGGAACCACGGAAAACCCCCTCACCAGTAACATGTATGGGCTTTTCATGCTCTCTAGTAAAAGTCAAAAGCCTTTTCCCTTCTCAACGTGAAAAGAAATGCAAGACAAGAAACCAAAAATAAGCATGTGCGTTGTTTCTTTTTCCCACCGTTTTCAGATGAAAACGGAATCGTTCTAATTACTTGATGTCTCTCCAAGTGCCAACCTTGCCCAAGTTTGGTAGCACAGCATGGGGCAGAGACAGTCTAAACCTGATATCGCAGGTTGGAGCACAAGTTGACAAGTCACTTCCCACGCCCTCTTACACCCCATCCTATACAGATGCATGGCAATCGACAAACGAGGCAGTGTTAGCCCAGAATAAACGATCAAAAGCGCGACGGATGGAGGGTGGGATGCTGCAAGGGAGGTGCCCAACATCCGCGCGTCTGCGGCTAGTACTCCATTTCACCGCCAGTCCAGCCGACCATATTTGAGGGGATGCGCGCGGATGATGTGGCAGACGATGACTCGATGGGCTGCGTTCGGACAAGAATGGCAAGCGAAAAGAATGCCCGCATGCCACATTCAAGGGATGGAGGGGAATCAGACCCCCGGATACTGCGGGCAGGCCGGTCTAATGCTTCCGGTGCATGCCTGGGCCAATGGAGACCGGTAGTTGGCTCGAAAAGAAGGTGTGAGTTAGCCTAAGGAATGTTTACCGTGCAAAGCCCACCAACATACATCCGGTACAGATCATGTGCTAGACTAACAAAAGCACGAAGCAACTACCCACCAACGGCGTTGGAGGGTGGTCAGAAAAGCACCCGGCCGATCCAACTGTAGACAAGGTTGACAAACAGCATGCCAACGTGGGTTTGGAAGCATATGCAGTGAGCAAATAGATCCCAAATGGGCCTTCTAAGTGATAGCATACGGCATCAAGGATGAGCATTGAAGTTGATACTTCTCCAGCTTGCATTATGGACGTTGGAAGCCGATACAACCAAGACATACTACTTTCTTGGAGGGACGACTGCCCTGGCCAATTCTGTACTGGGTTCCTACGTACATAACCTACAAGGTCTTGGTCAGAAAATCGCTTCCCAGATTTGGACGGTTGCTACCTCAACGTCTTTCTTCTTCTTACTACTACTTCGGACTTTGTACAACCAAAAGTTAGGTCTCGAAGTGATGGGTCTTGGGTCCCATCTTGTGGACATAGTATATGCGGCCAAGTCGATAGTCTGGTGGAACTTGAATATCCGGCTCCCGCCGATGAACGGCACTGATATCCCGGAGGAAGGACATAAAAATAAATAAAAAAAGCAAGATGGCTGAAATGATGGAATAATATCGAAAAGCAAGGTAACATGGTAGTATATGTCGCCTAATTAGCGAGGTGCGTTAGTGGCTTTTGCTCTGTCCAGTCCCAACACACGCATAAGCGCCCAAACCCCGCAGTAGGTTCATTCGAGATTACACCTCATTGGAGTAGACAGCCGGTCTAGGTGTGGTCATTCATGACAATTACTGCAACAAGTCAGACGCCGTGCATAAAATTGACGAGGTGCATTTGCGCAATTTGGATGTGGCTGTCATCTAGTTGGGGGTTGGCATTCCATGGCAAAATGCTAAAAATGCTGGGCTAAGGCGGGTGCTTGCGCAAAAGAATATGCAGTGTTTTTGTGGTAAAAGTGGCGATGCTGGCTGTGGGTGTCGCATACTACTACCACTACCGTGAGGCCTTTTTTTTTCTTGCCCCAATGACAGCTACAAACAAACTGGGTGGATAACAACCCGACGTGCCGACTTCCCCGGAGTTTAAACAAGGTGAGAAGCCGGGTTGCACTGCAGTAGCAAGTAGAGAGTAGACTAGGTGGATTAGCGGCACTAAATCAAACGGACTCAGCTGGATTGACTGCTGCAGCAGCATGGAAGCCTACCTTACATACCGATCCGCACCATACCGTACAATAGTATCGGAACAAACTCGACTAAGACGGTCGGTCCATTCAATTGTTTTTGGTGGCATTTTCGGGGAACACCAAGAGGATCTCCGCGGACGAGATTGTGCTGCAATCTGCAATGGTGTCTGGTTGTTCGCATGTGTCGAATCATCATCAATTGCAGTGACAAGTTGTCATGCATCCGCCGCCATAAACCCCTTGTGGCAAAGCTCAATTGAGCAGCTATTGCGCCGCGTATGCCGCGTATACAAGCACTCGCCTGCTTGACATAGGACACCTGACGCCACTTAGTCGCGAATTGCTACCCTGCTCGTCTTCTTCCTCGGCGACGTGACCTGGATGCGATACGACTTTCGATTCCTGCTCTGGCTCGATACCACCTTTTTGACTACACATCTCCGATATGTGATGTTTCTGACTTTTTGTGTCGACTTGATGTTGGCATCTCTGAGACTTGTAGTTTCATGATACGAGCTCCTGAACCGAGAAGCTGGAAAATTGCTACGCAATTGATCTTGAACGTAGGAACGAACCGGGCGATCAGCGTCGCTCTTTTCCCCCTGGGATAATTGATCGCGCTATCGTCAGTCTTTTTCCAACAAGGGCAGGACGATGTAGGCCTTGGAAGTTTGAGGTTTTTCTTGACAAGCTCTTGGAAGGATCTCCAAAGCTACTACTGTACGCAGGGGGCGGGCGAGGTGATGAACAAGCACGGGGGTATACAGATGAAACAAGCCCAGAAACGAGCATTGCGGCCCCATATTTGAAACGAAACTTTTAGTGGGGTTGTTTGCAGATGGCTTGCTGGCGCAACCTTTGCGCTTTGACTGATTCTTAGGTACGAAGTACGAGCCTAGTTGTAGTTTGCCAAGCAATATACTACATCTAGATATGGCTTTGAGAAGCAAGACGGAAGAAGAAGAAAAGGGAGAGAGGCAGAAAAAAAAAGAAAAAAAAGGAAAGAAACACAGGACCAAGAGAACGAAATTAGAAACATGTTTATCGCGCTTAATCATTACTATACCTATGACCCTCAATTCTTTCCAATTATAGACAGTCGGTATCGCGCAAACGTCGGTTGACCTCTGTCCATTACAAACTGTAGGTGAGATTCCTTGGATGCGGTGCGGGGTGATTGTTCATCCTGCAGATGAACTGGAGCAACTACATTCCACTAGCACTGAGCAAGTGAGGGGGAAATAGCGGGCAAGCAAAAAACGCCAGAGCCTTACCAAGAAGCCAAGCTCCACAGCAGAAAAAAACAAAGCTCAGATTGCAACAACTTGGCAACGGCGTTGGTGGTCCGGGCGGCGACGGAGCAACCCAGGTAAAGTTCTTCGGTGCCTTGCGGGAACAAGGTGCTAGCCCAATTCAACCTCTTCCCCCACGTGCCCTGGGCCCGACCGGGTCTGGATTGTGTCACGGACCCGGTGCTGGAGTGGAAAAACTCCACCTCGAAATAATCGGTACCACTCTGAAAAAAAAAACCTCAACCTTCCCAAGCCTCTCGCTTCTCGCTGACAGACCACGGTGTCACGGTTCAGGTCCCCGCTGATGTTCGATCCTTGGGCGTGACTGCCTCTCTTGGCTTTGGCGCGGCCAACATGATTACCACCTAGCAATTACCTATGCAGCAGTCCTTGTGAAGCATGTACTTATTTCGTTCGTATGTGACCAAAAGTGGTTTTTAGACGCGGTATTGCCTTCATGTTGTAATCCACATCTGTCAGCTTTCAAATTCGCATCCAAACTTGCAAGCCTGCTCTTGTTGCCTGCCACCACCGGTTTGCGACAGGCCGACCTCCCTTGACCCCCCCCCCCCAGCTATTTAAGGAAATGATCTGTAGGAGGCCGCTTTTAGCTGTCGCTGGTTGGTTGGCGTGAGTGAGGGTTCTGACCCGATGAGGTGCTCACCAACCAGGTCCATTCATTGCCTTGCTGCAGGTCGTGACCTACGGTTTGCAACCCTCCCTTCTAGAAATGCGAACGGATTCCTTGAGATCCGTCGGTATGGTGCAGTGCTGACTCGTTGGGCTGACTTTGATGGTATATTTCGGAAGATTTTATGTACGGAGTAGTTATTTTCTTTCATGTCCAACATGCGGTAAATGGTAATGTTGTGCGAGTTACTCCCCACATGGCCACCCTGTCCGAATGTGCCCCCAACTGACCTTCGGAGGTGCGAAGTAAGCAACCAACTTCATGTAACATGAAATTAATGTCGAGCAAGGGGGTTTCTCCAACTCGACCTTGAGGTCGGAAACAAAAGAGAGAAAAGCTTCTAACCAACATGTCCTTCACCTCAATCGGCCGGATATGCAGAGGATCAAACAGAGCCTGGTAGACCCACGGCGACGGCAGAGCATCGCCAGCCCTTACTCTTGCTGCATCCCTGAGGCCATCACCTAACACATAAAACATTCAATTAAATCCCGGTGACATCGCAGCTGGAGCTGCACATCTGATTCCCCCGGGCAACCTGAGACACCGGGCTTTAGTTCTACTATGGTACGGATGGAATGACCGATGAAGCTTCTTTCGCCACAGGTTATGCAATTCATCACATTGTTGCCCAACCTACCTAATCAAGCACATTTTTGAACCGCAGCCTCGGGGAGGTTGACATGCATGGATGATGATGCTACTGTCGAATGCAACTGTCAGTTTGTCAGTGTCAATGCGAAAACAAGGCCATTAAACGAAACTCTTTTTGACCTCCTGTTTCCGAACAGAACTCTCCTTGCTACTTCTCGTATCACATACATGAATCCTTTCTTCCAACACACAAAACGGAATGAAAGGGTCTAGTAGCACAGGTACCCATGGCAAACTGGGTAGGTTGGATGATGCTGTTGACTCGAGCGATATTGCAGGATTCTCACGGCAGAAACGGTGGCTGATCTCGCCCAGATCCTCGGGACCTTGCCTGCCAATCTTAAGCTTACACCTTGGATGCCTACCTTACCTACCAAGATACCTACCTATTGCAAGGTACCTATTTCTTGTGTGGCCAGGGGACTGTGGTGAGAAGCGGAAAACAACGCCATGCTGTACCTCGCAATTTTGTTGACAGAGCCACAAGTACCTATCTAGGCAAGGCATGTATACTGCAAGTTGCCGTGTTCTTCCGTTCTATAATTGTTTGCGTGCCCAAATTTTGTTTTTCTTTCTTTCTTTTTTTGTTTCTCCCTCGCGGGCCCAAACTGCGGCATATACCGCGCAAGACACACGCAATCAAGATCGCAACGGACTTGCAGCCCCAATCAGGCAGGCTGTCAGCAAAAATGGGCCCTGAAAGTCACGTCGTGGTGGGGCTGTATTGGCGATATTGCGGCGAAATGCAGCATTGAGAATGGCAAGAATGGTACCCTCCAACCTCCCAAGCCTCCGTAGAATACGGTGGCGTCCTACTCGAGGAAATGGTAGGTACTTCGTAGCTTGGGTAGCAGTAGAAGTGAGAAAGCCATCCAATATTGTAAGCTCCAAGAAACGGCAAACGGCGCGCCACATGGCGTTGGATCCAACCTAAGCAGAGGAGAGCAGAGCCAGCCATGGCCTGGTTACTAAATTTTTACAATTTGTCTGACCAAACCACCATATTTGTATTGTCTCCCATAATTCTTATGCTCAGATGCTCAGCCTCCGGATGACATGCCCTCCGGCCGCTAAAATGGCACGCGAGTAAATGACTTTTTTCCGAGTGGGCTCTGCGATCTGAGGACCCCAAATTTTCCCTCCACTTTTAGATGCTATTCTTAACAGCCAACTCACCGTTGCATCAGCACTTTATGAGCTCAGCGACGAAGAGACTGCTGTAAGAAACAAGAAATTCTCACAGAAAACAAATACGCACTTAGTAAAAGGTGGGTTTTTGGGTCCTCTTCGACAAGTATTTTGGGCTAGTGTCCATGTGGGTGCGAGGCGACGACGCGGGCAGCTGCGGATTCTTTGATCGATTACCGGTATTTGTACTCCGCAAAGGGCCCAATAGTAGGTGGGGCTCAGCCCTTCGGGAAATCCAATCGAATGTCAGCGGGCGCCAGTGTCAATCAATTTCCAGTCGCGCCCGTCAAATTCTTCTTGACGGGCGCTTCCTGCTACCGCTGTGCAAACGAGCCAAGTTAGGTCCAGCGGCTTCCCAGAGATTATCAACCAAACAAATCTACGACGAGACCAATATTGAAGACAAGCAGGTTGATCAGATGAAGAAAAAGAAAGCCAATTCCCCAAAATAAATCAGACGAAGACGCACACAAAACCCCACCAGCAACAGATTGGGAGCAGCCACTGAGCATTACATGGTTACGGACAAACTCTCTTTTTTTTTTTTTTTTTTTGCAAGGGAGCTGTTTATGATTGACAATCTGAAAACGGTTTGTTGCTTACAGCAGGAAAAGGTGAGGAAATTGCGGCGGGCGGGAACGCTCCGTTTTCTCTTGAACCTGACTTAACTTGGATCTTGCCTGGGGGAGTTCCCGTTCCTGACCCGATCCCTGTTCTTACTATATACCACTAATGTACTATGAGATACGCACCCCTGGTCCAATTTAGACGCGGGCAAGCGGGGCGAGCTAAACTTGGGGTGCCCCACATGGAACTTTTATTTCGCTCCTTGGCTCTCAACTTTCTTCTGTCTTGTCTTTGAACCATCCTTGTCAGAACTGCTCACTACTATATACGGTCTGCCAGGATAATAAAAAAGACAGCTAGGATGCAGGTGGATCTCCTGGGAAACAGTAGAAAAATTTACTATGCAAGGTACTTCAATACCTTTCGAGCCAGGTAATATTATGGGTGGTGCGCAGGGGAAACTAAGTATATTTCCTCCGTTGGAACAAATTCTTATACTGTCCGTCACCAAGCATTCGCCACTACGTGGTAGTTTGTCTTCTTCATTATCCTAGCTGACTGAGCATAGTAGAGAGGCAAAGAAGCGGGCAGATACAGCAAGACTGGGTCCACGGCCGGATTCCGTGGCCTGCCTGTCCGTTTCCAGCCGCTCTAGCATCGTGGTTAATCTGCAGTGCAGACAAAAAAAGCAACCGGCAAGATGGGAAGGGCTGCGCAACAACCCACCTAGGTATGTGTAATGTAATAATGTATCAGTACTAATCATTACTACCATTCTACCAAAGTACGTAGTGCAGTTCAGCAGTGCCCTCATCTGCAGGGGTTTCTTCACTAGGTGTTCTAGTACGAGAACTTCCTGCTTTGTGTTTAATCCTTTTTTTCCCCCCCTTGGGCGCCGCTTTTTGTTTCGAACCACATCCTTCGAAACCCTCCCTCCAAGGTTATTCATCTAATTAATTACCTATTTTCTCAACACATCTGCGCCCTTGCAAAATCACTTCCTTTTTTTGCATCTACATGACAAAGTAGGTGCTACCGCATCTTACCGGCTCTGATATCGAAAACAGAGGGGTTTCTTGGATACATGCTTTCATACAGAAAGGGGACCTTAGCTGCATGCAGAACCACCCCCTGGCATACATACCCTCGTCTGCCCTGATACCCTGAGGCTTGACACCTCCCTCGTTTGTCTCCACCTCAACCCTCCTTTTCATTCAACAACGACAGTCGGTCCCTGCGCAATATCACCCAAAGAGGATAAGAGACAAAAGACAGAAGGAGGGGAGGGAAGTACCCTCATCCCCATGACAGCACTGTCCAAGCGTTTTCCGGAGAAAGACTGCAGACCCGTTACGGAAACCTGGTCTCTGCACTACCTTGTTCTACTTCGTACCTACCACCTTGTCACTTTATTCGCTTGCCCGCTTCTTATTAGACCTACACCCTTTTGACTGTACACACTCCGCCCCCACCCCCCTCCTCTGGGAAGGGCAGGCATGATTATCGCGTACTCCGTACCTTTTTTGATGTGCCCTTTGTAATTTTGTTATGAACAAAACAATTTCCATAAACGATATAAGATCCCTTCCCACCCTCACCTCTTCCACTCCTTCCGAATATCTCCAGTTACTCAAACATCCGAAAGCTTCAGCATTCCTTGCAACCGGTTTCCTTCAACGTCGTTTCCTTCCGTTTACGTTTCGGCAACAAACTAGACTGCATTTATTTCTTCGACCGCGCTCAGGAAGCCCATTCAAAATAGATTTCAACTGGCATAGCTTTATTCCTTTACAGCAACACCGACCAAGAACAAGAGCAGTAGCGCTATTGATATTACCATCAACATAAACAACATTACCCCCCACACATCCATCCACACACCCAAAGTCACCATGTTCTCCAAAACATTGCTGTTCGCTGCCGCGCTCGTCGCTTCTGTTTCCGCCTCGCCTTGCAAGCCCAGGGCCAGCGGTATTCCTCTTCCCGTTCTCCCCAGCACAGGAGGTACGTCGCCAATCGCTACCATTCTTTTTATACCATAGTCACTGAACTAACAACTATCCCCACACAGCCGTTGACCTGCCAGCACCAAACCCCAGCTGCGCTCTGAAGGCCATCGCCGTTGGTCATGGTATCCAGAACTACACCTGCGCTGACGGAAATGCAACACCAGTTGCCGCCGGTGCCCTCGCCGTCCTGTACGACGTCACCTCTCTGTACCCCGGCACTCCCAGCACCGGCTTGTCCAAGGAGGCCTTCAACGCCCTGACCACCAGCACGCTCTGGGGCTCCAACATCCCCCTGAACCTCAAGGACCCCGAGGCCGCCCGCCCTGGAACCCCTGCCTCGCCCAACAACGGCATGCCTCCTTCGTCCTACGGCGCTGTTGTTGCCGACCCCTTCATCGCCCCGGCTGACCTGCCCCAGCCCGACGGCGCTCCCCTCAAGTTCCTGGGTCACCACTTCTTCGACGCCGCCGGAAACCCCACCTTCGACCTGTCCACCATGAACCTGCGCTTCTCCGTTGGCCTCAAGCAGTCTGTTGACGTCCCTGCCAACGCCGACCGCGGCATCCTCGACACCGGTGCCGTCAAGTGGCTCATGCTCAACGACAACGGCAAGGGCCTGGGCAACACCGGTGCCACCTCCCAGGTCTACCGCGTCATCACCGCCGGTGGTGTCGGCGAGGCCTGCAGCAAGGAGGGTGCCGTGCCCGTTGCCAGTGTGCCTTACACTGCCTTTTACTGGTTCTACGCCGAGTAAGAGGGGAAACTCATGCCGATCTTGGCTGTCCTTTTCCTCTATTCTCTTCTCGTCTATTTCAGTAATATGTGCGCAATATCAAAAGCACACCCCCCTAAAAAGCATCTAATGTGGCGTTGGCGACCCATTTTTTTCGCCCTCACTTTCTTCGTCTCTCGTTCACATACACATTGTTCTACTATTTTCTTTTCAATTCGGATCAAACCCTGCTAGTCTTACAGCGATTAGCAGGTATATATTTTTATGGGATGGCATGTTTGTCTTTTTATGTTATGACCGGTTGTTTTCTTTCTTTCGGCTTCGGATATACCCAACCCTTGATAGCACAGGGTGTGAGGAATTTTTAGTTTAAAAATTGATCATTTTCCCCCAAGCAAAACTTGCCTTTTCTGTTCAGTGACCGGTAATGAAATGAACAAGCCTTCTTTCCCTCACCCACTTATGGTCCTGTCCAGGGCGATGCCACTGCAACGAACAAGAGATATATTCACTTCAAAGTCGGCGTGCAATACCAACCATTGATCCTCTTCTTACAATCGCAATCAAATGATTGACACCACGACACTCAAAGTCCTTCACATTTTTGGAAAGCCCCGGACCGTCCGCGCTGACTTGAGCGTATTACGTGATGCACATGTGACATTCTCAAGGAAATATTTATCTCCCTCTTCCAAATACACTTTCACACAGCGACAGCAAGTGTTGCGAGAAGCGTGACAGGCCCGCCGACCGAGGCGCGGCCAGCCCTCTCTCTCTCTCTCCCACACACGCCCCCCCCTTTTCCTCCCTCCCGGGTCCTGGCTGGTTGTTCACCTTGGTCCGGACAGGGTTGGGCTGTCGTTTCTTGTCAGGGTCCGACGCCGCGGACACCTTTTGCAGCCGTCGTGAAAGACCGGGCCAGGCTAGACGCGTGTGGTCCGGATCAGACCACTCGCAACACGAGATGGGGGGAGGGAAAATTTGTGCTGTTGTTGAAACAAAATGCCACCACTCCACTAACCCCCTGACAAGTTCTAGAACTTGGTTCTTTCACCTGCCCGGTTACTTGGGACAAGTTGGCCCGAGTAAGAAAGAACGTCTTGCTACTCGGTTCTGTTTGCGGAGTCCGCGATTCGGAAAGCCCGTCTCGCGGGTCAATTCCGAAGAGGGAAGAGAGAAAAAAAACAGGTTTAACTCACAGCTGGGTTGGGACGAAAAAGGAATCAGTGCATATGTTTGTGTTTGGTCACGACCAGTGCGCAATGAGCCTGTCAAAGAGGAGCAGTCACCAACTAGAACTAGTTCTAGACTAGAGTAAGTGTTAAGGCGCGTATCTCTCCCTAGGATAATCCTTTTTCTTTATATTTTCTTCGATAAAGCAACGCATTTGTTTCCAGCAGTCCTATCCCAACATGGTTCGCACCAGGAAAAACATCACGGCACCTGATAAGTGCTGTTTGGCCTCATCTCGACCTCGAGATTGAACTCGACATCCTACCCTACTCAATGTCCTCCCATTTAACTACTTGGTAAAAAGAGAAATACCCTGGTCAGACCTGTTTTTGCTCCATTGTGGCTATAATCTCATCTTTTGCGTGTACTTTGAAACCCATCCAGTTCAATAAGTGAGAGAAACATTCAAAAAAAAAGGAAACGACTCTGACTCCTTAGAGCACCTAACCAGGAATTTGTTTCGCTGCTGAACTCAAATCAAACAAGTCTTGTAGACCAAAGCAGGCTAAATAAATAGATAGGCTACCAGTTTGCCACCGTCTCCTTGGATAAATGAAAAAAATATATAAAAGAGATAAAAAAAAGAGGTCATCTCTGCCCAGCAGCAGTATCTCATGCCCTCTCCAAAACAAAAACCTGCTCACCTCCTCTGATCCAAACCGCCAGCAAGCTCAGCCTCTAGGTCATTCATCTGACCGACGTACTCTTGCGGGCGCGGGTCCTCGGCCTTCCATTGACCTTGACCGGCACCTGCAGGGATCGGCACCTGGGGAGCGTGGGGTGCACCGTGGCCACCAGCACCAGGGGCGGTGCGCACAAGCTGACGGAAACGGTAGACCTCGTCCAGGATCATCTTGCGCATCTCACCAACGTCCTCGACGACCTCAAAGTCGAAGTTGAAGGTGGTCGGGCAGTCGGGTTCGTCAGAGGCATCGTGCCAGATGTGGAGATACGGGTGCTCGAGAGCCTGCTCAACCGAGATACGGGATGAGGGGTCGAACGCCAGCATGCGATCGAGAAGGTCCAGCGCATCGGGGTTGGCGTTCGGGAAGAGTGTTGGGAAAGGCTTCTTGGCCATGAACGGCAGGTTCCGGACGTACTCCTGGGCCCTCGGGGAACCAATTCGCGAAAGGGTCTCCTCGTTCGGTGTGCCGAGTATATGAAGGATCTGGTTGAGCTGGTCGACGTAATCGCGACCCTTGAAGAAGGGCCTGCCTCCCAGCAGCTCTGCCAAAATGCATCCAACCGACCATACATCAACTGTAGAGAATATTAGTCATGGATACAAGGACACCAACGCAAACACAAATGCGCTTCCTAGCCTGAAAACCAAAGGGGCGCGCCAGAGGGGATACGTACTCGCTTTCGTGTAGCTTTGGAAGCTCAACATAATCTCAGGTGCACGGTACCACCTGGTAGCCACATATTCAGTCATGTAACCAGCGTTCTCCTCAGGGTCCACCGAGAAACCACGCGCAAGACCAAAGTCGCAAATCTTCAGCTCGCAATCGGCGTTGACGAGCAAGTTTCCGGGTTTCAAATCACGGTGCAGCACATTGGCTGAGTGTATGTACTTCAGGCCGCAGAGAATCTGGTAGATGAAAGACTGGAAGTGCGCATCGGTCAAGGGCTGGCCTGATCGGATAATGGCAGCCAGATCACACTCCATCAGCTCTACATGGAGGTTCAAGATGTTAGCAAGATTCATATACACGGGCTCTTTCTTGTCGGCTCAAGACTGTGGCTGCGGTATCCTGCCCTATGGTATCCTTGATGTAATGCGGGTGCATACCTTCATAGAGATAGGTCTCGTTGAAGTTATCTGGGCGGGGTATGTCCATGTCATAGAGACATGTAATCTAAGGCGGATGAATGCGTGTCAACACTTGTCCAGCTATACCAGGCATGATATGCGCCGGCTGATTGGCAGCATCAAGCGCAGGTAATTATGCGAAACTGACGTTACGGTGGCCTCGGAAATGCTGCAGAAGCTTGATCTCGCGCAAGGCGCGCTTGGCTAGGATTTTCTTGCTGAAAACATTGGTGACCTTCTTGATGGCAACACCCTCGGACGTCTGGTTATTAACGGCGGCGCTAGAAAGTGGGAAACAGCAAGGTGTCAGGTGTCAGTCAGGTCTTTAGGAAGCAGTACAGGCGCAACCAAGGCCGCGCCATTGGGCTTTCAGAATGGCGGCCGCGCGACGGGAAAAGTGGAGGATGAAGACAGAAGAAAGTCGTACCACACGATACCGTAGGCTCCCTGACCGAGTTCCTTGGTGACAGTGTAACGTTCGTCCACGATAAAGTCCTGGTTGAACACCTTGAATATCTTGCGGCCCTGGAGATCCGACATGATTGCTGTGGTTGCCTCGTTTATTGCAGTTTGGGGTCGTTGGGCTCAATGAGCTTCTTTTTTCCCTCTCAGAAATGGCCACCTAGGAAAGGATAGGTAAAAAGGACTCGAACAATTGTGCGTCGCAAAGAGGTTAGGCTGCGCAAAAGATCGTTGATGCGAGCAAAGAGGTGCGAGGGGGCGGGGAAGCTCGGCCTTTCAGGGGTAATACAAGCGATGCGCGAGATAAAGAGACTCTGCAGATCCGTCTTCGTGTTAAGACCGGGGAAGAGAGTGGGATGAGAAAAAAAACGGTTCTCTAGAGATCAGGCGACGTGGAACAAAGGACAAAGCAGCACAATATATGAATGGAAAGCCACAGCATACATTCAACAGGTATGTGAGACAAGGCAGGAGGAGCTCGCCTCCGGGTTAAAGATCTTAAGAAGACTACTAAGGGGATAGAAATGGGACCTGGATAGGTACAGAGAGGTAAGGTATTCAAATTTAGACTTTGCCAAATTTGCGAACCACACCATAAGAGAGAGAACTAGCACTAACTAAGAGCTGAGGGGCAAGTCCTAGCAATGTAAATCGTAGTCTCGCGTCCGTTGCAAAGTTGTTTGCTGACCTGCTGGGATGGAGGCGGGGACCTCGACCCAAAAGTCCCCACAGGTGGAGGGGTCCCCCCGCTATCCCTGGCGAGGCTCTCCGGGTTGTAGAAAGTATCTTGCAGACAAAAACAATGTGGCGAGTGACAAACGGGCCGATAAGGGAGCCCGTTCCTGGAAAACCCCCCAAGCCCCCATCGCAACACTAGGGACTCAAGGGACTTGTACTCACTGTAGGCACCTGCCGCAAGGGCAGGCAGCGGCATCGCACATCCATCAAATTTCTGTAGCCGCGCGCGATTCCTACCCAAGCCACAGTGAGCCAGATTTGGAAATACCACCACCAATACCAGCGCGCCAAAATCAAAAATCTCCATTCCAGGGATCTCAAGCCCCGGTCGACACCACCCCTCCAAAAATGTCCATTTTCCACGAAGCGTCTTTTTTGAATCTTTGTGTCAAGTCCCATGTCTTTTTGTCGACCATTCATACACACTGCATCGAGATACCTTTATGCAAGCTCGGTCATGTCTTTGATCGCATCACCCCATTCATAGCAGGCCGCTTGCTTACTGACCAGTTTGACATGACACTGAGGGTGAGAGCTAGTCTCCGTTATCCAGGGGCAAGGCTCAGCAACGGTGGGTACACTTCTCAGGTAGCAAAGCTTACTTACCTTAGGTACGAAAGTAGTGTGGTAAGGTATAGGTATCGTATCCATTTATTTGTACAATGTCATATAAGCTGGGCGCACAGCAGAGTCCTGCCGTCTTACACCCTCCAGAGGCTTGGAGACTTACGATAAATGAAACTATCATCGTTGTACTCGTCATGATTTGATGAAAATAGAAAAATTAACATCAAGATCAGAAAAAAAATATCCCAAAGTCAAGCAACACAACAAGTACTTGTCTTGATCGGGTGGTCTGACAAATGGACCTCGCCCCCATGTCATCCCATGGCCATCTAATCCATTCATGATCTTGGCCCCCTCCACCTCGTTAGAGGGCTGACGTTATATCCTGGCATTGCTGCCATGCCTGCCTGCCCCATAACATGCATGCGGGTGACGGCCCGGCATTTTTTTGGGGGCCAGCATTAGCAGAAGCAAAATGTAAACATTATCATCTATGACCTGCTCGTCTCTATCACGTGCTGTCCAGTATTTTTCCCCCCAGGTCTGCTCTACAGAAAGAAAGGGGGTTTATGTGATGGGTGTTTTCTGAGTGTGTGGTTACAAATTTTTCTTTTGTCTTGGTATCGTATTTGTTTAGGCCTCTTTTTGCCCATTCGCAGTTTTCTAAAAGGGTCTAGTTCTCCGACTCGACCTCCACCTCCGGGAACTTGTCCTTTAGAAAATTCTTCGAAAACCGCATCGCCTGCTCGTAGGCCTTTTCGAAACCCTGGTGGCCACCATAGTAAGGGTCGCTGACTATCTCGGCCTTGCCGGTGCCCGAAAACTCGCCAAAGAGCATGACCTTGGCCTTGGCGTCGGGCTTGCTGCGCTTCAGCCGCTCCAGGTCAGAGAGGTTGGACCGGTCCATGGCGAAAATGTAGTCGAACGTGTCAAAGTCCTTGAGCGAAACCTTGCGCGCCGCGTGCTGGTAGTCTGTGATGCCGTGCGCCTCCAACGTTGCCATGGTCCGGTCATCCGGGCTGTCGCCTGTATGATATGCGCCTGTTTTTTGTTGTTGTGAGTAACCCCGCGGTGCAATTTTGTCAGATGACTGTCGAAATCTCGGTGCATGTATCGACGCAGTCAAAGGGATGGGGAAGGCCGCATCGCCCGGCTATCTGTAATAAAATGGTAACGAACCTGTGCCGCACGAGTCTACCCTCCCGACCCGATCCTTGTAAGGCGCCTTTCCCGTCATGTCGCGGAAGACGCCCTCGGCCATTGTCGACCGGCAAATGTTGCCCAGGCAGCAGAATAGCACAGAGACCTTTTCCGGCATCGTGGACTCCGTCGAGGTCGGCGTTGGCGGTGTTGACGAGGTTGTGGGAAGCCGCACTGGCATTCGTGCAAACGCTCCGCTGCGTGGGGAGGGCGTTGCCCGGTCGTTATTGGTCCGGCGCATGCCTTGTCCGGGCGTGACTCGGCTGATGGCTTGTAGTTTAAGCAAGGTAGGCAGGTAGGTATGCAAGGTAAAGGTGCCCTGGCCTGTATTACCCAAGAGAAATGGGGTAGGGAAGAAAAGAAGAAAAAAATAAAGTTCGGGCGACTATGTTTCACCCACCGCTGCCTGACTGATTGTTCGGCCGGCGGTCCCTCAACCGTATACAAAAGGGACCTGTAGTTTGAGTTGGCATGTCCGAAGCAGTCGGTGTCGTTGCCCAAACTTGAACAAAAAAAAAACTAATACGTAAGTGCGTGCCTCCTATCAACCGCGACCGCACCGCCAGTCTTCCAAGCGGGGGTTGGTTTTTTCCACATTGGTGGGGTGCAATGACGACAGGGGCTAGGATCTACACGGCTGGCAACGGGGCTCTGAGCTGGCGATGTCTAAAGGTACCGTGGGTAGCCAAAGCAAGCTAGAAATGGAACAAGGTAACAACTGAACTGCACCCCTATATTTACAACATTTATCATGACAACGGAGACAAGATGGAAGATATCGAGTGCAATGTGGTGGCGGATGTGGGTAAAAATTGTATCATTCCATTGTGACTTTTCCCTTCCATCCACTTTTGCTCCAGGTTTCTGAGATTGAACCGAGACCAATTTTTCAAGGCAAACATAGCAGCCAAAATCGAGTTCGAGTGCAAAAATTCCACTTCTCTTAGAGTCTGTGCGAGTGATGAAGCTATCATTCTGCCGAATCCTTGAGCCTGTGTTCCGTGTACATTTTCAAATATCATCAATGTCGATCGGTCCCTTGCCGTCGTCTGATGAATCCTCGTCAGAGTCCTCTCCCGCAACCTCAGCAAACTCGAATCCGTCGTCGTCGTCCCTGTTCTCTCCTCCAACATCCGTCTCGTTGATCCTGACGTAGCTAGGCAGCTCGTCTGTTGCGATTGATGCGGTGTTAGAATTAACACTAGGTTAATAAATATCCCATTGCTTGGGAACAACTTACGCTCTTCCTTGATCTTTCTGGCCTCGTCGGATGGGTAGCGCTCGACGATACTGCCCTTGTGTCGCTATTCCACGATTGTCATGTCAGTGTGCTGTTCGCAAAAATCTCAAACCGAGATCAAGAATCGCCGCATACCTCGTTAGGCCAAACCTGCATAAGGACCAAGTCACCGGCTTGCACCCTGTATTCCTGAATCAGCCAAATGTCACATTTTTCATATCCGTAAGCCCAGCGCATCTCCAGGGTTTGTCTGCCGCCTCGTACCATTGCTTCTTTCGGAGCTTTCCACGGATCTGAAGATGCCTCTCAGTGACGTAGAAGCCCTCCTTGTCGGGAGCGCTGCTTGTTGGCACGTTGAAGTCGGCCATGTGCTGTTTGTGGATGTAGCAGATTCCCTTGAAGCTACCGCCGCCCTTGGCTGAAACTATGGTGGCGTACTCTGGAAGACGGGCGGAATCAACAGGTTAACAATCGTCTCGGAGTGGGTATCTATAGGGCTATCGCGTGTCAAGCAAAACACACCATTCCAGGGCTCGTTCTCTGCGTCAACCATGGTGACGCGAGGCATCTCGCGCTTCAAATTGTCGTTCTCATTCTTTCCTCTCCTTCGGTTCTTTCCTCCCTGTGGCGCATCAAAAACCAATGGTCAGTCAAGAGTCGAATACGAGCCGAATTTTTGACATGGGCGTTGTTTGTATACCTTTCCCTTATTCTTAGGCATATTGACGGATGACTATTGGTCTTGGATAGTCGAGATCCACGTAGCTAACTGGTGCAAGGAATTCAAGACGAGCGTTGGTTAAATGATAAATGCCTGGGCAAGTCAAGTCAAGACACAGTTGTCGCGCTGCAAGGCGCGGGGTGGTCTGACTCCCGGTTTTGCCCCTCTAAATGTGGGCGGACAGAGCCAGGCGCGACCAATAGATTGCTTACCTAACAAAATGACGGTAGTATTGTTCATCACTACCACGTGACGCGTCAAAGCAAAGCGCCTGGCATGTGCTCATAAGCTCCAAGCTGCAAGCAGAATCGAATTGGAAGTTCTGAATGCATCGATGCAGATTGATTCGTCTTGAGAATACAAACCGCCCTATCGTTCTCACACGGAGTCCGAATTTTCATAACCGGAAGAACACAAAAGTAAACAAAGGGAAAGGGTAATGTGAAAATAAGGTTGTTTGGGATGAAGTCAGAAGAGACCATAGATGTCGCCGAGGTCCATTCCCCGTGCCAGATACGCCACAAAGATGCTATCAAAGTTTCCGACGCAGGAAGCTTGAGCTCTTTATACCCAAGACACATCACATAGACATACGGAAAATCGGGAGTATAAAAACTCACAGGATAGCTTGACGGCTCAGGCTGTTTTGGAATGTATCGAGCGGCCCTTCCGACATCGAAAGTACGCATATCCAATGTCCTTCTAGGCGATGCCGCACACAAGTCTGACAGCCTGCAGCAAACTGGTCCGTCTTTCACGTCATCTCGCACGGTGCGTTTGAGTAGTAACTTTCCGGTGCCGACAAATCGATCTTTGGATTGCTGGCGGCGTCCCGAAGCGACCGTCTGTCCCGTCCCGTAGCTATATTTACAGCGCTCACCGGGGTGAGCTCATTCGCAACCCCAGCCAGTTCCTCGTACCCTCGTCCCAAGCCATCCTTAGTTGCTCCTGGCACCACCCTTGGCCTCGCGGAGCTCGTCCATCTTCTTCACCCGGAGCTTGAACTCATCGTACTGGCACTTCTCGTAGCTGTGCCTCTCGTTCTATTTTGTCATTTCTCGTCAGTCGCTGGACGCGGTTCCAAGTTTCCTGTGAAGAGCAGCAGCCTGCAGAAGAGGGAATCGTCGGAACAGGTCGGCAGAGTAGGATTCCTCGGGGGGCGCTTGTGGACGTACCTCGCACTTCCATGGCAGGTAGTACGTGTCCTTCCGGCATCGGTTGAGGGGGATCAGGAGGTTGGCGCAGTTGTCTCGGTATGCCAGCGGGAGCATGGCATCACGCATCTCCTCGCGGGTCGCCTCTGGTTGGGTATCTGTTAGCATGCGCGCACCACAAGCCATGGCGACGCGGTCAAGCTCGGTCGGATTTCGAGAAAACGGTCGGTAGCATACTGCGAGGCGGTTCTTCTACGGGGTGTCCCATCTTGATGTGCAATTGACTGTGCTGGGCGGTCAATTGCTGTTTCTTGATTTCAGTTGCGGACTGATTGCATCCTTGAAGTTCAGCCTTGAGACGTGAGCCGAGAGAGCTCCACCGCTGCACGGAGCTGTTTTACTGTCACATGACCCATCACGTGAAATTCATCTTTCACTCGTCGCCATCCGCCAAGTTCAATTGCTTCTCAAAGCCGCGCCAAGTTACAATCATGAATATTGTGAGCAGGGCTGCTAAATCTCAAGTCGACGACTTTTCAAAACTGGGATGCATCCTATGTTTGCCATCATACCTACCTATCTAGGTAGACATCAATGCAGATATCCAAGCTTATACGACTAGTCTAGCTTCAATTATCAACTCCTAGAACTTTGCAAGTGTTCACATAGGTCCGATGCCTTGGGCACGAATGACAGCTCGTCTACGGGAACAAGGTGACCGCCACTCAATACCTACGATGATAGACGAGAACAGGCCGGGTCTCTGCTCGTAAAAGTCGGGGAAGTAGCTTATTGCATGGCCCCCAGACGTCGGACGCGCGCTTTGGCCGGAACCTTGTTACCACCGTCAGAGTCCACTCGACGGGCATCACCGGTGGACTGGCCCATGTCTCCCTTCTCAGAAAAGCACGCGACGCAGCTCCCTTACTCCCAACTCGCTCGCAGCATCTTGATTGTCGTCACTATGCCCGGACTCGCGGACTACAGAATCAGCAGGTGCTGTTTCTGCTGCTGCCCCTTCTAGAAATGGCCGCTCGCCCGGTTTCGCGACGTACGACACCATCAGGCTCACCACCTAGTCGCGCCGGCCCAGCCGGCCTATCGAGCGCTGTCACACTCTCCATCTCGTCACGCGTTACGGAATGCAACAGCCGGACGGTCTCTGCTTGGCCCCAGCCTTCCGCAAAGGTTTTCTATTTTTGCCAAAGTATTGCTGAAGGTACATTTCAAGATATTCAATGCTGTCAGCGGACCCCATGACGAATTACTTAACATTTTATCGCGGATATTTCATGAATCATCCCCGGCAATACTACTTACGAGTGACCAGTAGATTTTGCCAGATTTAGAAACTCTTTACATCTTGAAAGCCGCTCCAAAGACTCCTTGGAGTGTTGTTGCTCCTGCCTCAACCAGATTGCAAAGCGACCACCTTGCTCTTGGAACCTGGGGTGTTTCGAACGATCCTTGGAGGCGCTAGGGACTCCTCGAGGTGGTCGGGTTCACGTTGGCAGGATAAGAGCGAGGGTCCTATCGACTTCGCGAGCTGTGAGTGAACCGGCATGACGTCAACGTCGTCCTCATCTTCATCATCTTCTACCTGATTACTCGGATTTCTGGCGGCGAGCGGTGTCCAGCACCAACTGGACCGCCTCGATGATGTTGCGAACTTCACACAGATATCCTCTGTAACTCGAAGCAGGTCTCGGGGGGCCTTTGTCATGCCAGTGCGTATCTCTAGCAGAGTGACAGGGGAGAGCTGAGGTGTGCAGGACACCAACTATCGAAGGCTGCAATGCTCAAAGGATCCATTCTGGCCAGCAAAACTGCGTCCAGATAACTTGGGGCTCTGTGCCAGGTATGGAAAATGGGGCAGTCGACACCAAAGCAGCCATATCAGGCTCCTTGCGGAGGTCAAATTCCCATTTTTGGCCTCTTCTCTGTTATACAAGTCTTCCCTGGCGCCTACGCGACAGATTCACCTGACACTGTGTGGATCAAATGAGCCAGAACCCACGATAGTTGGCGAGAGTTAACGCAGAGTCTGAAATGCTAGATACGCCAAGCCAGGAGGCGGGGCACTGCAGCATACCTCCTGTGCAGAAACATCGAGCTGATGGAGCGTCACCTCCTCCTTGGCACCAATTCCAAGTACAAGTTCAAAAGAACGGCATGGGATTGGGTGGCAGCCATCTTGCTTGGCTGCGCCTCGAGGGGCCAAAGCTAGCAGATAGTTGCCAGAATGGGCCGCTCAAGATTGAACAACGGACTCTGCAGTCCCCGCATTAATGCCACCACCTTCTGGTAGCCGTGGCATGCTGTTGGTCGTATTCATTGATGGAGTGTTACACGCCGAACGCCTTTGTCGAAGCGATATTGTTCTGGCCCAGAGTATAGCAGAGGATACACATTTTGAATCTGCTGGGAAAGCGGGAGTGTGTTTGGCGAGCTGAGGCTACTGAAGCCCTACAAACCCTGGCCAGCCTTTGGTACCTGTGACTCCTGGTTGACCTACTCCACGTAGTCTTAGTGTTCCTCGTGAGGAGCAGATCCACGAACGTGATAAAAAAAACTCGACCGAATAATTTTCCGCATCAAAGCCGACGCTTCTTGCACCTCCCATGGCCCAATGCAACGAGCGGGAGGGAAGGTTCCCGTCACTGGCACTTGTGTACGGTTTACGCAGCCACCTCTGCTCAGCCAGCCGCAACCTACCACTCAAAGTGCGCCTACGCTGGCCAGTAAGCCTGGACAAGGCAAAGCAGTGGAGAAAATTCAGCAAATGCCTGCTCATGCGTGCTGCTTGTTTTGGCGAAAAAGAGAAGATAGGGGGTACAGGCGTGGGATTAGTATTCCCCCTTGTGTCTTTTTTTTTTTTTTTTTTTTTTTTTTTGCCGGTCCTGTATTATTGCATATTTGCTTTCTTTTTTCTGGAATAACCGACCCATCTCTTCACGAAAATGGAAAGGAGGGGATCCTCAAGCTCAGGGTGGTTGGGAGAGGGGGTAGCTGAGCTGCACCTAATAACAGACTCGTGGGCGGCCTCATACTCACCGGCCGGCAACGGAATAACTGAGCAAGGGTCGTTGGCTGCTATTGAAGATATAACGTGAAGATGAAGAAACTACACCCTGAACCTCGATGCGGTCCATGCTGAAAGCGACGAGAGGGAAAATCCGAGTCGAGGCCATTCGCCGCACCTGCGCCATGTCTGAGTGCGTTTCGTCCCGTGTCTGTTTTTACCATTCTCCGGGTTCTGGGTATGGCTTTTTGCCTAACGTATCTTCCTCTTGGCTTTTTACCTGGATACGATGCCCAATGACAGGAGTTTCCGAGATGGTAAACCCGAGAAAGAGATCAGGGACGCCGAGCCTAGTGCGGCCAGCAGATACAGACAGATGATGGTGTATCGGTACATGACACTACCGGATGGTCATGTAGGTACGCATTCTGTATCTCAATCCTAGGCAGGACCCGGATGCTGACGTCGAGGCGGAGATCAGGCCCATGCCGTATTCTCGCCTAGGATACGAGGGAAACCCCCGAGGGTGTCATTAAGGAGCCTATAATCGATCGTCTCTTAAATATTGGGGAGCGTTTGCAAGAGTGAGTCAAACGATAAATAAAATCGCTCGAGTGCAATTCGTGGCGTGCAACCCCTTGGCAACCAGCTACATGTCCTCGATCCCACACTCTGAGAGCCTGGTCTCTTCGAAATGCTGAACCTCTTCAGCCGTGTCCCTCCACGCCCCCTCCACTATCCGGGCGGTTTTGCACCCTATTCGAAAACGTGGACCAATGAAACCTACTGTAGTAAATTTTATTAGATTGTCCCTCCTCGAGGTTACAACATAACTTGGTATGCGCATATCTATGGTGTCTTGAGGTATTTGTGTCCCTGTTCTCGGAGTGACGGGTGAATTGACCAGGACCTTGACGCAGAGGCAAATTGGTTTATAGCAACCCTTTAAAACAGAAGCAAAATACGTCTCGCCTGGCCATCAGTCCTTTTCTTGATCTGCAGCCTTTTTCTAGAACTAGGAAACAATACAAGCAACGGCGCCGCGTTCCTGGTTCAACTTCTCATCCGGCGACAGGATAGGTACGCAAGAAGATCATATCATGTCCAACCGCGTTGCCCTCTACTTCTTTCCACCAACATGGGAGAATCACCCAGTTGACGGTCGCATCCAACTTGGCAACGCGGTTTCAGAGCCAAAGAATGTGGAACATCCGCTATACCTAGCTGCTCCACCTCTGGATCCCGAACAAAACGGTGAGAAGATCTACTTGGACGAGAAAAAGGGATGTGAGTTCCCCATTGGACAGCGAGAAGGAAAAGGGGCCGAAGCCTGGGTGGGCTTTTTGGACAAGTTTTCCTTCAAGGTCAGCGGCAATAAACTCGAGAGGTTTGTACCTTCTTGCTTGGGCCCTATTGTCATTACAAGACGGTATAATCACTAACAGCAAAGAAAAGCAACGAGGGGCGCTTTTCTTTCCTCGAAGTCAAGACTAAAACATTTGACCCCTCACCCGAATATCTATCCAAAGTGATAAAGCACGCTCATGTCCAGATGTTCCTCAAGCGCAAAAAGACCTTCTATGTCGTCACAGGCGTCAAGGCAGTCTCGGGCGCAAGTGCCACATCATCCACTGCAACGGGAAGCTCCGCGGGTGTTGGGGTCACTGCTGATGCTTTGGGCTCCGATGGACTCCCTCTAGGCATTGGTGCCAAGGTCGAGAGGGAGAAAGAACGGCATGGTGGTTTCAGCTTCAGTAGCAGTAGCGACTTTGTGTTTGCTTACCGGCTGAGAAAGGTCACAGTGAGCAGAAATATGGAGGTCAAAGAGGAATCGGACTACAACAAGGGGGCTATGCTAGGTGATCGTGAGCCGATTACCGTGGAAGATGGGGTGTCATTTGCAATTTCCCACTGGGAGGATGTGGAGCTGAAAGATGAATGGAGCGTCACGACTGTTGTCGAGGGCGGTGAGGAATTACTTTACGTATTCCCGCCCAAGTGATTAAGGAAAGACCAGAGAATTGAGAGGAAGGACCCTCGGCAGAAATGCCGCTCCTGAGTATCGCTGAGACCGCGCCGCACCCCTCAAGGCTGGTGAAGCCAATGGGATGACCCTTTGTGAACTTGATTACTTCATGGCTGCAGTAGCTGCATAATGTACCCCTACATGCATGCGATGTGCGTTAGAAGGTATGTTCGCCCATGACAATCAAGGGGGTGTACGGAGTAGAACCATCCATGTTTGCCCAGACCTCGCCCCGTCAAACGAAATGGAAAATAATGGCTTATGCCTTGTGTAGCCACTCGTCATTTCTTGTTTGTCGCCTCCTTCTTTCACTTTTGTTTCTCGTTCATATTAGCCTCCAACTGCTAACGAGCGTTGAGGTCTTCCTTGCCTCCCCTTGCTTTGTTTGGCAGCATGGCAGAGAATGAATTGTTCCAAGCTGTCCGGAGTAATGACCTTGATAGAGCGAGGCAGCTGCTGCTTGAAAATCAAGTCGATGTCGATTCAAAAAATTCTTTCGGATCTACCGCGCTTATAACAGCCTGCCGACATGGAAACGTAGCCTTCATTTTATTGCTGCTGGAAAAAGGAGCTAATATCAATCTCCAAGATTCTGCTGGATATACGGCGCTACTCTGGGCCTGCCAATATACGGATTTGGAAGTTGCTCGATTGCTGCTTGCATCTGGAGCCGATATCGACGTCGAGAATTACCGTGGGAAGACAGCATACACCGTGGCCTCTAAGCCTGTGAAAGACGAGATCAAGCAGTGGTATAGCACCGAAGGAAAAAAGAAGGCTAAACCTTCAAACGAGGAAACAGTCCAGCGGACGCAGCGGGTGCCGCGGGATAAAGGTTCGATAACCTTGAAAAGCACACAACTCCCAGAAGTCACACCACAGAATGAATTGGAACAACCATCTAGCGCTACATTCTTTGACGATGTGGCCACCGATGGCCGTTCGGTGGGGAGGTAAGTCTTGGTGTAACTATTATGTTTGATCTTTGAGCTTGAACTCACTCTGTTGCCACTAGATACCGCGAATGGAAACAACATTACGAAAAGGCTTACAAAAACTTGTTAAAATTACTGCAACTGAACCCCGACTTGACACCGGTTAGGATAGCTGTGCTCGACACAGGCCTTGACCTCAATCACCCTACTGTACAAGCATCTCCACCTACGGGCCGACGAAACTTTTTAACAGGAGACGAAAACGTATATGACCAGGATGGGCATGGCACCTTTGTGACGGGGTTGCTGATGGACTATGCACCTCATGCTGAGATATTCGTTGGCAAGATCTCAGAGGGAAATGTAGTGGCTGGTACGGATATAATCGCCGATGTGAGTACTGTATTGCCTCGGTGGAAACAAACCCCTTGGGAAGACATTTTGAGACTTGCTAAACAGTTAATTTCCGGGAGCAGGCGATCCGTTACGCCGTCGATAAATGGAAGGTAGACATTATTTCAATGTCATTTGGCTATCCTGATAGTTGGGCAAAAGAATATAAGGCGTTGCGAGACGCACTCCGGTATGCCCAGACAAAAGATGTGCTACTATTTGCGGCGGCCTCCAACGCAGGCTCCAGTCGTGTCAGGGCCTTCCCGGCGAGATCGACGGATGTCATCTGCGTACTCAGCACCTGTGCCCTAGGAAAACCTTCCCAGTTCAGCCCTCCAGCAATTGAGGGTGACGCCAATTTAGCCACAGTCGGCGAAGATGTCGAATCGCTGATGCGTAGCGATTCCTCAGGTCAAGGGCTGCTGACTTGTGTGAAATCGGGGACCTCGTTCGCGACACCAATCATGGCAGGCATAGCAGCGATGTTGGTGAGGTATGTGAGGATTCTTTTGCCAGAGAACAAAAATGATGTGATGAACAAAGCGGTTATGGATAAACTGCTCATCGGAGTTGCTCAAAAGGGTAACGAACACAACAAATCACCTGAATTTCACTTTGTTAATGTGTACCCTTCCAAAAACTGTATCCTTGGGGGACTCGAGAATAAGTACATGCGGTACGAGCTGGGGAAAATAATATCATAAGAACAATTGCGACTAGGTCTACAATATGCTAGTATGTCATGTCGAAATCTTTGGTCAGAGTCCAATTTTATACCAATGCACCTACCTACCAAAAGGTAATGGGTTTCCATAGAACATGGCGATTATGTAGCCCAGGTTTATAGACCACGGAACGCGTCAGTCTGATCCTTATGTGCGTTCCATTTTTTGCAACGAGGACATAAAACCCTGCTTTCGAACGTCGCGGGTCACAAATCCGGCGAAGCTTTCTATTATCAATCTTGCGAGGACCGAAATAGCTGCTAAGGTGGTTGAACCCTTGAACTATTTGGTGCTATGCTTTTGTGTTCTTGAAGCATTGCTCGCTCAATGTATTTGCCACACATTCTACCAGGCAGCAGGGGCTATAAGCTATCCCGGTTCATGTTATGCTACTCCTGTTTCCTCCCCTTCAGCTCTTGCCTCCTCTGCAACTCCCACTTGACCGCCTCATCAACTATCCTGTCGTGGTCCGAGGACTTGGGGTGGAACCCAAGCACATCCCTCAGCTTGCGAGAATCATATGTATGAGAGTACAAAACGTAGCTTATAGAAGTGCTACTAAGCATAGTCGGCGGGCTCACGAATCCAAGCGTAAAGACGCGAAGAATCCACTCGACGCAAAAGGCAGCCCACTCCATCACCCACCCGGGCATCGTCCAGGCCTGCTTCACCGCGGCCTCTCCCCTGGCCGCTTTCCAGAGCGTCCGCATGTGGTGCCAGAACAAGATGGGCGGGTCCTCGGCCACGTTGAACGTCTCCCCTGCGACCTTGCCGTTGGCACGCGACGGATCCAGCATGGCTTTCGCCGCGAGCAGATGCGCCTTTGCGGCATTCTCTGAAGACACGACGCTGACCAAGTTCTCCCCCTTGCCGATCGCCACGAGCGGGACGCCCTCTGCGCCGTAGCTGTCGAGCATGGCCCGCGTGAGCTGAGAGTCGCGGACGCCATACATGTGCGCCAGGGCCAGTGATGCAGTCTTGAGCTTTCCGGGCCCGGTCCCGTCGCTGGCGTTTGCCGCGATCACCCGCCTTGCCGCGAGGGCTTTGCTGTGACGATATGCATCGACGCCGGGGCTGAAGTCGGCATCCTGCCAGGTGGGCTGGGTTTCGTCGGCGTTGTTGTGCGGTGCGCCCGAGTACATATCCACGCTCGACGTGAACACAAAGGCCTCCGTGTGCGGGCTGTCCTTGGCGGCCTTGAGCAGTATCTCGGTGCCCTTGACGTTGCTGACGTATTGGTCGTTTGTACCTGCACTCAGGGTAGGGTAGCTAAAGTTGGGCGATGCACAGTGGAAAATGACTCGGGGGCGTAGGTCATTGATGACCAGCGCCCGTACTTTTTCCTCGTCTGTGATGCTAGCCTTGATGTAATTCGCTCCGTCGATGCGGTTGTGAGTGGTGTCGCGATCAATCACATGCACGGCACCGCTTTCACTATCCTCGAGTAACTGACGGACGATGTAGTGGCCCAGGAAGCCGCATCCTCCCGTGACGAGTACATCGCCAAGCAAGAGCTTCGGGGGTGATGCCATCTTGAGTTCAGCGACTAACTGCGATTGATAGTTGGTTTTTGTTCACTAGCTAGCCGACAATGTTTCGAGAGAAAGACAAACAAGAAAAAGTTGAACCTTCCCTTGCAGGTGAGTCTGAAATAAGTTGCACAGAAAAGAATCCTTGACCGGCTTTCAAGTCTAGATGGGGCTGTAGCCTGAAGGATGCAAAAGTATAAATGCCGCCCTGGATGATGAGTGGAGGCAAGGAGTTGCATGCATGTAATCCAATAGTTGCACTTGCACCATAAAGCGAGCCCGGGTCGTCGGTAGCAAATTCGGGTCGTCGGCAGCAAACTCATTTGTACCTGCTTGGGGCAGGCAGGTGCGTTGTCAGCCAACAATGTCGCATAAGGTTTTGTTACTTTGGCGACAAAACAGCCCCTCTTATCAAAAATGCCCATGTCCCTATCCCCGAACCCCGCTACTTTTTGTAACCACGATAATCTCTCTCTCCCTCCATCAATAAGCCTTGTCCCAACGACCATCAGCCATGGCGGCATCGACCTCGACCTGACCTGCGGGTCGCATCTTCCCGTCCTTTTTGAGCATCCCGACCCGCGCGACGTTGCGTTTGGACCAGATGCTCTTCCTGCGGCGCGGGGTGAACCTCTGGATGAAGAAGTGCTCGTCCAGTGCCTTGCGCTGCCCGTCTATCCAACCAAAGCACAGTGCCAGCTCGACCGCCTCGTCATAAGTCACCGTCCGTTCCGGACAGCTCTTTTTGCCAATCTTGAGCCACACCACGCCGAGACCCTCGGTGCCCTTGTGGTTCTCCTCCAGCCACGATTCCCACGCGGCTGCGTCCCTGAAGAGCAGCGTCGGCGGCGGCGGCGGAGATGCGGCTGCTGCTGCTGGTGCGGTGAGATTTGGTGGAGATGCTGCGGCAATTGTTGCGGCTAGTGCTTTTGCCTTCGCCGAGGCTGCCGTAACCGCCTTTGGTCTGGTCTGTCGAGTAGCCCGCGGCATTTGGGCGATGCGAAAGAACACCCGAAAGCTTGATTGTTTTACAGTCAACCCAAAAGGCCCTGTCTGATAATCAACGATGACCCTGTGATGTGAAAGATAAGTATCCGTAGGAGCGATGTAGTCGCATTCGCTTCAATTGGAGTCCTGGAATGAGACCGATGATTGAAACTTCGTCAATATGCGGTTGTTGTAAATGGAGGAATTTTGAACAGAATTGAGAGTGAATTCTTCAAAATTTGACACAGGCATTCAGCTGGCGAGGCTGTAGAATCATTTTCTCTGTTCTGAGTGCAGTTTTCTTTTTGCGTCTGTCTGACAAAAGAGCCAAGCCAACTGGGCTAGCTTTAGGCCCAGCAACAAACACTCGAGACCTGTAGTCAGCCACCCCCAAGACCAAAATTGAAGCCCTGTCGCTCTTGCATCATCACGAACTGGCTGGATTTGGCCTGTCTCCTTGCCCACCTCTTTGACAAAACATCACCGGACCTATCGGTTGCTTTTGACACAATCCCTTTTGTTTTCTCATTTTTATACAGGTGGTGGGAATCCGACGTTCCATGAATCATCGCTCCTGCTCTTTAGACGCCCAAAATCCGTCACTTTTCATGAACATATTGTCCACCGGGCCAGCATCAAGGCGGCTTTGACATTGGGACGGGCTAGTGACCAGCCAGGCTTGAGTTGTGACTAGTGATGGGAGGCATGGCCAATGCCGATAGACAGTACCAAAAGGTCCGCTTTTGGCCGCCACGCTTGCAGACTCTGTTAGCAATGCCGAACGGCAGATCTCCAAATTCTGTGCGACTGTCCATATTGCCGCGATATAATGCCAAGACCCCAACCAGATGGCTAATCTCTATATTTTCCCGGCCACTGCCCACACACGACGACCACGACGTGGGCGGTACCATGTTTCAGGAACTCACCGACTCTGGGTCGAGGAACCCGTCTACACCCTCCGGGACTTGACTCCCCGATGCAACCTTCCGCAATTAAGGATGCTACCGGCAGTCAAGTTTTTGCAATCAAATAGTGACGTCGAAAACATAATTGGCAAGGGGCTGATGATAACGAGTGAAATATGTTGGAACGCTGGATGAATAAACCGTAAGCTCGCCCACCCTGAGGGAGCTACAATTCCGAGTTGCTATCCATTCTCGTGGAACTGCGTTGCAGCAAAGCTTCAAGCTGCGATCCCTGTTTCAAGGCAAAAACCAGGTCCCTTAGCCGCGTAGTCCAGCCTCACAACCTAAGAGTTCGACTTTCAACATGCATTCGGTCATTTCGAGCGCGGCCCTGGTGTGGCTCCTGGTGGCGGAGGCGGCAGCCCAGAATTGCGCGGCCGTCACATCCAGGTTCCAGCCCAAGATGGGTCCAGGTTACCAAGTGCGCGTGATCGCGACGGGCCTGAGAAGCCCCCGTCACATACGCATTGACTCTGCTGGAAATCTTTTGGTTGCCGAGGGAGGCACCGCAACAGTACGACGCCTGGTCTTGAAGGAGCAGGGGGGCAGCGTTTGCGTCTCGTCCAACACTGCACTTACTCCCGTACAGTCTGTGAGTATATCATCTGTTTCCAGCTGGCTCCATACAAGCATTCTTCGTTGTCCTCTTTGTCTGGGACCAGAAGGTGAGGTGTCAAGTCAGCTAACATTAAGACTCAGACAAACCACGGCATCGATCTCAGCGCAGACGGCAAGACCTTGTACACTTCTAGCCTGGCCAGCGTGACAGCTTTCCCATATGATGCGGCCGCCGGCACTGTGGGCGCCGGCAAGGCAATCATCACAGGAATGAGCATCCAGGGCACACACCCAACCCGAGCTATCTTGGTTTCCAAGATGAACCCGGATGTTCTCCTCGTTGCTCGAGGCTCCCAGGCAAACGTCGATACGCAAACCACCTCGCAGACAGCCGGTCGATCCATGATCAAGACGTTCAGCCTCAAGCAAATCACTGCAGCTCCAGTGCAATACACCGCCGGTGGTGAGGTGCTCGGCTGGGGTTTGCGGAACGTGGTGGGGATGGCCGAGGATCCAGTCAGCGGCAACGTGGTAAGTGCCGTTTTGCCCTTGTTTAGTAGATCGTTCAAGACGCTGACACCAAACCAATAGTTCTCGGTAGAAAACCAAATGGACGACATCCGGCTGGGCGGCCGAGACGTGCACAACGAGAACCCAGCCGAGCGGCTCGCCTTCCACGGCAACCTCAACGACACGTCCAACGCGCAAAAGGGGCTCAACTTTGGCTACCCGTCGTGCGTGCCGGCGTGGGACACGCAGCAGCTCGGCAACAACCTGCAGGTGGGCGACCTGTTCATGCCGGACGGGGTGCCGCAGGCGAGCGACTGCGCGCGCCGCGCCAAGGGCCGCCTACACTTCCCCGCGCACACGGCGCCGCTCGACATGGCCTTCAACGCCAACGCCACGTCGGCCTACATTGCGTTCCACGGCAGCTGGAACCGGAACCCGGCCGACGGCTACCGCGTCATGCGCGTCGACTTTGACCCCGCCACCGGCCAGCCCAAGGAGAGCGCCACGAGCAAGACGGCCTCGATCCCCGTCATGGAGAACACAAACGTCGGCGCCTGTCCCGGTGCGTGCTTCCGGCCCGTCGGGCTGGCCTTTGATGCCAAGGGAAGGCTCTACGTCTCGAGCGACTCGTCTGGTGAGATTTATGTCATTACTGGCGCCTGAATGTGGACGTTGGACTAGCAGGGACCGAATGTGTCCGTGGCATTGATGCTCTCGTTGTCGAGTGGTTGAGTCGTCTTTACACGCTGTCAGTCATCAAGAATTTGAGATTTTGGGACTTGGGTAGTTAGTACAGGACTGTACACGTACTGTACTCCACAAGAAATGGCCAAGCGGGCCCTGTTACACCTGCCTGAAGTCGTTTTTACTGCACGTGATGCCTACTGTAATACCCAATACCAATTTGATTTGATCACTGTTCTGATTCCCTTGCTATCATCTTCCTTTGGTCAATCAAAACAAATGCTTGAACAAAACATTGCAAGTCTGAATTGGCTGTGCGCACAATGGCTACTACGCTGTACAATACGCTCAAAAGAAACATAGAAAATATTAAAAAAAGAAAAAATTGCATATTGTCCCATTTTTACTCCTTTCTTGTTCCATTTTCCCAAACGCCGCTTTATAACCAGTTAATTATTATGTCGTGAAATCGGTCGTCGTTCAAACCTTGCCGCTGCCCCTAGCGCCACCACCACCTCCGCCACCATCATCGCCATCATCTTTACTGCTCTCCGTCTTTTTCAAGAAGCGAAGCGGCATCTCCGGTACCGGTTCGATCGGCGGCAGCGGGCCTGTAGTGATGCTCGCCGCGGACCGCCTACTGCTGGTCCAGCTGGGCAGCCGCCCGGGCTTCAGGTGTCGGCTGCTGTGGCTGTTTTCGCGGTTCAGAGTGTTTCGCGATCGCAGCGACCTCTGAGATCTCTGAGATCTCTGTGAACGCTGCGACCGCTGCGTGCCGCGCCTCTGCAGCGGGGCCCCGATGCTGTCGATCCTGCTCAGCCTGCCACGGCCGCCTCCCCAGTAACTGATCCGTCCGGCCCAGTAGCTGCCCAAAGAGAATCGCGAGATTCGAGGAGTTTTCCAGTCCAGCCTGGGCGTGTCCGAGTAGGTGGATTCGGCGTCGCCATCGTCATCATCTTGGGTCTGGGCGGTACTCAAAGTGAGCGGGTCGCGCTGTTGATGAGCAAGGTTGGTTTTCATGTCAGCTTTGTTTTCGTAAATTTACTTAGTATCAACAGCTTGATCATCCAAGGCTTACCGAAACGCGCGAGCCCGGCCTGGAAAAGGCGTCGCTCATCTGATGAACGATATCCTCATACACATCATCCATTTGGGCGCTATAGCTTTTCGCGGCCATGCTCTTGCGGTGCGGGTGAATGGCCGTGTCCAACATGACGCCCTGCGGCACAACCTGCAACCCGACCATGGAGGGGGACCCAAAAAGGAAGCGCTTCCGCTTGCCCTCCGAATCCTTGTCCTTGGGGTTCTTTTCTTTGCCCGTATCAGGCACGTTTGCATCGTCGCTGCCGTCGTTTGATGAAGAGGATACGTAATGAGTGTAATTCTTGTTGGAGGAGGCGCTGCTCTTGTCCTTGGAGTCCGAGTGGATAGAAGACGCCGCGTCAACCTTGACTACCAACTTATCGCCACGCTCGCCCTGGCCGCCCGAACAAATCGACAGCTTGTTGTCGGCAATTTTCCCTCCAGACTCAGCCTCGGGTCCCCCGGTTTTATCATCGGGCAGCTTGTCCATCCAGAGTGTCGTCCGGGGTCCTTCCGACCTTAATCCCAAGCGGAAGCAGGCGAGCTCCCACAGTGGGCGCAACGTGGCGATGGACGCGGCCGTGATGCCGATGCCGGGCTCAACCGTCGACCAGATTGCCACGTCGGCCGTGGCGAACAAAAAGTCATCTGCGTCCAACATACGCGGGATGTAACGCGCGCGCACGATTGTTGCCGAACATCCAACCATGGCAAACGAGAGGATCGTGATCACCATGATGCGAGATTTTAGTGGCAAGCTAAGGGACCAGACGATGAAGAATGGCAGGATGCCAAATCCCCAATCCGTCAGGCCGTTGATGACCGAGCCGCAGTATGTCAAGACTAGGAGCACGTTCTGGGGTAGACACTGGTATGGATCGCGAGGCGAGATCTCCCAGAAGACTGCGACTGGTAGGCACTGCATGGCAACGACCATGAGATAGCTGACTCCAAACAGCAGACTGACCAGCATGAGTATCCGCACAGCCCAGACGTGACCAGACTTGATCGAGATTCGCAAGAGAAAGAAGCCGACCGACATTTTGAGTATGCACGTACTCGCAATGTATAGAATTTGCGACACATACATGAGCTGATGGATGAAGAAGATATTCAGAAGTCAGCATTGGAAGTCACCATTCGCAAGTTTACTGACCCGAGCACAACTGACCTCCAAGGCTCTGGAATAGTTTTCCGGATCAAGATCGATCTTGTGTCGACCAGCGCCATAATGAACTGCTTGGATTTGCACCCCCAGGTAACAGGTGAATATGACCTAGCACACCAATCAGCACATGAAAGGGTCAGTGGAGGTTCATACCATCCAAGGTGGCCTGGCCTTCATCTTTCTGCCATGGTCTACCATGATTTCCAACATTTATCAAAAGACTGATGTTCTTGGAGCTTTTGTACTCACCAGAGTCAAAATCATAATCTGGTCATCGATGCCCAGAGATCTTATCACACAGGCCCGACAGTAAACCCGCAGCATGACTGCGGACCAGCACAGCCCAAGAAAAATAACCGCCACCAGAAACATCTCACCACCCCTATCCTCCATCTTTTATGTCTGTGTCGTCGATCTCGATATGAAAACGTTTGGTAACGTTGTGCTCGGCACTGCATCGACGTTCAGAAGATCATCACCGGCTTTTTTTTCGGGATCCCGGTCCGGTCGAGTGTTCGTTAATCCTAGAGGCAACAATGAAAGATATTGGTGTCTGGAAAAAAAAAACACAAAGACAAAAACGAACAGAACAACGCTCCAAAGGCTGCAAAAAGGAAGCTTACGCTCCTGCGTAGGACTGAGGAGGAAGATGGACTATTATTAGGATATTAGTGCATCCCTCAAGGCTGGTAAACAAACCCGTCTTGTTATTTTTGCACGGTTCGCTGCAAGCGATATAACCCAACCGGCGCTAGAATACCTCTAGCTCCAATGACTGGCGCGACGCTGCAAAACAGGCCAAAGGGATGACTCCCGTTTCCCCTCCAATCCTGGCCCAGAGAATAAAAGTCACGCCGGGAACGGCTAGGCCGTAAATCAAATCAGAATCCAAACACATGCCCTGCCCGTGGTGGGGGAGACTCAGTTGGGGAGGAGCACAGCAGGCACCGGCCTCTAGATAGGATAATCAACGGCATGGTTTGAAACCGCCAGTCGTGGCCCTAGTGGGACAACAATGGTCGTTCTTGAGATTGCCGGGATAGGGTCGTACCTGCGCTAGCGTCTAGCCAAGCGGGCTTAGGAGAACTTTTGGGTCGAAGTCCTGCGTTGCTGGTGCCCGCACTTCCAGCTGGAATCCGATGGTGCCCAGTAGGTCGTATTTTTTCCATTTTTGGTTACTGCTCGATAGTCTTCTCGGCGGTTCGAGCGAGTTGCAACCTACTTTCCAATAATCAGCTGGGGCTGCGTCTTTCTCAACAACCCGAGTACAAATGCCTGCCCGAAGTAAAATGAGTAAAGTGGGCTGGGCCCCCTCCTTTTTGGCGTGACAAGCTAAAATGGCTGTCGAGATGCTCAGAGGTGATGATCCATACCGTCAATCTTGCATATACAGTGAGACGTGGACCCTTGCATAATGTCTGCGTGATGTATCTGGCTCGTGTCCCGAGAATCCTTCTAGCCTTAATAGACTAGTGGTGCTCCATTGAAATGTTCAATCAGTCAGGATTTATCAGATCGAGGGTCGAGTGAAAAGTGAAGCGCGCCAGTTTCAAGAAACCCTCGAGCGAGCGCGTCACAAGCAGGCAATCCTACAGAAATAGCCGAAGCAGAGAACGAAGGAGCAGTCAAACAGATATTTGTTAAAGATTGGGTATTTGGGTATAATTCTCAAGTGAGCAGAAATCTTTTTTGCAACAGTGAACGTGCCAGGTCCAAGACACTAGACTAACAACAGTCAAGGCCCAAAATGCCACACCCCGGGTAATTACGAGTGTTCAGGCCGCATGTAGAAGCAAAAAAGCGAAACGAAGTCAAAGAGGTCAAGCAGGACCCTCCAGCTTCAAAGTGCAACGTCATCCGGTCTGCTATTGGCGCTTCTCGGTGCTGCCGGCCTCCACGGGGGTCACGGCGTCGACATCGGCAGCCGTCCCGGATGCAGTGCCGGGTGCAGGGACAGACGTAGCAGCAGGTGCAGCTTGCGTGGCTTCGTCGTCCATCACCCTCTTCTCGACATCCATGGGGCCATCAAGGTGGCGCCCCTTGTAGTTGGATTCGGGAAGAGCGTTAAGCTCATCCTCCCGCTTGTCAAGCTTGCGGAAGCAGAACCAGAAAGCAATACCTCCAACCGCACTGACGATGGCAACGGTGGTGTACAGCCAGACGAGAAGTGGATCCGTAGCAAGTCCGACGAATGCAAAGCCAAGGGCGGCGCTGATCGAATTGACGAGCCTGATGGGTAATTCGGTCAGACTCTCCGTCACTCTTTAGCTGAAAGTCAGCGGACGGTAAACACAAACTTACCAGAAAACACCAGTGACCATTCCCCTCATGTTTCGCGGCGCCTTAGTGAAGGCGTACTCGAGACCAGTGATGGATGCAAAAACCTCGGAGAGAGCAATCAAAACGTAGGCGGGCGTTTGGATCCAAACACTCATGTCAGGGGGGTTGGGTGGGTCGATACATTCCGAGGCGCTGTAGCCGCAGGGAGACTTGACATAGATAAAGTGCTGGATGATGGCGGCAATGGCCATGGAAAGGGCGGCTGAAACAAATCCCAACGCGATCTTCTTGATGGGAGTGAAGCGGATGCCGGCCTTGGCGAGGGCCGGGTAAATCAGCTTGTCGCAGATGGGAATCAAGATAAGGAGCGAAAAGGGGTTCAGGTTGGTGACGACATCGTTCGGGATGCCATCAAGGCGCATTGTGGCTGCCTGGTTGATCATGTTGTTGCTCATCTGGTTGTAGGCCAGCCAGAAGATGGGCAAGAAGGCAAACACATAACAGGCAGACAGGCCTCGGCGGACCTCGTCAACCCAAGCGTCGTCAATGGTGTCCATAAACTTGGGTCGGTCAGCACCAGTGACACGGCTGGGCTTGATACGGTCCCAGAAGACGTCCTTGTTCAACTCTGTGATGGAGCCCTTCTTGATACCGAACGCAACAAGTTTGGCCATGTTGCCGAGAACAGACCCGGTCGGGGGACGCTTGGCATAGCTCTTGCGGCTGATGACCATGATAATGGGGCAAAGGAAGAACAACAGAGTGGGGAGCAAGTACGACAGCCAGAAGCCGACGTACTTCTCGGCGTACACCATGCTGATCTGTCCAACGAGCGCACCCACGTTGACCAGGAAGTAGTAGCGCATGTAGATTCTGTTAATTGTTGGTTAGCGTTGTCGAGACCCGAAATTCCCTTTTTACCCCTAGCATACCTGGAAATCGTCACGACTGGGTCAACAATAACGCGCTCGCCAGAAGGTAGAGTCTCGATGACGGCGCGGGGGTGTTGCATTTCATATTGCTCGGCGATCAGCGGTGAGATATTGGCCTTGAACCAACCGACACCGGTGCCAAAGAATAGAATGCCGACGATGAAAGCGCCGAGTGCGCCGCTGGGATTGGTGATGACCGAGGGAATAGCAGCCACAATGATCAAGATGTGACCAATGGTGGCGAGGACGATGGCATACTGGATGGTCATGAAACGACCCCAGTAAGTATCGGCAAGGTATCCACCCAGGAGCGGCATGAAGTAGGACCAGAAGGCGTTGAAGAGCGTCAACGAGGTGGATGCCTGTTGACCAAGACCCAAGGCACCAGCCTGTCTGTCGGTGCCTCCAGCACCAGTTGTGGAGCCTTCAGGGAGGGGATAGGCAATGAAGTTGACGACTGCGGCGAAGACAAAGGTATGTTAGTTAGCACATAAAACTACCTCTATAGGTGATCAACGGCGAGCGTTTTTTTTTTTTTTTTTGTTTTTTTTTCATCATCCAGGTCAGCACTTACAGACAGCTGTGGTACCATAGTACGCAAAACGCTCGCACATCTCAACCAAACCAATAGTGTAGATCAGCCAGCTGACTTTGCCATGAACACGGCGGAGAGTCGCGAACTCCTCCTCTGTGGGATAAATCTCGCCCTCGACGGCCCTGAGGGACTCGGTTGATCCCCTAGTGGTCATGCCTTCTTTGGCCGTGCTAGGCGCATGCGCCCTGGCCGCCTCGGCCAAGTCGAGCTCCGGAGCGGTCGACATTGTTGCGAGACGATCTGCTTATGTGCACTGTCACTGGCACGCCTTTAGGAATAAAGTGCTTGTGGTGAAGTCGCCTTGTCCAGATCTGACAGCAACGTCTCTCTTTGCTTGTTGGCTCATGCAGATCAAGGGGGATCCCAGGAAAGCAAGTGGCAGATAGAATGAGAAACAGCCGTGTCGAAGGGTTTTGTACCAGACGCGGTGCTACACGCCAGTACCATACCCGCCACCCGGTTGCCGCTTGCCGTATCACCGAACCTCTGGTGTTGGGTGGAGTGGGTTACATTCTTGCATCTTGGCGAACATGGAAGTGCAGAAGAAATCAGAATCTTTGCCCAAAAGAACATGAAGGGGTCGTCGCGTGAGAAAGTGCCAAGAGAGGCGTTTTATGGGTATTTCTTTGATAGATAGTGGTTGCACCGCCTATCACTGTCCTGATGTAAGATGTACAAAGTACAGCAGCCATCCATCCATGTTCTGGAGCTGCCAGGATGGAACGTTGTATGAGGCGTGGAATGGCTCAAGCTTGGGATGTTGGTTGAAGTGATCGATCAGTCGACATTTTGATAAATAGATAAGTCCATAAAACAGCTAAGCAAGCACCAAGATGCTCACTCCATTTTGACAAGAGAACCTAGACCAACCTCGAATCATGGGTAAGAAATCCAGGCAAAGAAAGCGAGCACTTTTTGGCCGACAAGCCGCTAACTGATAAGGCGCCGTGGCGACGAGTAAGCTTTTTATTTTATTTTTTTCTCACCTCCCGTGCCTTCTGTTGTTGGTATGCCACTTTGCCTTGGCCTCAGGTAATGGAGTGTCAGATTTGGAAGGTGTCAAGCACCACTCAATTACTTGGTATCTTGGTATGGTTTGAGACGTTTTGACCCGAGACGACAGGTGATGAATCCTGCCAGTGATTGACAGCAAAAAGACCTCCAAGGCTTCCAATCATCCACGCCCTTGCTTGCTATCCCGGTACCGTGTAATCGACCACTGCCAAGAGCTGCGCGATAGCATTCGTGCGGGGTTGGGGGATGAAAAGGACCAATGCTGATTGATCGATTGATTGGACTACATATCGACGGGACTGGCATGGAGTATTTTGTGCTACCACCAAGCTGTTAATGTTTCCGTTACTGGCAACAGTAGTCAGGCGCGGCAGCGCAGTCGACAGGATCGAGGCTGTCCTGTCTGGGAAATGATACGCTCGACCTGAATGATCGTTGTTACCTTTGGTCGAGAGATTCTTATTGGGCAATCCAAGTTGAACGAGCTTTGAGGAATGGCCAAGAAAAGATCGCCGCCAAGATGGGTATCCTCGGCCCCGCAAATGAACGCGCACTTTGCTGTTCGTCCAGTCAATGTCGCGCGTCTTTGGGATTCTTTTCCTGGGGGCTCGCTCCCTATCCTTCTACTGCGCAGACCTAGTATTGCACGAGAGAAAAGTCAGTATCGTGAAAGCCTGTTTAAATTGTTGCATAAAGAATGTCAATCCAGTATAGTCTCCACATTGTTGCAGTGTCTGTGGCATTATTTAAACAACACTTTCACAGACGAACCAACATTTTATGCCCGCGAAATTCCTACTTCGTACACGATACGCTTTTCATCATAATTCCCGCCCACAAAATTTGTCCACTTTCGTGACGCCAAGAACGATCGTTTTAATCTGGTGATTCTGTTCCAATTCTGGTCTACCATTTCGCTCAAATACGTAGGATGTCTATGAGGCTAAAACTCATCCTGCAACCTCGAAACCAATATGCGAGGATGCCGAATCGAAACACCTTTTTAACTTGAATTGGCGAAATTTCAGGTTCGTCATATTCGCAAACACTGAATGACAATCAATGTTCGTCAGGTCGGTTACCGGATTTTCCTGTGGTAAGCAATCCCATCGCAGAACCAAAGCCCTTCATGCCAAGGTTGTCGGCGACCTGATACTTGGTGGCGGGCCCATAGAGGCATCCTTTCCACTCAAGAAAATCATGTTTGGTCCATAAACAGCCAACAAAGATTGTCACGACACGCGACGCCAAATAGCGGACGTTTACCCATACCTTGGCCTTTCTCAGCCATATAATCCCGAATCACTGAGTGGTGGCATGTGCCACGCAGAGTGGTGATATCAAAAAAAAAAAAAATACATGTTACAACACAGTTGCAACAGCAGCATCATTAAACGCCGCTTCTGGCCGTGAACACAAAGCTAAACCCCCTACGAAATCGCAGTCAGCCCTATCTGCGTCCTCGTCCAGGACACGCTGGACCTCCACTCGGGCATTCTCGCAAAGCCATCCCCAAGCTGGCCCCTCATCTCGAGCAGGACGAGGGCCTCCGAGATCTCGGCGACCAGGTCCGCCCCGATGGAGCCCGTCCACCAGGTCGAGTTGCTCTCGCGGCCGATGAGGACGCCCCAAAAGGCGAGGAGCAGCAGGGCCAACGGCTCCCTGCGCGCCAGGTCGCGCGTGAACTCGTGCCCACCCATGCAAGGCCACCCCATGCCCGAGAACTTGTACGCCGCCCGCTGCGTCTCGGCGAAGCAGTACCGCAGGTAAAACACCTCGTTCATGTACATGTCGCGGCGCTTCTCGGCCTTGGTGCGCTGCGGGATCTCACCGCGCAGTTCCAACGCGATGGTCGTAGTCGCCAGGCTGGGCCGTGGTTCCGGAATCGAGCCCGAGAGCCGCCCATCGTGGAGGCTGTCAAAGTCTGTGGTCGCCATGACCTCTTCCGCCGGGGCCGTGATGCCTCTGGATCTATGCTCCGCATACTCTTGGTCCGTTGGGTCCTGGCCGGCTGCTGCGTCGCTGGTTGCCGGTGCGAGCGAGGCTGCCACGGCCATGAGGGTGTTCAGGGCCTCGTCCGTGTCTGGATCGAGCGAGTGGAAGTCTGGTGGGCCGAGCTTGAGGGCTGCGGTTATTGATGGGCCGGCAGGGCTGTTGAGTATACCACTCCAATCCATCCTCATGATGGAGCTCAACCCGTGGAACAGCTCGAATATCCCCAACGCCTGTGCGATTGTGCTGTGCGCTTGCGACCCGCTGCTATCGTTTCCAACACCTTCCCAGGGATCGCGGCCCCCTTCAGCTTTTTCTTGGTCAAGCAACTTGAGGGATCGCGGTATGATTAGGTTGATGAGCGGTGCTACCATTGCCATGAAGAACAGAGGGTGCTGGTCCTCCGGCCCAAGTGTGCCGCACAGCTTTTCCCTAAACGCCCGGATCGCTCTGCCGTAATAGTCCAAACCTGCGCGGACATAGGTCCTGATTCCGTCGCTAGGCCTCTCGGACGAGCTGGCCGAGTCTGAAACAACCAACGGCACATGTGCTTCGTCCACAATCTCGTCATCCGGCGGAGGCGTGCTGTCGGTCGCCTCTGTCAAGGCCCTTTCCAGAGCCGTCAGAGCCAGTAGACCGTTCAGCAGATATTCGTGCTTGAACGCCGCCAGCGGCACTTGAGTCTGGAGATAATAGCGGTCTTCGGCGATAGAGACGAACGACTTGTACGTGACGGTCGACCACCTGTGCATGAGCTCCACGTCCATCAGCCTCCGGGCCTCGGCCGCCGCCGCTTCGGATGTAGACGACGTCAAGGACCTGGAGGAGGAAGGGGAGAGGAAGCTCCCCGCGGGCGACACCGGTATCCTCGGAGGCCTACCGCCGTCGGGGCTGCTGCGGGCCCCATCAGGTGTAACAAGCCCTGGCGACAGTATCGTTGTTGAGGTTTTTGTTTGTTGTTGCTGCTGCGGCGGCGGCTGGGAATATGTGCAAGTATCTTGCGTCTCCCGAACCACGCAGTTGAGGCACGGCGGTCCTTGTTCGTCACACTGGTCGATGTGTGAGTCACAAACTTCACATCAGCTGACTGGTTTTTTTTAATATCATAGATACGTACAAAAACTAAAGACAAGCGATACCAACCTTGACGTGTCGCCTTTTGCAATTCCTACATCCGTTGCGCGACTTGCTGTGTGCTTTCCTCTTCATCACCATGGTTCAAATTATTTGGCGCCCGGCGCGTGTCCAATAGCAAGGCTTGCAATTTGGAAATCTTTGTATCCACATGCACGAAATGCTGAACCTGGGCTTTATTACGGCACTTTGAATCCGTGATGCCATCAAGACTGAAACCGCAACATATGCAAAGACATAAAGAGTCTTTAATATGTCGATGAATTCCAACGCGTTATTGATAACTAGATGAGACTAGATTTTCGTGATCATTGTTTGTGTGGCTGTGTGTGTCCTACTCCAACCCCTAACGGTGGGTAATCGTCTTGGCGAGTGAGCAAAGAACGTATCGAGAGATATTTGGACTTGACCACCGAGAAAGTTACAGCGGGCTCTATTGTAGACATAGAACGCTCCTGCCATGGGGGGTTTCACATGCCAGAAAGAGAGGGAAATCTCCAAATCCTTCCTAGGTAACTATAGCAAAGAAGATGACATGCTGATGGGCCGAATACCAAAACATAGGTACCTACCTAGGCATCAGCAACTTTATGCAAAGCATTGGGCCAACAAGTAGAGTAAGAAATCGGGGCAACATTCTGCCGGCTACCCTGATCTTGATGTGTAAAAAATGCAAAGGAAAGACAGATCGATTCACTTGCATATAGCCATCAACATTCCACGTTGCTGACACTATCATGATTCTCAGTTGACCTTGACTGTTCAAAGGAGGTCGATACCGATAACCGCTCTTGGTAACATACCCTGCACATACCTACTTGCTACCTACCAACCACCTTACCTTACCTATGCAGTGTTGTAGGAGCATGGCACAGCTAGCCCGCCCAGCACAATTGCGTGGATTGGTCAGATTACCTGTCCTATGATTGATTCAAAACTACCTAGGTAGGTAACTGCCGAAGGGTGTGGATTTCTTGGTCATTTTACGAGGTAGCAATGTACGAAGGTTTAAGGCTAAGTTCGAACACCCTGGCACAGTATGAACATCATGGAATTGCCCTAACGCAATATGAATTGTGGGCTAATGAGGGATTTTAGAAACTGTGCCACGCTCACGGAACTTACCCAAATACGGTAACCTTCGTAGTTTGTTGCCATGAAGTAAAGGAAGCCAAGACGCCTTCATCTCTAGGCTTTCACTGACGACTAAGGTCCCAAGATTTGCTTGATCCGCATGATCCCTAGGCGCCTGGAACAGGTTATGGTCAGCAAATGTCATCAGCTCGCCAAAAAGGACAGCCCAGGCCTTCGTTCAACAAAGACCTGCAACCAATCAATGGCATGACGCCCAGTACAATAGAGTTTCTCAAGTTGACGAAAAAAAGAAGAGGCTTTGCCTGGGGCCAAAACTAGGCTTGATGTCAGCAGCCTCGCCCCGCCCCAACTGCATGCGGGGTAGCTGTTTGCTGTTAAACGGGGCCATGGCCAGGGACATTTACAAGTAACACCAAGTACTACAAGGTGATTAAGGGTAAACCGCGGTATGATTCCTCAAACAACCACCGAAAAGGATAACATGAAAGAACAAAGTATGGGAGGTATGTTTTTGATACTGGATTAATTATCACCTCTACCTACCTAAAGCCGGGATAGTATGTCGGACCTTACTCCCGAAACATGTGAACATATCAGCAAGTCGCCAGATCATCTCGATCGTCGGGAAAGGAAGGGATCACAGCCCGTCTCCCGAGAAGAGAGTCGCGTAGCGCCCGGATCTGATTTTTACCTGTTGCTTTTTTGGTTTCAATCGACTTTTCTTTTCTTTCTCTCTTCTTCTTTTTTCCTTCATGACATTCCGATCCCGACGGGACGAAATGGACAAACGGCGAGAACAAAAAAAAAAAAGGCATGTCGCAAGGGCCCGGCCGGCAGCTTGCCACCGCCGGCCTGCAATCCCATGTTCCTGTTTTTAATGTCGTCGTCAGGTCACCGGCCTACTTACCTCTGAGACGACTAATGCGGTGACACTAATGACAACTTTGCCCTTTCCCGCCCCCTATTTAAAAGGAAAAAAAAAAGCTGGACGCCAAAACTACAGTATATATAGTACACGCAATGCTCGGAGATGGGATGATGGAAAAAAAAGAAGCTTTGGGTTAGACCATACCAACGGAAAATAAAATAATATAAAAAAATATTGTTCAGTCAGGCCAAGGGAGACTGCTTTGAGTGCCAAGATTCACATATACGGTAGTAGTCAGTCAAGTTTCGCTAGCGGCTTTGCCACTGGGGAGCGGCAATCCCTTGGATTCAGCTATGCTCCGTAGTCCGCTTTGATGGGACAGCCGCTATGCCGCACCTCCTCAATCTACATTACACTACGGTTTAGGTGCACCTACGGCAGGATCAAATATTGATTACGTATCGTGAGAGAGAAAAAAAAAAAGCGGCGCTTTATAGCTGGCAAGCCTGGGCTGGCAAATTAGAGACCCCCCATTCGTTCACTTAACATGGCTGATTGTTTGCGGGCAATTAGGGAGCTTTTTGAGTGAGGGATACAATCCAGCGATTGGTTATCCAGGCAATCTCAGCAGTGGCTTTTGGAAACGTTTTTCTGGGTCAGCTGAGAAAATGGCTACAAACAGCCTGTTCTTGGCGTTGACTCGTTTTGCGTTTGCATGACAACAGACCAGACAGGAAGGTTACGCAGTAGAGTTGTGCTTATCATTTTTTTTTGTCTGTCTTTTGACGCCGCCCAGCTTTGTCGAATTTATCGGCGGCACGGCTTCCACAAATGCAAACAATACGGTGAGCTTACGTGCGCGATGATCCCTGCCGGAAATGCATAACAAAACTTGAAGCTTTTTTTTTTTTTTTTTTTTTTTTTTGCCTGCCTCACGCAAACAACAAAAACTAGAAGGAGAAAAAAAAGTGACTCTATCGTCGGGTGGGTGCTTGGGACGGCTTTGTTGAGTAGGAGGAGATGGTGTTCCATTGCAGGGCCTCCCTCCATTTAGTGTCAGCAGGATGGGGAAACAGAAAACAAGAGCGGCTGGACAGCGGCTCCCTACTGGCCCAAAAAAGCTTCCCTAGGTACCTAGGTGGTGGCGACTAGCCTGCCTTGCCTGCGTTGCCCTGGGTAAGACAGGACGACGCGATGGGGTCTTGGGGGTGTGTGTGAGTTGTGTGTGGCTGTCAGGTTATTTGAAACCTCCTGTACGGAGTATAGGGGGCAGGCCCCCCCCCCCGCCCCAAAATAAAAGCTCGTGTGATGTGCGGTGTGGTGGGATAGGACCAGTTGATTGTTATTTTATTTCATTTTTCTTTCTGCTGATCACCGCTGGTCAGTCCATTGGGCGACAGGCAACCTCCTGGTGATCTGCTGCACAGGACACCAAAAACACCAGGAGACTAACACCAGGAGACTTTTCTTCTCCTGCATGCGTATCATATCACATCTCTCCTTGTGCAAGGTCCGGCTGCCTTTTTGATGCAGAGGCTCGGAAACCGCAGGGCGGTGTACGCCGTGCCACAGCTTGAGTGCATCGGCTGCAAGAGGAATCCAGTCTATTGTAGACAATTTGGCGACTTACAGTAATTACTGTCTGGCTGTCTGGGGCCCATGCACAAATTCTTGCAAGGCTTTGGCGTTTATATTTTGTACTGTACTGTATATTAAATGCTAGCCGAACAACCGCAGATTCAGCCATCTTTGCCACTCATGCGCTGACCGGAACAAGGGCGGGTGGAACGCCCGCTCGGAGACAAAAGGCCACACCATATACGCCATTTTTCATCATCTACCTTGGTACTGCAAGCTGGCAGAGCGGGGGCGAGGGAGAAAAAAAGAACTTTAGATGAGAAAGAGGAGTCTGTGGATGTATTTTCAAGCCCGATGATGATCGTCAGTAATTCGTGTTTGACGCCGCACGCTAATAGAGGAGTCTCCGGTCGGAGGCTTGGGAGGATCCTGGCACATGGAAAAAGTAAAGGCCCCGTCGTGTAAAAAAAAAAAAAAAAAAAAAAAACCAAGGCGTCATCACCCGCAATCTACCTACCTATCATGGCATGCAACACCAGAGGCGGATTTGGATGAATGACAAGGCAGGTTTTTTTTTGTCCGGAGCCAACGACGACCTTCGGCCTCAGTGGACTCGCTTTTTCGAATGCAACGCCCGTCGGGGGTGTAAACCTTTTTCAAGGATGTGAGTGAGCGGCATGGATGGAGCCACTGTAAAAAGACCTCCGCGGCAACCTACCTTTTAGGGAGGCTTATGGAGGGAACGAGAGATGAAAAAAGTCAAGAGTCAGAAGGAGAGATAATAGCGGCAGCTGTTAACATTTGCAACTTGTGAAAGTGGTCGCTTGCTAGGTGGAGCAAGGGTAAATTGCATGCAAATCTTGGGTTCAAATTTGACAGCCGTTTGAGAGTAAATGCCATGGGGGGTTGCTTTGTCTTAATTTTCCTACCTTTTTCTTCTTCTTTCCTGCCGCGATGTAGGTACCCTTGGTCCCTTCCCATCTTTGCCCAGCGTGCTGAGAAATCCTTTTGTTTGTAGCTGGATCCGGACGAGTCTAAGCGGCCCGCCGAACAGGGCAACATTCAACACAGTGCAAAAAGAAAGAAAAGATAGTAAGAAAAAGTGATGGGTGTCTTTATGACCTCTTGGGTCCATTTGACAGCGAGGGTAGCATCTCAAGCCGCTCTCGTGGTACCAAGAAAAAAAAAGGCGGATAACAGGTCGGTCGGCGGTCAGGTCAGGGATTGAGGGAAAAGCCATAGCGCTATTGTTGTCCCATCTTCATCTCGAGTCGATCTGTCTGGTTACTCGGTTGCTGGGCACCCATGTCCGCACGAGGAAAGTGCCACATACGAGGCTAATTGAGGGGTGACCAGGAAGTTGATGGAAGGGATGCGAATTCTTGCTCAATCCAGAATGCTACCAATAGAGGCCACGAGGAGGGAAAGTACCTGCGAAATAAAAAAAAAAAAAAAAACCTTAGCTTACGGAGTAACTTGTGCCATGGAGTAGTAAACCAAGGCTGATACGTCTCCGCAATTCGCGTGTCTGTCTGTCTCTGCCGTTAGGTTCCAGAACTGTAGACCGACATTAGGTGAGCAGGGCTGCCGCCAATAGCATGGGCTTGGTCATCGAACCAAGTCCACGGGGGCCAAGGGGGGGTCTGTGACGCGAAACATCTAAAACGGTAAAAATCAATTAACGCGAACGCGGGTATTTTATCGCAGCGTGTTGTGTGTGTGTGTGTGTGAGTGGGCGTGGATCGGACTGCATGCCCAGAAGGTCAGGGACTTGGTGATTCTGGTACCCCTGCTTTTTGTCGGATGAGGTATTTGTTTATCAGAAGTTCAAAACTGTATATTACGACAGGCCCTTTGTTTTCCCTGTAAGTTAAGCTCTGGGGTTGCTGACTCTTGACTGAGTAAGTAAGGCGATCATATTTGTGTCGTACGTCGTATGTAGAAAGCGGAAAGTGGTGGTGGGTTTGAAAAGACCCAATAGCGAACAGTAGTACGTGTCTAGGGCACTTGATAGAGCAAGTAGACTAAGGTGCTTCGTGATGTAATTTCATGTACCCTAACTCCGCAGTCTTACTGTAGGTAATAAGAGCGAATGCGATTTTTTTTTTTTTTTTTTCGTTGCCGGGTTGATTGATGGTTTTTGGAACCTCGAAAGGGGGCGCTGAATCAGTGATACGATTTTCACGGTGGAGCAGAATACGTATTCCCTTTCCCCAACTTCCTTGTACATTCCATCAACTGCCTGAGACCATTTTACTTAATAAGCGGTATTAGGTAGTACCAAAGTACGAAACTAAGGTACCTAGGTACCTACTACGTATTTCTAGGTGTAATAATAGTGGACGGAAAGCGTTTAGGATCTCGCAGGGGACAGACATCAAAGCCGAACGAGACTGTGCCGCCCTGGCGGGTGGATTTGCTTGGTCCTCGCCGCTTCGGATTAACGGCTTGCCAATGCCAAAGATCACCACCAGCACCATGTAAGAGATCCACCTTCTTTCCTCGCCAATGTGCAGAAAAAAAAAGACCAAGTCCTTTGTTTTCAGCTACAGTAGGGGGATTTTACAACGAAAGGACCGGCTGTACGGAGTAGTAATTATTCATCTGCTTGTGTCGTTAGTTGGCTCTGCGGCATCCTCTGAAGTTCATAGTTGTAACTGGCTGGTCAATAAGGCGGCACTTTTAGCCCCCATGCGGATAAGCGCGAAAGAAAAAAAAAAAAAAACTGGTAGAGACAAGGTTACGACTACGAACCACATAGGTACAGTAAATTGTACTTACACACGCCCCAAGCTGTGACTCTTGACCCTGCAGCATAGCAACCAAAAGAAAGAAAGAAACCCAAAGAAACGTTAGTGCATGACCCGGCATAGGCAAGCCGAGTCACAGTCTGGCCTCACAATCCATGGGTTGAAATTTCGCAATTGTTTGCCATGAAGAATCACTTTCACTGCCTCGCTAAGCTAAATGGCATGACAGCGGTGTACGCCGATCTGTCGGACATTTTGATTGGATCCGTGCCTCATGCTGCGTTTCGGTCGCCTTCACTGTGCTGTATACTACAATACTTCCTTTTCTTTTCTACTCCCCCTTTGCCCAGCCCGTGATTTGGGCTTATTCGGTCGCGGTGGGCAGGCTTTGAAACATTCCCTTTTATCACAGCACGTTTTGAACCGTGCGGAACTGGGAGGGATTTGAGGGCTCGTCCCGACAACAACAAATACACTGCGTCGCTTTCTTGGTGGGATAATTAAAGCCACAGAACAAGGAAGTTGTTGGTCCAGAAAAGACGAGACAAACTGATCACCAGAAGGACCAGCAGCGAACCAACCCACGCACACTCCAGACAAAAAAGCAGTGCAGGCCCGAGCAGTAATTATGCCTAGGTCTCCGTTGGTGCACTGTGTACAAAGCAGACACCGAGCTAGGTTGATGCGGAGTGAAAACCAGCACCTGTTATTTTCTTTGCTGAATCCCTTGGATCTTAGGCGAGCGGGTGTACCGGCTTTCATTCCTCGAAACTCGGCCATCAATCAAAACCACAATTGATCGAGCCAGCCAGGACCCAATATTGGCGGGGAAGGAGTCGATTAATTACCATAGTAGGATTGTAAAAGGGGTCTGTATCAGCTGGGCATGAGTTGTGCCACTGGCGGATGCTGGCAAGTGAATAAATTCAATCCCCACACTTGGGTGAAGCGAGGGGTGGTAAAAGAAAAAAAAAAGAGCCGAGGGCTTTCGGCAGATCCGTCCTTGATCAACATGGCTCAACCACAGACGATATGCAGAGTATGACAAGGTGACGCAAACAATCGAAGCAAGTAGGCGGCGGTGGTAGTGACATGCACAGAGAAGATGGAGCTCATTTTTCGACAAGGAAATACACTAGTTGCATCAATGCAGGAAAGCAGGCAAGCGCGCCGCCGAGTTTCGGGGCATTAGGGCATTGCAGACGACGGCGTCCCCGACAGTGAGCAATGCGTTCTAAATTTGACGTACCTCAGCAACCTAGGTATCAGTATGCCCTGTGCAGATAGGCTTGTTTTCCCTTTGATATCATCTGGGTATCCACGAACATATTTCGGTCAGCCTTTTTTTAGAACATTGTATATTAATTCGGGCCAACTTATTGCAAGTTTGCCAGCGTATGCATGATAACTACAATGACAATAACCAGCAATTTACCAACTTAACGGCTCTGTACAAAAATCAGTTATAAAAATTAATTCCCCTGGGTGGTTTAGTAAATGCGCAATCCCATGATTATTTACTACTGTATCATTTTCTTCTAAACGCTTTTTGATTTACGCTCGTTCCGCCTAATATCTAGAATAAACCCTGTCGATCTAGGAGGAAGATGCATTGCTCCTCAATTTTTACTTTCTCGCTCTTCTTGGGCAATGCTGTTGCAATCCTCACTACCGGCACCACTGGCGGAGGCGTTTCGTCTTCCGTTTCCACTGGTAACCGTGGGGTACTTCGCCACAACGCAAGATATCCGGACAAAGACCCTCACACTTATTTTGTGTTTGATTACCGCCCTGCTGGAGTTATTCAAGGTTGCCACGGCTTTATTTGCTATGGGTATGACGGCAAACCGTCTACGCTCCCTGGCGAAGAATATATAGAGAAAGATTTAATCGCGTGGGAGACGATTCGTCAAGGTCTTGACGCGTGGAAGAAGGGGCACGCCAAAGAAGATGCCTTTATTTACATGGTTGACCGAGGTGCATTTTTACCATCCAGGTCCCTTTCCGATACCCTATACAATCACATCAAATGGTCAAACATTAAAGGGTGGGCGCGTCTTGGACACAGTGAGCCCTATTACGGACATGTTATTGGCGGATATGTGCCAAATAACCTCTTTAAGCCCTATATGGTGAAAGAGCCAAGAAAGAGACTGGATAGGTCCCTGGCGATGGAGCCGGCCAACTACAATGTACGCATGCCAGAAAAGCTCTAAAGTTTATTTTCAAACGCCTTTGGGCTTGAAGTACTTTAATAATGGTACCATAAAACAAAATAGACCGTAACACCAATATTTCCACTTTGGGGCGATATACAGAAAATAAGCGGTTTCACCGATTAAAATTCGCATCAGCACGCTAGTGAAGTAACTCTGCTGCTGTCGTCACTTGAGCTGGGCCAAGTCAGCGAGGCTGGATGCAGAAAGACATGCAGCAACAGCCAGCGCATATAGAATCCGAATTATGAGCAAAAAGGACCCTGTCAGACCATACAGAAGGCATGAACCCGAGACTTGGGCAATGGCGAGAAAAAGTGTCGCGCCGAGTGCATCCCGTGAAACCGGAACACCATATATTAAAAAAAGCCGTCTGCTACATCCCGGGGTTGCAGCCTGATCTGTCGTTTGGGTCCTGCTTCCTAATAATGGCCGGCGGCTTACCAAGTCGCACTGTACAACTCCGCCGCAAAAAGCGCCCCCTGCACACAACACAGGCGAAATTTGCGGGCGATATGAATGGGTGGACGCATCGCCAAAACAAACGAGAACAATTCCATGAGGTACTTTGAGCAACCTGGTAAAGGAGAAAGGGCCGGCCGCGTGAGCTGACATAGCATCCATGACATTGCCGCGCCATGCAATAATCCACATCGACCTGTCTCGGTAGGTAAGTAATCAATAAGTTTGTTGACCCAATCCCCTGCCTTGTTTGGGATCATCAAAAATGATATTAATCTGACGCTTTGTGAGTGACTAGCCCCCAAATTTCTACTTGTGAAATAAAAGCCCGCCCGCCGTACTATACCTGCCTAGTTCGTCTCAAGAATAACACAAAGAAGCACCTGTGGTTGGTCAGATTGAACCGCAGCATGCTTACTAGCGCTGGACTGTAGTATTCTTGATCAAAGTGAGCAACCGAGCACTGTGCGTGTGTGAGTGTGTCTGCTCTATTTTCATCCATCAAGCCCGTGTGGAGGATCTGGACGGGATTGAAAGGGGCTAGGCTATGTCTGTGGACTCCTATGTTTCTTTTCTGCACAGACACCGTCCCTTTTGCCTACTTAGCACCTGACTATCCCTTTTGAAAACCCCTCTCTCCAAGCATACCATAGCAAGGCGCAAGACTTGGCTGAACTACTAAGCAACGTTGGCTGCCAACACGATGATTTGGGGATCCTGAAAAGCCGACTAGATTAAACACGAAAGGGACAAACTCGTCGGCGTGTCAGGAGGTAAAATCCACATTATATACTGTACTGTATCTTACGCGAAGCCCAGGACCTACATACACTCCACAGCTACGGAGTAGATTGAGCGCGGCCGAGGATGGTTAAAAGGGATGATGACGAGTCGGCAACCTCGACCTTATCTTGCCTGGATAAAGGGTGTTTACCGTTGGAAGGGATGCATGTACCTACCACCTACCGTAGACTTTTTTTTTTTTTTGTTTTCCCCATCTTACACTAACAAAGAGGGGCTCGTTACTCTCTATTTTTGCCTGGGTAACTTTGACATGCCAAGCTGCTCTCGAGTAAGAACCAATCAATTGAATTCAATCTGTTTTAGATGCTGGGCGGAACTACAGTCAATTGATAAATCTACAAGGTCAGAGTTGGCCGGTCAGGGTACTGTCTTCCTTGTCTTTTACCTATCTCCATGTCGCAGGCTAGGAATGGACGAAGCCTGAGTGGTACCGCGACGGACGGTTTGTACTCCGAAGGGTGTGCAGCATTGCGCGTAACCTGTGTCGTATCTCCCGACTGTTCCCTGCTGCTTTTTTTTTTTTTTTTGCTCCTCCCCCACTGCATACATAGTTTACAATTAGGCAGACCAAGACACCGGACCAGATCAGCCTATGACAACAGAAAAGAAAGCACAAAGCAGAAAAAAAAACAACAAAGATACCAGACGCAGACCAGACCAAACGCTACTGAAAACGACAAGCAAACAACCCCCTTATGTAATGTAAGAGATGTACCTAGTTGATGTATAAAAAAACAAGCACAAATGCCCGATATTCTAAAATAAAATGCAAAAGAAGCTGCTCCAGCTTAAGCACCTAGGTTTGAAGCCTTTAATGTCAAAAATCGGCGAACCCCCTCCCCTGTCCCCTGTGCTTTGTGTGTACTTCTTGGTCAGGTTTGGTTTTGATCTGGTCTCGTTGGTTCTGGGCCGGGCTGCCATCGCCTATCCGTACTGTGCGAGCCACAATCAACTCCACTTTTATCGCTCGACTGACCGTCCAACGTCCATGTGTGCGTGCTTCCTCCGTCTCGGCTTCGTACCAGCGGAGTTTGAGCAGGAAGGTGGCATGTCGCTTGTCCCCCACTTTCATTTGTGTGTATGACTTCTGCATTAAAGGTTACGCCGCCCGGGCTGCTTAGGCTTTTTGGCACCACTTGGCCGCCTGATCGCTTGGCTGACCGGGAAGGGGGCAGAATAAAAAAAAAGGCAGAATAAAAAAAGTAAACGAAGGGTCATGGCTACCTCTACTACGGTACAAGCGGCGAAACTGTATTGGATGACCACCGGAGATGTGTGGGTTATTTTGATTTTTGTGACAAGAAGACAGCGAAATGACGAATAAAATAAAACAACACAAAAAAAATCTAAAAAAAAAATCTAAAAGATTGAAACTAGACGTGGGCCGAAATATGTGTTAGGCAAAGCAAATGAGACTCCATTCATATAGAACAAAACATGGGAAATGAGCTATATATTGTACTCATCAATTCCTTGCATCCAGACACTTACGCATGTACCCAAGTAGAATTCCTGTCGTGTGAGTTGTGTGAGTGTGTGTAATAAGCGAAAAGAAATGACTGTGCTTTGTTATGCTTGTTGCTATTGCTGTTACTCCCATAAAAGGTACCTACTGTACGTACCTATCCTTACCTAGGCGATGCCCGCTCGACAAGTCGACATTTGCCCAGGTGGATTTCATCCAATCAGGCCAGCAACAGAAACACAAGTGCATCAACCAACGGGGCGGCGCTAGCGGGCATGGATAGTACGGTATTAAGTCGTGAGGGACAACCAGGAAGGAAGCAGCAAGGAACAGACCGGCCACTGCGCTAACGTGTGAAATGGCCCCGCCTGGTACGGACTGGCAGCCACACACAAGAGACCAGAAGAGGATCCCTGTCGGGGCAGGTAGGCTTGGGGTTTTATTATTCGTATTATTCTTATTATTTTTCAATGTACGGAGGTACTTTCGTACATTACCTCACATTGTAGTGTTGGAAAAATTAAAAGAGGGTAGGGTACGTATAGGCCAGGTCCATCCGACTGACTGTACCGTACCGTGTGCTGGGCCCCCGACCTGAACCTGAACCTGAACCTGAACCTGACCTGACCCCATCAGATTGGATTCGATGCGAGCCACAGTGCGGGACGCATTGGGTGTGTGGTCACTCTGGTGGGTGTTTGGCGCAGCAAGCCCAGGCCTCGTGTACCTCTGTACCTTCCTCCACAGCGACCGGGGCAGGGCCCTCAACCGACCTACGCAACCAGGAAGTTACCACCACCTCCCGAATTTGACAAGGGAATGGGTTCTCTTCCGGACGCCGTGGTGAATGCGAGGTGGATATGGAGGACGCTTTTCTGTCTTTCGTCACCCCTTCCGGTGAACATCCTCAATATTACTTTTGTCGGACCGCATCCATGCTTGGCACTGGCAACAATTGGTCTTTCTGCTGCTCTGCCGCCGCGTTGAGAAAAAACCACCGCAATCCTCCATTGTTGTTCTTGGACCACAACCGGCATCTATCCTCCTCCGTAGCCTTTTCGACGCATGTCTCTTAGATCCTACCGTACATGACTGGGATCAGCAAAGACCCTATAACCAGTCGGGCTTGAACCTAGAGCAAAGAGACGCTTCCGCCTCGAACTCACCAACACGCCATTCACCCCGACCTGACCTTCCTTGTCATTGAGCCCGTCAGGTGTAGAACAAACAACCGTTCTTCATCTTCTGTGCTCCACCCGCTTGCCGCCTTTGACTTGTTCACTGGCCCATCGTTCTGGACATGTCTCTGCCCTCCTGACCGACTGGAATGGAGCCAGGCAAACAAAGTGCCACTCAATATTCTATCCCATCTAGCTAGACGGGCCCTCAGCTCGAACACCACACCCGCCAACACAAAGAAACACCTCCGAACTTCTGCCCACATCTGCGAACGATCCCGAACGGTAGTGACTCGATAAACCACGAAACCCCACGCACCGCTTCGACCACCGTCACTCATGTATCCAGGCGCCTCAAGACAGCTGGCTCCCCTCGCGTACCAATTCCCTCCATCGCCCATCGGCTCGTCGTCCTCGATCCCCACACGAGATATCTTACAACACTCCAAGAACCCTAGTCCCGGAGGTGCTGCTCTGCTTCTGAGCGGCCTTCGGACGCCTCCGTCAGACGACATGGGGACCACCTACCAAGCTCCGAACATTGGCCAGCATGACGCTAACCCATATCCTTCACTGAATGGATATTCCGGTCCGAGGTCAAGGTCGTCCGTGAGCAGCGGACAGGCTGTGTTGGATAGCTACCCAAGATACCATCAATACGCAACCCAAGTGACTGGACGGGAACACCAACTGCCGGCCACTCAAGCATCACAGCAGCAACCATCACAGGTTGCTCAACCTCAGCCGATTGTTCGAGAGTCACAGCACACACAAGCTACAGCTACATCTGCAGTCTCATATCCTCCTCAGGCAGCTGTGGCCCAACCCTCTCGAGCTTCCACACCAAAGTCGAGTGGGACGGTCGCCTCGCAGGTCAGCATGTCGCAGAAGGATGTTGCCAGCCTGGCTGGGCAGAGTTTAGAGATCCCCATGTGCATCAGCCCGAGGGGTGGCAGCTTGTCTGTACTGGCGGCACAGGTAAGTTGGCAATCCGGACCATGAACATGACCCAGGGGGATATGCTATTGACATAGACTCTAGATGACCACCTTTTTCTGGTTCGAACCTTGCCCAGTCCACCATTTGGCCGAAAAGCTCGTATCCTCATCGCCTTCCGAACCGGTCCCAAGTCTGAATGCCCTGGCGATACCAACACCAGAGTTCAAGTCGTGGGTCCACAGCGTGCTCTCAACCACCCAGGTCACGCAAAATGTCATCCTCCTGGCTCTTCTTTTCATACACAGGTTGAAGACTACTGTCCCCGATGTGAGGGGAGCCCGCGGGAGCGAGTATCGGCTGCTGACAGTAGCCCTGATGCTTGGTAACAAATGTAAGAAGACAATAATCACATGCTAATCAACGTTCAGTTCTGTCCGGTACACAACGAAGGAGGTGTTTACTGACAATATGGCATGATTACAGTCTTGGATGACAACACCTACACAAACAAGACCTGGGCTGAGGTCTCGGGCATCACCGTAAAGGACATTCACGTGATGGAGGTAGAGTTTCTGAGCAACATGCGATACAGCCTGCTGGTTTCCAAGGCACAATGGGAGCAGTGGCTGGTGAAGCTTTCCAAGTTTTGGGAGTACTGCGAGAGAGCAACCAGGCCAGTGCTGTCTCCCATCACAATACCATCACCTACACGCTCGGTGGCAAACGCTTCGATCCGATCACCGACAGGTCACCTGGTGCTCACCCCCACCTTGCACTCAACACCGACCACACGCAGTCCTTACGATGTGACCTATGCTGCCAACAACCAGTGGCCAGGTCAAGCAACGCCGCAGACATGCTCTGCCGTATCTGGACAACTTGATTCCAGGAATGGAACTAACAAACGCGCCTACTCGGACGAGGATCCCACGGAGCCTCCTTCCAAGAGGGTAGCTATGCATCCTCAGAGCATTCCTGCACAGCCTGCAAACATGTACAGCCAGGCTCGCCAGAGACCCGCAGCTTCCCTGGAACCGCTACGTCTGCCTGTACCAAACCTGACGGTCAACACGGCTCCCCATCCAGCGCAGGCAGCTTACAACTCAGTAGTCAGCCACGTCCCTATCCAGCAGTCGGCTCTCTCCCTCCCTCCGATGGTTCCGGGTGTCAGAGCTATGGCCACCGTCTACCCCTCGACGACAACTACGTCCAACTTTTCTGGAAACGTGCCGACGAGCTCAGTTCCCACTTCGGTGTCGACTCCTCTGACTAACTCTGCTCCGGGTGGCTTTCCACCCATGACCAACTACGCGACGCCAACAAAGCGACACAGCCCTGGATCCCTTACCCCAGCTGCAGCTGCTGCTCTAGGAAACTCTTCACCCCTCAGCGAGTCTTTCGGCCATGGTCAACACGGTGTTCGTACCCCAATATCGCAGTCACCATCTGTTTACCTGCAGCATCGGTCAAGCCCTTACCGACCCGTGAGGCACGTCAATACTCTGCTTTGCCCGCCACCTTCTTCGAGCCTTCACGAGTATCACCTTTCCGGCCCGAACCCCACCATGGTGGCGCCCACTCAGATGCATTACCAGCCGCTGGGCCGACGACATGAGTACCACACCGGAATCGTTCCAGAGTTCACCCTCTCTGCACAGCAGCAGCAAGCACAGGCCCATTACGCACGGCAAGAAATACCCATGCCGCCCACATATCGGCAGATGCCTGGACAGGCACAAATGCGTCCTGTCGTAGGATACAACCTTCAAGAGCCAACTCACTCGCACATGCAATTTCTCAACTAGGAGCGGGATTATTTGCATGCCAAGCTGAGCATGATTGCAGCTTGCGATCGCATGGCAGGCTTCGGGGAACCCTCGGTCGCGCCTCGTCTGACATCTTTTCACTGTCCAACCCCATTGGGATGGCGTTGTAACATTTAACACCTTTTCTCTTGACCATCTTTGCAGCATTTTTAGGCGGTATCTGGTGCCGAGGCGTTTTTCACGTTCATTTGATTCTAGATTCTTTTCCCCTACTCACGACTGGGGCCGAAAGCATCTCGTCCTGTGCATATACAGCATTGCATCGTCATGGCGTTTTTTTTCTTCTACTTTTGTTTATTTGATCGGGGCTATGTCTTTTTCGGCACAGGCTTACGGCGCACTGCTGTGCGGTGAGCTATCAAACTTTATGTATTGAATGACAGTTAAAACTGTATTATACATGATACCGTCGATTTGACTATCGAAGGAATGGCTCTTTTGACTCGGCCAAACCTGGCATCTATGCACGCATGGTTTGATGGGGGAATGTCTGGATGGTGGAAAAAAAAGGATATCGCAGTATATGCCGGTTGGCATAAACAAAGATTCTCAGCATATTGTTGGGGACATGGGTGAGATTTGCCAGCCACTTGCTAGATAGTCTCGAGGAAAGGTAACGCTTGTGGGCCGCCTTTGGTGTATCCATCAAGCTAAGAAACAAGGAAAAAGAATGCCTTTTCAAATTATTCACCTATTATTCTGTGCGGTGACGTGAGTATGTTTAAGTCGGATCACACTGCCGATGAACGATGTTTTACAAGTGATGACAGTCCGTCCCCAACGACTAGGCAAGGCAAACAGCCGATGCTTTTATCCTATGGGCAATTTAACCAGCCAAGGCTTGATATTGATACATGCAAGACGAGATTGAGTATTTACTGCAACATGTTCCCGACCACCATCTTTTGTAAGCCAGAACCATATGCCGACAGCTCTCAGCCTAACACAGTCGAAATCAACCAGAAGCTTCTTATTCGATACGACTGTCGGGGGCGGCAAACCCCAAATACAACAATACTGGTAAAATATGTTACATAGCATGGGCATATTCTCTCTTCCCAATGGAACTGTCACAGTCAGACAAGCCGCAGCCTTTCGTATCCCCTTGGTAGTTTTTTTTTTTTTTTTTTTTTGCTTAGCCACAAGACAACGAGCAAGCATCGGGTGTCCAAAGACTAACGACAAGGCAAAAAATGATCTCAACGCCTCTTCTTGCAATTGCAATTGCGGCTGCTGTGGGTTCTACCCAAGAGTTAGTGGCAGCGCCCGAAGGATACAGCAAGGTCTACATAACGTCAAACGTCAATACCAAGTTTGTGGTTCAACCTAAGGCGGCCTCGGTCGGGAGTACCTTGGTTGTGTGAGTCTTTTTGTCCTATTCTACTTGTTTTCCTATCTATTTTTTCTTCTTCTTTTTTACTGACCAATATGGGACTAAACGAGACAAACAGCCAACAACTCAATGGCAACCCCGAACAACAGTGGTACATCAAAGCGGGAAAGACCAAGATCCAGCTGGTCGACACCACGTGGTGCATGGATGCCGGGCTGAAGGGTGAGTCTTACTTGGTGCTTCCCGGCTGCGAAACATACATATGAGGCGTTCAAAGCTGATAGGCATCTAATTTGGGAAATCAGCAACCTGGAGAAATATGGCCAACATCAACCTAGCAAACTGCTCCGACGCCGTCGATGGTCAGAAGTGGAACGCCATGGCGGACGGGCGCATTGCCCTTGAGCTGTCGCCGCAACCGCGTAAGTGGACGACTACCCTCTAACCACCTGTTACCTTGCGCGACCATCACATACACAAGCTGACCGGAAGCTGGGAGGGTGTTATGCGACAAGCAGAGCATTGCCTCGACCTACAATACATGCGAGCCACCCCTGGCAACGCCGTCGGGTTGTACAGCTGCGCGGGGCTGGGGAACACTGGAGCCGCCGACAAGGGGATAAACTTTCCACTGGTCAACGTGACGAGTTCCTGAGCGTACTGTTGTAGCAAAGAGTGATTCAAAAACAGCGAGAGCGACGCTGTGTCGAACAAAGAATTATACTTCTGATTGGGCTGTCATATATCGCAACGAGAACAAAGAGAAGCCATTATGCAGCAGGCCAAGTGCATCGATTCCCCCCTGATGTATTATAAAAGATACCTGTACGAAGGCGACAAGTCTCCAAGATCGGAATTCTCCTCCACAGTGCCAGACTGCGTGAGCCTGGCCCTCTTTTTATTGGCAGACATGCACGCAAAGCCGTAGATTGTGCAGGCGATAATGCTCAGCGTCGTAAAAGCAATGCAGATGCTGTAGCCCGGGATGTAGAGCGGGGCGTCGCGCTTGAGGAATGCGTAGACGGCGATGATGCCGCCAATGTTTCCGAAACCAACCTGCCACGCGGACCCGACTGCTCGCCGGTGGTGGCCGCCCAGGTTCATGTTGAACCAGCAGACGATGATGGGCATGGCGGTGTAGGCGCCCATGGCGATCAGGAAGAGGCCGGCGTACTGCACGTCCGTGTTGTTGTGCACGCCGAGGAGGATGCTGAAGCCGGCGATGGCAACGAGGATCGCAAAGACGGCGAAGCCCCATCGGTGGCGCATGCGGTCCGACGCGACGGCGAAGAGCATCGACATTCCGAAAGCAGCCACCCAGGGCGGGACGCTGTGGAGCTGAGTTTGGATTGGGCTGTAGCCATATGAAGCCTGTTGGAGGTTAGGGGCGGTTAGTAAAAGTAAGAATACACATCAGAGAAGTAAATTCGGATGGCTTGCGGTGCCACTTACAATGATGGATGGAGCAAAGTATGCGTAACCATAAGCTGCCATGTCGAGACGAAAAGTTAGTGAGAACCTAAAGTGGAATTTCTGCCAAGGTTAATGCATTGAATCTTACCCGGCACAATGAGGCCAAAGTACATGAAACCTGCGACAATGACTTTGTAGTCCTTGAACACTCGCCCGACATCGCGCAGCGTGATCTTCTTCTCAACGGCTGAGTTGCCCTGGTCGACGCGCAGGCGGGCGGTGACGAACTGGCGCTCCTCCTCGGTGAGCCACTTTGCCTCCTCTGGAAAGTCCGGGAGGAGGAAGTAGAAGAAAAAGCTGACAAAGACGGTCAGGGCGCCCTCGATGATGAAGATCCAGCGCCAGCCGGCGTAGCCTCGCGCGCCCGCCATCTTACCGATACCGGCGGCGATCAGGCCTCCAAAAGCGCCGGCCAGGGTGGTGCTGCTGAAGAAGAAGGAATAGCGCTTCTGGGCCTCGCTGCGCTTGTACCACATGCCGATGAGATAGAAGGAGGCCGGAAACATGACTGACTCGAAGACGCCGAGGAAGAAGCGCGTCGTCACGAGGCCGCCGTAGCTTGTGACGAAGCCCTGGGCCAGCGTCACCAGCCCGAAGCCCCCCATGTTGATCGACAGCCAGACGTGCGGCCGGAAGCGCTTGACCAGGATGTTGCTGGGGATCTCGAACAGGATATACGGCACGAAAAAGACGACGAGCGCATTGTTGTACAGCGTTCCGTCCAGGTGTAGCTCGTCCGAGAGGCCAAAGACATTGGCGTTGGCGATGTTGACCCTGTCCAGAAAGGCCAGGAGGTACATGATGCACAGCCAGGGGATGACTCTGGAGTCGATCTTCATGAGCAGCTTCCTCTCCGTCGTATGCGGAGGACACTGCACTTCGTCATGGTGGCCCGCGGCCGCGGGCGAGGACCCCTTCTCATTGCTCAACCTCTCAGAGTCGACGGCAACGTTACCGCTGCCGTCTATCGGCGCGGAACCCATAATGAATGAATTGTGTGTATATGGGTGGAGAGGAAGGATCCGAGGGTTTCTGGGAGTAATTAGGGTTGGCTAAGGCGAAATCTATAAACTGTCGCGTGGCGCAAAGCGTTTTGCTGCATGCAGAGTCAGTACCATTTTTGTGTAATTATTGCTCCCAAGTGTTAAGTTTTACCTGAAAAAGCCAATCCGCGGGAAATTCAAAGGAACGAAAGCAGGCGCCGGAGAAAGACACACGAGAATTAAATGCGCACTTAAAAGACACGCTACTCAAGAACGCCGGGGGCGAACTATTAAAAAAAGAGGGAACACACGACAAATAAAGGTACAGACAATTGACAATTACCCTGCAACCTTTTTTCGACAAGCTTTTTCCCGCGCAAGAATCTCTTTCGCCAGCTCCGAGATCGCCGGGCTTATGACAGAAAGTGGAGCTTACCCCAAGTTGGGGATGCAGGTCATCACAAGGGTAGGGGTAGCTTGCCACTTCCTTCCTGGGGTTCAAGCCAATCACAGCAAGTCCATTGAGCTTCTCCGCATCGTGAACCTAGCAACTGGTTAGAGGGGAACCCTGTCCACGGCGCCGGCCTCGGGGAGACGGAAGCTCCGGGTGCAAGCAGCGTGACGACACCACCGGCGCCCGTTAGGGGAACAAAGAAAAGAGTCCATGGATTGTTCCAGACCAAGACCAAGACCGAGACCCGGTTTTGCCGGCGAGGAATCGGAGATGTATTTCAATCAATCTGGCCTTAGGCTTCCGATTTCTGGATTGATTAGAGTCACCATTGGTTTGAAAAAGCTAGTTTAGTTTCTAGTCTCTTTCAGCCGTAGTGTCTGATTAGAACATGATTAGTCTCTTGGGCGCATGACACTCTTGCCATTTTTATCAAATACTATTGTCTCGGGTTTCTTTATGCTTGCGCCCACGTTTCCTTTCCAGCTTTAACCTTTTTCAATACGACACTGGCCGTCACCCGGAAACTCCGGAAGCCCCGGAAGCCCTATATGTTTCATTCACTTCACAAGGTCCCCGCCGCCGCCGGCAATTGTAAATTAATTTTCCAAGACTCTACTACCCCTTTCCTTGGTCTTGCCTCGTGGCTACGCTACGCGCGTCGCAACATTTAATATCGTATCGCCGCCTCCATCACTTTGATCAAGGTTCGCCAGGTAGTATCATTTCCCGGCGCGGCTATGTAAATAAGTATTTGTGTGGGGTGCAGGGTTTGCATTTTATAGAGAAGGGTTCGTCGGGGGAAAGCTTTATGGCAGTGCCGGCGGGGAAATGTCTTTCAATATCACAGCGTCTATTAGTAAACGATGTTGCACCGTAATAATTGTATTTCGAAATTAGTGCGATTCCGATGTTGACAGGTTCGTATGCTTTATACAGTATAGTTTTTGTTGCAGGCTATATTTACCAAAGTCACTGGCATTAGTCATTGACGGAGGCCTTCGTTTTTGACGATGTTTTTAGTGCAACAGTTTTCCTGCTGCCTTGGATGCCGCCACAACGCGAAGACCATGGTGTTATCTAAATCACAGGAGACCCGTCGTTTCTCCTTCTCCCTTCTCATTTTGGCATTTGCTTCTTGTTTCCCATTTAACATAATTGTGGATAAACTACTATGTACAGCCCCTGTCCAAGATGCCGAGCCCTGCCGTCGATCACTATCAATTTATACTGCCAAGATGAGTCGTGCCCCAAAAAGCCTTACGGATCCAACTTGAAATGACCAACGCCCTGGATGCCAGCCAGGCAGGAGTGGACAATTTGGCCTTTGTCACGGTGTGACAAATGACATTGAAACGCCTATCAGCATAACAAAGAACATTTGCGGTCATGGATGACCCCCACAGACCGAATGGCAAGACAATTCCAGAAAACCAACGTTGCTAATCATGATTCCATGATGAATCGAAACAGCCTCTAGCTATCCGTAGTCTGTTGGTAGAGTGTAGCGCTTTACATGACAAACCACACGTTTTCGGTATCCAGTGGGTGTGAGCAGGATAGCTGAGGTTTCTGGCTGTACTGTCCCTCCAAAATGTCTCGGATGCTGTTGAGCAGCTGGTTGTAAGTCTGGTTCCTGTTTGCCCTCAGAGCGGACACAAAGGCGTACGACATGGCTCCGGTGGCTTGGGATGCAATCGTGGCATCGGCACTACAAGTGGAAACATGGTTAATCACATGGTGAAAGTTGAGCAACAATGGAAGCCAAACGCGACTTACGATGTTTGGTCGTCCTTGCTGCCTGACCAGCTGATAACATCAGCCGGGGATGTCTTGGTGCGCATGGTTCTGTCGCGCGCCTGCTTGTCACTGAAAGCCTTCTTGGCAAAACCGAATAGGCTGGTCGCAACACCGCCCAGGTCGCCCCTAGCGTAGGACTGGACGGCACCAAGCAGACCAACACCGGCCTCCTTGGCCAAGTTCGGCTCTTTGAGAACACCGCTGGTTGAGTACACGTATGGAAGGTCTAGGGCAGTGCCAGAGTGACAAGAGTCAAAGATGGCAGTTAGACGAACACCCGCCTGGAGGGGTTGCACCATCCAAAGGTGCATGTCATCGTCGACAATGTGACCGTTCGCCCGGAAGTCGACAGGGTATATCACCTCATCGTATCCATCGTCCTCGTCTCCATCGAGATCCTCAGTTTGTCCTCCGTGGCCTGTTGGCAGATTAGTGTTAGTTTTGCCCTCAACATGGAAAAAGAAAAAAAAAGAAAAACATTGACACTAACCAGAGTAGTGGAAAAACAACGAGTCGTTTGGCTGCGCGCCCTCAACAAGCCAGTGCATAGCACGGACGATGTTGTCCCTTGTGGGCTGAGACATGGGATCCTGCGCATCATCTGTAAGGAGGACCATCTATAAATCACGTGTATGTCAGCCTTGGCTCTCCACGTGGACCCTGCTTGGCATCGACTTCACAAGAGGGGGCGGGGGAGGAAATTTGTGAATGGAAAGGACGGCAAGCATGTGGAGTAGCACCCGGCTGTCACGGAATGGGGATCTGCAAGGCGAGACTCACGTCCTCACGGCGGTACTGGTAAAACTCCATCAAGAAGTTGGAGAGATTGCGAACATCGTTGATGCAGCCGCGGAGCTCGCCCTCTTGACCAAAGTAGTTGATTCCGATGAGCAGAGCCTTCCTCTTGCCTGTACACTGCGAGTACTGGAAGGCATAATCCGAAGGTGCTCCGTGTCCAAATTGCTGCATGCCCTGTGGCGGTTGATGAGCTTGATCGCTGGGTCCCTGGATCAACCCATATTGTTAGTTTCCCCCTTCCCTTTCCTCCAAATGCGAGTAGAATAAATCTAGAACTTCATCGGCCTGATCTACGTACTGCCCGAGATCCGTCCTGAGGCGGGTACTGGTAACCGCCCTGAGGCGGACCATACTGGTAGTGCTGTGGCGGAGGCGGCTGTGGGGGATATCCGCCATAACCAGGCTGCGGTCTGCCAAAGAGAAGGGGGAAGATTGGAACCAAGATGTCAGCAATTATGTTCGATATCCGCAAGGACTAGAAGATGAACCCACGGGTAGTACCCTCCTTGAGGAGGATAACCTTGGCCATAGCCTTGGCCGTAGCCCTGACCTTGATATCCTTGACCGGGATAACCGCTCATTGTGAAGGTGTGGATATCTCAGATATTGCTGTACCAGTCGTGCTATAGAGAGACGGCGCTTGATTCGTTTGTTGCTTCCTAATGAAAAAAAAAATTAAAATTCGTTCGTGGGACCTGACCTGGAAGGATTGGTAGGTTACTAGGTTCTAGACTAGTTAGAAGGAGAAGCGGTCCAAAACACAACCTTGGCTGGTGGCTATCCAAAGGTAAGCTTCGAAACAGCACCAATGGATTCCAAGGGTTGTCGTTGTGTTTGGAGATCAGATAGTGGGGCGGGGCATATGGAGATTTGGTGGGGTTTGTTGGCAGCTGAGCTGAGGTTACTATTGTTAGCTCTCGTTCGTTTGTACGAAGTACGTAGGTTGGTAGGCAAAATGAGGGGCTGACACATCAGTTGTGAGGCGCACCACAGCCACATCTGAATCATTGATTGATTGAACGTGTCTCGTTGTTTGACCCGTTCCATGTCGTCCCATGTTGGTCAGCCTTGCATATTCAAACAGAAACATGATCTCTTTTGGTGCAACAGCTCATTAACACAGTTGGAACAGGACGATGACGTCTGCTTTCTATCATTTATTACTGTTCAAATTTTTCTCTTTTTTTCTTGTGACGAATGGATACATTACAGGCAGCTATTTGGTACGTAAGCAAGGTAAGGTAGGTACCTAAATTAGGTAAGTATTTAGCAGTGCTTGGACACTCACGTGATAACCCGTACGAGAACCTCAACATCGATGCATTGGGTGTCGCGATATGTTAATCTGTGCGGATGAACAAGTGATTGCTTTTGAGAGCCTTTTACTATAAGCTGACTCCAGGTCCTCCAAAACCTCGACCATAATCTGACAAGGGTTTATCATACTATATACTTTCTCTCACCTGCTACTATCACTTCATCTATTCCTCCTCCGTCATCGGATATTGAATTAGTTTGTATGTTACACGAACCTCGTTCTTTTCAAGTCTAATAGCTAGTTAAATCGTATTTTATTTTAAATTTTTTTCCTTGCAGACTTATTGCCACCATGACTCCACACAATGCCCTGGGTTGTGTCGCTTTAAAGTGAATACAGTCAAGACTTTGCAAGTTTGCTTTTAGCTTAATTCTGGGACCCTTTAGTGAGAAGCCTATCCGATGTACACAGTGGGTGTCCAGACTCAGTATGTAATAGCCGTACAAATCGAGCAATTTGGACAACCGTAATAAAAATCGACATGTACGTAGGTACCTACGTACCTTGGATAGGTGTATAGGTAGGTACGTAGGTAAGTGAGCAGGTAGGGAAGCAGGTAGGGAAGCAGGTAGGGAAGCAGGTAGGGAAGCAGATAGGGAAGCAGGTCAAAAGGGAGGTACCCAGGTAAGTAAATAGGTAAGGTAGATATCAAAAAGTCCTGGCCTGGGTTTTACTTGGTGGGTCCAAGAAGTGGCTGCTGCGCCAGAAAGGTTGTCTGTTGTCTAAGTGACCCCCGGATGTCAGTGCTCATGCCGATGCAGCTTTCTCGGCTGCCTCCGAGATCTCTTCTCCAGCTCATGGGATTGTTGGCTGGCGGCTTAAATGTTGTTGCTAGGTTGCAGCTACCCACAGAACTGCTCACTTGTATGACACAACCTATGCACCTTATCGCACATGATGCTGGTTGATGCAGGTTAGCCCTTAGGCAGGAAAGTAAAATCCTCGAAATGCACATGTTAGGGTACGCAGGAAAGCATGATCCTCAACATACACATGTTAGGGTACACAGGAAAGTATGATCCTGAAGGCGCACTTGTTAGGTTTTGTGGCCTGCCACAATATAAATAGCCAGTCAGTCCCCGGACACTCCCTCGATTTCAAGCAATCCATTGTTACTTCAAATTCACCACATACCACACACCACACACTGAACCCGATCATACATGCCCCCTACCATAATCAACATCAAGCAGAAAACATCAGCAGCCATGGGTTCCATCACGATGATACGTCTCCTCGTCGCCTACCTTGTTCTGGTCCTCGCTTCTGTGGCTATGGCAATGCCCACATCTCTCCTGGCCACGGCCACCGCCCGCACCACCCTATGCCCAGACGACCGCGTCCTGGAACCCCTGCCGGCCAACCGTACTTTGGCCGAGCAGATGAACATACAAGCAACAGACGACGGAATCCTGCCCGAATGCTACAAAAAATGCATGAAAAGCGAAGATGGAAAGGCGAATGTAACCCTTTCCAGTTTAACCGTCGAGGCCTGGTGCTACAACAGCGTCGACTTTGTCAACTCCCAGGCCTGGCTCAACAACTACGTGCTCCCCTGCGTCAAATACGAGTGCGCAGACAACCTGAGCGGAAAGGCCCGCCGCGCTCGCGCATGGTGGAGGGATACCTGCGGGTCCTGGGATAGGAAAAGCACGCCAGAGATAGATGCGGGTTGTGGAAAAGCCCAAGAGGAAGAGACAGAGGAAGAGAAGGGGAAAAAGAAGCAGGAAAAGGTGAAGGAAAAGATAGAGGAAGATGAGGAGGAGGAGTCTGGCTATGGTTTAGGTTATGGATATGGCATTTGATGTTGCCCAGATAAAGCGGGGACGTGATATCGACTTGTGTGATGGAATGTAGGAGTTTAACCTCTTGTACACTTCGCACTATTCCTAGCGCGCTTCTTCCGCAAAAAAACCTAAGCATGACCGAACTGTATGAATAGAATTGGAAAAAAAGGCGACTCTCCTGCCCAGTCTGTGTTGTGTTCTGGGCATCAAGTGCAGCTGTCCAAACTTGCTTCAAACCACAAGCCAATTGCGAGATCCAAACGCCGCAAGCGAACCATAGTAAAATGAACGACCAACATGTAGACGATTTGAACTTGATCAAATGAGACCTGCTCGAGCAGCCTCGCCACCACCGTCACCAACCACGGCCTGCACATTCCTCTTGCCCTTGCCGATACCTCCAATGCCAACGCCCATACGGCGAGCGACGTAGCGCTGTGCGACAACGCCGACGGCTAGGTTAAGAAGCTCCTCGATCCACTCGGCGACCCATTCGCGCGGGTCAACGCCACCGCTCTCGACCACATCGCGGATCTCCTCGGGCACCCGGTCCAAGAAGGCCTGTTCGCTATCCGGAACGGAGGCAGCGCCGCTGCTGAACTCGTCACCACCGCTGCTGGTCGGGGTGAGTGGGGTCGAGGCGTCGAGCCATCGCACCCACTGCTCTGGCACGGCTTGGCTGACCGTGCTGAAGGAGATGTCGTGAACGGGATCGAGCACAAAGATGGCGAATACAATCTCCTCGCCTCCCCTGCCGTCGTCGTGGGCGTCGGAAGCATCGCCACCCTCGGCCGCCTTCGCTTCGGCGGCGGGAGAGCCTGCAAACAAGTCTTTGCTCGCGTCGACCTTGACCGCCTGCAGCGCCAGGAACAAGTCGGAGCTGCGCACCGGGTTATCTTCAGAGACCGGCTCGACGGCGCGCTGGCGGGCAAGATCGATCCCACCCTTGGCGGCAAAGTATTCGGACGCGTAGGCCTCGGCGCTGGCGCGGCACAGCTTGGTGCCCTCGGCAAGACCCTTGATCGTGCCCATGTCCCTCGGCATGTCCGAGGCGCGCCACCATGGCCCATCACGCCAACCGTAGACCGACTGGCCGGCCGAGAAGAAGGCCGACGCGGCAGCCGAGGCAGAGGATGAAGACCGAGCCGGCCGGACTGTGTTTTCCTGGCCACGCTGAATCACCATGAGGTCGCCGCCCTCAACCTGAGCCATGACGCGGGAGAAAACACCGTATACGAGCGGGTCGAGAGACGGATAGCCGACGAGATCGTGTGTGATGTGGATCGCGAGACGTTCGTGCGAGGCGATGGGCGGTGCGAGCGTATGTATGAGATCGCTAAAGGTCGGCAGGGCCCGATGGCGAATCTCCTCGCCTGCAAAGAGAACGAGGGGTCAGTTGCGTTACACAAGCTATCAAGTCCGAACAAGATAGAGTAACTCGATAATCAAAAACAAACACGCGTTACGTACCTACAAAGCCACGAATGGCGCCGACATTGCCTCGCACCTGTTCCGCCCACTTCTTCGCCTCTTCGCTCTGCTGCAGCTGGCGGGCCGCCGTCTCGGCTTGCTTCACAGCAGCTGCGGCCGTGGCGCTGGCGCTGGCAATGAAACCACCCCACCAGCCTCCGCCAGATGCTGCAGCGGGTTCGGGTGCAGCGGCAGCAGGTTCATCTATTTCGGCACTAGCGATGGTAGGGACGGTCGTCGGCTGAGATGATCGCGCGCTCTCGGCCGACTTGCGGGCGGGTGTTGCGATGGTCTTGTCGTCGGCCTTCTCAGCTGTCGCCGCAGAAGGAGCTCCTGGGGGTCGCTTTGTACCAGTCTCCTTGACGCGAGGGGTCTCCGGCCTGGAAGCGGTCTTGGGCTTCTCGTCAATCTGGTTCTGGAGCTCGGCGAAGACGTCGTCGATGTCAGCGCTGGCCCTGGAACCAGCCGCAGTGGGCTTGGCCTTGGTGGTGGTGGTCTTCTTTGGGGCGTTGTCGACGCCGATGCCCTCAAAGAGCTCGCCAAGCTCGTCGTCAACGGCCGCCTTGCTCCTCGCGGCAGACTTGGGAGGCATGATTGGGGTATCAGGAACTGCCCGCAGCTGATAGTAACAAGAAGAACAGATAAAGAGATAAAGAGCCGGCCGCAACAGAGAAGGTATTCTTTGCTCGCCGGAAGCGGTCCGAATGTAAAATATGCCCTAGCAGATTACCAACACGGCTTAAAGCTTCAGCAACAACGGCAAAAAATGCTGAAGACCCGTCTGTGCTATTGAATATGGTCTGGACAATGAATGAAGTAGATGATAAACGTCAAACGGCAAGTCGCATCGTCCGCACTCCGCGCTGTAGCACCGAAATGCCGTCACGGTTGATGGCCAAGAAACGCCTGTGGATTTGGCGCTAGTACCTGGAGGGTTAGCGCACCGTCCACTTAGACGCTTGCTCGCTTCGATTGATTGGCTCCCAAGGCTACTACACAGTAGATCCAGGTTGAGGTACATGAGCGGCGTGGAGAATTTGCTGGAGCTGAAGGTATCGTTTTTGAGCCCCACATGTGGGCGTGGAATGGCTCGCGGCGTCCAATGAAGCATGCCGAAATGGGCCACATTCAAAAATTACACCCGGCTGAGATGGATGATGGATGGTCAGGATGGCAAAAGTCTGAGTGAGAAAGAAGGGCGACATTGACCTTAGAGTTTTCTGCAATATATATCTTGATTCGGAACACCAAACCGTGGATTTGATTTAGGAAAAAAAATCTTTTCTTTATGGCCGTACGTGCTATTAATTGCTGGCAAACCGAGTTTCATAAGGATCGATCGTTTTGCAATATTTGAGAGCTGGTCTGTGCCCGGAATCTCTGCCTCTCCTTTTTTTGCTGTAAGTCCCAGCCAGTCTCCAGCGTTCCCGTCCGGCCGGCACCCCCAAAAACGTTAAGCACCAGTACGCTTTTTTCCCGGGCTCCTGACACACCAAACCGGTTAGCAAGCCGCCAGCAAACCATTGATCACTTCACTTTCTCGTCAGTGGCTCTTGTGTGCACACGTAATATTCGACAATAGCGACTGTGTGAATGCATCGGATTGGGGGGCTGCGTGCTGTTGGCTTTTAATTTTTCTGTATTTTTTCAGTCTCTACCGACCGTCAGTCATTCCACGTGTCTTGCACGAGTGAATGCTACTAGGCACTGACTTGGCTTGACTTGACTGACAGTCAACGCACACGCACAACACGCGCGCGCCCATTTAGACGCAAACCCAACCAAGTCAGCAGGGCAACCAATATCGACCACACAAACATCAACAGCAGCAGCAATGGGTCGCCCTCGAGGTCGTGGACGTGGAGGCTCTCGTCGAAGCGGTGCTTCTTCTTCTTCGCATTATCATATGCCAAGTGCTTATGAAGCGAGCTATGAAAATACTGACGATTTCTCCACTGCAACTGATGCCGCCATGAGCAACGGCAACAGTGCAGTATTATCCGCCACACCCGCAAACTCCAACAACAGTACAGATCTTGCTCTTCCCTCACATTTTCCTTTGTCTTCTCCCACAAGCACTTCTACAAGTTCCCGCACGCCTGGAAAACCATCCTCTTCCCAAACAGGTCGAGTTAAACCTTCCACACCGAAGCTGCCGTCGTCAGACACTCAGCCTGCGGCTCGTCATGTGCGGTCGGAAAAGGCGCCACAAAAATCTTCATCAAACCTCACTCGCTCTCTCACATTATCCACACCCTCAACCCAGACCCCCCAGCCATCCACTCCTGCAAACAACAGAGGTGTAAGCGGTACGCGTTCAACACGCCGAAGTACTATTGACGCCGGCAGTGATATCGCTGCCATGGGCAACGCACATGACGAATCCGTCTCAAAGGGCGGTCATTCCCTACGCAGGCGCGCTCGTGTTGATTACAGCCAAATTGACACCGAGACGCTCGATATGCTCAAGGCAGAGCCTGCTGAACCTAACATTGCCTTCTCCTCCCGTGGCAGGAAGCGCAAGATCATCGCCCATGATCGTAGTATTTATGACGACCTCGACGGTGTTGCCCCATCTGTCACCAAAAAGGCACGTGTAGGAAGGTTCAAGGCTGCATCACCCCCTCCTTCTCTGGTTACTAGGCGACGAAGGTCGACTGCAAGGTCATTCAGCACCCCACAGCCAGATCTGTCGTCCTCTCCACGCTCTGGCGAGGTCTCGGATAACGACGTTATGGATGAAATCCAAGTTGCCCTGGAATCCGCCCAGTCCTCATCGGACGGCCGGAGCAGCGATCCAGATATCACAGCCGAAGACCCGGCTCCTCAGCCCAATGATGAGGACCCGCAGGACTCGGATTCTGATTTTGATGACTTGGAGAGTTTTAAATCTGGTTCCTCTGACCTTCGCGATCTGTCCATGTCGGCGCCCAAAACTGGCGTTCAAGACCCACAATCAGAGGACGGAGAAGCACGGGACCAATCAGATGATGATATGTCTCCTGCGCATTTGCCAGAGGGTGCCGCCTCCTCCAGTGCCCAGCGAGACGGCATCATCACTCGGAAAAGAAATCCAAAGAGGCTCATCGTCACTGTCTATGCCGAAGATCTCGTCCTGGAAAGCTGCCACCCTGGTTCTCAGTTCGCGCGCAAGCACAAAGAAGCTCGTGCAAAGGACATGGAGCAGCGCAGTCCGAAATCTTTGAATACCGAGTCTAAGAAAAACACTCTTGACACGGCCAATTCGGACGCCGAACTTGCTTTAGCAAATAATGATGATATGCCAGAAACTGCCCTCGGTGCCGAGTCTTTTGATAAAGTTGACGAGGAATCAGAACAGCAAACAAGCAAAGATCCGGCACAAGAAGAACCTGTCAAAGCCGAGGAGGCGGCAAAAGACAACTCCAACTCGCTGATGGAAGTTGACGAGCACCGCGTGTCTCAGCCCTCCGAACAAAATCAACACTCACGCCACACGTCTCCTGTTGCTAACGTGGCGCAAGAACCAGCAAAGGAATTGGCCAAAGACGATTCCCCGGCTCCCGCGCATGCAGAGGATTGCATGCAGCCTCGGCATCAAACGCAAGAAACGACGGATCCCAAAACTCTGCCTGCTGATCATACTGTTATTGAAGGTCGTGACATGGAAGAATCTCAAGCCGAAGACTCTACTTCGAGGACACTTGAAAAGGGCCCACAAAAGTCCAATGGTCCTGCAGCACGAGACGTAGAAGCGTCGTCGCCACAGATTGTTTCCAGCAATATCGGAAAGTTGGCCGATTACATCCTGAGTCGTCACCAGCAACAAGTATCAGACAATGCTGCAAATGAGGTCGTTAACAGCATTGTTGATGAGGTCGTCGACAGTCTTGATAATGAACCTAGTGTACCGACCTCCGAAGTTTCTCACACTGAGGCTGGTGAGAACCAGGACGGCGACCAATCATTACGTGTGTGTGCAGACATAACAAAGACAGATGATAGAGTTGTTGGACCCGAAGAGCCCCTTGCTAGCGATGCAGCACGAATTTCAAACGAAACCAAGACACAGAATGCATCTGTCGAGAAGAAAGATCAACCGGACGAGGTTGCGAGCAGGTCTCGCGAAGCAAGCTCAGTTGCTCCCGAAGAGCACAGAGCAGATGCGCAAGACCTCGGTATCACGAAAAAGACGCCGTTATTACTACTCACCGAACCTGACAAATCCGGAGCACCACAAGCAAGTTCAGACCAGGTCATGAACAATGACAGTTTGAGAAGCACGCCCGCGCGCTCATCACCACCTGTTTCATTCACCGACCAGCAAAACATGGCTGCAATGTCTGACGGCGAGGAACCCACGGCGCGCCTCACTCCCATCACACCCACGGAGTCTGCATTGCCATCAATTCCATCCCCATCTGACAAGGACACGGAGAAAAAAGAGGACGCAGTCCCAGAATCAGCTTTGCCTGAACCCCACCCAGGCTCACCTGAACAAATGATAACGGATGCCCAAGAACTGCCTACAACACAGGACGTTGAGCAGGAGGCAGTCGAGATGCGGGTTGATGCAGAGAAATCCTCAGAGGATTCACAGCCTGCAGATGCCGAGCCTGACGTGCAACAACCTCCAGAGATTGATGGTGAAGAGCCTGAGATAAGTCAACTAACAATTGTTGAATCGTATGATAACCATGACGATGTTGATCAAGACGTTGAAATGACGGATCATGAGGAAAACGACCAAGATGTCCAAGGCGCGGACGAGCTCGACGTCGAAGCCGATGAGTCTCACGAGGTAGAGCCAGTCGATCTCAAGCCGTGGTCACATCTTACTCCCTACGTTGCAGATGTTAGTCTGTATCCGGAGCTTGAAGAGCCTGACACGGCCGCCCCGTCTCCGGAACACCACCAGGATCCAGCCGATGAAGCCCACGGCGAGCTTGAGTCATCAAAGGATGCCTTTGCTGCCAGCCAAGACTCTAATGCGACTGGAAAGGATCACACAAACGGGGAAAAGCGTAGCCAGAGGCCCCGGCAATTGTCGTATAAAAAGTTGCGATCAGCTGACGATTTTGTCGATGTCATTGGGGACTACAAGTCCATGAGCACGGAGGATCTCTACGAATGCCTGGCAAAGATCAACCAAACATTATGCGCTTGGCAGGACGAGTACGTCGGGCACCGAAAGACATTGGACGCTGAGTTCAATGCGCCCAGGCGCAGAGCCGATGAGCCAAAGGAAGACGATCGTGTGTCTAGGGCACTCGACCGGTACAAGACGCTTGGTGTTTACGACCCCGATACCCTTGATAGCAGCAGACAGGCACCAAAGGGATTCCAGCTCCGGCGGACGCTCGAACCACGCAAGTGGTATACTGAGATCGACAAGGATGGAGACCAAGACAAAGCAGATGCTCGAGCGAATGACAAGGTGATGGCTCAGACATACGGATTTGAGTATGACAGCCGCGAATTGATGATCGGAAAGCAGGAGCCGCTGAACCAACGTGATGGGCCTAGCAAGCCCCGAACTCGAGCTCGGCCAAAGACTCAGAAAGCAGCCGAGGCGGAAGAGGAAGGTGTCCTAGGCAAACGGGCCCGCAAGAAGCGCATACTTGACGATGAAAGCCGAGCTCCAAGCCGTGCAGCTACTCCGGTACCTGTGCCTACCATCATCAACAAGCCTGGACGGCGCGGCCGCAAGGCTGCCGCTGATCTTGAGCCCAAGGAAGTTGAGCCGGAGGAACCCGCCCCGCCTCCGCCTCCGCCTCCGGCCCCGGCTCCGGCCCCGGCTTCGGCTCCGGCTCCAGTTGTAACGACCAGGCTCGGCCGCAGTCGACGTGGTGCTAAGGCGCAGCAACAAAGCGAGCCTGAGGCATCTCAGGAAAGTGTTCCTGTTGAAGAACCTCCGGCGCCTCCGCCCGTTACTCGAAAGAGGCGTCGCGGCGCGAACGCTGCCAATGGTGACGCCGATGCTCAGGCAAGCTCACAGGAGGTAGTGGAGGAACAGGCAGCTGCAGCTGTCAAAGAATCTACACCGGCAGTGACGGACAATGAGGCTGTAGAACCAAGTGCCAAGCGGGCACGGAAGAAGCTTCCTCGTCTTGACCTCGTCCGTCCAGCGAGTCGTCCTTCTAGGGGAGAGATCTCATCAGGAAACTTTTACAGTAATGGACCCTCAGTGGCGCCCACGGAGGATAACACGGAAGCGTCTCGGCCATCTACGTCGTCGTCCAACGCTACTGTTATGTCCGCTGCTTCTAATTACTCCTTCCGTCCCAAGCGTGGGAGGAATTTCCGAGAAGAGCTTAATGGCGGCGAGCCCAGCTCAGGCGAGCCAAAGAAGAAGCGTACGCGACGCAAAGGACCTGCCCCGTCGTCGGCTCCCATGCCGGCCGTTCCGCTCGCGCCGGCGCAGGCCCACCCCGGCGAGGGCATGATGCACAAGATTATGCATCAGCAACCATACTTTCCGCCACCAGCACATTATCCCCATGCCTCGCAACATGGCTCTTTTGGCGTAATGAACTTTGGTCCTGGTGCCCCAGCCCCGATGCCCCCGCACCCAACAATCCCCATGCCGCACGGGTCTGCGATTTTCACGGGCGTTGGGCACCCTCATCAGTCCATACAGTCTCCGGGTCCCATTACGAACGCCAGCATCAACGGCAGGGGTGGACGCGAGCTGAAGATCAAGAACGTCACGCCCTCGATGGTCGGTGGAAGTGTTGGGCCTGGACCCGGGAGGGTTATGAGCATGGTTGCTAACCGCGATATGCTTATGGCTGCGGGACTGGCCACCGCACCGACCTCCGTCTCGGGTGGATCGGTGGATGCCTCGCGGGCCAACTCGCCGTTTGCCGTTAACGGAGACGAGCCAGAGAAGGACTATGCGTCAATGACCAAGTCCGAGAAGATGAGCCATTCTATGCGCTGTAAGTTGCTACCTTTTTTTGTATTCTGACCTCCCCGTATAAATCCTCATCGACTAACATCACGGTTACAGCACGCTGGCGAAATGGATCGATGCAGGGCGCAGTGGCGAAGCGTAAGGAGACATTGCGACTGAAGAAAGCCAAGGCTCAAGAGGCCGAGGAAACCCCAGGCGCTAACAAGGACTCTGCGCCGCCGGCTCATGGCGATGCCGCGAAGCCTGTCAAGGAACTTCCCGGCTCTGGTTGAATGCCAGATATGAAAGTAAGAATATGGCAGGAATACGAAGAATAGGAAAAAGTGGGAAGCGGAAAAGTCTAGGCAATGCCCCAGTTTTGATGTATCGAGAAGGGAGAGTGTACTTGTTTTATTATTTGAGGGTTTAGCGATGCACTTGTTGGGGAGCATGGATTCCAATCTTCTTTTTTCGCTGCCTCCAACCAACTACGGAGTAAAGAGTAGTTTTGCAGCTCATAGGGGCATACGCGAAGTTGGAGTTATTGTTTACAGGTGGAATACAAAAATACAATCGAGTGTCTCTAACTTTTGGGTTCTTTACTTTGTATGTGGCTAGGGGACTTGAGGGGAATGCTTGGCAGTTTTATGACTGGATATGATGCCAAGTAATGGTATTGTTGTTGTTCGTCTGCAGCTTATGTTGCACAGGGGTTTTGATTTGTTCTGAATAGGGGGAGGGGAATCTGTCGGCGTGTCCAAGGCAGAGAGACTATGTGGGTAGTAGTAGTTTTTGTACAGTATATTACATATGGTGGCGTCGGTCCAATTTTGAGCACACAATGCGAATCCAACAAAGATTGCATGGCCGAAGGGTAATTGCTCCTCATGCGAATTGGTTTGGAAATCCGTGAATCCAGTAGACTTGGCATACAAAACCGACAAAAACACAAATTTGTTTCACAAGAGGCCCTTCAAGATCGACGTTTGTATACAAAATCCTTCAGCGCGAGTTTTGAATATTCTCTAACACTTTCCAGACAAGATTAAAGCATTCGCTTGCAGGCTATTTTTTCACCTCTCTACAGCGTGTGGCATATTCTGCAGCGGGTTTGGGTTGTGAGTTGTGGTTACATGTAACCCATCCTATGTTGGTGAGGTATTCGTTCGTCAGACCCCCTTTTTTTCGTATCTGTAATTACCGGTTGGAGGGGTCTTACTATGCTTCCGATCCAGCAAACCACAAACGTTGTAAAAATCTGGGGCCGCAAAAGAGCAAGAAACAGGGATCTACGTGGTATTTTGGATCTGATGCTGCGGGAATAAAACATTCTACGGTATAAGGGAGAACAATTGAGGTTCATGCCGGACGAACCGAGGAGATCTCCAGTCTCGGATGCGCATGGCGATACGTGGTGTCCATTTCATTTGGCCATACTGCTTACTTTGCCCTGCATCATGGGCAATTCCAGCGTCTAGAGGCATGTTTAAGCATAATCAAGGGTCCAGTGGCTCATGTTTGCTCGAGGCTTGATCCTTGGTGTTTCCAGGTGCTTCATGGGGCAATCGACTTACACCGCAATTTCCAGGCTTCTGGTTGTATTATTATTGCAGTTATTACTATTTTTTCTTCTTTTTTTTCTTTTTCTTTCAGTCCGTTTGTGCGATACGCGTAATTGTAGCTGACAGCTGGCCTAGAAGCATGTTGCCAATGAATCCAAGAGATTGTGCGGCTGTGCAAACACATGAGCGGTGTTGACAGGAGCTCTTTCATCTGATGTTGTTCCTTAGCAGAAATAAGCTAGACGGTCATTGTCTAATTTTGTTGCCTGAAAAAAAAGCCTAATGTTCGCTAGTCTGTACCTGGTCTTATTCGGAGCTGGAACGCGCCCTGTCGAGTTGGTAGTGGCCCTGTCGAGTTGGTAGTGGCCCTGTCGAGTTGGTAGTGGTGGTGTTCATCCCGTCAGCCCTGGAAGCGCACTGCCAGCGTCCAGGGGGGTGGAGAAACGAGGAGCCACCAAACTAGCTCGAACACCTGTAGAAGGAGTCCCTGGGGGTCCACTATCTTATGGGATTCTCTTGAATTTGTCGCCTTCAAGGCATTTTTTTTATCGGGAGTACTACGCCGGGAAAAAAAACGCACCCCAGTTTTTTTAAAACCCCTCGACTAATTTGCTGCGCCTTACTGGGCATCAGCAAACCCCTGGACCACGGCTTTATGTTTACTGAATCCGGTGCAGATTGGCACTTTCCCACCGAACAATGCCCATTCGTAAGGGAAGCCGGTCGGTAATTCCCGCTAATATCTGACTACCTGCCTGTGAGATCATTCTCGGAGCGGGTGGCGGAGAAGATGAGGGGAGGGAAGGAAATGGCGGCTTGTGCGGTAACGTTGCGGGCTCAGATGGAGTGTTTTCTGCAGCTGCCTGCTTGCCAATGTCCCCCCTCCCCCCAAAAAAAGAATGACAGGGGGGTGATGTCACTTGGGCTGAGCTCAGAGCGAGGATGAATCCTTTTCGTTGACGAGGGATCCGCAACCAGTGCCCATGCCAATGCGGAAAAGAGGTGTTCGGGGCCTGGTGAAAGGGGGGCTCCTTGGGTCTTCTTTTGGCTCCATCTCGCCCGGTCGTAGTAAGGACTACTACATAATGGCCATCATGTCCGGACCATGGATGGGGGAGAGGAGGAGGAAGGAAGTCATTCTCATGATCCAAAAAGCTTTGGGCCTACAGCTTACTACTCTTGATTATCTAGTTGCCTAGGTACCTACCTAGAACCGGTCTCAGAATAATATCTAATCTCACCAAACCTAACACTCACACCACTCGTCGCCCAACAAGAGATGCAGCTCTTCAACTGCAACCCCTCGCCAAGGAGGGGCCTCGGCGTCCTCCTAGCCATGTTGTGCATGCTCATCAGCCTGGCGGCGGCGGCGACCAAGATCAAGGACGGCGCCGACCCTACCATCCTCCGCGTGGGTGACATGTACTACTCTGCCGAGGCGTCGGGCGGCAACGGCGTCAACGTGCGGCGGGCGTCGACGATCCTGGGCCTGGGCAGCGCCACCTCGGACAACGGCAACATGAAGCGCGTGTGGACGGCCGGCAGCTCCGACATGGGCGACGTCTGGGCCCCCGAGATCACCATCGACTCGGGCCGCACCTACATCTACTTTGCCGCCAAGCGCGGCGACGCCAAGCGCACCTTTGTCATCAGCGCCGACGAGCCCTACGGCGACTACTCGGACGCCCAGAAGCTCGATCTGCCCGACGACAGGTGGGCCATTGACGGCGCTCTCTTCACCTTTGAGGGCCAGCGCTGGTTCGTCTGGTCCGGCTGGTCGGGCACCTCAAACGTCGAGCAGAACCTGTACATCTGCAAGATGAACTCGCCCACGGAACCGACTGGTCCTCGGTACATAATCTCGCAGCCTCGCGAAAAGGTAAGTTTTTTTCATAGCATATCGTGGTCCACTCACAAAAACAAAATGTCGAAAAAAAGACAATGACTAACCACAATACTCCTTATCAACAGTGGGAGCGTGACGTGGGCAACCCCTATATCAACGAAGGCCCACAGCCCATCGTGGACCCCAACGGACAGCTGCACATTGTCTACTCGGCCAACGGTAGCTGGGACAACAAGTACTGCCTGGGCGACCTGCGGCTCCGCAAGGGCGGCGACCCGACGTACGTGTGGGACTGGTACAAGTCCAACGGGTGCCTGTTCGGGTCTGCGCAGGCCAACATGATGTCCGGGTGGGACGCGACGCTCGAAATCGACGGCCCCGGTCACCACACCTTTGTGCTGCCCAAGGGCGACGTCCAGCAGAGCCCCGGCGGCACCAACCGCATCCCGTTCGTCTTCCACGGCGTGCGAAAGGGCACCTACTACAGCTGGACGAACCGCGACTGGTTCACCGGCAGCTTCGTCTGGTGGGGGAGCACCACCTACCGCCGCGCCAACGTGCCGGGTGCCAACGAGGACACTGGCTTCGGCTTCAAGTTCTTTGAGTGATTTGAGACCCGGCCCGATGCTTGCTTGTTTTTCTCTCTCTTGTATATCCGGAAAAACACAGCACGGATGAGCAAACAGCGTGGGTGGATTCTGTTGGGACTCTGTATATCATAATTCTAATGTCTGATGAGATAATGATCAAACTTATTCTTGATATCCTCCTTGGGGTGAGGCCAAATTGGTAGCTGTGATTGAGTATTTGCGATCTATCAGAAAATGTTAGTCACTAACATCTTGGCGGTAATGGTAGGATACGCTTTTATGATTGTCAAAGAAGCGGAAAAACCGGCCGACTTAAACACCAACATGCTCACATCACTGCGACATTTGAAAGCGAGAGTTCGGCAGACCGGAAAATGCTTTCAAAACAAAAATAAAAACGCCGTATTGGTCTTGATCGTCCTTGAAATCATTGGCAATGGTATGAGTTTTCCGTAACACGCCGCCGTCCAACCGAAATGCAAAGCCCTGCCAAAATAGAACCGTGGCGCAGGGTGAAAATGGTCGATGCCAGACCCTGGGTTCGGCTTTTCCTATGAAAGCCTTCGCTTTTCTAATTCGCGAAGCCCAGGGAATATCCCATGGCGCGTAAACCAATCCACGCAACCTCGCACACCTCCCTGAACCTGCTGTAGTAGTCCCTTCTATATTCCCTTTTCGATAAACAAGCCCATTTACATGACGACACCGGAGTTGCTGGCAATACGCTGTAGGGAAACCTTGGTTAGTATGAATTCGAGTAAGAGTAGTGAATCGTGGGGTTCAACGTACGGGCCACAGCTCAGCGGCCTCCTTGCCGACGGGACCGGTGATGGCGGAGCCCTTCATCTCACCCTTGGGGTTGACGATCTAGAGTACAGTCGGGTTAGCTTATTCTGTTCTTGTGCGCAGCATCGTGCAGCCTATTCCTGATTCCAAGTCCGTCGGCCATCCTGCGTCTGGCGACTGATAGTTTCTTTGAGGCCATGACCCAAGTTATATCTGAGCCAAGCAGACTTTCGGATGACCGGACGACTCATTCGTAGGATTCGTAGGCTGCCTCCACGGTTTCGGGTGCAACTTACGACACCAGCGTTGTCCTCGAAGTACAGGAAGACACCGTCGGTGCGCTTCCACGGCTTGGACTGGCGGACGATGACGGCGGGGTGAACCTTCTTCCTCAGCTCAGGCTTGCCCTTCTTGACGGTAGCCATAACCATGTCGCCAACACCACCGGCCGGCAGCCTGTTGAGCCTGGCACCGATACCCTTGACGGAAATGATGTAAAGGTTCCTGGCACCCGAGTTGTCGGCGCAGTTCATGATGGCACCACTGTTGTCGCCATGTCAGCACCATTTATTGTTTCTAGATCGCAGCTTCGTAAAATCGACTTATTGGATGCTGGATTCGCAACAAATTGTCTGAGGCATGTGTAAATGGGTGTAAGGTTGCACCTACACTGGGAGACCCAGGGTCATCTTGAGCTTGCCACCGGGGGCACCACGCCTATTGACCAAATTTCAATCAGTCATGTTCCAAGATGCTGTAAAGCATCACTATCCAGTACTCCGTCATCGAGCCGTTCGAGCCGTATGCCGCTTGCGCCGAGATGTTTGCCCCGAAAATCGCAAATCCACCTAATCACTCCATCCGCTGCGGTCGCTGATTGCTCTGAGCCAGTCGACAAGTCCTCTGCGGCCCAATCCTCCTCAGTCTCAGTCGATTCGTTGTTGGAATTTTCGAAGGGCGTCTCGTCTCGCTGGCGTACTCGATAGGCGGGGTCTCGGCGCAAGAAAACGGTTCCGTAACGGCTCGATATAACGCGGACTGGCTGATCAGATCTCAACTTACGAAAGCTTGGCCATTTTATCTGTTTAAAGGGGTGACTGGGTGGGAAATTGGGTCGTGCAAGCTTGTCGTGATGGGGGTGGGATGTGATGCTGTCGTCGAAAAGACTAGCGAAAATCGTCTATGCTACAGGGCGTTCCGTGTGCGTAGGGTTTTCGGGCGGAAATGGAAAAAAATGTCACGTGGAGATAGTCAATGATTCTGGCGCGGTGGGGGTATGTGTGCTCGATGCCCCGCTTGTAAGCGTCAAGTTAAAGTGGATCCGCGCGTCACAGCAAGTGCAGCTTCGGAGCTGAGCTCAGGCCGACTGTGCGGGCCATGTAAGAATGGGGTGTCAAAAGTAAAAAGCTCAGGCTGCATGCAATGCCTCAAAAGGTCGGAAGGGCTGGCCGGCTGGATGTATCTGCGTTTCCTGAGGTATTCATATTTGCATTGAAACTGCTTTTGACAATTTGCTTGCTTGAATTTGGAACTTTGAACTCTTTGAAGTTTTGTAGTACTTGCATCACATCCGTTCCCAGGCGATTTGCTTTCACTCAAGATTGTGAGCTCCTTGGCTGGTAGCTGGGCTGGTAGTCCCAAGTGTTTATTTGCTGCCATAGCTCTTTAAGTTAGCTTCGCCACCTACCTCTCCTCGGTTTGACTTGAAACCTTGCCGCCCCAGCTTGCTGCAATTGCAACCCAGGACAACACAACTCTCTCCATCTCCTCTGTTTATCCTTCGCCTCAGTAATCGAGATGTCGCTATCATACTATTTGAAACATTTGTTCTTGGGGTCACTGGTGACCTCCACGCTGGCTCGTCCCCAGCAAAAGCCCCTTGCTGACGATGATGACGACACCCCTCTGCCGGTAGTGATCTGGCATGGTAAGCTTCATATTTATCGGTCGCAAAGCTTTCATGGTACACCGAACTGACCCCATCTACCCACTAGGACTTGGCGATGATTACTCGGCCCAGGGCCTTCGTCAGGTTGGCGAGATTGTCGAAGCGGCCAACCCTGGAACCTTTGTATACTTCATCCGCATGGACGACAATGCATCACAGGATCGCAGCGCGACCTTTTTCGGCAACCTGACGGAGCAGGTACAGAAGGTCTGCGACGACATTGCCAGCCACCCCATTCTCTCGACGGCCCCTGCCATCGACGCGCTCGGCTTCAGCCAGGGCGGCCAGTTCCTACGTGCGTACGTCGAGCGCTGCAACTCGCCCCCGGTCCGCAGCCTGGTCACGTTTGGCTCTCAGCACAACGGAATCATTGACTTCAAGGCCTGCTCCGCCACCGACTTCCTCTGCAAGGGCGCCATGGCCCTACTTCGCGGAAACACCTTTTCGCAGTTTGTGCAGAGCCGTCTGGTGCCCGCGCAGTACTTCCGCGACCCGGCCAACAACTATGACAAGTACCTCGAGTCCAGCAACTTCCTGGCCGACATCAACAACGAGCGCGCGCTCAAGAACCAGACCTACAAGAAGAACCTTGCCAAGCTGGTCAACTTTGTCATGTTTGCCTTCGATGAAGACACCACCGTCATCCCAAGGGAGACGGCGTGGTTTGAGGAGGTCAATGGCACCGAGGTCATCCCTCTTCGCGCCAGAAAGCTTTATACGGAGGACTGGATCGGTCTCCGTGAGCTGGACCGCAACGGTGGCTTGAAGCTGAGGACCTGTCCCGGCGAGCACATGCAGCTTTCTGATGAATTGCTCAACAAGACATTCACTGAGTTCTTTGGGCCCAACAACAAGAAGTTTGGCATGGGCGGCCAAGCGGGTGATCTGGATGTCACGCGGGAAGACGAGCTTTAGGTGTTAACCTAGCTATGGAGTGCATGTACAACAGTTGTTTGATAGCATAGGATCCAGGCCTCTGATAAGAAATTGCATAGTTCCCACATTCTAGGTTGTAATACTTGTGCAGAGTAACCGACGTTGGTCCAAGAGTGATTTCCAGTGCGCATGCCAATACCTGTGTGACTAGGCCTGTGTCAAGACATGGTGAGACAAAAATAAAGCCAAAACGAGACAATAATTTCCTAACAACTACTAGGAATTCATCCTTTAGTTTTGACATGATGACGCTTACTTACCTATCTAAAAACGGATATGCTATGGGAGGAGCGGTTTTGAGGTTCTCAAAAGTTGGCCCCTGAATGCTCATCACAACGTCGATATGTATCATCACTCCAGCCTCAAGGTTAAACATGTTATGCGAGACTATGTCGGTGGCATCCAAGGACGATGAGGTATATTTAGATTTATTTGGTTTCCCGTCAAATCTCGTTAGAAATGAGCCTAACAAGACACAATTCCCCCATGATGTGACCAACAGGCAAATAAAATTCCCCGAGGTTATAGTACTCTGGACCTTCGGCTAATAAATCTTCGCAGGAGAATGCCATGATATGATGAAATGTTTCGTCAAATTCATACTTGATAACAATATATCCTAAAAGATGTCGTCCGGAAGAGCTGCTGGTTGCCAAACAGAAACCAGAACCTCAAATGCCCCTTGTTGCAACGATGCACATTTCCCGCGTCTCAGCCACCAGATAATCTGGGGAGTGCAACAGCACAACAGCCTCGCTAGTCACGCCACATCGCCCCGAAGCAAAACATAAACTCCTCGATGACGATGGTAGCAAAAGAATCACAATTAAGATGGACAAAAAGAATAAGCTGGAGACGCCAAGAATCGAACTCGGGACCTCTTCCATGAATGCGAACACAAGCTTGTAACGCTGATGTTGCTAAGGAAGCATTATACCACTAAACCACATCCCCGTGCTTGTTGATATTCATCGCATGTGCTCGGGATATTAGGGCTGTGCGGAGAATCTGCCGGGATTTAGGGAGTGTCAAGTGCCGTGTAGTGTGGTTTCTTGTGTTAGGTTGTGTCGGATAGAGGTGGTGGCAAACAAAGGGTGGTGGTGGAGCTTGAGGCTACACGTGATAGTGGCACTTCACGTGACAGTGATACTGGATCTGGATTGGCGACCCACTACTCTAGCTTGAGGGAATGCGATTCATCCCTTGGCAGAGCACAAGCCACCTTCACCTCGATTGCGTTGGATTTGCGGCTGCTTGCGTTCCTCGCCTACGCGCAAGCTACCTACTTACCTTACAGCAACAACTGCAGGGCAGTCAGCCATTGGACCAAACTATCATGTACCCGTGTCCTTGATTTCCTTCTGCAGGGCCTTTGCGCGACTCGAAGGACTTCGCGCATGCAGCCAATGGCTCCTCCCACTTCAAGCATGGTGGTGCTGTTGCTTTCCCTGACGCTACTAGCGTTTGCTGGTGCTGCACAAGCCACCGCGGATAGCCTGCCATCATACCACTTTGGCGCGCCCATCTCAGTGGAGTGCCTGAACAGAAGCTCGTAAGTTGCATCTGTGCCCTTGCACAAGCGGCCGTTGTGCGATTCGGATTCTGTGGACAGCGACGTGCAATAGGCTGTGTCGCAAGTCTGTAGATTCATCTATCTAGACGGAAAGCTTCGCTGCAACCATGCACAAGACGGAGCCGCCAAAGAAATGACATCCGTACAACCCCCAGACAGACCCCGCTGACTCGCAGCTTTACAGAGAAACTGGCGAACACATTGAGCTTGCAAACCACGAGCTCCAATGGATTCCCTTCCCAACCTGTAACGAAACGGGCAAGTCCCTCGAGTTCAACTATGGCATCGAGACGGAGCTCAACTGCACGATCCCTATGATTACGGACCCATTCTTCCATCTGCTCGAGTTCTACATTCATTCGGACGCGCCTCTGGCGTGTCGCCTGCCCTCTAGGCCATGGCCTCACGTCGAGGCGGTGGGCGAGAAGCCTTTCAAGATGGAGTACATACCACTTGTCTTTGCGTTGGCCGGCACGCTGCAGCTGTCGCATCTGCACATCAGCACGCACCTCAACGTACTGCTGCACAGCACGCCCAAGCACCACATCCACCCGCACGACAGCGGCGTGCTGGATTCGGGCGCCGCATACAGCACCTCGCCGCTCAGCCACATTACGGGCCCGGCGGCTCAGACCAGGCGGCTCGTTATTGGCGACCCGCTGCCGCTCAGCTTCAGCGTGAGGTGGTTTCCGACCCCGGCCCTACCAAAAACGGAGGGCCATGTCGAATGGCAGGGCATGGGAGGACATGTCTATGCTAGCACCGTGTTTTACGCCATATCTGCGTTCCTGGCGGGAATGACTTGCTCCTGTGTCTATTTCTGGGGCTACGTACTGCCTAAGAGGCTCCGTGGCAGGGCGCTGGGTGGAGCCACACCTTTGGGTCATGGGCTGAACAATGGTGTTGGCAACGGTTGGGGTATGGCTCCAATCAAGAGGGCGATAGACTAAGCGGGTGGTAAAACTGCAATGGGATGTGTGTTAAAATTGTCATGTCAGAGCCATTATACTATCAGGTGTACTAGCCTACATGCATGAGTACCAATTTTCTGTGATTAGACGATCTGCTTGCTGAATCGGGAAGGGCAAAATCTAAAGAGAACCGATCCCATTTCGGTCTGTTTGACTGACTGAATAATAAACGAGCTCTTGCGAAACCGAGCTCTTCTATTGGTCCATGCCTTTGAAGCGACAAAAATCTGCAACAAATTTACTTTGTCTTTTTTGCAATATCAGATGTACTCACGCGGCCGTAAAGACGCAGGTACATGTCGACAAACATAGCAAACGCTGCAGCTGGTGTTAGTCTGCTGTCCACGCACAAAGGAATGACCAAGCCATGCTGTATAGGGGGGAAAAAGTGATCCAGAGAAAGCAAATGAACACTCACGAATAAGCATCCAAGAGCCGTAGATCCCCCCGACGATAAAGTGCTTCTCAGCCATGGTGTACAGCTTCTCATCCCAGTGGTAAACGTCATGGGCGCAGAGCAGGGTGGAGAAGAAGACGTTGAAAGCGTAGACCAGCAAGAGCAGCTCGTCGCCTCCCGAGGTCCCGCGGCCCTTTCTCAACCGCAGCACCGCGTACAAGGACGTCGGGAGCTGAAAGGCCATCTCGATGTAGGTGCAGAGCCGCACCCAGGGCCGCACGGGCACGGGGCTGTGCCACTCGGTGACGATCAGGTCCCTATACGTGGTGACGTATAACTCGTGGATGCGCTGGAGGAAGTACAGCGGGCTGTCGGGGGTCGCGTAGAGCCATTTTGGATAAAAGGGCAGCCCGTCGATCACTGACCGAGTTTTGAGTTGATTTTGTCAGTCTTTTTTTAGTTTTTTTTTTTTTTTTTGGGAAAGCGTGTCTGTAACGATTAGAAAAATATAGCTGAAAAACTCACGGGGTGTGACGATTATCTGCAAGATAAACCACCCTAGCCAGACCTTGTCCACGACGCCGCGAGACTTGAATGTCATATTGCACTGTTTACTTGTTGTCGGTAAACGATTTCTGAGAAAGAAAAGAAAATTGGTCAGAAAGTGCAAAAAATGTAGTTATTCCGGCAAGATCGGGGCATCTTTGGCTTTTATCATCAGGGAAGGGTTAATTGACAGTTGCAGCACGCCCCCAGCTGCGCAGACCCTTGTCCCTCTGAAAGAACTGTAAACTTCGGCTGATTGCGGGGAATTCATCCACCCTGGTCGCCTCAGGGTGCGAAGGGTGCATGCAACCAAAGAAGACGACAGTTGTAAAGAACTGCCCGTGGCGTTGTATAGTCAATCATCTTTATTATTTGAATATAATGTATAAATATCGAGGAATTACCGAGTCTCTTCTCGTAATGGCCATTAATTCGTCTACCTGCAGAGCAACTCTAAGCTTACATAACCTTCCATCCTGTATTGCAGACCTTGCTTCATTTTTGTTGACCACCAAGACTACCTACCTACCTACCTCGTTACCATGTCAATGGCGATCTTCCTGTATCCATTTGTGAGCGCCGTAGGAGCTTACAAGATAGGCAGGCATCCTTGATCGGACTGCCAGGGTGATTCGCTTTGCTGACAGGCACAGTACAGTGGGTGTTCAAATGTACCTACACCATCAAAGCAATCATCAACTACCACAGACAGCCCCCCTCCCTCCCTCCCTCCCCACCCAGCTGTGCCACGCCAGTCAAAAGTCCTTTATGATGGTGGGTAGCACCCGACGCTGGGTAGGCACGGCTCCGCCACCCGTGCTTGGATCTGTGTTTAAATAATTGGAAGGAGCCTGTCCGGCCTGCATTTCAGTGAACGTTGTTTTCCCCAGTCCTTTCAGGCTCTAAAATTGAAGGCACAGTGTTCCATACCGGCACCATACTTGTCATGACCACGCCGCAAAACGATCTATTTGCACGGGCCCGTGATGATTTCTTATCAACCCTTACTCCGCAGGAACAGGCCCAGATATCCTCGTGTTCGTCAATCGAAGATGTCCTAGAAAGCATACGGGGCCTTCAGAGCCTCACCAAGGTCAAGCGTCGCGTCAACCCTTGTATGAAAAAGGTGAAAGCGCTGGGGGATAATCTTGCTCCCTACTTTCACATTCTCGAAATATTTTGCGGTTCGAATCCAGAATGGGCCAATATCGTACTTGGCGCCCTGCGCCTTGTACTCCAGGTATAAAGCTTAGTCTTTAATATTTCCTCTTCAACTGTGAAAATACCTGCGGCACTGTCTCTCGATCAAATTTGTTTCTAAGACTGCCGGTGAAAAATAGCTCGCGAGCCAATTCGTGACTTTCTTCGAGAAATTGTGCGACACTGTGGAAGCTCTCAACGCAAAATTACCTCGCTATAAAGAACTCTATGATTCTCTATCCCAAGTTGGAGCGACTCCAATCAGCAGCAGATTGCGAGATTCGCTTTCCGAGATATACTGCCTACTTTTCGAATTCTTTTCTGCTGTTGGGAGAGTATTCTCCAAAAAAGATGGCAGTAGGTCTTTATCTCTGGCCATACCACAATTCGCCTGCTCACCAGAGTTTGACTTCATCGCAGGGGTTAGGAAAACATCAGCTGTTGTGGCCAGCCTCATGTGGAAACCGTTCGATGCCAGGTTTGAGGTCACGCTCGCCAAGATCACTATGCACGCGGACATTGTTCGACATGAATTGCAATTTGCCCACCTAGGAGACCTTCGAGATGCATTCGATACTGAAGCTGTGGAGATGAGCAGAAAACATCATGAGTCTATTGCAATGCTCGAAAATCTTTCAGATGACCAGAAGCTTCAAGCTCGAGGTGCGCCCCACTAACACCACGATGATGTTGTGCTTCTGCTCACGAGAATATCATAGTGGCTTTTCGCGAATCCGTCATACGTTGGCTAGACACACCAGAATACAAGAACACCTTCGAGGATGCCTGCCAGGAGAAGACAGAAGGCACGAACGAATGGCTTTTCGAGGATCCTAACTTCGCTCGCTGGTATGATGATGACAATTACGAACCGATACATAAAGGGCAGCCGAGCCCTAGGCAGCATCCGGCATCTCTCCTCTGGATTAACGGTGGGTCTATCTAACACCAAAGCCTACTCATTTAATAACTTCTATCGCTGATTTCATCAAGGCAAACCTGGCTCTGGGAAAACTGTACTGGCTTGTTCTGTCGTGGAAGTATTGAGCAAAGGTGATGCATCTAACTCGAACGAGCCTCCGCCGGTTGTCTGTTATTACTTCTTTTCCCACAAGCCGATGGGAAAGAACACCCTTTTCGACTTTCTTCGCGCAACTGCAGTCCAGATATTCCATGCTTTCAACAAGCTGGAGAAGATTACTGACCTTTTTGCGTTCGCTCTCCAATCATGGCAGACCAGCGGTCCAGCGTCTAAGGCCGAGCTACTGGAGATAATATCCCAATGCCTTTCGTATCTGCCAAATCTTCACTGCGTTATTGACGGAGTCGATGAGTGCACCGAGAATGAAGCTCTCATAACGCAGATAGCGCAATGGTGCAGATACTCACCACTGAAAGCCGTCCTGCTCAGCAGACCCAACATCGAAACTCTTCGCCGTTCAGTTCGACAAGACTGCCAAGTACAGCTGACAAGTCATTTTGTTGAGAGTGACATACTTTTGTATGTTGAGCTCGCTGTCAGCGAGCTCTTTGAACAGGGGCTACTTCCCGAAGACATGCAGAAGAGCAGTGTCATATCACATCTAACCCAAAGAGCAGAAGGCATGTTCTTATGGGTCCGTCTGATGGTTTCATACCTGAGCTCACCCGGGATGACTCGGTCGGAAAGACGTTCCATAATCATGGAACGTGCGTGTGAGGGCTTGGATGGCCTCGACAGCATCTACGTCCGGATTCAGAAGCGCATAGAATCGTTGAATGCCCACAGCCTAGCTCTTGCTCGTCGAGCTCTCGTGTGGGTCGCCCACACCCATTTGTCGTCCTCGGAGTTGAAGGAGGCACTTTATCCCGATGGTTGGGACTTGGAAGACCACAACCTGCAGCGATTTGATCACGCGCTGATGGTTGTTTGCTGTGGCTTACTCGAGAAAGACATCACTGGCCGCTTTCAATTTATTCATCTGACGGCCCTTGATTTTGCACAACAAGGAAGCCATCGTTACCAGGTTGCTGCTCTAACCCCTGGGCCGGCTTGTGCAAAAGCAATGATCGTGGATAGGTGCCTTTCATACCTGATGACAGATATTCCGGCCCAACCTCTCTCTGGAAGCATGCGTCAGAGAGCTGAAGTCTCTGCACTAAAACAAAGATGGCCGCTATTGGAATTTGCTACTTTCAACTGGATCTCCCTTTGTCTAAGTTCTCTGAAGACCTATGAAGATAAACATGGCTCTTGGGACGAGGTTGCAAACATGATTCGAAATTCCATGGACTTTCTAGAGCAACAGCTCAGAATTATGACCTGGATCGAGGTTCTCTACACATATGAGGGCAGCACAGTCAGGCTCACATCTTCAGTACGAGATGCTATTTGGATGCCAAGTATTGGCTACGGGATAGAGCCAGGCCAACAGAACGATCTTGTCTCCTTGATTAAAGAGTTGATCGACGACCTGATCTCCATCGATGGTTCTTGGGGCAATACTCTGCGAGAGAATCCAGCGGAGATCTGGGGTGATGTAGCTGTCTTTGCCAAGAGCAGGTTTTTGAAGTATACGGGAGCAGGTGCCATGGAGTCTCTGGCACCCAGGCTCGAGAAAGAAGAAGAAGAAGAAGAAGCAGGACATACTTTGATCAGCACGGATACACCTGTATTTTCCATATCCGTCAGCTCTGCCGATGCTGCTACGCTTGGGGTTCTGAGCATATTTCCCAATAAGTAGGTGCCACGACTTAACAGCATGTCCCCAGTTGACGCTTCTGTTTAAGGACTGGGAGCTAACAACTAGTCTTTAGGGCTTTCTTCAAAGGCTGGCAAGATAGGACTGACATTCCATGGCATCCAAGCTCGAAGAAATGGTCGCCAGAATGGGGTTTGTGGTCAGGCACTTCGCCGCCTTCAGCCCCAAGGACATCTAGCGATCTCGCAATCGCCAGCTCCGGATGGCTTGCCACATACGAAGCTTTCAGTGTAGGCGAGTCGAGGAGTGAAAGCAAAATTATTGTTGCTATTCCGTTGGATGCAGACGACATTGCAGCGTGTCTTCGACAAAGTCTCGGATTTTCAGCGGGAGCCTGGAAATGTTCTTTCCCTCTTACCATCGCCCCAGGACTGGACAAGATCTCAATCCTCAACAATATTATACGTATCGATGCTCAGAGAGGAACATACATATCACAACGTATTCCCTCAGAGTCTCATCCTCAGCTCCAACTCGCTTGGAACCCGGAGACCATATTTAGCATTCGTTACTCCTACCAAATATACTGGAGTGCGGATTCACGCTACATAGCCTTCACGGATAACGGTATTCGACACCAAACCTTCTTGGGGCTATTTTCGAGTGGGCCACTTGAGGAAGGGCTCAAGCTTGTCAATTTTGTCACGATGGCTGTACCGCGTGAGGTGGCGCTAAGTAATTGTACCTTTCATCGGACAGCGCCGCTGTTCTTGTATCAAAGCAACAATTTCATTTTTCTTTGGGAAATTGGAAAAGGTATGTTTTGTATCGTTTTCACGGGCTCCCATCTGTTGTCGGTCACTAACTTGGCGAAAGTCGGATCAATGCCCATCTGCTTCCACAAAGTTCCCTCATGGCGAGATTTCATCGGCTATCTACAAATTGAAGCAAAAATCTGCTTCTCGGCTTGTGGGAAATATATCACCATCACTCATCATGGGCGGCCATGGCCCGAATTGATGCAAGTCCCCGCTGAATTGCTTGGCCAGCAACACAGATTGGGCAAGCGACCTTGGGACGACGGAGACGGTGCGGTAGAATCAAAGAAAAGATCAAAAACGGCAGAGATTGGCAGCAAAGAGACGACTTTAGCTTTTGCAAAGCTCCCTGCAGTCATCTCCGCCGCCGTTGATGTACACCAGGACTCAGCAGCCGGGATCAGCGCAACAATGCTGCAAAACAATAGCACTCGAGAGCTGACCATTTTAAATGGGGATACGGAGCTCACGCGCACGATCTCGGTTGCCAAGCTCCCCGAAACAATCCAGATGAGGTCCGCATCATCGATTGTTTGGCTTCCGTCACAAATTGGACCGAACTCAAATGCCCAATGCAGACTGATCATCACCTCCAAGCCGGAGGAAGCCTACTGTAGTGACGAACCTGCCGCAGCAAGCCATCTACCCATGGTGGTCAGGAAGGATGTTAGGGCACTCGAAGTTAAGGAGTATCCGTTTCGATTGAGGGATTCTGCACATGAAGACGGCCATAGCCCCGATAGCTAGGTCTGGCTCTCTTGATCGACTTCTTGGAGGCAACAAGTTTCTTGGGTAAAAGTAGACGAGATCCGTGCTTGGAAAAGCGAGGAACTCTGTACATTACTAATATTCTCACGAGTCCTCCTTTCCCTTCCTAACTCGCTTTCGTTGCCTAGCATTGTCTAACTCGGGTCTCAAGATAGCATGCTATCTAGAACATAAGCTCAAATCAATAACATACATGTGCTTTGTTAGGGGTACGATTAACCCGGTTTCTGGTTTGCAAGAGCCGGGCTGATGGCCTGCTAAAAGCTGACTTTTCTTGACACATCATAACTATTGTGGGAATGGATAGGTAGTTTACTGCTTGCCCTGGAGGTATCAAGGGCTTCCTTCTATTCTTGAGCACAAGTGAGGGACTAGGAACAATCGTATTTCTCAACAGTCAAGCTATAGAAAGAAGCTTGCGCGACTCGACAAGTCTGGGATCCTGGGTCTGGTCTGCTTGCGATTGTCGTCGATGCAATGACTGCACTTGGATCGCATTTTTGGCTCTCCAAAATTGAACTTAATTACAATGGGTGAGTATATGCATCAAACTAGAGCTGACCCATCGATACGTATTCATTCCCTCGTGGTCTGTGGATTAAGACGGCCAAGGGCAAGACCAAGAGTTGCATTGGATATGCCCTGCACTACGACGAACCGCCCCGCGGTACGAGCGGGAATATGCCTGTATCCACGAACAAGAAAGTCACCGAGGCAGCCTTTCATCTTGTTCCACCTTGTTCACCGAGTTTTCCAGATTCTTTGTGGGGGATCTTCAGCTCATGATTATCGGTGAGGCCGTGTCTTGAATGCTGAATGACTAACAACTCCATCATGTGTAGTTTATAATTAGCCAAAGACCGCCACCCAGCCCGCACAGGACTTAATGCGAGGAAAGTATGTAATTAGTTGGGTTGGAAGACTTTTTTTTATATTGTGAATGGCTTGGAACTTCCTCACCTCTCTCACACAACAAAGTCCCTATCATCATATATTCATCGCTGTTTCGTTGAACAATCTACCTGTCACTCGGCGAACCTATTGAGAATTGCACAGACAAAAAAGTTTCATTATGAAGACCACAACTATATTCCATGCGCTCAGCGGCCTTGCGCTCATGACGACTGGCACTTTGGCGGCCAACTGCTATATTGTAAAACAATGGAAACCTGCCAAATCAACTTTGACGCATGCCTATTACCGAGCGCCGGGCGACACGTTCCACCTGCATCAGCATCTATGCACATCCACGGAACGATGCAAAATCACATGCCATAATATGGACGAGAAGGAGTGGGCAGTCGTCGGCCAATTCAACGAAGGAGGCAAAGAAGTTCCAAAGGTCCATGGGAAGGATCAATGGACGGTTTGGGACCCCAAGAAACGAGCACAGGTAGGTTCCATGTCCACGTTCGTAGCAAATGACTGACTACCTATGACTATACCCCGGGGTACTAATAATGCTTCTTATTTTCTAGGCTATCCTCGCGCAACCGGAGTTGCGGGATCGATTTCCCGAGACGTGGGCTTCGGCAGCTGAAGTTAACAAGAAGCTACAGCAAGGCCGAAAGTTGCAGTAACAGGTTTCCGGTAAATTGGCCTCACAAGCCGCGACTCCAACATAGACATGTGGCAAGGGAACCTACCTTGACAGCTTATAACGGCTGCATAGGTAGGGTAGCCCGCCGAGGAATTCAGTATAGCCGCGCGAGTTGGTAAATTTTTGTTATTAGCCCATAATTTTGTTTTTATCTAGAACTAGTCGAGACCCATTCCACCCTCCGTTGTTTATCGTACCTGAGAAACGCATACATGATCACACCAAAAACTTATCAATGTCATCGTGACAATGTTTGCTGAGGAATTCTGCATTTTTATACGAGCTGGTAAGGGAGCTGACTGTTAGCAGAACCCCACACTGAATGGCCCCGTCATCTTTGGGCTTCAAATAGAGGGGCGAACCCAAGTTCCAACTCTACATTCCTCCCTGCGCAAGTCACATCCAACGCCGCCCTCCATGTCTGTCCATCTGAAAGAGCTTCTCTGCAATCGTTTGTGGGTCCACAACCCACTGATATACGGCGCGATCCTATTTTACGAGGACGGAAAAGGAAGGGTAAGTCGCTCACCCCCACCCCCCCTGGTCTCACTTTTCTCATCCACAAAAAAACAGTGAGCTGAAGCAGTGACGAGCCGCTTTACTGCAAACTCTCAAGCTCTCTATAGAGGTGGGGGTGAAAAACATGCTCGATGCCCAATTCACATGGCGCGAGTTGCTGTCGACTCGACAGGCCGAGGAGCAAGCCGAGCAGGACTCGGCGGCGACGACAACGACGACGCCTTTGTGCTTCAAGATCGAGGTCACGCTGCTCAGGCCAGAGAACGTCCCGGGGACCGCCGCTTACGTGCATGAGACCATGTACAGCGACCGCATCTACGACCCGAGGACGTTTGAGATTGGCCTGGAGCAGGGGCGGTGGGAGATCAAACAACCAGAGACCAGTGTCATCACCAACAAGTCGACGCCGTACGCCCGGCGGCTCACATTTGAGCCCTCCATCTTCCCCGGGGCTGGGAACTTCAAAAAGGGTGAGCCCCGCAGGCTCCTGCGCCTGTACCGGTTTGATGAGTGGAAATCGTTTTATAGCGAAGAAATAAGGGGCTGAGTGTTAAAGTCATTCGACAGCGTTTGGATAGGCGCTTTGCAGCATTTATCAGCACCATGAGTCTTTGTCGGGAAACCAGCAGAATGGCTGTAACGGGAAGGGGTTGGAAAGACCGCCATTCAGCCTTGTTTGCGAAAATAGGACTGTTTGGAGCCCGTTGTGGCTCCTACTCGAGAGTGAGACTGCTTTTCACCCGAACATGGCGAAAGCGTGGTGGCGTACTGGCCCGTAGCAGTTGATGTTTGACCCAGCTTCCCTAAATTGGGTGCGAGGCAGAAATCCATCAGGCCCCAAAACGCGTCAACCACAAACAATGTCATTCGTTCGGGTCGTAGATGGCATCCCTGGCTCGTCTAGGCCAGGCCTGATATAACTTGTCCAAAACTGTTCGCCAAGAAGCGGCATCAAACATCAAACCATGATCCTTGGATAGGCATCGGGCTGGCTAGCACACTCAGGCATCTCCCATCCATCAACTGCCGTGCCTCGTGTTTCTCGCGTGGGCCTTTCCAGAGGCACCCCTGAGCACCTCGAAGTCATACATATATACTCCTGCATGTGCTGTCTTTGTGAAAGCAACACCGCTGCAAGAATTGGCAAAATCCGTGCCACTAACTTTCCTGGTGTTTACGGTCTAGTCACTTGCAAAGATGGACACAGACCGAAAAAAAATATTGTTGTTGGTTGTCGACATGCTTTCCCCTAAATATGAGACCGGATGCGGGAAGCTGGAGAGGCACCAGCGGACTTGCAAAACCCACCAAATGGAGCGGAGGGCTGCTATTCCCAAAGTTTAAAAATAATATACTGTAAGGGAATGAGATTGGCTACTTGCTCCTTTGGAGAGTCTTTTAGGGACGGGAGGAGCTGTACGAGGCACACGACGAGGAAATCGGCGACTCCGGGACCGGGATCCATGGCGCAAAAAGTGCGCAAAACTAGGTGCCTATTTATATAAGACCAACTGTTGGACCACCGAGTCGTACAGCATGTAAAAAAACACAGACGGCCCATTTTTAAATATATTCGATTTATACTATAATTAGTTATTTACGTCTGTAAGCTCTTGGACTCCTATAAGCAAGCGCAAGCAATTTATTTTTCGTCTCCTTTTTTTTAAAATTGAAGTTATGCCCTATGTATTCTATGTATGTTGGAACAATACGAGAGCGGGATATGCTTGCAGTATATTGATTACAGATCCGGGCCCGAGTTAAACCATCCACGCTACCTCCGGACCTCATACTCATGGACGGCAGCCCCGGGTCCCGGATTTATGATACGAGGGGGATAGACTCGACTATATAAGACGGTATCTTGCACCACATCGTCGTGCCACTTGTAAGAGTTGAAGACAGAGCCACGAACAGCGCTCTTTATTTGTGCAGCTTAACCCGTTTTATAATTTGTTACAGTTAATCGACGAATAATAAACAGAATTGTTTGATCCATTCAAAAAAAAGTCCGTTCAAACCCCTTCCTTTAAAAACTATTTTCTGTTACCCTACACAGCTGCGACATATTTTGCTTTTGCCTTGGGCCTTTGCGCCGTGCCTGCCTCTGCCGGCCCTCCCCACGGTACAAAAGAAACAGAAACCAGCGCAAAACGGTGCAGTGTCAAGACGTTTTGCCGCGATCATCGGCAAAACAGTCACATCGAAACAATACTCCCCGGGAAAACTTTCAAAAGACGAGATATCGATCATCGAGATCACGCTTTTACACTTAACGGCAATTGTCGGTTTCCGGAGAAGCCTTCTACTGTATTTCTAAGCGGCTGCGTTCTGAGGGCATGGGACGCAGCTTCGCCGGAAACAGAAGAAGCCGTAAAAGACGCCCTGTACAATCAAAATGGATGGAGCCTTTACCGGCCTCCTCGCAGCTGGTAATAGGCCGGGGAAGGAGCGGAAAGTACCTGTGGAGAGCGAGACGCTGGTGCAAACAAAACTTGATTCTTGACGTGGGTACACTCTTTGGATAGTCCCAGAGCAATTTGACAAGAGATTCTGTCATGAACAAGTGCCGGTCTTGGCCGGCCTGCATGTGTGGATGGAAGAAGCGATAGTATCAATAGAAAATGTTAAATGGTGTCTTTGTGCTCATCTAGGATGAAAGACATATATAGATGCCCCTGAAGACCAGCAGAACGCGAAAGAACCTAGGCTTCCCTTATGCCAACGGCCCGGCCGGGGGATTTGCTGTTGCTATTTGTCACATCAGGCGCAAACTTATCTCTGCTGTATTATGTCGATTCCAAGGCTCTAGATACACTCTACATCGTCTCTAGCCTTGGTCGTTTGAAAGCAGCGCTACCCTTTGAAGTTTGGCCTACCAGAAGTTCAGTTCGTCCCTTCCGTTCACTGCGTGGCAAAAGATGCATGCTGTTCGCGTTCGCGGGCGCCTTGTGGGAAAGTGGAGTCGCGGATGTCAATGCCCCTGTAACTGTGTCAAGGCGACCAGGCGGTAAAGATGAGCAATTCCTAGGTACCTACCTACCTAGCCATCAGCAACCAAAAACCAACCGCGCACCAAATCTTGCACCAAATTCTCCAATTTGGAAGCTGGTACGGTGAAGCAGCCATCAACCTGGGATAAAGCATTTGCGAATCGCGATCGCTGCACCCAAGTCGCTGGACCGAAGATCCAGTTCGACTGCAATAATGACATGATAACATAAACCACCACTATACTGCGCTACCTACAGCACGTCCCTTGGACAAAGGTCGCAGCGGAGAGACTCGCAACCATCAGGTTCATAGGAATCAAAGAGAGAAAGGCAGGCCAGAATCAGATATTCGATCGCTAAATTGCCATTTAACAAGGATGCAATGCCCGCTGAACCGGGTGTGCGTGCGGCCTCCGACAGAATGGTGATCTTGGCACATCACAGCCGCTCAATCAGATCGTCGGGTGTGCCGCAGAGCTGCTTACACATAGTTATGCACCTGATGCAGTGGGCCAGCCAGAGAACTCAGCCTCACCAACAGAGAGCGAGATTGGCGACCAGGAAAGAGGGGTCTCGACGATAATCGAAGTCGGCTAGGGGTTATTTCGACCAACACATGGCCGCCTTCTCGCACATATTTGTTTTCCACACTCGCGCGCGACACTAGCCCTCATTTCCGCCGATATAGCGACTGCGATGCTTCCATGGATATCAGCGCAGGCTCCTCAAAACGGATAAATTCGGGCTCATCTCGTTCAGCTGTTGCCAAGAGGCCAAAGGAAGTCGATTCCATTAATCGGCACTGGCAGCAAGGTACGCTCGTTGCGCGAGTTCAAGCCACATCGGACGGCCATGGGCTGTTTTGACTGGTGACATTACAATCTCGCTTATACTGACTGCCTGCGTTGAAGATGACCCTATTGATCCGCCCGAGCGCCCGAAAACGAGAAATGACTTTGAGATAGTCATTATCTGCGCTCTCACCCTCGAGACCGACGCTGTTGAGGGCCTAGACGTCCTCCCAGATTGCAGGTGGTACGCAGATGGGGTCAGGGGATACGGCAAAGCAAACGGCGATCCCAATACCTATTCTACAGGCTATATCGCCGGCCATAATGTCGTTCTGGCGCACATGCCTGAAATGGGCAAGGCCAACGCGGCGGCCGTGGCATCTAATTGCCGCATGAGCTTTCCGAACATCCGCCTGGCACTTGTAGTCGGTGTTTGCGGGGCGGTTCCCTTCAGGATCGGCGAGGGAAACCTCAAAGAAGAGGTTGTACTGGGTGATGTTATCATCAGCCATGGAGTTGTTCAATACGACCTTGGCGCCCAGCTACCCGACCGCTTCGAACAAAAGGATACGCTGCTGGCGAGGTTGGCTAGGCCTGCCCCCGAACTTCGCGGCTTCATGGCCAAGCTGAAAAGCCATCGCGTACAGCAAAGGCTAGAGTGTAATACTTTACGATGCCTCGAGGCTCTTCAGACGAGAAGCTACCTGGCTGCTCAGTACCCTGGAACCAACCAAGACAGACTGTTCAGGGCGACATATGAACACATTACCGAGAAGATGCCATGCTCGGAGGCCGGGTGTAACGATGAACTACTGCCCCGGAACCGTCTTAGTCAGGACAACCCCAAGCCTGCGGTTCACTTTGGCCTGATTGCTTCGGGAGACGCAGTGATGAAGTCCGGGAAACACCGTGACAAGATCGTACAGAAGGCTCAAGATGTTGTCGCTTTTGAGATGGAGAGCGCCGGCGTCTGGGATGTCTACCCATGCGTGGTGATCAAGGGCGCTTGCGACTACTGTGACAGCCACAAGGCAGGAGAGTGGCAGCCGTATGCTGCTGCCGCGGCCGCGGCTTGCTTGAGAGCCTTCTTGGAGGAATGGGTCCCTTCCTCGCATAACGGTGCGTAGTTAACTATTGGGCGACCAAAATGCAATGGTGAAACCAGACTCTGATGTTAGACACACCTTCAAAGATTTCAGAGATTTTACAGACATTTCACAAGTGCAAACACCACCACCGCTGGAAGCTTGTGGAGCAGAGCCAGCACACAACGGCTCAAGCCTTGACAGAGACATCACACAGAAGCTGATTGAGCGACTATACTTTGACCGTATCGACGATCGCTTGACAAATCTTCGAGCCGCCCAAAGCAATACTTGTCGTTGGTTTTACAATACACCCAAATATCTCGCCTGGCGCGACACATCAATTCCATCACTTCATAGCGGCTTCCTCTGGATAAAAGGCAACCCTGGCACCGGCAAATCCACATTGATGAAGCTGCTTTTTGAGGAGGCAAGGGCCAAGGCAAGACATGATCCATCAAAGATCACGTTGTCTTTCTTCTTCTTGGCACGAGGTACTATCGAGGAGAAGTCGACGCAAGGTCTCTATCGCTCTCTTCTTTATCAGCTCTTTGAGAAGGCAAAAGACCTTGAAAGCTCCCTGGAGTGGATGACCTCTAGCGGTGCCAGAGGCATTGCGGACAACGGGTGGAACGAGGAGGCTCTGAAGCAGACATTCGACCATGCTGTATCCGAGCTCCAGGATCGCTCCTTGACAATATTTGTTGACGCCCTGGACGAGTGTGACAAGAGTCAAGCTGTCAACATGGTTGGATTTTTTGAGGACTTGTGTGAGCGAGCCAGGGAATCAAATATCCGACTGAAGATTTGTTTCTCCAGTCGGTATTACCCGGATATCCGTACCGAGGAAGAAAACCAAGTTGCGCTCGAAGCTGAAGAAGGACATGACGAGGACATCAAGAAGTACATCAAGGCGGCACTCAAAATTGGCGGTAGAAAGCAGATTGAATCCCTTCGACTTGAGGTTTTCAATAAATCGTCTGGTATTTTCCTTTGGGTCGTCTTAGTACTCGAGCTTCTCGTCAATGGGAATGATATCTCTGTTCAAGCCATGAGCAAGCGGCTTAGAGCGCTACCGCCCGGACTTGATGATTTGTTTGAGAAGATTATCACACGAGACGGAGAGAATCTTGAACAACTGAGAGTCTGCCTAAAAGTTATACTCTTTGCTGAGCGAGCTCTCAAGCCACAGGAACTCTACTTCGCTGTCCAGCTGGGTCTCGGCATTGACAAGTCAGGCTACTGGGATCATGAAGACGTCCAGTTGGACCAGATGAAAATCTTCGTGAGGACCTCATCCAAAGGCTTGGCAGAGGTCACACGAAACAAGGCTTGCGAAGTCCAGTTCATCCACGAATCAATCAGGGGCTACTTGATGGGCAGTTACAGTGAGCAGTGGTCCGGATATTCAGAAAACCTTGAGGGCAATTGTCAACTTTTTCTGAGGGATCTGTGCTTGGTTCAGTTGAACGCTCCTATCTCGGAACTCATCCATATACCGGAAGTCTACCGTCTATCAAGGGATACGTCAGGGCGCCAGGTAGCATCCAGTCAACTGAGGTCGAAGCTGAACCTGAAATTCCCGCTCTTTGAGTACTCGATCCTCAAGGTGCTTTACCACGCCAATCGCGCCCAACGAAGCGGCATGGACCAAGCGTTGTTCCTCCGAGATTTCCCCCTGAAACGCTGGGTGATGATAACCAATGCCCTTGAGAAACGCACCATTCGGCTGTACTCAGATTCAGTCAGCCTTGTGTACATCCTTGCCGAGGGAAATCTGGCGAGCCTTATACAAGCTATACAAGCTCATGTCCAACCCGCGTCATATTTCAATGTTCAGTGCGAGCGATACGGGCCAGCTATCTTCGCTGCATTAGCTTGCAGGAGTCAAGAGGCCGCTCTTGAAATGTTGACAGACCCCAGAATCTGGACCAAGCTTCCATTAGGCATGTCGTGCGAAGTATTATTGACAGAACATTGCAAGGCCGTAGTGAAAGAGAATAACCTAGGCCTTCAATTCGTCTTCTCAATCCGAAAACATATATTTGGCCACCTCGGAATCTCGGGTGAGGTGATTGCTCAAGCCTACATCCTTTCAGGCGCGGATGCGGCGACCAGGTTCAGAGATCCCGATATTTCTGCATACGAAGACTTTATGAAGCTCCTCCCTGTCCAGGGCTCCGGACTCGATGCACCACCGGTTGGACTGTGGTGGCCAGCCTCGTGTGGCTACATTCTTTTACTGCAGCAGATGCTAAAAGCAGGCGCCGACGTCAATGAGATCTATCCTGGCAGAGAAACACCTTTATACTCAGCAGCTTTCGGTGCCCATGCTGCGGCTGTGCGGCTACTGCTCGACGCAGGGGCTGACGTCGATACAACAGACGATCTTGGCGCCACGGTACTGTCGCGGGTCGCGAAAATGACAGGACGAAGCATAATCATACAGCAACTACTTGACGCAGGCGCCGAGATAGATTCAACGGATCACCAGGGTCGGACACCCTTATCATGGGCTGCATTTCACGGGCACAAGGACAATATAAAACTGCTACTTGACGCAGGCGCCGAAATAAATTCAACCGATAACCATGGTCGGACGCCCTTTTTTGGCTGCAGGTAGCGGCCGTTTCCTGAACGTCGAGTTGCTACTTGAGAGCGGTGCGAACAAGCACTTGAGGGACATCGATGGGGAAACGGCGGCAATGCGCGCCAAAATATATGGGCATGATGACATTGCGAAGCTGCTACTACTCGGATAGCATGATAGCGAATTCCGGAAGATTGCTCTGGCTGTGTTGGTGACCTCTGTTCAAGCTACCCGGCGTGTATCTTAATCTATCTTGCGAACATGATCAAAAGTGTGAAAGCTTGCAAATGCCACCAGAACCCCAAAAATGGTAAAGTAGTCGTGATTAGTAACGTCAACATCGTGCCTGAGCTCGTTGAGCGTCCAGTATAGTCTGCATATGATGAAAGCTCTGGGTGTTTTACGTACTGCTCGAGATCAATGAACCAACCATGTTTCCTGCTATGAAAAGCTCCTCTTGCTGCTAAAAGTGTTATACTGCCCGTCACCGAAGCATGTGAATTCCTCCGGTAACATGTTAGCGAAGGCCATTCTTTTTTTAGTCAAAGACCCTTTCTGAAACTAACAAAGAAGAAGGCGAGGCTCTGTTTGTCTCAAGAGCAGTTGTCACATAAATTGGACGCTGTCGCTGCTCAATAAAACACACACGCACATGAGAGGGAACAGCAAATGACTGGACCTTTATGTCATGTTATACTACAACTTTATGTGACGGGAGCTGGCGGGTTTCAAAATACGGGTAGACAATAGCCAGAAGCCTAGTGATTCGAGGTTTATTTTAGATCTTTTCTTACTCTTGTTCCTCTGATGATAATTCGGAGGGTGTTATATGAAGACAGTTGACGGCAGGCTTCAATACGGGTACGGGCTGCAATTCATAGTCGAAATGTCCTCTCTCGATTGTCTTGTAAGGGCGAATTAGCTAGAACCGCGTAGCATGAAAACCATCATTGCTACGAAGTCACTTGTTTTACCGCTTGGCGGGCCTCTAACCCCTGAGCCAGAACCATCTAGGCAGACAGTTTGTGCCATCTTTTGCTGCCATTGTTGAATGGTCATAGGATATATAGCTTCGAGAAAGACAAACTGATGTCCAGACGTTGGACAAGAAAGACCCTTTGGGGATAGAGTCAAAAAGAAGGCAAGTATGCCGTGATTCATGACTTTTAGCAGGGTGTAGATCAACGCTGGCCATAGGATGATCATTTGCACCCAACGAGGACGCATATAGCTGTGAATAGCCGTCTATGATGTAGAGCACAATAGCAGCGTCACGGCCAACCGCTTTTATGGTGGATGTTGGTAATCGAGCGCACACATTTCACGCAACTGCTATGTTCAAGTATTCCTGTTTTTGTGTTTCATTGACTTCGTATTGTAGGCATGCTATCGACGTCACTTCGAAGATTCATCATCCAGTCCATCCTCACAATGCCCATCTCTCATGTCTCGTCTCGAGGCGTTCGTTGAAGTCGTTCCGTTTACTCTGCAGAGAGATATGATGGTCAGTGGCAAGTCAAACACGCATGGAGTAACTCGATGGTCTTTTAATGGTCACTCACGCCAGTGGAAGCTGCCGTTCTCGTTGCCGATCCTCTCGGCGAGGTTGATATCGGCATCGTGAACGTTGCCCTCGGAGTCGCGAAGGCGAGCACCTGTTTGTGGGTTGTCAAGTCAACAATAAAGCTCGTCATCTACCCACCCTGCCATGAATATCGGCTGTAATAGGTGAGACCGTGGTCCAGACGTACGGAGGATAGGCTGGCCATCGCCCTCCATGTTGAAGCTGATGTCCTCAGCGCTCTCGGCGAAGTTGGATCCACCCCACTCGAAGCGACCTAAACCAGGCGAGAAAACGTTAGTAACAGGCATGCTGAGAGCATCAGGTTGTTATCAAGACGATGTACTTACCCTCGTTGTTGCCAATGTAGTCTTGAGTAACGCAATATGATATTAGTAACCAGTTTGCCGGTCAGGTCTTCGATATATCGTAGGCGAGACCACTCACCGTTCAGGTCACAGCTGCAGTCGCACATGTCACCATCTCCGTTGCGAAGCATGGCGTAGAGGGTGGAGCCCTTGTGCGCGAAATACAAGTCAGCTTGTGTGTGTTTGACTGATGACAGGCGCAAGGGAGACATACCTCGACCCTGATGTTTTCAGCGGAGCCCTGGAAAGACATTTTGAGTAGTTTTGTGTTTTGGCTGTTCAGTTTCTGGTTAGCTTTCGGTTGGTTTCAGTGGTGAGGTGAAATATCAGAGTTGGGCAAGAGAAAAAAGGGTGAGGTGCTGGTTGGTAGAGGAGAGCTGTTTAAGTATTAGGGAACAAGACAGCCTGGAGTACACTGACTCACCGAGAAAGTTGATTGAAGTTTGGAAGGATTGAATTGTAGAAGAGAGAAGTCTTTTGATCTGAAAGTGATGGGGTGAGGTCCTTATAAAGTGAGAGACAGCGCGGGGTTGGAAGCAGACGCGGGCTCTTATACGATGCTGCCCTCAGCTAGACCCACCTTGTCTTGCATGGAAACGGCAGGCACCTCAGGCAGGTAAGTTGATAATTACGTGGTAGGGAGACGTCTATTCGGCCGTGACTTTGTTCTCAGAAAGCCTTGACCAAGGGGGTTGAGCAAGTGGATGCGGGCTGGGGGACCCTTCTCCACGTACCATGTACAAACAAGGGCAAGTATGGACGGACAGGGACCTACTTGCCTCCCTTGGGAGGTACCTCAGCTGCGGAGCACTCTACAGTACTACCGGTACCTCACCAGGGCTACCTACCGGCCTGCAAGACTTGCATTGGTTCAACCCTGCGTGGCTGATACTAACCTAACTCACATGGAGTAGTCTGGCCCCGAGCTCCAGCACCATCGAAGATACCGAGAACCGGGGGTTGCCTCATCTTTCTATGCACTTGGCGAGCAAGGCAAGCAAACGACTCACTCACAGCCCATTGCATTTAGGGCACAAGGTGGAGTGCAGGCAATCTGGTTTCTTGGCTTTGATCCAAGGTTAGGTTTGTACCAGCCAGGATTTAGCTGCGTCTGAGGCGTAGTCTTTCCATGGTGTTCTGCCGTCTGATATACAGTGATGCCTCATGCTGCTGTAGCGCCCCCGCACCAATCGCTGGGTTGGAGCTCATTGTCCTAGTTCTGGATACTCACTAGAGGCAATTACTAATTCTCATAGTGCCGTCCACCTAGGTCATTGACTGAGTTTGGGCATACCGACGCAAGTAATCAAAAATAACCATACAGGCCACGGTGTGCAAGTTCAGCGAGTACCGGACAGCATAGAAAGGTTAGTTTGTAACGTGGTAAACAAACCCCTATTTTTGAAGCAGAACCAAACCCCACCGTTGAAAACGCGGCCAGACCCGTCAAGGTGTTCCCGATCCGCCGATAACAGAGAGCTCATCCCTGTCCTGAGCTCCATCTGAGAGGGATGTCCCACCTTTGCCTGCTAGGGCCAACATGGATGAGGGGTAGCTCTTGAGTGTAGCTTTTGCCTCCAAACTGCATCACCTATTCATTCATTCTACAGTATTGTAGAAAGGATGGAAGCCACCAGCTTCACTCGTGTAGCTTCAGATTCAGTCGACCTTGATGACTCGTCCAATCAATTCATACGGAGATATTCAACTACCTTACCTACCTTACCTAGGTATCTTAGTCAATGTCTTACGTGCGACGTTTTGTTCGAATACACTGATGCACCCAGAACATACTGGATTGGGCAATCATGCGCAAATTCCAAGAGAATTCCGTTTGGAGTGGAGGACGCGCAATCCTTCTACTCGGGCTGTCGATTCAAACTTGCACCCGGGAGGCCGCCCTTCTCCGCTTTGATTCAGTACTGTATATCGAGCGCGAGATATTGTCCAATCCCATCTCCAGTTTAACCGTTGGTGTTCCCATTTTGCATGCGCCCCCACCGTCCTCCTCACTCGGCGTCTCGCCTGAACATCAATATTTGGGGAATTTGTAGCCTTTGGAACAATCAGACACCCCACGAGCTTGCTTCTCCTGTGGGCTTGGCTTGCAGACGTGGCCAAAACTATGCGTGCCCACGTTGTGAAGCGATTCGCCGGCACAGAGTTGTCACAACGCTACCGAACCGTTACGGAGGGGCATGGATGACGACGCTCCCCAATATCAAACTGATGAGTGTGTGAATGTGTGTGTGTGTGTGTGTGTTTGTGTGTGCGTAAAGTCTGCTGATATGCAAAGTATGTTGGATATGAGTAGTAGCTATTATTATACAAGCTAGGGTGCCAGGTTATTACTCCGTAACCACGAAGTAGCACATATAGTTCGTTGCTCAAAGACACACCGAACCCCGCCGCAATCATGTTTGGCCCTGCTTCAAGCAGTCAAGCGTGCCTGGAAGGCTGCCCCGCGCTAACGGAAACAGACCCCTGGACCCCTGAAATGCTCCGCATGGTGGGGTAATCGATCCATTTGTTGCTTGCTTTGCTTGTAGACAAGCCAGTCGAACATGTTGCAGACGGTTGGAAGCTCGCAGTAATTACGGTTCCATTGCCAAGCGGAATAGACAACTCACACTACAGGTGGCGTCCCGCTCCTCCGTCTGGTCTGGAACCGGGATAACGAACGACAAGTGTTCTAAAAATCACAAGAGACGATGCACATCTGCATTATCTGTAGTCTCCTGAAGCGCCCAGAAACTTCTCTCGATTGCTTGAACGGGCGGCCTCTGAGACTAAGGCGACTGGGAGAAAAGTCAATTCACCAATTAACCGAGGCACCCTCCATAGCCCCAACAGCCACTTCCACAATTGTCTTGTTTGATGCAGACGTCGTGACGCTACAATATGTGGCACACGTACGTGATTATACATTACATGGCTTGATGGCAACCCGCTGCAGGTTTTGCATGACTTGAGCGTTGCCGAGATGCCGGGATCTTTGTCAACGTTCCACTTGAGCTGAATTGTACATGTGGCGATACTTGGCCCGATGGAACTGTTGCATATCCTCATCTCCATTCGAGCATCTGCACTTACTACTGGAGGGGGCAGTTCTAGTTCTATCCTTAGCGACAGCGAGACTGCGAGGACTTGGCTTGCACTTGGCGGCAGGTCACTCGACTGATGACCTCATTGTATCTTTTTCCGACTGGCAAAACCAATCGCACCAACGAGGTCATGACGATCCAGGCTTGAGGCTAGTTCTCGTTGTCTCTAATATCTATCGGTCCCTCGTGGCTCTCTATCGCGAGGTACGCAGCAACCACGCTTCTTTGTAGAATATGTGTTCCTTGGTAGCTTAGATTCTCGACGACGTAGCAATCGTCTGCATCAAAATGAGGATCGCCTTTTTGCAGACTACCTACTGCTGTTCCGGTGTTCTGCAGACCCCGCAAATACTGTGGGATGACGCTGAAGATTCCGAGCCTTTTGCGCCGCTCCTACGCCGTCCTAGAGAAAAGTCATATCTATCATTTGAAAATACCTCTGTTAGGGTCCGTGTCCCCAGGGCAACTAGGATAGAACGGATACTTCAACCCCTCTGTCTTACACCGATCGCTTGATTAGGCGTTTGTATGGAAGAAAGAAAAAGAAAAGAGAAAAGCGTAGACAACGATGGTAGCTGCGGTTCACTTATTCTTCTTGGCTGGTAATTAAGATGAAGCTTCGGTAGGCGTATGCTTGATGATTCGTCTGGAATCTACGAAGTCCAGATAGAAGTCAGGATCCCAGCCAATAGCTTCTGGTAGAATTTTAAACCTTGTAACCGTTGCGGTACTTGGCAAACATCAACGCATCAAGGCTTCATGATAAGACGAGAAAATAAGTAAGATGCACCAGGTAATAAAAAGCCTAGCCTCGCATGCTTGCACGAGCATGCGGAGCCTGTACAAAGTTCACCCAGCACCCTTGCCACCCGGATTTTGCTGTGGTTCATGGACGACTGCAAGTGTCGTTGATAAGATTGACACGGTCCGATCAATACCTATCAATGCCAGCGTCAAGATGGACATGTGCACCGCATTATCAACAAGCCAACAACCCGTGTCTGTCTTTGGCTGATGTTGAAATGAGAATTTTTGACACTGCATAGTAGTTTAAAGGCCTACCCGAATGACCTTTAGAATTGAGACTCACCTTTAATGAATGCCTGATGCTGGTAACGTCAGCTGCAATTTTCTACGGTAGGGATGCGCGGAATGTCGATGCCCTGACGTCGCTTTGTTGTTTTCGGATTTCTTTGCTTTGCACAACAAAACTTTGACCGGGGTCATGAGCAGTGGAACCGGGCCAACCGATGAGAGCTCTGCGATTGGCGATTGGGAACACGACGCCACAGCCAACCAACATGGAGCCACAGCCCCGCCCAATGTAAACAAAGAGAAAGTATTAACCAAGAAACGCGACAAAACAACATCATCGCGCGGCGTAAGGTGCAACCTTGTCAACGCTCACCAATTATCGAATATCATATCTACAATTATTCATGACTTTGATGGACGCAGCTTTTCTATTTTCTTCTTGCCCAGCACTCGATGGCAACAGCTTGGTCTAGCTACTGCCTAATATCGCTCTCGTTTCTTACGCGTCGCCGATTCTGAACGCCGTCCCCGAAGCTACTCGTCGCGCATCGCCAACGACTGCATTGAACCGATTTTCCGCGCTCCCACGGCGCCTGGCGCCCACGACCGAAGTCGAGATCTACCATAACAACGCCAGCTACACGTCACGATGGCGTCTCTGACCGGCGCCGACCAATATTTTGTTTATGAGAATAGACTTGCGTCTTTTCTCGAGCCTCAACCGGTTGCCAAGAGACGCGCGTCCAACGCTGGCTCAAGGACGCCCAAAACGTTGACATGGCCGCACAAATTCCTGCCGCCATTCGAGGTATGACTGTCCCGGATGAAAATGTTCTTGGCGCGCCTGGCTTGGTGTTCTATCACGCTAACATTATGTCGTCGCAACAATAGCTTGCCAAGGCGGGCTTCTATTTCGATCCGCACCCATCAAATCCCGACAACGTAACTTGTTTTCTGTGCCACAAACAAATGGATGGCTGGGAAGCCGAGGATAACCCGATAGAAGAACACCTCAAGCACTCTCCTAGTTGCGGCTGGGCCGTGACTGCCGCAGTTGAGGCCGAGTGCGATGGCCTGGAGCAGGTAGACCCTAGGGAGGCCAGGCTGCTTGAGGCGCGCAAGGCCACATTTGCAGGAAGGTGGCCATACGAGTCCAAAAAGGCGTGGAAGTGTAAAACAAAGCAGGTAAGATTGTGCAGCAATTCATCGTGTGGTTTGGTAATGTATATAGTTGCTAACGGACATCCAACAACACTCAGCTCGCTGAAGCCGGGTGGATTTACACACCAACAAACGAGTCGGACGACAACACCACTTGCGCCTACTGCCAGCTAGCACTGGATGGGTGGGAGGCGAGCGACAAGCCAATGTGAGTGCAGCTGCTTGGAAATGGCCCAGGCGATATCAATGGCCGGTACTGACTGGAAGGCAGAGACGAACACTATAAGCGGTCACCAGACTGTCCTTTCTTTGAATTCATCAACAGCAGACCACCGCCGAAGAAGACAAGGGCAAAGGCAGCTAGGGGATCCAAAGCATCACGAGCTTCAACACAGTCTGCTGCCACGGCCGCATCAGATTTGACGACTGTTACCGATATTCCTGCCGATTACGACGACAGTGTTATGACAACCGCCTCAGTAATGACACAGAACAGCAAAAAGACAGCTAGGGCGAAGAAAGCCCCTGCCGCCATAAAAGCCCGTAAGGCGCGTACCAAGAAGGAAGAGCCTGTAGAGATACATGAAGATGTCGAACCTCGAGACGAGGAGATGCCGCCGCCACCACCACCAAAGCCTGCCCGAGGCCGTAAGAGGGGAAGCGACTCCATAGAAGACTCGGCCATCACGAATTCAGAGGCCCCAGCGCCCAAGAAGCGCGCAACGCGCGTTCGTGGAAGCCAGAACCCGGATGCATCGGTGCTCACGACAACTTCACAGGCTGATGTGGAGATGGGAGAAAGCACCGCGCGACCAAAAACCACGACTGGGAAGAAACGGGCAACTACGGCAACATCTACCAAGGCGGCCAAGGCACGAAAGGCCTCAGCTATGTCTGTGGCATCGACTGCATCGGCTGCTTCTATGCGACGAACCAAAGTTCCTGTGGATGATGAGCTGGACCGCCAGCTGCGGGAGGACCTCGACAGGCCGCTGACTGATGATGAAGACATTGCAGCTGATTCCGACTCGGAGAGGAGGAACGTGCCTGCTGCGACTTATAAGGCTAAGGGCAAGAAAGCCGCGGCGAGCAAGGCTTCCGCGTCGCAAACACCACAAGAAAAGCCCGAAGAGAGAGACTATGAGATGTTTGACCCGACACCGGCCCAGCCAGACGAGGCGGCTGTCGAGGCTGATCTTCAAGCATTGGAAGACGAAGTGTCGGTGGCCCAAGAGAGTCAGGATCTTGTGGTGCCGAAGAAGGGCAAAAAGGCAGGCGCACGCAAAGTCTCCAAGCAGACCAAGAAGGCAAAGGCATCAACTCCAGAGCCCGCAGCCGAAACGCCTATGGACCTGGACCCAGAAGATCAGCCTAAACCTGCATTATATGATCCAGACGTGGACGAGCTGTCACCCTCTGCCCAGTTGAACGCGGAGGTGGATGTTTTCCACGATGCCAGCGAGGTACATGATTCAAGCACCGCCACCATCGTCAAGAATGAGGCGCCCCCAAAGCGTGGTCGAGGTCGTCCTAAGAAGTCAACATCGTCACGGTTTTCTTCCAGCAGTCAACTATCCCGCCCGTCTATCAAACCTGGACCGTCCCCTTTGTCGGAACAGGAGCCCTTGACGTCTTCAGTCGTCGATAGTGGTCTCACGCGTCAGACAGGGGCAAAGAAAACACCAGAGCCTGTGCTCGATTCTCCTGCTGAAGCACAAGTTTCCCCATCGCCACAGATACATAAGCAACAACCTCTCCCACCCGTGGGACGATCGGCAACACAAAACCAACCAAGCCTTCCGCCACCCGCCACCCCTTCTGCTAAGCAAGCTGTGCTGTCACCCTCCCAATCGCCTCAGTCATCGGATGCAGAGAATCAGCCCCCATCTTCCAGGCCACCCGCAACCGCCGTCTCCAAACGTGTGGTACTAGCACCTGCAGCCAGCAGCGCCCAAAAGCCATACGATGACCCGGTTTCTACCCCTGTGAGAACCACATCTCCAATGAAGAAACGCGATGGCGGCAACCCCCGGCTCATAGGTGGGCTACAGAGTGCAACGCCGTGGACAGCAGTGGATATCGACCTCATTTTCGCAAACCACGATACCCTGATTGGAGCGGATGATGAAAACATGGACAAGGAAGCCACTAGCTCAAAGCATGTTCACAAGTTCCTCACTCAAGGTGGTGACCTCAGTTCACCTGAGAGCCGGATGACGGTTGAAGAGTGGATTTACCACAACGCGGGCAGGGCAGAGCAGAAGCTCAAGTATGAGTGTGAAGCCCTGGTAAGCTCGTTTGAGAAGGAGGGGACGAAAGCTATGCGGGTCCTCGAAGAGCTTGTTGTGGAGTAACGGTGCAAAATATCCGATGTGAAAGCCGTGGCTCCCGTACAAAGGACTATTTACTTAATGTTCACGAAAGTCCTTTAATGATATGATGCGTGGGCGGCGTTCGAAAGGCGCTGGCGCTGCTTCTACCCCTTTTGAATTGTTTATTTTCTTGTTTCGTATTGTCCTGTTGGTAATATACGGCTATGTTTTTCATACCTCTGGTTTCCATCTTTGCCCAGGTTTTCTAGGGGTTTACTTAACGGTCACGGTATAGCGGTGTTCATCACGACTGTCTCATGCACTTATGCTATCAATGAAGAAACCAAGTCTTTCCTTCTGATTATTTTCCTCCTTACAAAATCAAAAGCCCTTGCCACTGCTCACCGACTTTTTTGCTTTTGTTCTCAGCTTCCTGCATGTACGGAGTAGTGCATATGATTTCCAATTGGAGAGGGAAGGGGCCAGGGTCCTATGGCACTTTGTCAAGATATGGGCGTCGGGTGTCAGGGGTGCGAATATGGGGACTAGCTGCACCAAGTTTGCCCTATCCTGCCTAGGCTATGTGGACCCAACGGGTTTCGGTAAACACGTTACGCCATGAGATGCCGACAAACCTCTTTCCACGCCCCTTTACCGACGCAACGGAGCCGAGAAACCTTGTGATCTACCCCGGCGGCAAGACGACTACCACACGTGTTAAAGTGCTGACAACCTTGCAAAAAAGCTTTGGAATACCGTACTACTTACTGTACGTCCTTCGCACACAGCTTGGCACCTCCTGAAATTTCAAGAGATTCGAGCATTCAGTTTACAAATGACTCGGTGACAACTGTCAAATATTTCTCGTGTCGTCCGAAGCCAGAATTCTACACAACAAGCCTGGTGTGTCAACAAGTGAACCAGTAAACCGTTGCGCGAATCACAGGAGCGCCCGGTCAGAGCCCATGCTTATGCGTTCGTTACAGCTGACCGATTCAGAATTTTGCAGATAACAAAGACCTCTTTTTTTTCCCTTTTACCCATTACGGAAACGCTCCAGAACACATTCGGCATGAATTTCGGGGCTATGTACTTGGGGGACCCTCGTTGGGCTTCTGTTGCACCCCCATTCTGGGCTGAAAAAGAGGACGATGGATGCACACGCACGCACCCTTTTGCTTCTTGATCCAGTAGTATGGATACCTCCGGGTAAGCGAGGGCGGCACCGGCCTTGCCTAGCGGGTGAAATATATCGCCCCCCGTTGGTGGCAACCTGGCTGCTGCGATGCAAAGAAACATTCTTCCTCGGAGGCAGCACACACATAGGGACGCTGTTTGCAAAACGTCCCGCGTCGATGTCTAGACCTTGAAGCTGATCGATCCTGCGACGCCACTGTGTCTCCGATATGGAGGGTTTCCGGGAGGGATGAGCGAGGAGGAATTTATGACCCACGTCGGTGCATCAGCAAAAACAAACCATGAGATGACATTGGCCCGTTTGTGGATATTTTGTTCGATGCTGCAGCAGAAGGAGAGCGGGACTCATCCAAACTCAAATTAACATGGTCGACTTCACTCTGCTAATCTCAAGGCTTGAGACATGTCAACGGTGAAGAAAGAAGGCGACGGAGAATTCTGACGCGCGCATATGAGCCTGATGGGCGGTGACAGCCCTAGCGACCAAATACCTGGAAATGTGGGAACCTGGATCTTGCCTGGAGAGTCGGGGGTGAGTGAAGGCCAGGAGAAAAATATGATGCTGGGATCACCTGGTCGGACCCCCTTGACAAAGTTCGACACAGGATTCCATGCTTGCCACTACATGGAAAACCACCAGATCGCAGCCTCTATGGGTGGCTTGTTTTGTCTAGACCAGACTACAGGCAGTTGTATCCTTGGGTAGCAAGTCAACTGATTTGATTTGTCTTTGTCGGAAGAGGTAGGGGGGACAAAGAAGAAAAGAGGTCAGATGTTGCGGGTGGTGTGGGACGCGTTGCTACATTGACATTTGGTACCGGTCAATGCGGGCATATGCTTGAGCTGCCACTAACACCCGAGGGCGAGTCAAAAGTTCTCCAGAGGGCGATGGCATTTGACAAATGGATAGCTTGCCAGAAGCAATCTATTCGGAGATCTGGAGGAGCCCGAGGGCGATAGACACTCCCTACTCCATACATGAAGATCCAAGGTTTTTGCATCTTTGTTTCAATGGAATATAAATACAGCTCCGGCAGTCCGGTCCATCTCGACCTCGACGAGGATGGAAGAACGCCAGGGACCCCCGTCAAGTCATCGTCTTGTTTCCATCAGTACGGTTCGGTTGTCGAGAGGACAAGAGTCAGTTGGTGCCTTTCGCTCGGGACACTGGAACATACGTTTTTAATTAATACATACATTGGACGATTTTTCGGCCGGGAGCTCAGGTAATTTCCTTTTTTTTCTTTTTTTCCCTTTTTGCTTTCGTTTTTGTTTAATTTTTTTTTTTTTTGTTTTTTTCTTTGTTTTTCTTTTTTTTACTCACTCTCCCCCTTGCTTCACCCACTCCACACCCACGTACCAGCCCATCGGGTCGGATTATGCACCAAAACACAGCAAAATAAGAACCAGAAAGAAAAATCATACATAGGCAGACAGCCCTACACATGCAGTCAGCAGCTTCGTCGTTGTCCTCGTCTTTGGCTGCGTTGACAAGTGTGCACGGCCTCTGCTAAATAAGAGGCACCGTTGCGATCCACCTAATCTTTTTTTTTTCCCCTTCCCCCTTACTTCCTTTTGTTATAGTGGTCAGCTGACTGCATACTCTTGTTTTCTTGCAAACAAAGCGTTCCTTCTTGGGTTTTAAAATAATTTAAAACAAGACATCTTAGCCATGCTGACCTGCTTTTCCAAGGAAACCGGCATTCTACCTGGATAAGCCGTTTACCTTGGGTTACGACCGTTGAGGCAGTAGGGATGGATATCCAGACCTGCGCTGTTCTCTCCGCGCTGGAGACGGTGGCATGGGTCGGGTTTCATGAATATCGTTCGCTTGCTCTGACCACCCGCAAGGAGCTCGTTGCCGTCTTTTCGGTGTTTTTCTTGGTGCAGTATTTGTGCGCCAAGATATACCGGATATTCATATATCCTGTCCATGTCTCTCCCCTGCGACATCTGCCTACACCAAAGGTAAGTTAACAGTCACCTGACTATATGTCCAATCGCTCAATCTCTTGTTGTATTAGACAACATGTGTTTTGACTATGAGATAAACTGACTTGGTTATGCAAAATAGGGGAACCACTTCATGCTTGGACAGCTTGTCAACCAGTTCCGAGCATCCTGCCCAAACGAGCTATATCTCAAGTGGACGAGCCAATGGCCTGACAGTCCATTTGTGCGTTTCTTTACCATTGGCAACAAAGAGTCGCTTCTGATCAACGGCATTGAGGCGAACCGTGAGGTCTTTGCGACGCACTGCTATGCATTCACAAAGCCCAGCCTCTTTCTCCGCTTTGTTGGTGACATTGCTGGCACTGGACTGTTGTTCACTGAGGGAGATGAGCACAAGAGACACAGAAAGATGATACTCAGTGAGTTGATGCCTTGACAAATACTTGTCCGGGATTGCCGCCGGCCTGCCCCGGTCATTGCCGGGATTACCGGCCCACCACTACCGGACACTAACCATGGAGCAGATGTCTTTTCGGTTCCGAACCTCAAGAAAATGTTCCCGATATTTCAGGAAAAGGCCGAAGAGCTTTCGCAACATCTAGACGCCACAATAGCCGCCAGCACGGGTGGTAGCATCGATGTACAGTGCATCTACTCCAAGGCGACCATCGACATCATTGGCATCACGGCCCTGGGTCTAGACCTTCGTAATCTGAAGTCCACCAAACTTCGGATGGACTTCTTACAGTGCTATCGTCGCATGCATGAGCAGCCATTCTCTGCGGCCCTCATCTCATTTATCAACGTACACGTTCCCATCCGTAGGCTGTTGTGGTTCGTCCGCGCCAACCGCGACTTTGTCGAGGCCTCCCAGGAGGTTCGCGCCATGCTCCGAACCTGCATACGCGAACGCATCCGGGATGTCGACTCGAGGAAGGGGGCCGAAGTCAAGTTCCAGAGCCGCGACCTCCTGACCTACATGGTCGAGGAGAGGCTGCTGGCGCAGTGCAAAGACCCGCTCACGACCGAGGACATCCTCGGCCACCTCCTCAACTTTTTGTCGGCCGGCCACGAGACCACTACCGGCGTCATGACTTGGGCTTCCTACGTCCTCGCCACCAACCCCCGGATACAGGATAGGCTGCGCGCAGAGGTCGAGGCGCTGCTGAAGGAGTCGCCTTGTCCTAGCTACAGCGACATTGAGCGGATGAAGTACATGCACAACTTTGTGCGTGAGGTGCTCCGTCTCTACAGTCCAGGTGAGCTTTATTGAGTTATAAAAAAAACATTGGGGGAAAAAGATCGGGCGCGATTCGTGTCCACTTACTATGTTTAGGCACTGTGCTGACGAACCCAATCTTTTCCCCCCTCTAACAGCCGTCGCCACGTACCGAGAAGCCGCCAAGGACGTCACCATCTGCGGCACCCTGATCCCCAAGGGCACGCATCTTGTGCTGTGCCCGTCGGTCTGCAACAAATCAAAGAGGATCTGGGGCGCAGACGCGGAAGAGTTCGTACCGGAGCGCTGGGAGAAGCTCGACGGCGAAGCGGCCAGCCCCTACTCCATCATGACCTTCCTCGCCGGGCCCCGGCAGTGCATCGGGAAACAGTACGCGCTGCAGGAGGTCAAGGTGCTGCTGATCGAGGTCATCAGCAAGTTCAGGCTCCTGCCGACCGAGGAGCTGGTCAGCAACGACTTCAAGGTCAATATCAGCAACCCGGGCGTGGTCCTCCGGCCCAAGGGGGGCATGGTGCTTCGTGTTGAGCGTCTCTAAACAAATGAACAAAACATCAAACTAGAACAAGCTAGACAAAGCTAGAAGCTTAGAAATAGTAGTATATAATTCCTCTCTCAACTATCTTTTTCTTGTGGAGGTACTCGGGCTCAGGCAGGGAGATTGGAGCCGGGACAAGGTTGCATTCAGCGGGCATCAGTGTACAGGTTTACTCGATCATTTACTTCACTAGCGACTGACTATTCTTTTTTTTGGACTCTCAATATACGCATGATTAAAAAAAAGCCAGGACATAACTACTACGTGACTGAGACATACACCTCGACCTTGTAGGCTCCCCACGAAAGTAGATAAAGACTAGGGAGGGGGCTTAAAGACCAGTCAGCGTTTCTAGCTCAGCAGTCACTTTTGGATCCGCCCAGTAAAAATACAAACAAGCTACTTACCTACTTACCAACAGACTGTGGCCTAGACGAGTGGCCGAATATGACTCAGGAGACCAGTGATGCTGGTTGAACTTGGCTTGTTGCGTAGACATTCAATCGACCTTGTCTGTGTGAACTTGGGATAGTTTAAATTACAGAATAAAAGGGCGAGCTATCACCAACGGATGACTCCCCGTTCATTTTTAACCCCTGTCTTGCATCAGCTCAGGTTTCAGCAAGGCCGAGACACAAGACACTGTAGCTTTGAGGAAGTCAGATTATCATGCAACCAGTAGTTTTCCGCTTGATTGGCGAGCTAGGGCTCCTGATGAAGCCAGCAGTGAAAAGCTGATAAGGTAAGAAGTAGGAGAATGAACCATCTAGTTTTGCCAAAGAAGGTCGCGGTTCTTCACCAACCCCATCAAAGGAGACTAGGCCACCAAAACCCATGAGATTCTCCAGCACCAGAAGGCTCAAACCTCAAGACGGTCAAATCACTTCGTTCCCGAGCTGCCGCTGCCACTGGTGCTGCCGTAGCCAGACTGATGAGTCTGGCCGCTGGGCGAGGTGTAGGTGGAGCCGCCGCGGCCATTGTTGTGGTAGGTACTACCGTCGGGGTTGGAGTAGTAGTAGGAACCATCACTGGATGATGCGATTTTGGTTCCCACGGGTAATTTCTGCATTAGCACTCCCTGATCTCTTTGATTGGAATGTCGGAACAAAAAAGCTTACGTGTTGGAGTAGTGGTAGCTGTTGGAGCCGTTGCCGTAGTCGCGCGAGCAGTAGTGGTTGCCCTGCCGCAGGTAAAGCGTTAGACAATTGAAGGCAGTGATTTTCGATGCGCACACGCGCTCGTATGTATCTTGCCCCTTTCAAAGAGGGCTCTTACCTGGCGATTGGCGCCGGAGCTCTTGTACAAGTAGCCGTTGTTGCCTGACATTGTAAGTGTAGTCTGGTGATGTTTACTGAGATGTGGTTGGGGATGTCCGGGATTTGCAGATTTCAAGATGGTGGCTTGGATGAGTTGAAGGTGATGAAGATGAGAAGGTAACTGGAGATTGAGGGCACTACTACTACTTTACCTGTCGGTTTAGAATTACGCTATTTTTTATCGATAGTCGACAGTGGGTAGGTGTCTATAAAGGTGCCTCCTACCGTTGACATACCATAGTAGGAAGCAATTGCAGTAGCTACCTACCTATGTTAGGTAGCTTCGTTGGTCCGCTGGCGAGTTATCGGGGGCTATGGGCACCCCCGTTCCTACCAAAATTACCAGTTTACCAGTTTTACCAGCACAAGTGGACAAACAACTGCAGTCCCACATAATAGCTGGTTGTCTGCCTCGCCCTCATAGCAAGCATGTGTAGAAGTTAGCATCAAGCAGTAGATTAGACTCTGGGTTTCATCCTTGGATTTTTTTGCTTAGGTACGACGTATAATGTGCGCTTAGTTTGCTTGGATCATGTGAAGATTGCCTTCGCAAAACCTAACTTGCCTGCCCAACCCTTAGGCTGGCTCTGGCTCAAACGCAAACTTGAATCCCATTTTGCCATTGACTATGAGGGAATCGCAATACGTGCCACCACAACACCAAGATGAACAAATGAAACAGTAAATGTATTCCGAGACATCTATAAGCAGCCCACGGTCTTGTCTATGAGATGGAAACAAACGGGCGACAGCCATCGACTGCGGGCGCCTTCAGGGATTGCCCTCGCAGGAAACCATAATTGGAAGGGTACACCGAGCATGGGGCTAATGATCCGATGAATCTAAACAAAGGTGAGGGGAAGTCCAGGGACGAGTGAACCCTTCGGGAGCCTTCGGAATATTACTGCTGTCATTGAAGAAGGCAATAAAAAAAGAGGAAGAAAAGAAAACCCCCCGGCAAGTCAATACGAAGCATCCTCGTCCTTTTATCGACGAAAATGCCGCGGCTTGAATTGTGCATCACGGTTGCGTCCAGTGCATTGTTTACCATTGTCTGGAGGGAGTCAACATTAATTACTAGGAGATCAGCCCCTGTCTTGACTATGGAGGCCTGGCATTAAATGTCAACATCTCGTGATCACCTGTTTCCTCAACAACCACCAAGGCTTGTACAGTCGTTCATAGTCCAATTTCTTCCACGATCAAGGCAATCTGCAACTTGAGAACAAAAGAGTTTGTTTCATTTTTCAGACTCAAGCCCCGTACCAGGACCATCACGAATTGCTATTCCGACCAGATGCTTATTCGGAATAGTAGTCGTCATCGTCGTCGTCGACGTAGTATTCATAATAGTCGTCCTGGTCGTCATCGTCGCCATCCTCATCGTGATCACCGTAGTCATCGGAAGCGTCATTATCGTCATCGCCTCCGTCCTCATCGTATCCATGATCAAAGCCGCCTCCATCAAAATGTTCATAAACCGGGCTATCGATACCCTCGTGGCCTTGGTCGTCAGTGACATCCTGACCATATTCGTCCATGCTCTCTCGAAGAACTTCAACATGACCAGTGGGAGCCTCGGAGCTGTCGCTGCTGCTATGATGCAGGCTCGTATCTGACAAGTTCAAGGACCGGTGACTTTCGCTCGATCCATCACATGCCTGATCACTACAGCCGTCGCTGGAGGACACGTAACGATAGCAATGTTCCGACGCCCAACCATGGCCGTAGATGGAGCCATCACTTCCCCCAAGTACTTGGTTGTGAGTACTGCCATCGTTGTTGGTGCTGTCGGCATAATTTGTAGTTCTGCCGCCGCCTCGAACGGTATTGGTATTGTTGTCATTATCTCGTTCGTCACCACGGAGGTCCTTGTAGTACTTCTGGCCGTTGGGGGCTGTGTAGACTGCCCTTCCATTACCGACATTGTAGTATCTGCCCCCGTCGGGGTTTTGATAGTACCAGTCACCATTTCTACCACACAAGATCAGTTAATGTCAACAGTCAGTATATAGTCCTTTTGAGATCATCCTGATGGGGAGCAGCCGCGTCTGTGTGTCCAGGACTTACTTGTTGGAGTAGTGGTAGGGGTTTCCTCCGGTACCGTAATCCCGAGAGTCCCAGTGATTCCCCTGTTACTCCTTGATCAGCAACGCGAAGCAATAGTCAAGTCGTAGGCCACCTGTTTGAAGTGGCGAAGTGGATGTTTCATGCTTGGACTCACAAACTTGTTGATCCCCCGGCCCGTGTACCTGAACTTGTCGTTCCAGGACATGATGACCTGCCCCTGCGAGAGGGCTGACCTTTCGAAGCTGATAGCAGAGTACGTAGATGTGGTCGATAAGCGAATTGGCGTGGCGGGTATGTAAGCGTGAACTGAAAGACTTTGACAATAATCTACACGAAGGATATGATCGAATGCGCCACCTGTTTGTTTGCCTGGGCCCTTGACCGTATCAAGGCACCCACCCACGTAACCACGCTCCTACCTCCCTAGCTAGCTACCTTACCCGCCTGGGTTTGGTGCCTTCGTTTGCTCTTGGAACAAGGGAGCCGACAAACGGAAGCTGTAGCTGTCATGTACCGTATCGATCCACCATCATGGCTGTCCATAGGTTATAAGCTGGCGAAAAAAAAGCATAGCATATACCACACATTCAGCAAAGTATTTGTGGGGACAAGGAGCAAACATTTGCTTCAGTTCCAACCTCAACCACGACGAGCTACTACTCTACATGATTAATCTGAGTGGACGTCAGTCCATCTGTCTCTCAGACGGTCCATGCATTCTTCATTCCAGTCATAAAGATCATGCATCGTATATACCATCCTCTGATCAACCGTAGCTTCCCAGTCATCAGAGCCCTCAAAGTCTGCCACCGCCTTGAAGGCCTCGAAGGCATCATAGTAGGCTTCGTAAAAGGTTTGGTAGGCGCGATAAAAGTTCCTGAATTCGGCCTCGTATATAGCCTTTTGCTCGGCCTCGAAGGCTCCGTACTCGGCTCGCTCTCTTTCATACTCGGCCTCGCGCGCTTCATACTCGGCCTTCTCGCTGTCTCTTTCAACCTCGCGCGCTTCGTCCTCGGCCCTCTCCTCGGCGTAGCTGGCTTGGTCTGTTTCGTAATTGGTCTTTTGCTTGAATCTTTTGGCCTAGTAGTTAGCCTCACGAGCCTGCAAAACCTTCGTCATCGTCGAGATGTGCGCCATCGTCGTGTCTGGAGACTTTCATACTCCATATCTTCATCATCGGTGGCGTATGAAGGCGGCCCAGTGGCGTCGTATCTGCCACGTCCCATACGGTCAGTGATTCTTTTCCACCCGGGATAGCCATGACTGCTTTGAGATGGTAGTCTTCTGGGTCGTACTCTTCAGGCCAGGAATGATTGACCTATGAGAGGTCTGTCAGTAACCAAGATAACACGCACCCCAGCTCAACAGCTGCCCCAGCTGATCTGACGACTTACACGTGGTTGTCTCGACCTAACATGTCTGTGGCTACTGTGGCTCGACCCCATGACCAGCTCTCTGAAGTTCCTCTCCCAAGGGGCTAAAGAGTTTCTGTCCTGGTTTGCAATGGAGCTGACAGTGCTTGTCTTGCTGCTCTCTGAACATGAACGGAAGGATTGGAAAGCTTCCAAGCGAAGGGTACGAATGGCATGTAAATAAGAAAATGGTAATTAGTCACCCACAGAGCTACCCGGGTAGTACTGAGGCAACCAAAAAGGCTCCTTGCATTCGTCAGGAAAGCGACTATGTTGCACACCACGCGGCTCGTCTCGAGCTGAGCGGCTGTTATACAAAAGGCCCAATAGAGCCTGGCTTCCGACGTGTAGCGGTCATGGCATCATTGAAAGGTGTGAGATGACAGATGAAATAGGAAATGTTTTCATACATGTAATGAGATATTTGGAGAATTAAAAGAAAACAGTCGCTCGAGCCTCAACCTCGGCGAAGCTTCAATGTTCAGTGGTGTTGGTGACAATCGTAAATAACAAGTCTCAAAAAGCAGAAGAAGCACCGCGCCTACCCAGAACTCCTTTACTATGCATACAATGCCCGCTTTTCTATACCACACCTTATTACTCGGACAAAGGAAAAGGGCAGAAGTTTTTTTTTGTGTTGGGAAATCAGTATCCCCAGTAGCCTCACTGGGATTTGGGCTTGTGCGCGTCTTGGGTCTTTTCTTCCGAAAGGGACTCGCTACTTGAGCTCGAAATGCTTTTGGGATCGGATTTCCCGCCATCAGTCTCCGGTGCCGGCAGAGGCTTCTTGCCCTCGCGGTACTTGGACATCTTCTCGCCTAAGTACCGCCAAGACCTGCCGAACCCGGACATGACGATGCCCTTCAGTGACTGCGCAGTGCTGGGCCAGCTGGTGGTCTGCTTGATGACGGCCCTCAAGATCTCCCGACGCTCGGCCTCGTCGTCCTTGGCGATGCGCTGGTCGAACTCGCCACCAAGCCGGGTCCCAAAGGTGATGCCACCTTCCTCCGTGTGTAGGTTCTCGGTGGCTGCATTGAAGTCCGCCCGCGAGATCTGCCACTTCTTTTGATACTGGAAGTAGACCCTTGACCGGAACTGCTTAGGTAGTCTGCGCACCATATTGCCACGTGTCTCGTCCGACATTGCCTGCCTCATGCGCAGATCCTGAGCTGGGTCGGCCGTCTCGGGATCGTCAACCAAAAACCTCACGTTGGGAAGCACGCGGATGAGAGGTGCGTAGAGGTTGCGGAAGTGTATCTTGTTGTTGTTGACAATATTGCCGACCTTGCGCGGGTTCTCGGTGGGGAAGCGCATTCGTGGGTCACCCAGGTAACTGAGACCTGCAATCAGCGAGTAGAGCTCCTGCTCTGTGAACTCTTCGGGGAGCATGAGCAGGGCGGTCCGGATGGCCGCGACCAGGTTTGTCTGGTTTGCCAGCCGGACCCGCGCGTTGTCGCGGATGATCTTGACGGGCTTGTGCAGCCTCCCAGAGAGATACAGCGTATCCCACTCGGTCAGATCCCGGCAGAGCGTGTCGACGTTTACAACGCCGTACTTAATCAGCGTCCCGTTCACGTTCACATATGGATTGAAGTAGACGCCAGCGCCGTAGCGATCCTGAACACGGCTAACAAACCCAGAGCCGAGGCTTGCCACTGCGCTGTAGTGGTGACGGTTCTGCCTCATGTTGAGAGAGTGCCAGTGCTGGGTGTGGGAAACACCAAAGATGAAGTCGATCATCTTGGGGCTCTCTCCCTGGGCGCGCACGATTGCCGGATCCGGCTTTGTGTGTACTGATCGGAGGAGCTCGTCACTAGGTGCCTTCCCGAGGAGCTTTGACTGTGGGAAAACTCCAGAGCCATATGCGAAGGCGTATATAATGGGCGCTTGGAAGGACTTGACGATGTCGCCTAGGGCCTTTTTGAACTCCTCGTTGATGATCATGTGCTGGTTGTACCCCAAGTGCCGGTAGGGCAGGTCGCTGAACTTGTCTACCACATTATAGTTGACCTTATCCTCCCACTCCAGGGTCTGCTCTTGCGCGAGTGACCTCTGCGAACCGGTTGTTCGACTTGCATTTTTCGATTCTGGTTTTGAGGTGGACGAAGCATCGCTCGTGGAACTCGAGAAGGCGCGCGTCGATGTGCCGCCCTGAGTTGGGGTAAGGAGTCGGTATGCGAAGTATGTCGGCCTGGACGTAGACGCAGTCGGCAGTCTCTGATTGACGATGAGGGTACGTGTAAGGCTTGCGCCCTGTTTACGGAGTGGGTTGGTCAGCTAAAAAGGGTTATATGAATTGACTTTTGGTTGAAGCTGCAACAAAGATGTGGGGAGGGGAGCTCACCCTCCAGCGCAAGGCCTGTAGCATCGTGCGGTTCCAACGAACAGAACAGTTGGGGCTCAGTCCCGGCTGCTTTTATCGAGCTTCCAAATGTCGCGTCTGATAATTCCTAAGAGAGCAACGGGATGGGTAAGGTGAATCTGGAATGTTTTTTGCCAAAGACTTGGGCCAAAGACGGAAACACTGTGGCAGAGAGGAAAGTTAAATAAGACGTAATGAATGCGTCGACCAGTGGAGGTTAGGACCGTTTGGCAGCGTCCAAATTTCTACCCGGTTTGGCGGGATTGATGAACATCATGACGGAGCTAGGATTTTAGCTAACGGCGTACGTGCGTGCTGATCCCTGAACCTACCCGAAACGGGCTAAAGCGGTGGGCACTAAACGTAATCAAGTCAGGTACCCTGCACTGGCCAAGTCTAGTTCGCGACTGCAGGAAACGACCCTTTTTGACTGGTTTGTTTCGAATCAAACTTCAATATGGTTTTCCTGTGACGTTCGATCGTGGCACCACTTTACTGTTTGCAATAAATGTTTTGTGGCATGTTTCCTAGGAGCAGGTACATACTGTAGGTACCTTTAATGAGTGCGCACACGGTAAGCATAGCTGGGCGCCAATCAAGTCATCGGTGATTAGTGGTGGTGAAAAGATTCAGGAACAAAGCTTGGCAAAGGCCGCTGCGCGGCAAAGCTTAGCTTGCCTGTTCGCTGCACGTCATAAGCGCAATAAGACGTTACCTACCACACTTTACATGACAATGAGCCCTCGTTCTCAGCCATATGGCCCTCCTAGAATGCTTCAAAATTGCTCAGGTTTGTGAAGTTTTTCCAGATCATGCCTCGAATACCTGTATATATGAGCATGGGTCTCATTGTTATACAATTAAATGGTTGCATATGTTTCTCTTTATGGTGTTATAAGCAATTTCCGGTTGCGTTGCTAGATGGAATAGTTGCAGTTACAGGACAAAGGGTAGAAATTACTCCTTTCGGCGCCTGCTTCGGGGGTAGAAATTACTCCTTTCGGCGCCTACTTCGGGGGTCGAATATACAAAGAAGCCATATGCACACCGTACCGGGCCTTCATAACACAAATGTTCAGCTTTGTAGCTTGTGAAACAAAATCTCTGCGTCGCAAGAAGCACTTGCTAAGAGCAATCGGTTGAAGCCTAGCAAGCCAAGCTACGATAGTGGAGAGACCTTGCATTAGCACGTGACTTCGCACCCGCTAAATTTAGCGTTCAGTCGAGATCCGCCCGGGATGTCGCGAGATCGATTCAAACAACGCGTATCGCTGACCCGATTGATCAGGATGCGGGCTCTAACGCCGAACAACCACGGCGAGAAGACTGGCAGGAGTCAATCGCCCGGATCCGCCAGCTTCCGCGCCAGCAGTGGGAGCGGCGAACAACGCCCGCATACATCCTTGCGAAACAGCAGGGTAAGCAATTGACATTCTCAGGCTAGACTCAGCTAGTAATCGCATCCAAAGAACAAAAGAAACGCAAAGAGATATCATGGTATGTTGTGTTACTAATCGACTACTCTCCTATATCATCAGATTGGCTCGATTCGTGCTCCATCGCACCAATCATCATACAACATCCTCACGGGGGAGATGAACCCGCCCCCAAGACCTGCAAGCAGACAGAGTGTTCTCGGCGGAGGGGTCGACTATCCAGTATCACAACGAGCAGCATCGCGCGAGAGCAGCAAAGAAAACATGGCGCCCCCAGACGCCGAAGAGTATGAGACCCAGCGGCGGCGCATTGAGGAGCTCAAGGCTGAGGTCGGGACATTAAACTACCGGATAACAGCACACGACCAAGAAAAGGAGATGATGCGCTTGCAGCAGGACTCTGAGCTGAGGGATGCCCGCCGCCGCGCAGATGAGGATTTCAAAAACAAGCAAGCGGCCGAGGCCGAGAGGGACGCCGCGAGGCGACAGACCGAGGCTCTGCAGGAAGAGCTGGACGCACTGCGCGCCGAGAAAGAGGAGCGACTGAGAGAAGTCGAAAAGCGCGCAAGAGATGCGGAGGAAGAGTCCAACGTCCTAAGGGAGCAACTGGAGGATCTAAGCGCTGCTAAGGACGAGGAGGCGCGGCTCAATGAACGTAAGGCGCTTGAGCTGCGACAACAGGTCGAAATTGCCCAAAGAACGGCACAGGAGTTAACCGAGGAAACTGAGGAGCGGGAGGCTGCCCTGGGCAAGGCGCAGGCTTTATTGCTGGAGAAGGACAACCTGATTGGCAGGCTTGAGGCTGATGTTTTGCGTCTGAAGGCGCAGACGGGTGATGCCGAGACAATGGCTGTCATCAGGCGCGAGCTATCAGACCAGGTCCAGCATATTCGTGCCCTCGAAGCAACCAACCGGGAACAACTGGCCGAGCTTAAACACTTTCGACAAATTCACCGGGCTGTTGAGGTCATTGAAGAAGAAAAGAGGTCGTTGCAGCGTAAGCTCCAAACTGTGCCGCTTCTCGAGGCGGAACTGTCCGAGGCACGCATACAGCGGCAACGTCTTGAAGATGAACGAGACGCTTGGGCTGCATACCTGCAAAGGGAGGCATCCAGCGATGGCGAGATGGAATTTGACTCCCCGGAGGCCGTTGCCCGAGCCTTGGTCCAGGAGCGTCTTCACACGGCATCATTGGTTGAGAAGCTAGGCACTGTTGAGCCGGAGCTCAACTCTCGGGATGAGCTTATTAGGCAGCTCGAGAATGAGATCCGGAACCTGAACACCGAAATGGAGAAACTGAAAGCAGCACCACCCCCTGAAATGCCAGTCGGTGGCGACAAGGGAAGGCTACGTCTTGAGCGGCAGCGCGCCCTGGCGGTCAAGGAGGTTGAGTACCTGCGCGCTCAACTCAAGACGTTTGATGCTGAGGATATTACATTTCAACCCGAGAACTTTGATCAACAAAAAGCAACAAGAATACAGGAGCTTGAAGACCTCGTTGACAGGTACAAGATTGAAGTGCAAAACCTGCACCAGGAACTATCTTCCATCGAGTCGGCTCCCAGTGCCGCCCCCATTAATGCAGGCCACAAGCAGTCACGCGAAAACGACGAGAATGGCGATGTCCAAGCAGAGCAACTAGGCCAGTTGGCTCGCAAAAACCGCAAGCTTCAGGAGGAGCTTGTAGCTGCTCAACGATCCCAACAGCTTGCTGAGAAAGAGATGGCCGTGCTCAAGAAGCAGCTCGCAGCTGCCAAAGAGTCATCACGGGTTCGTGTTCTCGCCCTTAGGTCCAACCCGACTTCGGACCATGAGGCAGTCAAGGCGTCGCGCCTGCGCGCACTGCAGCAGGAGAACGCCGAGCTGCTTGCTCACATGCAGCGCCAGACCCACGACTTCCCCACCATCCCGCACAGCGTACTCGCAGCTAAGCAACGGGAGGTCGAAGACGCCAAGGCCGACGCGGCGAGCGCGCACAAGACGTCTCGCCGGTTGAAGGAGGTCTGGGCTGCCAAGAGCGGCGAGTTCAAGGAGGCCATATTTAGCACCCTTGGATGGACCGTTATGTTCATTCCGAACGGCAAGATGCGCGTCGAGAGCGTATACTACCCATCCAAGACGGACGAGTACGAGAACAGCATCGTGTTCGATGGCGAGAGGGGTACAATGAAGGTTGGCGGTGGTCCCAGGAGTGCTTTCGCCCAGAGGATCGATGACCAGATTCGTTTCTGGGTGCGCGAGAAGGGATGTATACCTGGCTTCCTGGCGGCGTTGACACTAGAGTTTTATGAGGAGCACCAACGCTCATCAAGGCCAAGTTGAATGGTTGGTCTCTTAATTTAATTATTTCCCTCACTACAAAGGGAACATTTTCGTACTTTCGTGCCTGCGAGAAGCAGTGTTGTACATAACCAGTTGCATTTACCAGCTACAAATAGGCTTGTGTTTTGTACTACAGAAATCTGGCGCGTGTCATTCCGATATGCCTTGTTTTTTTGTACGTTCTTGTCAAACAGCAACTTCAATAGTTAGCAGTTACCTTTGCCATACAATGTCCAACTCCACACCATGTACTTACTTGTTAACCGTAAAAAAGTAAGTTTGGATAAATGGCATATAACTAGGTAGGTATCTAGGCAGGTAAACAGGCAGGTAAGTGACTACCTAGGTAGGTAGGTAGGTAAGTACCTAAGTAAGTAAAAGTTATGATTGGGAACAGCTTTGTTTGGGCCGGCGTTGTGGGCGACCTGTGGTAGGCGAGAGTCGCTCATAAGACATGCCGACAGATATTGACTACCGTCTATCAGGTACCTGTCTACTCAGCCACAAAAGGCAGGTACGTACGTACCTTATGGTAAGAAGCACATGGCAGACAGCTTTTTTCTTCTTTTCTTTCTGTCTACATTGGTGCGCTTTCCCAGCATAGCAGCTGGTTCTTCCCGTACGGTCTTGAGTTAGGCACAGCGGGAAAAATGATACAACACAAGTACTTAGGCAACTATTAAGATGGCGTGAACATCGTCAGAGAATACCGGCATCAGGGAAGACAAACCGTACTCAACATACCTTAACCTAGGTACCTTGGTTACACACTTACCCGGGAACAAAGGCAGCAATCCATAACTCCAACTCTCCATCATTACCATGGCTACGACACCTGCGCCTCCTCCGGTCGGTCAGCTCAAAGAGGCACGCTTGTTGCATAACTCCGATGAATTTAGTACTGTCCTTTGGAATCTTTCGCCCCAGCTCGTCGCAACAGTCGCGCAGCACCAACATAGCATACATCCTAAGCCAGATAGCGACTAGGAGCTGAGAGATTTCGATGCCTTGCTTTTGTCGGGGAACTGGACCGAGATAAACTTTGTGCATTGCCAAGCCTTTCTCCAACACGCCCTGCGGTATATTACAACACGGATTGCTACAGCAAAGCTTAAGCCCGAGACTGCTCTATATGATCCGACAGTGCTGTCCTGGACGTTCATCAAGTAAGTCACCCCGGAGCGACTATCAAATCCCGGTGACTGTCCTCGTATTGTAGAGTCACTTTCAAAAGGGGTCTTTGCACTAAAGTCCGTCATACACGTCAAAAGAGCAGTATCAGTGCACATCAAGCCATACATCGAGAAACAAAAGATGACATACTGCAGCCCTCACGAGAGCTACTTTGATGAGCGCCCATCACCGTCAGAGGCTTTCGAACACGTACCGAGGTATATCGTAACTCTGTTGACCCAGCTCTCTCCGCTTCACTACGTCAGTCTTGACCTCAGGCACATGACCAGAGCACAGGAGAACATCTTTCTCAGACAGTTCATCGTTCCATCCGGTAGGCAATATCGGATGGAGATAGGCCTGCTGCGCCTGGCCTGCTCGGACTACCTCTCCAACATCATACTTTACCGTTCCAACCCGGCCGTCCTGTACGGGCTGCAGATTGACACGGGCCTGGAAGGCGCCGTATACTCTCATGCAGGTAGACTGGTGGGACAGACGCTGAGGAGGCTCGCCATACGTCTCACATCGAGCGAGGTCGACATTCAGGACCTTTGCAAGCTGGGCGAGTACGACCGGGCTTTCTTCCCCATCACATCTAAAGTTTTGCGCAAGATTCTTGACCGTTTTCCACTCCTCGTCTGGCTTACCATCGATGTTGCCACGTCCATCGAGGAGCCTTGGCTGGGAGATCTGGGAGTTCAGATGTGGGATGTAAATAAAGCTTTGTTTTCAATGCACCCCAAAGTCGAGGCTACTGTAAGTGATATCTTGTCATGCATGCTGTTCAAGACATAGGAATCTACCTTACCTACCCCCGGATATAGGAGCATACCTACACACAAAGGGAGGAAATCACCTTGAACGCAGCGTCAGTCACCACAACAAGCAGCCCTAAAGCACCATGCTAACCCCAGACCATCTCCACCTCTCAGATATACCATATAGCTGAGGCTATAAACAGATCGGAATTTCTACGTCGGGTGGCACTGACCTGGCGCGGCAACCGAACCGACTGGCTCATGCGCCCTGGAACGGACCCAACGCGCCCGCAAAACTTTGTCAACCTGATTCATGCGCTCGGTCTGGCTTGCCCAAGGCTTGAGGGGATCGCTTTTGTCACAGAGTACATGGTCTACTACTCGGGCCTAAGACAAAACAACGGCTCGCTGATGGTAAAGCCCGGGAACGCGAGTATGGACAGACCCGGGGAGTGGCCGGCGGGCCTCCGTGGACCATTCGACTATTCCGAGGGCGTTATGCAGGACATCAACTCGTCACACAATATGGTCTTGAGCAGAGAGAGCAGTACAAGTGCCAGTGCAGTGCCGAATGGAGGACAAGCTCCTTCGGATGCTACAGACTATGGAGAATTGGCCGAGACGAGCCGTACCGCGTTGAGTCGGATCGCCGAGCGGATGCTTGCACACAGGCCAGTGACTATGCAAACCGACGAGGAGGATTTGCTCAAGAGGTTGTACAGCGAAAGGCCAGGATTTGGATTGCAGACGCAGTCCGACGGTGCCAGCTGAAGTAGACCCTCCGCTACCCAATGCCCAGAAAATGATGCTCCTCACACCGCTAACCGGACGCATGCCTAGTAAGAGACGCGTCAAGACAATGATGTGGTGCCTAAGGAAGGGTCAGAAATTGAAACGGAAGACTCAGAGTTGCAGTAGAAAGATGGACGTCGGTTCATGACTGGGAGAGGTGGTGATAATATGTGACCTTTATTTGTATTCACACAAGGCTGAGGGCAAAGGTTGTTTTAGGGCGTTCTTGTTGACCACTTTCGATAGTCAGCAATCGGTTTGGGGTCATACCGAGTATTGATACGAATGGAAAGTTAAAATACCTGAATTTCTACACAAACCCGTCCTGTCCCACAACGTCGGCCCGAACGAGCCTGTTCCCGGCCACAATCTTACACGAATATATTTTACTCACCTATTTACCTACCTGGATACCTATTTATGTAATATTTGGCCAGATTTAACCCCTTTCACGACTAAAAAGTATGGACGCGCACTATGTATGGTAAAAGTGAATGCCGAATTTTGAAAGTGGCTACTACATAATGCATAATATACATTCTTTCGATTATAATAATTGCACCTTGCTTGTTCCATCACATACGACCATACCCACTGGAATATACGGGATCCCGTCCGCTCTCCCCTAGTCAAACCAGTGAGGGCCGAACTAGTACTCAGGTGGGTGACCACTGGGGAATCCTCGGTGTTGTATGTTTTGCTATTTTTTTGTCACCGTGAAGCCAGTAACGCTACATTATATCCGTAAGGACGGACGCCCTTGTTTTATCTCGTTAGAGATTGCCTACTTTTGTATCGACGTTGTTTAGATTAAGTTTTCAAGTGTCACAGTTTTGTTTCTTTCCTCCGATAATGCACGCACCCAGCATAGATAGCAGACTGATACCTGGCATCAAGAAACAACAAACATCCAAACCAGGGCTCGTAATACATACAACAATTGGGGGTATGCCGCAAGAAGGAGAACAAGAGAATCAGAGATAGTTACAGAAGAAAAAGAGAAAAAGAGGAAAAGGAAATTGCCTCGTTCGGCACGGATATGTCAAGAAACACCTTTTTTGAACAAATGGGTTTTTGCAAAATGATTTATATAACGGACGCTGTCAGCAATGTTCACTTGGCCTCGTACTTGCCGCTCACGGCCTTCCTCACCAGCGGCACCTCGGCCCATTTCCTGTCATCGTTACGGGGGCTGATTGGGTTGTCGTCCGAAAAGGGGTCTCCGGCCGACAGAGTCCCGTCCTCCTCAACCACAGCTTTGCCTTTGCCCTTGGTGTCCTCCAGCAGCCTGCTGATCGAGATGCGGGGGGCAGATGACGAGGCCTGTGGTGTGTATTCCCACCTAGCTTCAATGTGACCGGGCTGGATGTCGGCACCGTCTGCTCCCACGATGCGGCACACAATCTTGGACCACTCAATCTCGCTTCCACATGTCAACGTGACATCGCCCAGACGCCAGTAGACTAGGTGTTTGTCACGCAGGTGCGTCCCGGCAGGCTTGGTTTGCGCTGCTGAGGCACGACCCTCGTATGTTGCGACAAACACGAGGTTGCGTAGCGTTATGGTCTGTGGCAGTGATGACGAGGTCTCAGAGGTAGGGGATGAAGCAGCGCCATCGATGCTGGGGAATATTGCCGGGTTCAGTGCGTACTGCAGGAGCAAGCCGATCTTGTGGTCTTGGGTCGGCTTCCATGCTGGCTTAACGATAAGGGGACAAAGGGGTTCGAGGGTGGATGGGTCTTCAGGCTCGCAGTGAAGACGGTAGGTGAAGGCCGTTGCAGTCTTGCTCATGTGCGAAGTATCGAGAGTGAACTCGTCCGAGTAGCCTGTGTTGGAAACAAAGATACGGTTGGGTCCGATTGCCTCCAATAACGGCATGTTATCTATTCTAATATTCTCACGATCTGGTGAAATCATGTGACAACAAGTTAGCACTCAATTGAGTGGAATTTATATGGTGGCCAAGAGTATGGCCAAGAGGCGGACCAGGTTACTAACCTTTCGGAATGAAGTCTGGGCCAGCGTTGTAGGCAAATGCAATCTCTCCATTGACCTTGACAGTCTTCAAATTACCACCCTCGAAATGTGCCGATACAGTTTCTATTATCGACGAGCTGAGCCCTGGAGCTGTCAACTCCGGGTGCTTGGCATGAGCCAAACTGTTCAGCGAGTTGGACGAGCGAACCGACTGCGTGTCTGACATTGCGGCAACACTCGCCTCTGAAGCCAGGGTTGCTACGGCCGACGGTTTTGAGACCGAAGTAGGCAACGAAGGCGATGCAGGCGATGCAGGTATCGTACCGAGCTGGCTACCAGCGTCCGGCATAGCTGGCGGTGGCATGTAGATTGTGTTGCGCACGTCTCTCCGCCCACGAATGGTGCCACTCTTGCGCGAGGGCATAGACATCGAGAGCGTGTTCGTCACGTTGGATATGGCGGCCTTCTGGGCGTCTGCATCCTCCTCCGCCACGGGCTCCTTCTGGATGTTCAGCTTGAAGAATTGATCGTGATCGTCCCCTGCGGCCTCCTTTTGAGCTTGTGATATCGGGTCGTTCATCTCAGGTGGAACGGTGAACCCATCAGCATCCTTTCCTCCCACATTATTACCCGTCTCATTGTCGGCCTGGGAAGCTGCGGGCGGGGGGCCGAACAGGTCATCGGCAGTGGGCTCGCCATTTGTGAGAGCTGGTTTTGACGTCGAGCCAGATTCCCCGGCGTGGGCAGCTGCTGAACCTTCATCCTTGGACTTCAGCCCATTTGTGCTACCCTCGTGCGAGGTTTTGCCATTGGTCTCAGGAGCCTTGCCATCTCGAGGCGAGTCAGGTGATTCAGCAAGAGAGGATAACCTGCCGGATTCCGACAAATTGTTCATAGAAGCTCGAGGCGACATCCGGGGCCCGTGGGCGCTGCTGAGGCCTCGGCTGAAGGGGCCAGCGTTCTTGGCTGGCGAGAGCTGCCCAAATCCATGGATGCTCTGTCGTCGCCGTCCGAGCATTGTGCCAAGCCTGCTTCGCAACTTCGACTCTGTTCACCGGAATGGTCAGTACTGCGCGCCTGAAATCCCCAAAGCTTCGACCATTCGCCATACCTGTAGGCGGTTCTAATCTGCCACCAGAGTGCTCGCTGCTGTTTGTGGCGTCATCTTGGTGGCCGCTAAGACCACCTGCGCTGCTCGGTGGCCTTGTAGTAGATGCGACAGCGCTGGTCTGCCTTGACATCTGGGCGCGCCTCTCCTGCTTCGGCTTCCCAGCTACAGTCCGGCTTGCGAAACTCTGTATTTCCTGGGCGGTGTCCACCTCCAGAGTCATATTGAGTGCCTCCTCGGCCGAGGCTTGAGTCCTACTGGCTTGGTCGACTTCGTGCGTCTGCAACTGTGTCAAGAGATCGCGCAGGTGGTTTGTCCGTTGCTCGTCCAGGGCTTGCAGTGACTCGTATATAAATGGCGCTTGCGACTCCCACTGCTGCGTAGCTGTCTCCAGCCTCGTGTTCGCGGCTTCGGCCTTTTTGCCGCCTTTCTTGTTGGCCTTGTCCGCGGCAGTTTGGGAATCATCAAGCTCCTTCGCCATGTTCTGCATGTTGGTCACGAAGGTCTGCATACCCGCGACTTCCGGACGGGACTGGAAGCCTCGTAGTGAGTGTTCGACATCTTTTTCGATTCGCGACACATACAGCTGATGGGAGGCGGCAATCGATTCGATAGAGTGAAGGACCCTGTCCCAGGGAGGCTGAAAGACTCTGGGCACACGATCGTCGTATTAGCTCTACGGCTCCTCCAACCTTGTGTCATTTGTGCGCGCGCGGTACGACTGTGTACATGCGCCTGATTGGGTGTGACATACCCCAACTCCGAGTTTGCATTGGGAACTTTGAAGAGCGCGAGTTTCCCAAGTCCGGCGATGTACTGTTCCTCGACCTTGCGACGTTCCTGAAGGCAAGTGTTTGTTTAGCCCACTGCACGTGTGCAAGCCACCGCAAAACAACCGCCCCTGGATGTAAGCTTCTCCTTGTGCGTACCTGCAGCCAGTCGGCGATCTCGGTATTCGTCCGCAAGATTCTCTTGACACGCTCGTTCAGTGTTTGCGATGCTTGGTTTGGCGTAAGATGCGCCTTGTGATTTTAAACAAGTGTCAGACAAGGCTCAATTGACGATCCCGATACAGGTGTGACCCCGGGATCGGCGCGTAATATGCATTGTTGGTCTATCATCACCAGCATCGCCGGGTACTCAGACCGCGAAAGGTCCTCCATGGCGACGGTAACCTCGGGACAAGTCGGCGCAAGACAGGCAGCGGACGTGACGGGTCAGTTCTAAGGCATAGCAGGTAATAGATGGCTTCCAGTAGCAATAATCGGAGATGCGATTGCTACGACATAGACTTGAGGGTAAGCGAGCGGTTTGGGTCGGCGACGGATAGGCCTACTGTAAGGACGGCGATAGCTCAGCGCACAAAACTGGAAAGCTTTTACTGTCCCAGAATGACGATGCTGGAGATGATGCCGTGTTGCTGTGGCTGGCACGAATCAGCTGAGACAAGAGACTCTCCAAGTGAAGTGGAGTCGATGGGGAAAGAAGAGGGGACGGCAAGGCAAGTCGCTGGGTTCGGTTGAAGTGTCGCGCGACTTCGGTTTAAACAACAAACACGCAAAAGAACTGGCCGATCGTAAAATAGATACTGATGCCTCAGCACACAGCCTCAAATTTTCTTCTTTCCATTTCGTGTACTCTTAGCTCTTTGACCATCAAACGTAGCAAAAATTCAATTAGATTTAAGTTCTGTTCCTTGGTTTAGACTAGCCCAGTGCTTAAACAGGTACAACGGAAGAAGGCAGGTACCTACCTAGGTACTTGCTACAAGGCCGACCTTGCCTACAAAACCACCTTGCCACTACGTAAGCTTGCGGCTACACGCTACCCAATGCCCCGCCCAGCCCCATAAAACACTCGATGCGCGTCGATTGAGTTCCAATTTGGGAAGCCCAGCTGCTCCTTTGCCCAGGTGATGCCGTTTTTGTCACTTCAAGGTATCAGACCTGGCAGACAACAGTTGACTGGCACCTTGAGATTCCTTGGATACATTATGTATAGTAACGTCGGTAGATGTCAAAATCTTTGGGATGAACGTTCGGTACCGGTACATTGCCACTAGCTCTTTTTCTCCAAAACCTTCTTTCAGCGACCGTTGACGTTCTTGATCATCTAGTTCTCCAGGTAATTTCCGGTGCGCTTGCTGTGCCCGCTGCCTACTTTTCTCGTTTTTACTTTTCCTTGGATCTTCCATAAGGTATGTTCTGGTATAGAAGCCCAACGCATCCAAAAGTAATCACTCCTTATTTTGATCAAATGTGTATGCTCGCGATACAAACTTCAATTGTTGGCCGAAATATAAATTCGTCCCATAAATCAGGTGATCAATAAGAGGAGACTTATGAAATTGGGATGACGCAGAACGCATCGGGCTCAAAAAATAATATTCGACATTTTCCAAGCCAGCTTGCAGTATCGAAGCTAATGTAGGCCAGCATTGGCCAGTACAATACGCCGCACCTGTGGCCCCCAGACTTGAACTAGCCTCTCCGCTCTGAGTGGGACCCATCGTGGCACGCTCGTTGATTCACGCTTTTTGTGCCGCGTGTGCACCATCCACTCAACGCGGACAGCTACTGTTTGTTAGCGGTGTTCCCCGTGCCCCCCGTGCCACCAACACACCCACGCCCGAGTCTGTCCATACCACGGCGGAGAAATTTCGCATTGCCGTCCTAATCGCTTATAACCAGCTACCGCCAAACATGACGAACCCGGATTGGAGAGCATCTGTGACGGCCACAGAAAGATATGACAAGATCCAAAATATGTGAGAAGATGGGATTAAATTTTCATTTGCAGCCTTTTGGATCGCGCATACCCTGACATGCTTTTATGTGCCTGCTTCCATAGCCAACTTGGTATCGACAAAAATGCTGCCGCGGCGGAGGGAAAGAGTGCCTTTGCCATTGAAACGGAAGCTTACACGGCATCGTCATCACGAGTGAGCCTTGCGCGTGTTTGATTCCGCCGCCCACTGCTCGAGGCCTCTCTGACGATGGTGCTCCGGTCTTAAAAAAAAACTTAGGAGGAGTACGAAAATGCATGTGATATACTGAGGAACGCCTCGAAGCCGGCCAGCAATGATGAAAACGACAGCCCATCTTTCACTCCCGCAGCCCGCCATGGCTCAGAGATGGCGGAATCGGGGGTCAGGATCGGCACGCACCAGAACTGCCAATACATCGCCAGCGGCGTCACGGCCGAAGTATATCGGTGCGACACCCGGGCCTTCAAGGTCATTGTCGAGACGCACAACATTGCGCCACACGATCCGGTCCGCGAGTCCCGTATCCTTGCGGAGCTGTCCCGGCCCTGCATCCCACTGTTGGAGACCTTCAGAGACCACGAGCAGCGCCTGGTGCTTGTGTTCCCTTACATGCCCCTGAGTCTTGAGGAACAGCTGCAGCAGAAAGGCGAGGCCGGGCTCACACCTGAGCGGATACGATCGCACTTCCGAGATGTATTCACCGCGCTGCGACAGATTCACGGCAAAAGCATCATCCACAGAGACATGAAACCTTCGGCTATCCTCCTGAAGTCGCCTGACGGACCGGCATATCTCGCCGACTTTGGTACAGCCTGGCACCCTCAACTATCCTGCGCCACCGAGCCGCAAGACGCCAAGATTCTCGATATCGGCACGGGGCCTTATCGCGCACCGGAAGTTCTTTTTGGTGACAAAGGATACGGTACCGCGGTGGACATGTGGGGTGCTGGCGCCATGTTGGTTGAGTGTTGTCGACCTTCTCATGTGCCGCTGTTCGAATCCAGGGCAGCGCATGAGGATGGCAACCAACTAGGCCTCATCCTAAGTATTTTCAAAACCATCGGAAGCCCTACAGCGGAGACATGGCCTGAGGCTGTGAATTTCAAGACACCGCCATTTCGGATGTACCAGACGATACAAGGGAAAACATGGGATGACATCTTGGACGGTGTTCAGCCCGACTTTGCTGACCTTGTTCGGGCAATGATAAAATATGAAAGCAAAACCCGAGTCACTGCCGCGCAGGTAAGTCGCGGTGAATTTATTTCGTCCTTCTAATTACCCCTAGAACCCAAGTTGACCAGCTTCATACAGGCTCTAGAATTTGACTGTCTCCAATAAGAGGCTGCCTAGCATAGATCAAATCTATCGTGCAATGTGCTCAATCCACATCATCTGGGCGACTAGCATCGTCGACCTTGACGTCTCCCAACTTCTTCCTTGCCTCCTCGATCGATTTGTCCTCGTCGTGCGGCTCGTTGTCATCATGCTTTCCGTGATCGTCCTCGTGTTTCGGATCCATCCTCGATCTGCTGTCCTTCTTCTGGGCCTCGACGGTTCCCGGCTTGAGCGAACCATCCTCGTTGACATCCTCCTTGAGGTACAGACTGAAAGTGACTGCCAGGTACAGGTCACCCGTCTTGCGGTTCCGGAGAACGTATCTAAGCGTGTGTGAGCGCTTGGGGGGCCTAGTGAATGACCAGGTGGAGTTATACGCGTATGAGAAAACAAGTCCAGTATCCAAATCTTCCTTTAAAGAAGAAAAACACCACACCGAGTTTGACCAGCCCTTGGGTTCCACGGAGGGCGAACAATACCACCAAGTAGGCAAAGTCGCAACCACAGCCGACATCCCATGTCTCAGCCGCACAATATGCCGCAGTCATAACAATGGAAAGGCCGGCGGGTGAACTTGAAGGTGTCAAAAACTTTAAGGGACGGGATAAACTTACCGTGCGCCCTGTCCGTCCCAATACTTCATGATGGGCAAATGGAAGCCAGGTAGCCTCAGTGCAAACTCATTGAAATCGATATAGGGGTTGAAAAAGTCGGTCGAGTATTCCCTGCCGTACTCCCAAACCCACTTCTCCTTGCTGTCCGCCTTGAGCGCCCACTTCATCCTGGCCTTTGCATCATCCGGTGCACCCGTAGACCTGCGGCTCTCAAAGCCGGCCTCATCATTGGCACCCTCCTCGATCCAGAGGCCGACCTCTTTGCCTTCGGCATCGGCGCCCTTGCCTTGGGGCACGCGGTCGCTGGACGGAGGGCCGACGCGCACCTGGTTGAAGGAGCTCAGCGCGGGACCATAGAGGTACGGGGAGTCGGCATAGGCATCGCCCTCCAATCCCGGATCAATCCACCATCGCACAATGTTGAGCGCAGTGCCGAAGCCGGGAGGCAGCCTGTCGCGGATCGGATGGTCAAAGTCGTTTCCCCACTGCAGGTCACCGCCCTTGACTCCCAGATCCCGGTCCTCGTCAGCGGGCGCGGCGTCGTCGTCGTTCTCCTTGGCGTCGGCCTCCTTCCCGACTTTGCCCTCGGGCGGCTCCTTGAGCGTGAAGTTCAGCGCAATGCTGTACTGGTCGTTGTTGTAGGCGTGCGGCTCGGCGGCAAAGTACGGCGAGTCGGCCGGTGAGTTGTACGGTAGGCCGTGGTAGTTCTTGACGCGTACGTTGACCCGGGCCTCGATCAGATCGCTCTCGATCTTGAGGGGCTCTGCCGTGTTGACGGCGACGAGCTTGTGCTCGGTTACATCGCGCGTGGTGCCCGCGGTGACGCGGATGATGTAGTTATGTGCCATTTTTTTTCGGGTGGTTTTTGGCGGGGTTCCGTGATGCGGAGGTAGAGAGACAGGGGTCGTCAAAGCTTCTTTCTGTATTCTTGGCAGGATTTTTTTCTCTCCCTTTCTAAATCTGATTGAGTTTTGCCGTCTCTCCTCCGAACCCTGCGGCTCTGTTTAGGTTAACTGCCTGGTGCCTACTATCAGAGTATTGGAAAAGTGTTCATCGGGTTCCGTGACTCGTCCCTTCTTTTTTTTTTTCGTGGGTTCTGGAGGGGTTCGGAATAGGCAGAGACGATTAAAAGTCGGTCAAACTAAGGTGCTGTCGTGACAGGGTATGTGCTTTTGAAATTAAGCAAGTGATATTGATGCCCAAGATTTATTACTACCTAGAAAGAGGCTACCTGTGTGCACCGGCACTGGATATGTCTTCCTGGCCTGGGGTTATTATGAAGAAGTGGTTCAGCCTTGATGAAATCGATGATGAGGCAAGGACAAATAGATCAGCGCGTGCCGTAGTATTGCATAAATATCCTTTGTACCCTACCTAGATACCTTAGGTGGGCACCGACCTACTGTAGACACTCTACTGTACCTACTCATGTTCTGGTACCTAAAACCAGTGGAGGCGAATAGCAAAGGCGTTTCCTGGTCCACTGCAATTGCTTTATATAGCGCTCGATGACGTATTGGATATCCGGCTGTACTGAGTACGGAGTAACTAGAGGAGCTGAGGAGTGGAGTCACATGCAAATCTAATCTCAAACAAAGATGCAGCTGGATGTCCATAAATCAATTGCTCACTCAGCATCCATCTCGAAAATGTCATGTGAGCCGTGACAAGACGTTGGTACGGTACTCATATTTGCAAAAAAAAAAAAAAAAAAAAAGAGTGCCAAGGGAGGCAAGGACTCGACTGACACATCTTCCGCAGGTCCTACGCGTAACCTGACAATAATATGCAGCAGATTTGAATCTGTCGAGACTTGCATTACACGTGCCTGGCTGGAGCTGCATATCGGTCGGCGTTTATTTTATTTTATTTTATTTATTTATTTGTTTTTATTATTTTTCCCTGCCATAAGTACCTGCGATTGACTTGTTGGTTCAGTTTGTGCGGCGTTTCTGCACCTGGCTTAAGGCTGAGCTAAAGTGTTGGTTGATTTCTTCAACCGCTAGATCCCACATTCGATTCGACAAATTTCTTGATATGCCGGTACTGTAGTACTAGCAGCACTACCAAACAGCACTTGTTTTACTGTCCAATAGACTGCAACAGAGCCAACCGTCGACAGCAAACCAAGATGTTGGGCACGTCCCTTAGCGAACTGATCTTCATCCGCATAAGCGTCTTTTTGCTGCGATTCTCGATTCCTTGCTCCTTCACCCTCTTGATCATCACATACGCCTTTACTGGCGTTTCGCCTTTGGGGATATGGGGATCTTCCACTTCCACTGGGAACACGGCGACTGCCTTGACTTCGCCCAGTCTCTCGCTTAGAGTGCTGGTTGGGTTTCTGTCTGCAGTCTTCGTCGCGGACTCCATTTTTTTCCTTGTAGTCTATCGCCCATTCGAGGCTCGTGCCACGGGCTTCAAGCCCAACTACCCCCATCCTCCGCTTTCGCCGGCGGATCGGTCTGTCATCTTTCATAAGTGTCTGGATAACGTTCCGGACCCGGTGCACTACATTCGCCGCTGGTTCCTCGGTGCAGATTTGGCCGAAATCCGCCGCGACAACGTGCGGGACTTTGTTGCCTGGGCCTTCTTCGACAGAGATATCAACGATGCTACGCGCGGACGGCTGTCAGCCCAGGAGGAAGCAGAGATGGAAGGATATCTGGACGAAATCAATCGACGATTGATCCTCGCCTCGCAGGAATACGGTGGGGACGAAGATGGCGCTGCTGGTCTACGACCTGGGCGAGGCACGGCCAAGTCGATGCGTCCCACGATCGACAAGGTGCCAATGTGTTTCCGCAGCATTATATGGTATATTATCGTCATGTTTGTCGACATGTTTACCCACTTCATGCTTCTTTGGAAGGGCTTCACATACTTTTCCACGCCCATCACGACGAACTTAACCATCTTTCCGCCGCGGCCACAGCTCTTGATGCCTCCTGGGCTTGTTCACCGTCAGCCTTCCCCTGCTGCTGGAACTGCCTACTGGTATCGACCTCATACATCGCGGAGTGCGCGACCAGTGGTCTTTGTCCATGGAGTTGGGATAGGGCTGCTGCCGTATCTCAATTTCCTCTCGGAGGTGTCAGATGGTATACCTGGCGAGAAGGATGGTGACGGCCAGGTAGGGGTCATAGCCATTGAAATACTTCCTGTGTGCATGCGGCTCGCCGGCCAACCCATGGATAAGGAGCATTTCCTGGCCCAAGTCGTTGCCATTCTGGACCGCCATGGCTGGCTGGACGATGACTTCACACTTGTGTCCCACTCGTACGGCTCTGTTCTGACAACGCAAATATTGCACTCGCCGATACTCGGGCCTCGGATCGACGGAATAGTATTGATCGATCCGGTCAGCTTGTTGTTACACCTGCCGGACGTGGCTTACAATTTCACTCGGAGGACTCCCCGGCGAGCGTAAGTTCTTAGTGCCACCAGCCAACTCTACTGAAAAAAAACGGACGACTGCTAACATTCGGGTGTCACAGTAACGAAGTTCAGCTTTGGTTTGCCGCCTCCATGGACCCTGGAACTGCTCTGGTGCTTGGCAGACATTTCTTTTGGCAGCAAAATATTGTTTGGAAAGAACAACTTCTGCAAAGATTCCCAGATAAGCCTGATCAGAAGAAGCGGATGGAATCGGACAAAAGTCCGCTTCACAAGAACAACGTCGAATACGGGGATTCAAATCCGGCCCTGCCTTGCAACGGGGATCATGCGCCTACCAGACGCAAGGTCGCTGTGGCACTGGCAGGCTGGGATATCATTACTGATACGAGGCACGTAGTGGAATACCTCTTTTGCGAGGGCGAGCTCGCAAAGTCCACAGAACGTCACCAGGATGATGTCGACAAGTTGATGAGTGGATCCGTCGTGGGTGGCAGCAGTGGGTTCACACACTCGGGCATCGAGGTTCTCTACTTTCACACGTCTGACCACGCTGATTGTTTTGATAGAGTGGCGGAGCGGTATCGAGTCGTGAGGACTGTAAGAAGGTGCAGTAGAAGGTAGCCAGTCCGTAATTGCACAGACAAGCTTGTCAAACCCATGTCCTATCTTTGCGATTGGCTCTTGGGAAGTATACTTGATATGCCTGCCGCCAGTCATGCTGCAGCCTCGGCTCCACCCCAGCCGGTCAGGGGCACTACTATCGGGGCAGATCCGCCCTGTATCACGACCCATACGACTTGTTCGTCCGTCTTGTTGATCAGTTGATGCTCCGTCCAAGCTGGAATGAATGCAAAGTCACCGGGCTCCAGCTCCTGCTGCCTTGGTGGTTGCTCCTCGTCGTCACTGTAGTTCTCGGGAGGGCTTGTGGCGAGTATGCCTTTACCCGAAGCTGCATAGATGATGGTATCTTGGATAAAACAAAATAATCAGCTCATGTTAGTTGAAACAAGACTGATTTTTCTTTTCGTCCGAAAAAAAGAAGGGAACGCAAACAGGTAGGCCGGGCGGGTATCAGGAAGGTGGGCAGGAAAATATGCAGGGAAGTACGCAGGGCAGGTGCCCGGAGGACATGTAAGGCAAAAGGGACGAAAAATTCGAATAGTTGCCCCTATCTTACCATGTTCGCTGTTATGATGCACAGCGGAATCGGAATGTGGCCCTGCAAACATGACTATTTCGAGACGTCAGCATCAAATGAATTTTTTTTTCTTATTTTTCAAAGTCTGGTATAATGACTTCGATAAGCTTGATCCGGATTGAGTAACTACAAGGGGCAAAACATAAGAAACAACGCATACCTGAGGCGCACATCTTGTCAGTCTTGTCCACTATGGCGTTGCGCACGACGACCCCGCCTCTTGCTTTTGGTCGCTGTTGTGGTGGTGGGCTTGTTCTGTTGCCTGACGCTCCATCTGAAGAGTCATGGTCCTGTTCTCCTGGCGCGTCCTCCTCCGCCGACGAATCTTCTTCGCTCATGCTAACTCCGGTGAGCTCTATGGGCCCGTTCTCAACCGCCCCCTTCACAACTCGCGTCTCTTTGGCGGTTGAGGCTGCTGCTTGACTCGTAGTATGAGATTTGTCCTTCCTGTTGGGGCCAGCTTTTGCCCTGTGGCCCGTCGACGGTGGCGGGATTCCCGAGGCGAGGTCTCTCCCGCGAGTTATGTGCACTTCAGAGGGTAATATCATGGGAAGGAGATCCTGGATGAAGGGTAGTAAGGCGGCCATTGTATTGGATGTCTTTTGCTCGCGACTAGTAGAGTTGGGTCTTTAATTTTCGTGATTCACTCTCCCTGATGCTTCGCTAGACTTTCAATGATTTTTCCCGTCTCTCTTAATACCAAGCAAGCCTTGATATTGAACAGCAGAGTATTTCTTTAAGTGGCGATTTCTTGCTTCGGCTGTTGTGCGAGCAACAATGTCCTGCTGGTTTGCTATTACAGGGATTTTCGAGTACATTACGGTAGGAGTAATCAGCGGGGCTTGGTTCAGTGGGGTCTTGTGCCTAGGCCGGTCTAAACAAAAAAGAGTTACAGCAGCTTAGGGTCGCAGGGCTTGAAGCCACAGTGAATATGAGGCAAAAGCAATCGAGCTGGAGAAATTTGTTTCGGAGCAAATTCATCCGGGGGATGTTATCTTTTTGTCTTGCTTTTTGTCCACTTTCATTGTTGCAAATTCCTCATTGCCGATATGTTACTGTGCATGTTGCTAGGCAGAACTCTGATACCAAATCTTGGTGTTTTTTTAGTATGATCTATCTAGTCTAGATCTATCATCTTGACATGATAACAACTACTATCTCGCTGTCTATAAATGCGACTTGAGCGTCCTTGCGAATCTGGTCACCGTAGTATTTGACTACTTCTCAAAAGACATGACGGCATATCGGAAGTTGTTGTTTGCGTAGCCTCTTCGCATGGCCCTGAATGATTGCAGGAATGCAATTCCGTCCCGACCTTGACTGAGGGCAAATGCCCACAAAGAAGGCTTCTGGATGAGCGACCATGTAATATCCCTAGAAACGTGCCCGGTTGGGTTAGTCCTATAATAGCTTTGACTTGATTGAGAGGGCATATCGACTGACCAGGTCTGCTTAACGTCTTGGCTGATATCCTTTGGCTCTGTCAAAACCTTGAGGCCTGCAGCTTTGGCCTTGTCGACGTATCCGGCTTGCGTGTTGAGCGGGGGTGTCAACATGCCATCTGCATCGAGATGATTTACTCTTAGGTTAGCAAATACGCCCACACCATAGATTTTGACAGCTGCAACAATAGTAGCACCGTAGCCGACTCACCCTCTATCGGCTTGATATCGTCGTCAAACTGCTTCTGGGTCAAGCCCTCGGCCTTGAACCAGTCGGCCAAGGTCAGACAACCACCGGGCTTGAGCACCGCATGGACGTTCTGGAAGAAAAGTTCCTTGTTCGGGAAATGGCTCAGAGCCTCGCAGATCCAGACGGCATCGAAGGCGTCCTTGCCAGAAAAGTACTCGCCCATGGTCTCGGCGTCGAGCTCAATGAACCTGACCTTTCCCTTGCCAACCTTCATGAAGCCATCAGCGTCCTCTTCAACCTCTGCCTTAGCTGCGGCAACATCCTTGCCAAGCTTGGTAGCTTCGGCCTCGGCCTCGGTCTTTGTCAGCCGCTTGGCTATCTCGACCTGCTTGCCAGAGATGGTGATGCCAGTCACGGAGCAGCCGAGCTTCGAGGCGAGGTGCCTCGTGGTTCCGCCCAGACCGCAACCCACATCGAGAACACTGCCGCCCTCGGGGATCTTGGAAATTTCAAGGAGCAGGTCGATGAGGTTGGTCTGTGCAACCTCTTTGGTGTCTTTTGCCTTGGACTCGTCGGTAGGCCAGTATCCATGGTGCACATGCTGTCCCCACAGGCTGAGGTAATAGTCACTAGCAAGATCGTAGTGGAGTTTGATGCGGTCCTTGAGAGCTTGCATAGTCGTGTGAGCAAGGCCTAGAGGCGTATCATACTCCCGGCTAAGGTCGGTAGCATCATCTTGCTTGGTATCTTGCTTGGTGGCGGCCGACATGTTGGCTAGACTAGACTAGAGTGAAATGAAGCGAAAGCAGTACAATAGAGCAGAAGCGGTACCTAAGGATCAATTGGCCTTGTAGAGACTTTTTAAGCGTAGGAAAGCAACAGAGCAGCACCGGCTAAGATGTAAGGGTTGTGAGCGAGGAGGATATTGTGCGGAGAATTGGTACGTCACTTGAGCGTACCTGAGCTGAGCCCCTCATCCGACTGTACTTCGGGAAGGGGTTTAGTCCCAAACATCCATTCGTAGTAGCAACCCCGCCCTCCTGTTGAGGTGGGGGTTGTTCCTGGCCAAATGCTGCAGCAAACCGCGGGGAGATACGGTGTGGTTTAGCATTGAGAATTGTGCTTTTCTAGGTAGCAGGCATTTGGGACCGGTTTCGTTAGAGGGTTAGGGTTAACAGGCTGGAGGTGCCGCGACCCTTAAAAACTTTATATCTTTTTAGGTTAGGAGGGGAAGGTATTGTCATGACAGTCGAGGAGTCATGTCGGGAACATGGAGCGAAGCAATTGGTCGCTGGGGTGAGAGCTTCGACAAGTTCCTGTTATATAAAAGGTGGAATGAACAAATAAACAAGAATACGACGGATTAAGCTTGGTGCAAGGACATTTTTATCGATTAGCTCTGGGTGCTGGAATGTTTTTTGCTTTCCACTATAAAGTACGACAGTTTGTTAGCTCCACGAGGCAAGCTCGCCGATACAACAGATCCCTGCGTGTGAGGTACGCAGCAACAGACCCACACCAGGTAGCCACTACGCCTAGAGCAGTGGACGAATCGGAGACCATAACGAAGCACGTGTATAGAAACTTGGCTCTCATGGATTCCTCACCAACGACCCTCGAATCGCTTCATTGTCTTGGCCGAACAGTACAAGGATACTACAAATCTTAGTTTGAAAATATCGCATGAGAATATGAGATTGTTCCGGAAAGTCTTCCCAGCTCGGCTAGCAAGGAGATATCTTGGCTACACTCAGCTGGGAGCTACCACGATCCGATTCCCGATGCGATGCCAAATGGCAACAGTCCCCTCACACGTGCGCCAGCCATTGGGACAAAAAACATCCCAACCATGCCACTTTGCCATGTTTGCCCAGGATCGTGCTCCATTGACCAATCTCCTCCTTTTCTCGGCGTTCCGTGGTATCGGCGCCGTCACGAATCCACGTGCAGCAGTGGAGTGCGGACGCACCCAATCGCCTCCACCAAACCTGGCAACATCTTGCCTCGTCGCTTGGTGATCTTGCAGCCAGTCAGCCTCATGGGTACCACCAACAGCGTCATTAACTTTGCTCCTTTATTGAAATTTCATTACCATCAACAACGAGCTTCCTAATGCAGAAACTGTGGGGGAGGTTTATACGCGCAATTGTTGGCCGGTCCGTCTCTGGATAATACCCAGGGTACGGTGGTAGGTAGGAAGCCAAGTACTATATAACATGTCGTCACCTTCAAGTCGGCCCTTGTTAATATTCGTCTTTTGAAGCTCACCCTCGCTGCTCAAATCCAAACTTCGGTCGCCCGTTGCTTGGCGTCTGTCAATTCTATCTCAAGCATAGCAGCTTTCCAATAGCACTAAATCTCTTTTAGTCCCCCTTCATTGGGGCTTATTGGAACAAAATGGTCTTCCGCACTTCTTTTGCGTTGGCAGCAGCCGCCGCATTTCTGTTGCCGTCGACCCAAGGTCAAACGTTCCAAAGGCTCGGGTCATGCCCCGACCTTGGATGCATTCTTCCTCCTGACCAGAGTGACGTGAGTATCTACCTTTTTTTTTTCGTTTATGGTCTAATATGCTAAATGACATCTATAGTTCCTGCCTGGCCAATTTTTCGACATCCGTCTCGAAATTCACGCCCCGGTAAATGGATCGGAGGCATTCAACAACGGTGTTCCCGATGAGGACTTCACCGTGACGATCACCAAGGATGGATCTGGAGCAGAGTCCAAGACCATTACCCAATTCTTCAGCAAGGAAGAGCCCAAGATTGAAAAGTGGACTTTCAATTGGTTTGAGGACCTTTTTGCGGAAGAGGCCAAGACGCCCTCTGTCGTCAACGTCGCCTCCAAGGTCCACCGTCGCGTGGCTCTGTACGAGCCGGGAACCTACCAAGTCGTTCTCTCCTACTACGGAGGAAAGACCACCAAGGCTACCTGGGTCGTTCGGCCTCTTGCCGAGGTCAAGAAGACCAAGAACGTCATTTTCTTTATTGGAGATGGAATGAGTAAGTGCAGCGCTGTATACCGGAGGGCCATGGACTTGAGGTGCCCTATGGGTAGGGTATCCGTATCAAAACAACAGGACGGTTGGCTGACCATTTTTGACACCACTACAGCCACCAACATGATCACTGCTGCCCGTCTGCTTGGGCACAAGTCCATTAACGGCAAGTACCAGAGCACAATGCAGCTCGACAAGTTCCCCGTCATCGGCCACCAGATGACCCACAGTATCGACACATACATCACCGACTCTGCCAACTCGGCTTCTGCCCTTTACTCTGGCCACAAGTCGACCGTCAACGCCATGGGAGTATATGTCGACTCCTCGCCCGATGCCTTTGACGACCCAAAGGTCGAGACGGTTGTGGAAATGTTGAAGCGCGTCTGGGGATCCGCTTGGGGTGCTGTGTAAGACTGGCCTTCATCTCTGTGTCAAGTATCGCTTTGCCCATTGTCCATGCTAACCTTTTTGGCAGCTCCACCGCTTTTATCGCAGACGCCACTCCGATTGCCCTCACGGCTCACACTAGGTAAGGGACTGATTATTGATGATTTCCTTGTGCATACAAACAAGCGAGGCTGACATCAACACAGACTTCGGAGCCAGTACGGACCTCTCATCAACCAGGCACTCAATGGCGTCACCAACTACACCTGGACTAACCACGGTGGCCCTGACGCCTACTTTGGAGGTGGCGCCGACCAGTTCATTGCTGGCTCGGCCTCGTTCGAGGGCAAGGACTACTACGACGAGTTTGCAAAGAAGGGGTACACCGTGTCGCTGAACAAGACCGCTCTCGAAGCGATCCCCAACGACCAGAGGGCCCTGGGCATCTTCTGCCGTGGTAACCTCCCCGTGTGGCTCGACCGCAACGTCTTCACCGACTACCTCGGCAAGCAGAAGAATGACCCGTCCGGCGCCGACAAGCCCGCCTTGGACCTGCCCGGTCTCAAGGAGATGACCCTCAAGGCCATCGACGTGCTCCACACCCGCGGTGGCGAGAAGGGCTTCTTCCTCATGTCCGAGGCCGCCTCGATCGACAAGCAGATGCACAGCCTCGACTACGACCGCGCCCTCGGTGACCTGCTCGAGCTCGACGACACCGTCAAGGCCACAGTCGAGAAGCTTGAGAAGATGGGCATCCTCAACGAGACCCTGATCGTGGTCAGCGCCGACCACGGCCACGGCTTCGACGTCTTTGGCAGCGCCGACACCAAGTACCTCGACTCCAAGGACAACGACCGCGAGAAGCGCAACGCTGTGGGCGTCTACGAGCGCTCCGGCCAGTCCATGTACCAGGTTGAGGTCCCCGGCGTCTCGTACAACACTGGCCCCAACTTCCCCGTCAACTGGGACCCCCGCTACCGCATCGCCTCCGGATTCGGCGCCATGCCCGACCACCGCGAGGCCTACAAGCTCAACACCAGACCCCGCGCCCCCACCACCACCACCCCCGGCCGCGCCTCCAACGACATGTACGCCAACCCGGCCGACCAGCCGGGCGGCTACATGATCAACGGCACCCTGCCCCCCAAGGAAGCCCAGGGTGTGCACTCGCTCACCGACGTGCCCGTCTACGCCATGGGCCCCTGCGCCGAGACGTTCGGTGGCACTTATAACAACGTCGACATCTTTTACAAGATTGCGAGCTGCCTGGGCCTGGGCCACTCCAAGGAGAAGCAGAACTGTGCTTCCAGGAAGCACTAGGCTTTGTTAGATTTGTTTGGGAGTACAAAAGTAGAGTAGTGTATGGTGCAATTTCTGCAAAGAAATAATGTGTAGAGTTAATAAAAGGCATTATTTATTTGATGTAATGGCCCATGTTGATATGCATTACTAGAAAGATCGGTCAAACTACTTGGATATTTTTAAAAGATGGAGTTGTAGCAGGAGGCTGGCTTCCCTGTGGGCCTTCACCTTTGCCACACTTCTCTTCTACCCTCTCCTTGGCGCCCTCTTCTGTCCAAGCTCGTATAGCATATTCTTGGTATCCAAGTATCCTTTCCTCCATTACTCTCTAAGGGTTATCAGCTCCTATCGTCTTCCTGCCAAGCCACCTGCGGCAAAAACATGTCCTCCATATTCATCCCCGGCCTCTGCTGCCTCTGCGGAATACCCCCGGGGCTTGAGCGGTTGTTCCGACGATACTGCTCCGGCGAGGGCGAAACTACCCTCGTCAAGGTCCTGGGCGAGACCGGCACCGGCTCCAAGCTCGTGGTATTTTCCATCGGCACGCCGCTGCTCTTGGCCGCCGGCGCACGGTATCCCCCGTCGAGCAGCTCCGCGAGCCGACTGTCGCCCGCCGCCATCAGGTACTCATAGGTGCCCGTCTCGGCCACGCAGCCGTTGTCGATGACGACGAGGCGGTCCGCCATCTTCATCATCTCGCGCGAATGCGTGATGACCACGACGGCCGGCTGCCGGTGCTGTGTGCCGGCGGCAGCTCCGTGGACGTAGCTGAAGGACCTGCCCTCGCTCTTGCGGAAGAAGTTGCCCTCCCAGTTGTACGGGTCGGGGTGCTGCGGGCTGTAGGGGCTGAGGGTACCACCCGCTTTTCTTAGCAAGGGGGAGGCGGCGGCGGTGCTGAGATCGCCGTCCCGGCGGCAGACCAGGGTCCTCAGAGTGTCCATGACCGACTGGCCGCTCTCGGCGTCGAGCGCGCTGGTGGGTTCGTCGAGAACCAGGAGCTTCGGTCGTCTGGCGAGGGCTCTTGCGATGCACAGCCTCTGCGCCTGGCCTCCGGATAGTGCCACTCCGCCGTCCCCTACGAGGGTCTCATAGCCCTGGGGCAGCGAAATGATAAACTCGTGGATGTCTGCCTCGCGAGCAGCCAGTTCAACGTTGTGCTGTCCTCGGAGCACTGACTCATCCTCAGGAAGGCCATATACGATATTTTCTCGAATGGTGCCGGGGAAGATGAATGGTTGTTGTGGTACGTATGCCATCATGCCGCGTAGGGCTTTGGTCGAGATCTCACGGGCATCGAAGCCGGCATATGTGAGTGCACCAAGCTCGCCGCTCCTGCGGTGGGAGCTAGCCCTCGTACCGCCTTGCGGAGGAGAGTATACCAATGACGGAAGAGGAGAGGATGCCACTGGTCCGAGAGGGTAGGACACCACCGGAGAGATTACCTCGAAGTTGCCTTTTCGAGACGCCTTGGGAGAAGCGCCACCGGTGGGACTCGGGTCGTCGTCATAGAGCGGCTCATAAAGCCCCAAGATCAAGGCGGCGATGGTGCTCTTGCCACAGCCCGAACCGCCGACTATTGCTGTACAGCCCTCGCTCGGGATGGAGAGGCTGACGTTTCGCAAAACCTGCTGGTCTCTGCCGGGGTACGCAAAGCGCAGTTTGTTGAAGACGGTGGGAAGTGGAGTGAGAAGCCTCTTCTTGCCCAGCTCCTGCTGATCCGGATGGTCGCGCGGCATCTTGGCCAAGTGCAGCATCTGAGCCGCCTTTGCCTGGGCAGCTGCGATTTGAGGGATGTTGGACATCATCATGGTGGCGCTGCCGACGGTGAACATCAACAAGTTGACAACCTGGATGATGTCGCCGACGTTGACGCTCTCGGCCGTGGTGAGCAGGAACACACCAAAGGTAAAGATGACGACGACGAGCCATTGTGAGATGGAGCAGTGTATGCCGCCCCAGATGCCGGTGTATAGCCCGCGTTTCTTACCGATGGTGAATGCCCGCTCGGCAGCTGCTTCGAAACGATCGCCAAAGAACTTTTCCAGGAGAAAAGCGCGGACGACCCGGATGTCGGAAACCACAGAGGAAAGAATGCCCCCCGTAGCCTCGGCCGATTCGTTGGACAGGGCCTCCCACTTCTCGCTAGTCCGGGTAGAGAAGAAGACGCAGAGGCCAACAAACGGAAAGACGGCCAACGCAACCAACGTCAGCTGCCATAGGATCACCATGGCCCAGACGATGGCCGAGCTGACCATGATGACGACGATGAGGGCGATGGGGGTAAACTGGGCCACAATCGTACGCATCTCGTCGGCCCCGCGGTCCAGGACGTCACAAACGCGAGCGGCCGAGTTTTTGCTTCGGTCGTGCCACGCACGTGGCTGGCAGAGGATGCTGAAGAAGGCGTCTACCTTGAGGGTGTCTACCCACTCCTGTGCGACGGCACCGGCCAGGAAGAAGGTGAAGAAGACGGCAGTGAAGTCGAGGATGCCGACGCAGCCAAGAACGATGGCCCACTTGGTTCCCGCCTCCAGCTTGCTTCCCTGTGCCCAGAATGCCTGTAGCAGGTTCGAGAAGACAAATGCAAAGACGGGGCTGCAGCCTGCTGCTACTATGCACCAAAATAGTGCCGCGACGGCGTAGAGGCGGTGTTTGGTGTCGAGTGCCGGCCAGACAGTCTTTAATATCTGATATGCCGGCATGTGTCCTGTTGTGTTGGTCGCCTCTTCATCCGGCCCGTCCTTCTTACCTCTCCTCGCCTGTCTTTTCGTCACACCTCTTTTCCCAGCCCCCGTCCCTTTCCCTATTGCTTCTCTAATCCTCTCCCTAACCACTTCCTTTACTCCTTTATCATGGTCCCTGAAAGGCGACATCTCCACATCTTCTATAGGAGACGACCTCGTCGACAACCGCCTCAGCACACCACCAATGCGACCACCTTGCGGCAAGGGACGCTTCACAGGCGATCTGTTTGCAAGGGCCGAAAGACCGCGCGCCTGGATCAAGTCAATACTACCTCTTCGCGGCTTGGATACCTCGGCGTCTTGCCAATTGTTCGGCCGACCTTGTTCGCGGTGTCTGTGACGAGGGCTTCGATGCAGTTGTAGATAGGCACCAGAGCCGGGCTGGTTTGGGGTCGGGTATATGGGACCGTTCGTGCCTGGAATGGGGACAAAAGACATCCTGCCCAAAGCGCCAAAAGAGGATGTAGTCTTTGGCTCTGGGATGTAAAAAGACTTCCCACTCATGTCTACATCAAGTTCGTCCTCGGATGAGCTTAGGCTGGACAAGTCATCCTCTGGGGTCATGACCCCTTCAGGGCCGTTGGAATCAGCCCCTGACTCTGCCAGGGCCCGTAGCTGCAAAAAGTAGCCATCTCGACTGCTCAGAAGTTGTTTGCAGAGGCCCTCCTCGCGAACCTCGGCCTTGTCCATGACATAGACGTAATCATCATCCCCGACTTGAGACACGTCGTGAGTAATAACTATCGTTGTCCTACCACTGCGCCAATATCGGATTGCGTCCATGATCATCAGCTTCGACTTGGGATCCAGGCCACTGGTAACCTCATCTAGTATCAACACAGGTGTATCACGAAGGCGTGCACGAGCCAGGGCCACCCTCTGTCTCTGTCCACCGCTGAGGCTCTGTCCACCTGGGCCAACGAGGGTATCTAGCCCCTGAGGTAGACCCGCAATGGTTGACTGAAGCAGCGCCATCTCGCAGGCTGCTTTGACCTTGTCCTGGCTGACGTTTTCCGAGTTCATGGCGATGTTTGCGTACAGAGTGTCGCTGAAGAGTGTGCTCTGCTGCTGCACGAGTGTGACATTCTTTCGGACCCACTCGGAGCTTAGTGTCTGAAGGGGATGCTCATCTAGGAGTATCTCGCCGCTCAGGGGCTCGTAGAATTTGACCAGCAGGTTGGTGATGGTACTTTTACCAGAGCCACTCCGCCCGACGAGAAAGGTCATTTTTCCGGGCTTGAAGGTCATTGAGGTTGGCTTCAAGACCTGTACCGCTGGATTAGAGGGATAAGCGAAGCTGACCTAAAAGTAAAAAAAAAAAAAGAAAAACAGTTAGTCGTTATTCCATCAATTATGACATGTCATGTTATATCTCAGGGGGTGTCTACTCACACTCTTGACTTCGATCCTCCCCTCAAACACTCTAGGCTTTCGACCACCACCCATCTCCACGACACGGTCCGAAACCACCGATTTTAGCGCCTTGCTAGCCTGCATGCCCCTGACAAGGCTCAATATATGCGGTCCCAGACCTTGAACTCCCTCAAAGGTGCTGAGGGCGGCATAAAAGGTGGTGATGACGTCCCCCGCACTCATGTTGCCTCGATCTACCTGGTATATACCAAAGAAGAAGCCAGACAGAAAGACGACTGCCATGTAAATCTTTATAAATGCCGCCTGTAGGGCATTCCACATGGTCTGGACGCGTGCGTGCTTGCCCGCCTCTCTAGCCGCCAGCCGAAAGTTGTGGAGCTCGTGTTCGTGCGAGTTGTAAACTTTGACCAGGTCGATACCGGTGATGGCTGCGGCCGATAGCTTAGTGGCGACTGCCTGCTTTTCCTTTTGAGTCCGGACCGCCTTTTCGAGCATTTGGCTGAGGGCTCGCATGATGAACATGGCAATGGGGACCGTGGCGGTGATGACAAGCGTCATCAGCGGGCCGTACTTGAAGGCCACGATCGTGCCGGCGATTGAAAGCATAAAGTCATGACATATGAAGCCCAACGTCTGGCTAGTCGCTATCTGAAGCTCGCGGATATTTCTAATGGGAGGATTTCAGTAAGTAAGGGAAATGACTTTTGATTGCATGCACCAGCCCGGCCGATAAACAGCATAATCAAGTAGCACAGGTACTTTACCTCTGCAAGGCTGTCAGCATCGCTGGCATACCATCTTGGTTCGAATCAAACCAGCCCATTTGCTTCGACAGCATGCGCCGAAAGAGCTCTAGTCTGGCGCTACGGGCTTGCATCTCGCCATACTTGATCCAAGATCCCATCTGCGTAGCTGCCGCGATCAGGTGCGTGACGGCCAGCGCAGCAATGATGCTAACCCAAAAGTTCACATTTCGACGCGCCTCCTCGGGGCCGAGCTGCCTCGCGGCATAGCTCGTAAGCTCTTGAAACACGTTTCCAAAGATGATGACGCCAGCAATGTCTGCCCCTACGGCAACGGCCGAGGCGAAGAGTGCGGTTACCAATACTACCAAGTGCCGCGGGTTGAAGAAGTTGAACAAGTCACGCCAGGTGGCGGCGGCCGAGTCTACAGACTCCTTCGGCTGGTCGAGCGTTGAGCTAGACTGGTCCGGCCGCTTAGGGGCCTTTTCCTGGTCCATGTTGTAGAGGGATTCGGGTCGACGATGAGGTTGCATAGAGTCATGCTTGTTGCCGGGCATTGTATGCGAATATAAGAACTCCTTGTCTATGCTTTCGAAGCTAGAGTCCTCCAAGTGAAAGGTCGAGGTGCAGGCGCTCACATTGGAGCTGCCCTCCAGGTGTGAGTCCTGGACATCTTCCCGGACCATCCTGGCGGGTGAAAGCGGCGAAGTACGTTATTGAGGCCAAAACCGGACGTTCGGAGCTCGCCGTGTCACTTTGCTGCAAGGGATGTACACAGAGTATAAGATTTGGTTTGGATGTATGCTGCCTTGATCTGTCAGTTTCTTTTTTATTTTCAAGCAAGATAAAAGGACAGAACAGTGGTAATTAGAATATTAGTAAATGAAAGTATCATCCTTTGCCGAAGCCCGGAGGATTTGATGAAAAAAGAGCATTTCGATGCCTCTTTGCAACTGTATTCATCGCATCATACCAAAAAGCCTTCTTTGTTCGCATCTTGGTATTGTGGGTCACGCACCAGGATGGGGGCGAACAATACTAGGGGGCTTTTTCCATATGAACAATGCCAAAACCACGTGGTTGGGACGCATCCGTCATACGGGCCGTTCAACTGTCTTGAATACCCGAAACTCAGTAGAACGGATCAAATCTTCCAGAACACGCAAATCAATCAATTAATTTGTTGTAGATTCTGAATTCCACAAGCGAGGTTGACTGTTCGCTTCTTGCGCCTTCAAGGATCATCCCTTGCTTCGTGCTTATTTCTATAAGCGGAACTTGGTCCTTGGCAGAATTGACAAAGGTCTTCATTCCAACGGCGGCTGGCTCCGAGTTAGTCAGGAAACCGCCTTGGGCTCTTCGCTGTTGTTCTTGGATTTGCTGCCGCATCACAGCCCGCCCAACAGCTGTATCCGATCAGGCTTTTCAGGGTATCTGGGCATTGCCAAGATCAGCTACTTGTGGTAGCCTCTCTATTCCTTCTTCTCCTCTGGGTGTTCCTGCTCATAGATCCAGTCGTTCAATCCGGCCTTGTTTCTGTAATCATGTGTCAGCTCAGCATCCCGGTAGCATTTTCCTGCAGGGCAACCCGTGGCGAATGCGAAATCCCTACCTTGCGATCTCGAACGCGTAGAACTGCATTCTTGGCACTGCATGCGGAGGAAATTGTCAGCTGAGGTGTCCTGGGTCCTCTCAACTCCAGGCTCTTCGCCAGGACTCACCGAAAATGATCCTGTTTTCCACCTCGACGTCGTCCTTGGGGTTTTTGCGCAACATAGTCCCGAAGTTGAAGTCCTCGACTTTCTTGTCGTAAAAGTTCAAAAATTTGCGCCACCTCTCCTTGTTCTCCTTGTTCTTCATCACGTCCTCGTCAATGTCGACAGCTGGGTCAAGCTCCGGGAAGTCTTTCTTCAGGTGTTCGTAAATCTCGTCGTCAATCTTGGTGAGTCTCAGCTGAGAGCCGCGCTTGTTCTTCAGGATCTTCCAGTATGTTTCCATGTGCTGGATCACTGCCAGATTTCCATCCATCAGCCTTGTTCCTCTGACACTTGCGCCGCCCCATGTCTGGCATCTTGCTTGTCCAGCAGAAGGCCCGATGCTACCTCTGATAACGTGTACGCAGTGGAAATCCCGTCGTTTTACTTGCACAGCAGTTTGTGGCAACCACGTGCAGCGGGGGAATATCGAGATCGCAGTAATCATCGAGGCGGATGGAGGGGTTGCCTAGGTGGTTATATAGTATCATTTGTAGGACTACGAACCTTTCTCAGCAAAGGCCATCTCAATCTACGCACGCTGTTCGTAAGCATTTGCAAGACATTTCGATATGGCAGAAATTGAACTGAGGTCCAGGGTTTATAGCAAAGAGCGCGTCGCGTCAAACTCACACCCTCATGGTTAGGAGCATTCTCCGCGTCGAAGCCAGCGTCGGCCTTGCGCAGGCCCGGGGGAGGCTCTGGACCAAATTGCTGCACCATTTTGTAAAATTTGCTTTTTTTTGTGCGGAAACGATGTAGAAAATTTTCTTTTTTTCCTTTGGTTGGCGTATCAGGACGAATATTATCTGGGTTGGTGGTATTGTTCGATTCAGGGCGCAAACAAAACTTCGCGATGCGCTCGAATTATTTTCAAGATCATGTACTGTACTACTTCCATGGTGGGGTAACTACTGGAAACTTCCACCAGGCACTTTGCGTCATTTGGAAGGAAATCTGTTTTGGCGGGGTTTAGCCGGAAATGCACCCAGCATGGGCTACTATTGTACTTGCAGGTGGGTAATTAAGGTAGTCTAGGTACAGTACGCTAAGGTTGTTCGGTCAGTGCATTCGGCCAGCTGACCCCATCATTCGTCCATCTGCCTCCGTTTTTTTTTTTTTTTTTTCCCTCTCTTCGAGTTTAATTGTGGATTTCAATCAACAAACATGCCTCCTTCACGATAGCGCACGACTCTTCCTCGTTGAACAAAGCAGAGACAACCGGTATCGGATGCGCCGTTATCTAGGCCACTGAAAATTGCGCAAAATCAGCCTTGCCCAGGCGTTAGCGTGCGGCCTGCACCCGTGGTTACAGTACACAACCCGGGATTGGCGCGTATTTCACCAAAGCATGGGAATGAGTCGTCTAATCGGCTGAATGTGGTTTTTTTGGTGGTTTTTTTTTTCCCCCCCTTCCAGGGTCGTTCTGCATACCCATGGCCCGACCCAGTCCTCCGGGAATTAAGCGGGAATTAAGCGGAAATGCGCCGGTCCTACTTAGGTCAAACCATCGTCACACCCAGTTCATTGAGTTTTCGATTTCTAGTCAAAGCCAACTGTAATTCGACAATGGTGCCGACTAGCACGACGGATGACGAATGGCCGAGCTGGAAACTGTCTTGGCTGCTGCCCTCTAGCGCCGATTTGGACATATTTGAAGCAGATTCTTGGTACCATTCAGCAGAGAGAAGAGCAAATAAATCCCTTATCCTCTAGAACTAGATATCTGTGAATCGCGATCCTTGCTTGCCTTGGCTGCGGAGCAAGCGTCGGTGCGCCTATTTATTTACACAGGAAGTCGGGAACTAGACTAACGTTTTATCTGTGATATCCGCTACCAAAGTACCTCTCCATCTCCATCTTATTCCCGCCGCCTGGGCCTCTTTATCCTTACCGACTTGTCAAAACATCGTGGACCCTTATTTTGATTAAATCCCCCCCATGCTCTACTTCCCCGTTCTTCCCCGTCAAAGTGGACCGGACCATTGAATATTCTTCGCTTGAATCCCCGCGAGAACATTTTCTGAGAGGCTTATATCCTCTACTTCACCCCCATCCTCGTCTCTCTGCCTCTTCTAGCTTGCTTTGTTTCTTGTCCAACTTATGCCTCTCCCACACTTTCAACCCCACCCGGCGTCAGGTTACGATATGCGTTAACAAATTTACATCGTGCGCAAGAACGAGTAAATTACACAAGGGGGGGAGTCTACCCCGATTTTGTTGTCTGTAATGACCTCGACAGGGGCGCGGGAGAATATCTCGACAGACGAAAATGGCGCTTTTGACGTTGAGACTTCAACAGCTAATGGCAGCATGAAGAGGGACGAGCCCAGCCAACCGCCTAAGACTCCCGCTGTGTCAAGGCCTAATGAGGACACCGAGATATTGTACTCATATCTTACGTTCGACACGCCTCTGCCCGTTGTCAACACCAGACCGGAACGAGAAGACCAGCCGCCCCCTCCACCGCAGCCAGACTTATCTCGCTTCAGCAACCCAATTTACTGGCCACAGCACCGCAAGAATGTCTTGCTCGCCTTGTCTTGCATTGCCACCTTTTTGACGGCTTACACGGCGGGGTCATACTCACCGCCAGCTCGCACGATAGCCAGAGACCTTGATAACGGTACAGCGTCGCACCTAGGGGTCTTGGCAGGCATTTCAACCTTTTGTTTGGGATTTGCCCTTGCGCCTATGGTTCTCGCCCCCGTGTCTGAGATCAATGGTCGCTACCCGGTCTTCATCGTCGCCAACGTGGTCTTTACAATCTTCCAAGCCGCCTGCGGCGCTGTCAACTCATTGGCAGGCATGCTGCTCTGTCGGTTCGGAACGGGCGTTGGCGGCTCCGTATTCAGTAGCATGGTGGGTGGTGTAATTGCGGACCTTTGGGACGCCGAGGGGCGCAACACGCCCATGACCCTATTTTCTTGTGCTGTGCTTTTGGGCACCGGCATCGGTCCAATGGTTGGGGCTTCGTCGTTCTTCACCATGGAGGGCAAGGGGATGTGGCGATGGGTCTTCTATCATCAAGCTATCGCTTCGGCTGTTCTCATGATTGTGTTTGCTATTTGCTTCAAAGAGAGTCGGGGGCCGGTGCTGTTGTCTCGTAAAGCAAAGGCGCTGAACAAGTGGTATGAAGAGATGGAAGCCAACGGTTATTATGGTGCTTGGGTGGACGACAAGTTTGCGCAGCAGAGCTCGTTTGTACCCGTGGGCAGCTCAGGGTCCGAGGCGGCCACAATCGCTGATACACCGGATCAGACACCGCAGGACAGCGACAGCTATGATGAAGAGAAGGGCGGCCCATCAGGCCGAAACTCATCGACGTCACCCCCAACTGCCCTTCGAAGAATTCGATGGCGGGTCAAGTCCGATGAGGAACGTACCTCTATGGTCAAGATGATGTCCGTCTCGGTGTCGCGGCCATTCCACCTGCTCTTCACCGAGCCCGTCGTCTTCTGGTTTGCGCTGTGGGTGTCATTCGCATGGGCAGTTCTCTATCTCACGTTTGGCTGCATTCCCCTCGTCTTCACCACAATCTACGGCTGGAGCATGGACGCCTCGGGCCGCATCTTTGTTGCCATGTGCGTGGGTTCCATCATCGCCACCGCCGTGAGCATCTACCAAGAGCGCCTCTTGTATCACCCAAAGTGGAACGCCGACTCGGGCGTTGACCCGGCGACGCTGTCCCGGTGGTGGCTGTTCCTCCGCCGACGCTTCCCTACCAACGTGCCCGAGTCGCGCCTCTACTTCACCTGCATCACTGCCGCCCTCCTCCCCATAGGCCTGTTTGCCTTTGGCCTGTCGTCCCGCGCCGACCTGCACTGGATCGGTCCGGCCGCGTCGATCGCCGTCGCCACCGTCGGCATCCTGGCCGTCTATCTGGCCTCGTTCAACTACCTCGCGGACGTATACCAGCAGTACGCCTCGTCGGCCATCGCGGCCCAGAGCTGCTGCCGGAACCTGATGGGCGGAGCGTTCCCGCTCGTCACGGGCCTGCTGTTTCGGAACCTGGGCCCCGCCAACGCCAGCGTTCTGCTCGGCTGCATCGCCGCGGCCCTCACCTTGGTGCCCTGGATTTTGGTGGCGTATGGTGAGCGGATTCGGGCGAGGAGTCGATTTGCAATGTCTTTGGATAAGATCTGAGGTTTTGTACTGGGAAGGCAATCGATGTTTAGCCAAGCGAATATAGTAACCCACAGTTGACAATTATACGAAGCATTTGGCGTTTATGACCTTTTCTGCTGCTTCTGAAAATTACTACAGACTTTAGTACCCATCTGATATTGATAACAGAGACTAAAGCACTCGAACAGAATGTACACCTTACCTAAGGTAGATACCTAGGTACCTACCTAGGTATCGTGGCGAAAGCGGTGGGTGCACGAGGCTTGGGCCTAATAAACGGGACGTCCCCACCTCGGTAAGGTACCTAAGGTAGCTATGCAAGCTTCCCGGCATTATTTGCCTCGAATCAAATGATACAGGGAACTGCATATGCTCCTATTACAGGGCAGGCGCTGTTTACAGCCGGTTTTGGGAAGGAACTCTGAAGACAAATATATACCCGAGCAAGGCACTGGCTGAACAAATTAAACCTACCTACCTAGGTAGGTACCTGTCTGTCTAACCAAGAGACTGCGGATTATTACTTATGTCTGTTTGTAAGTCAGGAATGTGGTAAATGTTCTTAAAGTATGTCGCTGGAGCTAGTTGATTCTCGACGGGTGAGTTAAAGACGAACATTAATACCAAGGTCCCCGGTAACATAAGGTCCTGTGGTAATAGAAATATGCAAAGGAACAGCTATAGCTCTGTTTTCTGTGCCAAGATAGAGGGCAGGAGGTTGTGCAGTTTTAAAACTGATCGCGGGGTGATGGATTAACACGGGTAATGCTGTCCGATGACGCACAGACAGTCCTGAAAGCGAGAAAGGATACTTATGGATAGTCTGGAAGACAACGAAACTCGTACTCTTGAGTGGTTCCACAGGCTTCATCGTCCACAGCGAAGTTGCCATCTTTGTCATCCACGTCAAAAGAGCGTCTATTCTCAGGGAGTTGACAAGCTGGGGCATGGTAGACAGTTTCGACCATATGGAGCTTGGTCCAGCCCAAATAAACGGCAACTAGAACTAGACACTCCAGGACCTTATCGCCACACAGGTGCTAACACTGTCACAAGTTGAGAGGATGTCATGCACCACAAAGGCAAACGAAAAATCACCGGCGGTTATCAGCGAATGGGCATGGAGATCAGGCATATATGGCATGTATCAATGGGGTAGTAATTGTGCCGGGTTATATGATGAGTTTCTGCTTTTAGTTCGGATAGGACTGAATAAAAAGAAGATATGGCGGGATAATGACCGGTACGCCATCTTAAGTGGCAGTAGCGGACGGGAGTGGCATGAAAGGAAGTGTGAAAGAAGATGGGCAGCTAATAATTGATCCATATGAAGATTCGCTCGTTTCCGAACAATTCTACACATGTGGGGCTAGATATTCAATAACAATACGCACGCAGATGACATTTTATACCTGTACCTGTACCTATAAACGCAGAATAGGCCCTATAAAGGGCCCTCCCTCATTTGGGTAATATGCCTGGGTACTTGATAACTTATTCCAATCAATTCAAAATGTACGGAGTGGATTCAGCCATACGAAAGCAAGTGTTCAAATACCTAGCTGCATTGTAGGTCTCATACGATTTCGATCAAGATTTTCAATAATTATAGTATATCAGCGTTAAGCGTTCGTTTAGTTAAACTTCTCATTTAACTGTTCAAATTCATGAAAGGTGAGTTAAAAAAATTGGTTATACAAAATGTGTAGAAAAATATTCCCCGAGAGAAAGAAGACCGACTCTCAATATATTATCTATCATATAATATACTTATTAACTACCTACAAAACGAACAGAATCCATTTGCTATTATCTCAGCCCATCATTCAGCATGATTTAGTGATGTACAAAGAAAAAGCAAAGGGTTTCAAAAAATCAAAAACAAATGATCCCGCCGAGGCTCGAACTCAGGACCTTGAGCGTACTTTGCAAGGGGAAACTTGCAATGTGAAGCTCACGTGATAACCAACTACACCACAGGACCGGATTTGTTGTTGGCGAGACTCTTGTGACAGAACATGTAGGGAAAATCTGATTGCGATTAGACAACTTTTCCTGCTGTTTTCAGATATCTAACCACAATTTTTAGGTGTGCTGGTGGGCAATAATGCATATTCATACTATTTTAGGGATGATATACCTAAAAAGAAACTTTATTTATTGGTGGAATTTGTTCCTCAACTATGGTGGAAACTGGTCTGGATTCTCTGTCCATGTTCAGCACAGCAATTCAAAGGTTTTCCTATGAGCCGGCAAGTCCATAGCCGTTGGACCGTCCTGAAATCTGGTTTATTATTCGACTTCCTACTCCTAGGTCTAGTCACTACAGGCAGAATGACCTTCGAAATGCTGTATTTGCACTTCTCGCCTTCCCGCATCCCTATCAATCTCATCCCTCGTCTTACCATTCGCCTCACAGCTTACCAACGGCCTTGAGCCCCCTCTCGCCATCGACAAGGACACACCAACCCTCGCCGCCTCTACCACCATCCCCGGCAACCACAGCCTGGAACGCACCTTCCTCACGTGCAAAGCGTATGACCTCGTCGTCAAAGGTGCCGGGCTGAAGCCATACGGCAGGGACGCCCAACTCACGAGCCTCGCGCAGCACCTTGAGCGTGGCGGCAGGCGGGGTGATGATTGACACGGACGTCTCCTTGGGCTTGGGGAGCGCGGTCAGGTTGGGCACGGTGGCGTAGGACTTTCCCAGAGCGTCGACTGTGGACGAAGTCGGGTTGATGGGCGTTGCGGGGATGTCATGGTTCAGATACCACGCAAAGACTGTTCATTTGTTGCACGCGCTGTGGTCAATCTTGGGATTCAGGGTAGGTCGAACATGCAGGCCACAGTATTCTATTCGTCATGCCCATGCTACCGCGCACTTGCGCTGAGGTAACGAGGACAATTATTGGTATTGCGGTGGCCAAATATGAGAGATGCCGAATTGAAAAGAGATCTCACTCTTGTGCCCATATTTGGCCGTGTTTGACGAGGCGCCCACTACGGCAAATAATGGGGACTGGAAGAAGGTCCTGACTGCAATCTCAGTGGTCATGATGGGCGTGCAATCCTTGATTAGATGTAGTTCAGCTGGGTTGGTTTGATAACGTTATGTCAGTTTCAATCACCGTTGCCGGCCCCGAAACTTGGGCGATATCGTCGTGATATGAATTCGTCCAGTAATCAAAGGCAAATGGCATCAATTCACGTGATCCATCTTGGGGAGTTGACGACATTCTAGACTAGAGCGGGGGACACTCAGTAACATTCCGACTACTTCGTTCATCTCCTACCCACCCATCTACTAACAGGTTTGACAGCACAAAAACTGCAACAAATCGTGTACATAAACATCGTCTACTCCTTCAAAAGAGTCAAGCCCATCCAACTCATCATTACCAATACACAAAGAATCGCCTACTACAAGCCTACAAGCACATGTGACAATTGAAACCGGTTCAGCTGAAGTCTGACTCCCTCAATCAAGGTGGGAACTGGGCTAATGGCCGAGGCATCTTAAATTGCCCAATCCGGCGTCTTGGAACTAAGGTACAACGAACTAATAACCGGGGTGCCCACCCCTCCCGCACGACCGAGAATGGCACATGCTTCAGCGGCAACCACCGGCATGATATGACGCAGGTCAAGGCTTTCACATGCCGTCAATTGCATGTCATGTCCCCTTTTTTTTCTAGTTCTAGCGGCAGTTTTATACAGTATTACCTACGGTGGATAGTGATCTGTGTTTACCCCTCGCTTCAGCTCAGTTTACCGTTGTGTCGAATTGATCACCCTTGTGGCAGCGCGTATTCCTGGCTGGAGAAAACTCGGCCATCCGGGGTTCGCTCTAATTGGCGTTTTTCGAGATGTTTCAGTGGCCACTGACAGATCAAATGCTTCGGCGGTACCTGAAATGCATTGCAAACGGACGGTAAATGCAGGTCTGCTGCAGAAATCCAGGTCGGTCTTTGTGACTTTGACGCGTCTTCGGCAGCTAGGGACGATCGTTGGTTCTGTCCCTTGAGCCGAACAAACGAATTGGAGTTCGCGCCCACACCGCGGCAGCCCGGTACAGCCGACACGCGAGCAGTTGGCTACCCCCATTTTTTTGGCTTCCCCGAGAATACCCCAGATCTTTTGGACCAAGAAGTCCATCAAGCAGTCAAACACCTAAAGAACGTGCGCCCGACGGCGACGTTAGGTTTCCCCACACGTACAACCTAACCTAAAAGAGCATGACTGACAACCGGCCGCTACGGTTGCTGACCAGCCGAACGGCTCCGCGACCTCGTGTCATTAGCTTGAATTGCAGGCCCAGGCTTGAAGGCTGATCTGAAAAGGGACAAGGCCAATGCCGCTGGCCCGATGTCTTCCGACGATCTCAGCAGGGTTGCTGCCGGCCGAGACTCTTGGTCAAGGTATAAGCTCCCTGGTCACGTTCACAAGCTGGCTGATCATTGTGCCTAGGTTTGAAGTCTGCTCAAGTCTGACTTTTCCAAACTCCTTCTTCCCATTGACTTTCCTTCCACCCTTTCGATCAGGCCAAGACAAAGCTTAGACAGATTTTTCCCTTTTCATTGTTCCAGTTCTCCATTTCCACGCGCATCATTGCGATTCTGTCAATAGCTCCCTCAGTAGCACGTACATTGTCGTAAGAACCATATTCCCGAGATGGCTTCTAAAAACATGGTGAATCCTGCTGTCGAACCCAGCATGGAAGACGACCTGTTTGCCAGAGAAGTGGCCGAGGTCAAGCAGTGGTGGAGTGACCCCCGTTGGAGGTACACCAAGCGGCCATTCACTGCCGAACAAATTGTATCCAAGCGAGGCAACTTGAAGATTGAGTATCCAAGCAACGCACAATCTAAGAAGCTGTGGAAGATTCTCGAGGGCCGGTTCCAGGTACGCAAGCATCCTTGCGATACGCCTCATCAGGATGACATTGGTTGGCCAATGGCTAACAAAAGATTACCTGTTTTCAGAAGCGCGATGCCAGTTACACCTATGGCTGCTTGGAGCCAACAATGGTGACCCAGATGGCCAAGTACCTAGACACGGTCTATGTTTCCGGCTGGCAGTCATCCTCTACAGCGTCGTCCTCTGATGAGCCGGGCCCGGATTTGGCAGACTACCCCTATGTAAGCAATCATCCTCCACCAGAGGGAGCGAACCCACAGTGCTGACAAGCTCCTCCCACCCAGACCACCGTTCCGAACAAAGTGTCTCACTTGTTCATGGCACAACTGTTCCACGACCGGAAACAGCGTCATGAGCGTCTTTCGGCGCCCAAGTCGGAGCGGTCTAAGCTTCAGAATATCGACTACCTGCGACCCATTATTGCCGATGCCGACACTGGCCATGGAGGTTTGACAGCGGTGATGAAGCTGACGAAACTCTTCATCGAGAAGGGAGCAGCTGGTATCCACATTGAGGACCAGGCTCCTGGCACAAAGAAGTGTGGACACATGGCGGGCAAGGTCCTGGTGCCCATCAGCGAGCACATCAACCGCTTGGTTGCCATTCGGGCGCAGGCCGACATCATGGGTGAGTCCTTCTTGCAATGAAAAAAAAAAAAAAAAAAAAAAAAAAACTACCGAAGAATCGGCCGTGATAGTCATGATCAGGCACTAACTTGGACTCAGGTGTCGACCTTCTCGCAATTGCGCGTACCGATGCCGAGGCTGCCACGCTGATCACGACCAGCATCGACCCCCGTGACCACGCCTTCATCCTCGGCTGCACAAACCCGAGCCTGCAGCCGCTTGCCGATCTCATGAACACTGCAGAGCAGTCTGGAAAGACTGGCGATCAACTGCAGGCCATTGAGGACGAGTGGATGGCAAAGGCAAACCTGAAGCGCTTCGACGACGCAGTTGTTGACGTGATCAACTCTTCCTCGTCCATTCGCAACCCGAAGGATGTGGCCGCAAAATACCTGCAGGCCGCCAAGGGCAAGAGCAACAGGGAAGCCAGAGCCATTGCAAGCAGCTTGGGCGTTCCCGAAATCTTTTTCGACTGGGACTCGCCCCGCACGCGTGAGGGATACTTCCGCATCAAGGGTGGCTGTGATTGCGCCATCAACCGTGCCATTGCCTACGCGCCATACGCCGATGCTATCTGGATGGAGAGCAAGCTGCCTGACTACGAACAGGCGAAGGAGTTTGCCGAGGGCGTGCACGCTGTGTACCCCGAGCAAAAGTGAGTACTGCACATACCGCCGATTGAGTTGAGTCTCATGTCTTGTCACGGCACCCGCTGACCAACCACTTTTCACCCATTAGACTTGCGTACAACCTTTCACCTTCCTTCAACTGGAAGACGGCCATGCCGAGAGACGAGCAGGAGACGTACATCAGACGCCTGGCGGGTCTGGGCTACTGCTGGCAGTTCATCACGCTCGCGGGTCTGCACACGACGGCGCTCATCAGCGACCGCTTCGCGCGTGCGTACTCCGAGGTCGGCATGAGGGCGTATGGCGAGCTTGTGCAGGAGCCCGAGATGGAGCTTGGCGTCGATGTCGTCAAGCACCAAAAGTGGAGTGGCGCGACGTATGTCGACGAGCTGCAGAAGATGGTGACGGGTGGTGTGAGCAGCACCGCTGCCATGGGCAAGGGAGTGACAGAAGACCAATTCCACTGAGGGGTGTTTTTTTTTGTGGTCTGTTAAGATGTGAGCTGTTTTGATGTTTTTTGATGAGAATGACGGTCGAATTTCTCGTAGGCAGGAATTTTTCAATCGAGGGTATATAGTGGAAATGAATACGACTTCACCAGCCGTCAAGGATTGCTTCTTTTGCCCGCTGACTCCGCAATAGACATGGCTGCTAGGCTGCTACCTAGACAACGGAAATCTGAATTGAATAACATCCACTTACAGTCTTTTACCTTGAGTGCTTGAGAGCTTCTGTTGGTATTCATTCGTCACCTTGCGTGTTTTGTGGAGCGACCCACCCCTGTCGCGTCGAGCAAGCTCCAAATCGTTCAGCTCTTTGGGACAGCTCCAGGTCGCGTGAGGTAAAGCTCTGACGCCACTTCTGCCAATTGAACCCCATCCAGCTTCGACATCATCCTCTTTCTTGTCAAGCCATCTTCAGTCAATTCGTCTTTTTATCGCAGTCAATTATTATCAGGAATTGAAAACACTGCGCTGTGTCAAAACTCCAACACCTATCACAAAAACATCATCTCAGAACCTTTTTGACTTACACCCAGCTTCCACCATGGCCGACGAGTCGATTCCCCCCGTCGCGGTCGGCGAGTCGGCTGGCGCATCGACCGCTGCCCCTCCCGAGCCCGCCGCGCCCGAAGCCACCGCAGTCCCGGCGCCAGTTGCAGCCCTCGTCGCGGCAACAGCCGACAGCGCGACCGGCACCCCCGGCCCCGGCACGGGCACGACAACGCCGCTGCTCAGCCCCAAGGAGATTGAAAAATCGCTCAAGGTGTCGCTGGCCGACATGACGGCCAAGGCGACGGCCATGTACGTGCACAAGAACTACGAGGAGGCGACGGAGCTCTTCTCCAAGGCGGCCGAGATGCAGGCCGAGATCAGCGGCGACATGAACCCTGCCAACGCCGAGATTCTCTTCCTGTACGGCCGCGCCCTGCTCAAAGTCGGACAGTCTAAGAGCGACGTCTTTGGCGGCAAGGCGCCCGAGGCGGCAAAGAAGGGTAAGCCCGCGCCTAAGAAGGCTAATGGCGACAAGGCGGAGGCCAAGTCTGCTGCTGAGCCGTCGTCTAGCGTGGCTGTCGAGGCGGCCAAGACAGAGGAGCCTACTCCTGCCGAGAGGATCACTGAGGAGGGTGTTGCAATACTTGCTGCTGAGGCGGGTGGCGCGAAGAAGGAGGCTTCTGCGGAGCCAAAGAAGCCCCTTTTCCAATTCGAGGGCGATGGAGACATTGACGACTCTGACGAGGAAGAAGATGAGCAAGATGTAAGTTTGGAGCCGAAACGAGACGTGCTATGGTTTTGCGGGCAACTGAAGCTGACAAGACGCGCGATCAGCCTGCCGATGAAGATGGTCAGGGTGAGGAGGAACTGGACGACCTGGGAAATGCATACGAAATTCTCGACATGGCTCGCGTACTCTTCGACAAGCAGCTCGCTGCTGTCAACGAGGAGGCATCAGAAGACAAGGGCAAGGGCAAGGAAGAGGGAGATGCTCCGTCGGTTCGGCATATCAAGGAGCGCCTGGCCGACACTCACGACCTGCTGGCAGAGATCTCTTTGGAGGGCGAGCGGTATGTTTACATTCCGTTCAAGCGCCTCTGTCTTCCCGGGCCCACCCGCGTGCTTTTTCCCCCGCAAATTCTAACCCGAAATTTCATTTTCATGTAACCAGGTTCCACGATGCGATTCCGGACTCGCGCAAATCGCTAGAGTTCAAGAAGCAACTATACCCCGAGGAGTCGGACATACTGGCAGAGGCACACTTTAAGCTTTCGCTTGCCCTCGAATTCGCATCGATTGTTGCGACGGATGAGGAGAAGACGCAGGGCGTGCAACATGTAGACCAAGCACTGCGCGACGAGGCCGCCACCGAGCTCGAGGCTGCCATCGCCAGCACAAAGCTTAAACTCCAGAACAAGGAGGTAGAACTTGCAACCAATCATTCTCCAGAGGACAACGACGTTACCAGGGCCCAGATTGCCGACATCAAGGAAGTCATTGCGGACATGGAGCAGAGAGTAAGTTGAATACCCGGCACCGCTTGTTTGAGCCCATTCGCTTCAACGAGTCAACTAACATGAGCTCTTGTAGCTTGTTGATCTTCGCAACGCACCCATGGACGTCGATGCTATACTTGGCAAGGACAACCCACTGGGCGGGATCCTCGGCGCCGCTCTCGGTGAGAGCGCAGCGCAAGTCGAGGCGCGCATCGAAGCGGCCAAGAAGACGGCCACGGACTTGACAGGGCTCGTCAGGAAAAAGGCAGTTCCCAAGGAGGCCGAGGCCGAGGCCGAGGCTGAGTCGGGCGGTAAGGCCGCCGAGACAAATGGCAGCAATAAGCGCAAGCTGGAGGAGGACGATGAGCCAGCAGATGAGGCGAAGAAAGTGCGAACCGAATAAGCGATGTGACGAAAAAAAAGGAAAGTTTTAGTAGGGAATCATGTACGAATATGTCTATGCTGATGAAGTTTCAATACCCTCTAGCACGCATGCCTGTCTTGCAGCTTGCTCGAGCACTCTGTGTAATAATAAGCAACGATTTTATTGGGGATTGATTGTGTTTTTGGGAATTTGCTCGGTCGAGTGCATATCTACCTCTTTCTTATGAGTGTCTTGCTTTGAATGATAAAAGTCTCTCGGGGGTATTTGCTGATTTTCACATTGGTATTTGTTCATGCTCACAAGTACGAGAGATGTTAGGTAGGAGACTTCAAAATAAAGAAATTGACGATCAAAAAACTTGACTCAACAATAAAAACCCCTAGCCATTTTAGCCCCGTGGAGTCCCCTTGGGGGATAATGGCTTGAGTGGTCTGTCTTTTCGGAGATCGGGCAGGACCAGCCCCATGGTTACAGCGGGGAATTGGGGACCGACGAGATAACATTCGCCCACCGATAGAGCCGCGAGCCTATAGGGAGCATGGCTTCAATCAGCCCCTCACCTTCGGTCAGTCTTTATCTTCCGGGACAGACACAATTGCCCCATAATCGCAGGCGACATGACGGACGAAGGCGTTTGGGTTAAAAGACCTGCACGCCCGGTGGGCTGGGTTCAGCATCGATTGATGGTTGTTGAATGCAGGCTTTGAGTTGAACAGAACCTCACAGCGTACCCTTGCCCACCATGACAGCCAACGTGGCCACAGAGCAGCAGATGCGGCCTGAAGCCTCAAACACCGATGGCGAACATAGTATACCAGACGATGGCATGGCCAGCAGAGTTCTTCGCAAGATTGACAGGAATCTGATACCGGTCCTTTTTGTCACTTACATGTTCAATTTTATGGACAAGGTACTTATACCACCGGCAGCTCCTTGTGCAGCATCTCACAGTTCAGACTGACATCCCATAATGGGGCCATTAGACTATCCTCTCTAGCGCCTCGGTCTTCGGACTCAAGGAAGACAACAAACTCCAGGGCCAGGACTACAGCTGGGTGTCATCAGTCTTCTACTTTGGCTACTTCATGTGGACGTGGCCGACGTCCCTGCTCATCGCTCGCCTCCCGGTGGCCAAGTACATGACGGCTAATACCCTGTTCTGGGGCGCGGCGGTGGCCATGACGGCGGCATGCAGCAACTATGGTGGTCTCCTGACCGTCCGCTTCTTCCTCGGGGTCGCCGAGGCGACCATTACGCCCGCCTTCATGTTCCTCACCTCGACGTGGTACACGCGCGATGAGATACCCTTCCGGACCGGAATCTGGTTCTCGGGCAACTCGGTAGGCGGGATGTTTGCCTCCCTGATAGCCTTTGGCATCGGCCACATTGACGACCACGTCGGCCCCTGGCGGTGGATGTACATAGTCCTGGGCTGTTCGACTTTCCTCTGGGCGTCGGCCATCTTTTACTTTTTGCCCGACCGCATCTCGAGCGCGCGGTTCCTCACCAAGGAGGAGCGCGAATTCGCGCGGGACCGCGTGGTGGTGGCCGGCACGGGCCGCACGGACAAGACGGTCTGGCGCTGGGACCAGTTCGCCGAGTGCCTGGCGGACCCCAAGACGTGGCTCTTCTTCTGCATGGAGCTGGCGTCGCAGATGCCCAACGGCGGCACGCAAAACTTTGCCAACCTCGTCATCCGCTCCTTTGGCTTCACGCCGCTGCAGACCACGCTCATCAACATCCCCTACTCGCTGCTCGCCGCGTCATGGATCGCCGGCACTGGTTGGCTGGCCGGCCGCCACCGCCGTGCAAACTGCCTCCTCATCGTCGCCGTCGTGCTGCCCTGCATCGCCGGCGCATCGGTCATCTACTCGCGCGCCAGCACCCCCCGCGCGGCGCACATGGTGGGGTACTTTTTGCTCGCCTCGGGCCCGGCCGCCATGCCGCTGGCCATGTCGCTCGTCCAGGCCAACTACAGGGGCGTCACCAAGAAGATGACGGTGACGGCCATGCTCTTCGTCGCCTACTGCGCCGGCAACATTGCGGGCCCGCACCTGTTCCGCGCCGACGACGCCCCAGCCTACAACTCTGCCTTCCTCGCCATCATGCTGTGCTACGCCGTCGTCGTCTGCCTGGCCCTGAGCCTGAGGTTCTACCTGAACGCCGCGAACAAGCGCCGCGCGGCCGAGGAAGGGTTCGAGGGCGACTCGGGCGTCGCGGGTGCCGTCGGCGGAGTCGACGTCGCCAAGACCACCGGTAGTGGTGGTGGTACCGGTGGAGTGGGGGATCTGGGGCGCATGGTCAACGAGGTTGAGCTCCGGCCTGAGGACTACGAGGATGTGACGGACTGGAAGATGGTCGGCTTCCGGTACAGGCTGTGAGATGTCGGAGGGTAGCTCGCCGTATATCGCCAAGGAGTTGCATGTGACACACAACACGCGAATCCATTTAATGTGCGGAGATGGTATTACTCCACAAAGGGGACAAACCACTGGGCGCAGACAGCGTTCCGTTTACTGCGGGTTTGCACATCACACCTACCATGAGCGCGCGAAAACTTCTCGGACCTTGGTTGACCCTTTGATGAGAATGTTTCTGTGCAAGGTTTCCAAACACTACGATCACATCCCCGTCCCCAGCGGGCGGTCGATTTTGAACCGAAAAAAGTTGTGCTTGTGATGGTTTCCAGAGTGAAATGCCGCCATGTTTCGACCCAGAGATGCGCGAGACTTTGTTCCTCAAGGATTAAGATGTGATTATGTGACAAGTCCCCTTGCGCCCTTGTCGGTGCAGCTGAATCCTCGAAAACGTTTGTTCCGAGTCGATCTCGGGTCGTTTTGTTCACACGGGTGAAACAGGGCGCCTCCGCAGCGGCTGGTTTCCAAATCATGCACCGGCTTCCTGGCTGCATTTGCCTAGGGGGCTGGAATTTATTATCTATCGTTTTTACTATAGTAAAGGACTTGCACAAACGTTCATAGGTCGCTTTTAAAGGGCGGGTCAAACGGCGGTCCGGCCCGCGAGAGCAGCCAACCACTTGGTAATGAATAGGATCTAGCCTGTCTGCCACCGTAAAAACAATACGAGGACTTGGATTGTCAACATCATTAATTCTGTATGCAATTTGCTGGTGCTCTTTTATTCCATGTCCCATGATTTTAATCGAACCTCTTTCTTCCACCTCAAGGTTTATAATTTTATTCCCAAAGCGAGCTAATGTTGTCGTTTGCAATCAACCCAATATGTCAAGCATCTACTTTACTGCCACCAATTCAGGCAATCAGGAAGATTTTTTTTGTTTGGCTCATAGCAATTGACAGCTGTATATATATATATATATATATATCCACAATTCGTAATTGCTGTATTCACAAAAAATCGAAAGCAAACAAACCCTAAAAACAGGTCGTTTAGTGTGAACTTTGGGGTGACCCTGGACGGCCTCTGTTGATCGCCTCGGGGGCTTTCAAATCCGGCGGAACCTCTCCCAGATGATGTTTGCAATCTTCGTGGGCAAGGTCTTGTAATTCCGATTCCGTTGTATCAGCCTGACGCGTTTTCCTCAGCTCGGAAATCCGTGCAATCATGCAGTCCGTATAGACATAATATGGTGACGTCCTGGAGCCGCGATAGTCGCGAACCCCATGGCCTCCGACTTTGCTACTGCGGGCGTCAATCCTGCCGCTGGCGATGGAGCCGTGGGCGAAGAGAACGAAGAGAATATTTTGAGGGCGCATTATTTACGGGGATTGGAGGGTGTGTTTCTTTTCTATTTAAACAAAGTCAGAACAATAGGATTATGTACCTGATAAGATGGAAGAAAATTAGAAGTCAAGAACACATGAAATTTGACAAGGACGGGAGAAATAAGATGCAAAAGAAAGAAAAAAGGAAAAAAAAAGTGAAGTGCGGGACTGGTGTTGGAGTAATGGATATCATTTACATTAACACGATTGAAAGGAGCGGAAGTGGTAACATATATAATTTGTATAAAATGTATAAAAAAAGATCAAGATACTATATTTAACGGAAGCTTTTGAAAGTTGAAACTTAGTTCAGGCTTTTATTAGAACCATTACAGTTGTTAAAGCCGGGTTAGCTCGTTGGTACGTGTAATGTAATGACGCTTGGAGCGATCGACGCCATGAAGTTCTGATTCTTCTCCTTGGAACATGGTTGTTCTTGATTAGGTACCTAGGTAGCTACCTAATTAATACCTACCTACTCACCGAGGTACAATGCGACTGGTAGCAACTACTTAGTCTGGTTCTAGAACTACCCATTACATAATTTGACTTTTTTTTGTTTCTTTTTCCTTTTTTCCTTTTTCCCTTTTTTTTTCCCTTTTTTTTCCTTTTTTTTTTGTTAGTTCTAGTAATGCTATCTAGGATCCCTTCCAAATATGCGGGTCAAGCATCCTCAATACATCCTACTTCCGACGACTAATAAAGCTAGTTTTTGAACAAAAACAAGTATATCTTTTATTTATGTAGAATAGATGAGATCACCCCTTTAATGTTACGCTTCGAGCGACCTTGGTCTCCGTGGGCTCCGTGGACTCTGTGGACTCCGTGGACTACTTGGACAGCTTTCCGGGTGGATGGATGCCGTATCCACTGGTACGCCATGGAGAATATCTTCGCAAGCCCTATCAGCAAGGATTGCAATCGCCGAATCAGGCATCCCATCCTGGCAGATAAATAGCAGTTCGCTGTAAACTGCGCCCCAGCAAGTTACAAAAAGAAACCGTCGCGTCCTGGGGTCCGAGAGGTCCGAGAGGTCGTAGTCGCTCATGTCTGAGAGACTATTGTCATCATCACTGTCGCTCCAGTGGCCTCCGACCTCGTCTTCGTGGGAGCAATCACCACCATCCCCATTGCTACCATGGCCTCCCACTTCTTTATGGGGGCCGGCGATGTTTTTGTTGATGGGAGCCCCTACTCCGGCTTGGTTGCTAGGGACGGCATCCTTGTTGGGAGCCCCGGTGTTGTTGGCGATGGAGCCGTGGGCGAAAAGAATGAAGAAAATATACTGAAAACGCATTTTGAGCAGACTAGGAGGTTTTCCGAAGTAAAAAGAATTGGGGGGGGGGGGGGGGGGGGGGGGGAATGCTCTGTACTGAATACTGAATAAACTTAATGCACAGTCCTGAAAAGAGAGTGACTAGATAAACTACCTGCAAGGGTAGTGACAAAGGACAAAGCGAAAGTGTAAAATTCGTCGTGGAGATTAGTGTGGCTGATCGAAAGGAGCGAAGCCAGAGTAAATACACGTATTTGTACAGATAAAAGAAATATTAAAATACAACTTTTTCTTATAAAAAGCTCTAAAAATTTGAAATAGTAGCTCTGGATTTTACTATTCCTGTTGTTTTCAAGCCGGGTTAGGCCGTTGGTGTTCATAGACGTTGGCTGCACAGTTTTGCACAGCCGCAGATGCTATCTGTTCTTCCTCGGGAAAACATTGCACTTGACTACCAGGTACCTACCACCTAGGTAGCTACCAACTCAGAACCTTCCATTATCTGCACTGGCTTCTGCCGGCGATGCTGATCGGGATCCCTTCCCAATTGTCAATTAAAAGCCCATTACTACTATGTATAATGCGACTATTCATGCTTGGCAACCAATCATGCATCCAATTCGTTGCTTGGAACGCCGGGAAAAGAAAAAAAAAAGTTATATGCTGGTGTCGGGCATTACCGATAAAATTCAGTCGAGCGACTGACTATTAATAACCCTTTTAACAACCTTGGGTAACTTTTTTATATATAAACCATTTTTTAATATCACTACTTCCCTTCTCATGTTTTCGCTGTATCCTGTTTTCTTTCTGGTCGTTAGCTTGGTTCCTTGCTCTTTTCTCATCGTATACCACCTTCTTTTTGTCCGACTCAAAGAAGAAAGAAAAAAAAATCTACAAACAAAAATGCGGTTTCAACCCTTTGTATTTGTACTATTCGCCTACGGAGCCATCGCCGGCTCCTCCAGGGGCCACAGCGACAGCGATCATAGCGATGACGAACGGGCGCTCTCGACCCTAGATAAGGAAATCGCATACGTACTCTTGTGCATGCACCAATGTGTTTCCACATTGCAGAGGGGCGGTGATCATGAAGTCCAAGATGTGAGGATATACAAAGCTTGTTACGACGAGTGTGCCCCTCGTGGAGAACGTGTCACGGAGAAAACGCTGGCCGACAGTTTCCCGATATTTTATCAGCTATATACTGCTCATTACGGGAAGCATACGTCTTGAATAGGGGGCTTAAAAAATTATGGCTTACAACAAAAGTCCAGGTCATTCAACCGTGCAGAAGTTGCGTAGCAAATATCGGCATTTCTTAAGAAACGCCATTTTTTTGATTGCAATATCATAAAAATGTATTGGACTGGTACTAGTGACCACTGAAAAATAAAACTAGCATTATGTTTGCAAATGGAGTTTGTTTAGTTTAGTTATACGTATTATATAATTGACGGCCATATGCTCCAAGAGTAATTTGCACGTGTTTGGAAAACCGTGGTTGGTATAAAAATGGTTATTTGACAATTGTCGGCCCAAAGTAGTAGGTTATTGTAGGCAGAGACGTGACGGAGATGACCTGCTCCCTTTTCTCGGTCTGCATCCTCCACAACAAGAGATAGAGAAGATTCGTTTTTAGTCGTCAAGTCGTGCTGACCACCAGGGTTGCAGTATATATGAAAGCTAAAACGCGGTGCGCTCTGCAAAGTATGGGCAATGTACGCAAGCTATCCGCCTCCGGCTGATTATTCCTTGTAGCGGACCTCGCCGCTGTCGAAAGTAAAGGCAGTATTCGTAGTCCGAGAATGCTCTGAAAATGATCGGCGGTTCATGCTGACAAGAGATTTGGATCGTGGCAATGGCCTCGAGAAGTTGTTGGCCGTGTTTGAGCGCTTCAGTTCCTTACCCTTCTCCTTCAATAGTCGTCGCTGAGTCCTCGACAGAGCGCGGGCCAATCCCGCTGGGGCGCCCGTCTCTTCATCGTCCTGAACATCACTATCGTCATCCTCGTAGCATGAGCTACTGTAATCATCATCAACCACCGCAGAACGGCCGTCTGTCTCGAAACTGGTTCTGCCCTGTCCCACCGGTTTCCTCTTGACAGAAACACTATGCTGTGGTACTCCCCAGTTCTCAATCGTGGACGCTGGTAGCCCCGGGGCAGTTGACGGCCTGACGCTTGGGTAGCCATTGTCGTTTGGCCAAGCATCAAATGGCGGATGAGATCTCAAAGCCTTGGACCTGGGGCTAGGCGTTGTCGTGGCGCGGCACACCGGAGGACTTGGTCCAGAGGTCGTGCTCGTGTCTTGTTGGTTCGGAGGAACCGGAATTGGGGGTACTTGAGACAATAGCTGGGCTGCTGGCATCGGTACGTGCTGAGAGACAGGTCTCCTTCCGTTTGTTTCGCGTGAGCCGCTTCTCTGCCTCTGATGTCCTGTCGCACTTGGGGCCCAGACCGTCCTCGATGAAGATGAAGATCCTGGAACGGATGGGTACGACCTATGCTCACTCGCCACCGGAAGACTGGGGATTGCAGGCTCTCTTGCGGTGGTGCTGACCGCAGCTGGGAGCGGCGGGGGTATGCCTGACTTCGGGCGGACGGTGTAGTCGATGGATCGCTTGCCGTGGTGCGATGGAGGCCGCCACGACATGTGAACTGGCGGGCGGGCTTCTTCACCATCGGCAAAGGGGATCGTTCTGACGCACAAGGGTTCTGCCGGTACATCGGTCGAGATAGCAGTTCCGGGTCGTGGATATTCACGGTCACCATTCGGTACGACTGGAACTCGCGGCTGCGTCTGGGTGGAATAAACACTTGATGCATTTGACCGACTCCTCTGCACAGGCCATGACCCATTGACACGATCGTGGCTATTCAGCACACGGTGTTGATGTTGCTGCTGTGGCTGACCGACAGTCAAAGGTAGTTGTGGTTCTCGGCTCTTTTCTTCCTCAAACTCATAACCTGCGAACATCATAGACGAGGTTTTACCACGACGCTGAAGAAACTCATTCTTGGAGATTAATGATGTCGCAAAGGGCGTCATAGAAGTCTCCACACAGAAGAGAAGAGAAAGATTTGCCACTCTGTTTGGTCAATGTCAGAACATGCAAATCAGACCTTTGATAGAACAGCCAAACAAAGAAGAGAAGAAAATGAACTTACAATCCAACAACAGCTACCATCAGGTTGACGTAGGACATTTGTTTTGGGTCTGTCATGAAGGACCGCATGAGTGCGTCTTCCATGTTGGCAACGGCCAGAGCTGCCGTGACGACTGCCGTTATCCACACAGGCACGCTAAGTCGCACCAACAACAGTCCCATAGCATGCTTGTAGTTGCCATATATCTGCGGTGACCCATGCTCCTTTTTCCTGTAGCTGGTCCTGGCAGCGGCCAAGTGTATCACGGTATAGACGACTCCGACTACCGACGCTGCAAAGACCACGGTACGACTGGGCAGCTCTGCAGCCCGTGAAATGACGACGCCCACCAACGCCAGGACAAAGAAGGTAATGCCAGCTGCAGAGGCAAGAAAAAACAAAATCAGGGCGAACAATGCAATGACAGGCTGCGCCCTGCCCTCCGGCCCAAGAAAAGGTGAAGGGGCACTCTTCCTGGCCACATCCCATTCATCAAGTTGCCGCTGTTTCTCAAGATCTTGGTCTGAAGAGACGGTAACCGTTGTTGCCGATCGGACAGGTGGATAGCCATACTGGCCTTGGCTGGCCTCCATCTTCCGGCGGTTGTGTTGCGCGTTTTGATCTTGACAGCGAAGGGTCCGATGATGGTTTGTCAACAACAACGAGCAGCAGCGACAAGAGGCGGCTGGCGAACCCCCCAAGTCCAGCTCGGTAGGGACCAAGGTGCCATTTATTCAACGCGGTAGATGTTGTCTTATTCTTTTTCTTCTTGGTTGTTCTCCTGCAGACAAATCGGAGAAAGTAATAATATTAGGATGGCTGTGATTTTCGACAGGTCTGAAAAGAAACTTTGTCGAAGAAGACCAGCCGCACGTAAATGGGGCGGCGAACGTCATAAAGCAATGAGGTCCGGTATAGTAAAGAAAAAAATAATAATAAAGGGAAAAAATATATATATCCAAACAACCAAGGAGAAGAAAGAAGACCGGGCCTGGGCAAGCATGAGAATCATGGACCAGGATGGACCCTGGAGACGCCCAAAATGGGGGCATTGCATGCCACTTCACCGAACAAGATGCGGTGGCTGGAACGAGACAAACGATCTCGGTCATGGATTATGGTTCGATAGGAACAGGGTGCAGGGTCGGGGCCAGACAACTGTGAGGTACGCCGAACAGAAGCAGAGCCGGTTGTACCTGGGCCGGCTGAGCCCATGGGCGGCGCAGGAACTAGGAGATGGGATGAGTTGGATTTTGCAGAGGCGAGGGAATAGACGAGATGGAAGGGGACGAGTTGAGACGATTTGCAACCCTACTCCAATACGCAATGTCAAAAACGACCACATCCAAGATCTTGGGGAGGGGCTGCGGTGTGGTATATCCCCTGTCGAGGACGACGCAATCGGTCGAGGAAAGACGATCGAGTGGTCTGATCCACTGTCTGACTACCATACCATTGCAGGCATACGGGCCAAGCGAGCCACCTCCTTTCAGTATCTTGCTGCTTTTTTTTTTTTTTTTTTTTTTTTTTCTCTTTGCCTTTTACGTGGTAGGGTTTACAAAGGCCAAGGATACCGGCAGCCCTAGCAAGGCCCAGCCTTTGGGTACTTGGTTGTCCCCATGATGGGCTGTTACTTCGCAGGATGTGCAGACAGAGCTTGGATCAAGCACTTGCACGCCTGGCAGTTGTGGATACAGTTAACCCCGTGCACGAGCTGTCGCTCGTCGAGAGCTTTGTCAGTCAGTCAGTCATCCGCAAACGACAGGCCCTCCGAAAAGTGGACGGCCCGGTCGGTCGGTCGGCTGATCGAGATCAGGGCTTTGCTTTGATTTTCCCACTGCAAGTGGTAAAAAGTCTGGTTAGGGTAGTCTGATTGGGTGGCTTGGGATTGAACGCATAAGTCTTCTACCAGGCTTTACCAGGCTTGGACTTTTGCTTTTGGAAACGTCTAAAGTCTCGGAAAACCCTTGCGCCTAGCTTCCCTGCAGTGACTGCCACGTTCGGAAGGGGTTGGAGGTGGGCAAGTGGGGTCTTTCTCGGCTGTCCGCCAGATCTTGATGGAACAACATCACTGCACTGCACGCTGCACGGTACAGTACAGTCTACCTGCCTTGCCACTCACTGCCCACTTTGGCTCGGATTGATTGTCCGATTGGCCCACAAGCCATGCACGTCCCAGCAATACACTGATTCTAGACTGATCTGTAAATTTTGCTACTTTTCAATTGCTGGTGTGCACAATATATACGAGAATCAGAATGCTTCGATCAATTGAAACCTACCTACATACCTAGGTAGGTAACTTACGTGGAGGAACTTCCCGTCACAAATCAATGGAAGAGATGGATTTCTTTCTCCTTCCCTTCCTTACCCCCTGGGTTCCCGGCTTTCCACAAACTGCTTTTACCTGGGAGGATGTAAACATTACAAAACTCGTCCAAACAGATCTCCCAACCGAACATAATGTTCCCACGTCTCCGGCAGCTCCGGGGAGTTTTTTTGTGCAAAAGTAACCTATCCCTCCCCCGTCTCTATCTCTCTCGCTTCGAGGTTTCCGTTTCTTTTACTCCCAACCAGCCATCAAACTCGATCTCGAAATTCACGTTTACGCAAACGAGGCGTTCGCACTAGTGCTTGCATAATGGTCTCTTTTTTTTTCCTGTCTCTCTTTCGTGTCCCCCCCTCCCCTCTGCGACCTCCGGGACTTGTCGCGACTGGCAGGCGCCGTCCGAACTTTTTTGGCCCTACGACAAACAGACAGCAAGCATGTTGCTTACAAAGAAGGCTGGCAATTTGACACAAAAGCACCCTCCTCTTTTCTCTCCTCTAATCTAGTTCCACACCCCAGACAGAACTTTGTCATGCGCACGTTTAGATATCAGCCCGCTTCTAGTATCCATATGTGCATCAGAATAATTGATATAGAGTATCGCTTCAAGTACCTCATAAAAAGGTTAAAGTCGCGGGGCTACGGCGTACCTACAATATCGCGACCATTTCCATATTGAAAAGCAAATGTAACCCTGGCCGTGTCCAGTCCCTCTTTGTCTTGGCTACAGCATCCTTGCGCAGGAAAAACCAATGGCCTGTACAAGGATCCAGGGGTTCCAGGCCCTTGTTCCCCCAAAGTCCATGTAACCCGGAAGAGGGTTTAGCGGCAGATCTTCGCTCCGTACAATACGTCGCAAATTGTAAGAAAAATGTCATCGACGACATCTCCACATTTTTATTCCTCTATCTTTTCTGTAAGCTTGTCTCCCCTTGAATTCCGCCCTGCTTTGAAAGGAGTTCCCCCCTCCCCATCCGGTCTAGGTTGCCTGCTGAATATCAAACCTAGCTCAGCCCCTCATGATTGATGCTAAGAGTTCGACCGTTGATATTACCAAACTCTGTATCCTACGGAGGTCGTTAGGCCCTCAGTCCACGCTATCAAAAAGACATTCGTCCCGTTGCAAATCGGCTGAACGAGTCCCGTTGGGGCTCCATGCAAGTCGCTGATTAAGTGCCATGACGAGCAAAAAAAAAAATACAGATGATTTTGTCAATTGGCCAACTGACGGTCAACTCGTCGTGTTCTGTTCTAATATTGGCCACAATTTTCTCCTATCCCTATTCAGGCGGCCCGTCCCTGTTAAGCGATTGGAAGCTTTGTTGGCCGAATGCCAACCTGGCAAAAATTTGCCGATGGCGAATATGCTTTAGAAAATATAACATCGAACCATGACAAGGCGTTCACCATGACACGAAGGTGCTCAACCACGAGTTAGGAAGATAAAAGTTCGCTTGAATTATGATCATTGACTCGGCGCATTATTTGTGCCACTGATAAACATGGAAAATAAGTGACACAAACCGAAACTCTGAAACAAACAGATTATCCTTCGCTGGTATGACGTTTGGTGGCCAAGTAAACGAACGACATAACATCGCAAAGCCCGAATGCGTGACCGCCCATATTAACACCAACTGCAATTCCGCCCTTAGAACCTTGACCATCTGATCAATCTTGGCTTGTTTGCCCATCTTGGGGCCGCGGAGCAGCTGGCGCCGTTAAGCTCCGCCTAGCATCGGACTTGGTCGACTCATCCTTCTCCTTGTGGCTGCTGTCCAAATGGGCAATTGTATGCGCCTTGGCCTTGACCTTCCGCTTCTGGTCATGAACGTATTGGTGGAATCCGCGATGTCCATCGTAAAAGCTGTGGTTTCGGGCTCTGTTGCCTCGAATAGACGTGAGTGTTCGCAAAGGGGGCTTGAAGTGATCCTCCTCGTCTGATTCCTCACGTGTCGACGCCTTCTCCTCGTCCTCTCCACCCTTCTTTCCACGCTTTTTGGCCTTCTTCGCATCCTTCTTTGCCTTCTTCTTGGCAGCCTTCTCGGCGTCCTTCTCCTGATCCTTCTTGAGTTTCTCCAGCTCCTTTTCGGATTTGATAGTCTCGGGCACCCATCGTCGCCGAATTGCATAAGGAAGAATTTTGAGAATCCAATGGTCGGGAATCAGGCGAATGATCATGCCCCAGGGGATGGATATGGCGCCGAGGCCAATCGAAATACCCCATTCTTTGCCATCAAGGGGCACAATCTTGAAAGCTTCCCTGCCCACAAAGATAATGAGAACTTGACCACCTATCATGATCAAGTTGACTCCCAGGAACCAGTAGTTTTTCAAGACGCCTTCGAGGATGTTCAATTTGTTGTCGAGACGCCGATTGCTATTCAAGGGTTAGCAGTTGTTTAATCTGGAGATATAAAACTTTGGTCTATAGCCAAGAGATACTCACTTGACTTCGTTGAAGATCTGGAGCCACACGAAAGTGTTGAATACTAGAGTCTTGAGTCTAATCTCTCCATCGGGCATAGATCCATATCCCAACAGAGAGTAGCCTCCAAAGTTTAGGACAAGGGTGATAGCAAGCTGGCAGATGGCCTGACCAATTATCATTTTTGCCATTGCAGGGGTAATCAACGAAGCAGATTTACGATCAGGTTTCCTGTGGAGGATACTAGGATGAGGAGGATCTGTAACAGAAATATAAAGTCAGAACCTAATCCCGGTAAAGAAAGTTGATCTGGGCGTCAGGCAAGCCTAAGCCCTCCCTGGATAATGATCGTATTTAACTCACCAGTTGCCAAGGCCAAAGCTGCCATTGTGTCCATAATGAGATTAACCCATAGAAGCTCTGCACAGTTACAAGTTAGCAAGAGTATCAATATTGGACTTTACCCCTGAGAGGCATGGTGGGAGGGTAATATGATGCTACTTACGCACTGCGTTCAGGACAGACTCTTCAGTGGAGCTAGACACTGCGCTGACAAACACAAGCACTACCGCGGTAACATTGACCGTGAGTTGGAACTAGAAACTGTTAGTCGGATGGCAATCAAGGTGACGGCGGCAGTGACAACCATTTTCGAAAAAAAAAACAGACTGGGCCTCTCAAGTCACCCTTGAGCCAGGCTTTTGGTTCGCTAGATGTATGCCTGAACCGCATTTATTTGGTAGGAGGAAAGTTATGTATGGGAGGGAGCATGATAAGCACCATACCTGAAGAAACTTCTTGACGGCATCGCGCACTGTACGACCCCAGGCCATGGCCTTGACGATAGTGGCAAAGTTATCATCCATGAGAATGATAGCAGCCGCCTCTTTTGCAACTTCAGTGCCAGCTATACCCATCGCAAATCCGATATCGGCCATCTTCAGCGCCGGGGCGTCGTTGGTTCCGTCTCCAGTTGCAGCAACAGTCTCGCCAAGCTCCTTGAGGATCTTGACGAGAATCCTCTTGTCTTCGGGGCTAGAACGTGCCAACACCTGCAGCTTCGGGGCAATTTCTTTGAGTTCCTCCTCACTTTTGCGTCTGAAATCGGGACCCTCCATGGCCAAACCTCCCTCCTCGGGTGTGTAAATGCCGCACTCCTTGGCAATAGCTCGACCGGTCAAGATGTTGTCGCCGGTGACCATACGAACAACCACACCAGCGCGTTTGCAGTCCTTGATGGCATCTATGACTCCAGGCCGAAGGGGGTCCTTGATACCAAAGATGGAGACCAGTGTCATGTCGGAGTGAACCTTGTTGAAGTCGGCAGAGCGCGGGTCTTCTTTGCTTGTTGCCTCAGAAGGCGGCCAGCTGTCAAAGTCGCGGTACGAAGAGCTGATTGTGCGCAGGGTTTGTCCGGCATAAGAAGTGATGGTAGAGTTGAATGTTTCGCGGAGTTCGTCGGTGAGTTCGGTGGTAGCAAGGTCTTCTGACTCGGGGTCGGACAGGACTCTCGTGCATTGCTTGAGCAGTATCTCACTGGCACCTTTAACATAGGCCCTGTACTTTCCATCCGAGAGCTTGACGACTGTTGCCATGTACTTCAGGGCCGAGTCGAAGGGCACGACCTGGACAACATCGGAATTGGATCGAACCTCGGCCACTGGCGGAGCGCCCAGGTGGTCGCGAGTGAAAGTCAACAGGGCTACCTCGGTCTTTGAACCAATGTAGGTATGTTCGCCTTCCTGATCACCTTCAAAAGCCGTGCTGTTTACAGCGTTGGACTGAATCAGTATGTCTTTGACCGGCTGGCTGAGGCTTTTGGAGAACTCCTCGACAGGAACATTGCGAACGCTAGACTCGGCGTGGCTGTGCTGATCCTTTTCTTGGCCACCTTCTGGCTCTTCAAGCATCTCATCGGTGCCACCAAAGCTGAGAGAAGTCCCGAGAGTGGTGGCAACGACTGTCATCTTGTTTTGTGTCAAGGTTCCGGTCTTGTCTGAACAGATGGTAGTCGCGTTTCCCATCGTCTCGCAAGCCCTCAGAACGCGAACGAGGTTGTTGTCCTTGGTCATGCGGGTGGTGGCAAATGCCAGTGCAAGTGTGACAGCCAGTGGAAGTCCCTCGGGAACAGCTACGACAACCACAGTGACAGCGGTGATAAACAACCGAAGGAATGTTTGTCCTTTCTGGTCGGGATTGTCTGTGTTGTTGGGAAGGCCGACGAGAAACTTGATAAACAAGACGACAAACAAGAGCAGAGCAGAGCCTGTGCCGGCGTATGCAATCATATCCGCCAGTTTGTTGAGCATCTGCTGCAAGGGGGTAGACTCCTGTCCTGTCTGCATCGTCATCATGATACGACCGTAACTCGAATGGACACCGACAGCAGTGACCAGGAAGGTGCCTGTTCCTTCATTGACCTTGCTGCCTGAGATAATGAATGGGTCCATCTTCTCAATCTTGGAATTATCTGAGTTGCCTTCGTGAATCTTCTCGAGAGCTGCAAAGACCTCGTCTGCGGGAGTCTTCTTCAGCAAGTCAGACTCTCCTGTGGCCGAAGACTCGTCACACTTTACACCATGGCCTTGGATGAATATGCCGTCCACTGGTACCAAGTCGCCAGTCTCAAGATGCATGACGTCGCCGACCAAAATGTCATAGACGGACAACTCTACACTCTTTCCCGAGCGTATGACTTTGACATGGCGGTCGTCATGTTTAGCGTTCAGTTTGTTGAAGCTGCGTTGCATCTGTGGAGGAACCAATACTGTGAGTTAAAGTTTCTTGTGCAAGCCAGACTACCATCGTAGCCGGCTTTTCCTCGGTATGGAAGTACTAACCTGCCAGTCATTGACAGTTCCGACAAGGACAACGATAAAGATTGCAACCTAAGTCGATGTCAGTATACTCCTCAAGATCAACGTATATACCTCAATGGGAAAGTCTCACCAGAATGGCCACGCCTTCAACCCACTCTACTTTGGCTCCTCCACCCTCATGAGATACGCCGAATGTCTGGTAAAGACCGAGGGCAAGCGAGATGATGGCGGCAAACGTCAACAGGATGAGAATCTTGTCGTTGTAAGTCTCCCAAGCGATTTGCAGCAGCGACTTGGATTTCTTTGCCGGCAGGCGATTGTCCCTGAAGATGCGTTTTCGGTCGGCAAAGGGCGAGCCGGCCTCGACGTTCATGGGAGATGGCTGCGGATGCCCTGACTTGTTACCACCATCGGAGCTCTGGTGCTTGGCAGCCTTGGCTATTTGATCCTCGGTCACGGAACCATGTCTCTGGGCGCCCTTGGCGGCGACATCCTCAAAGGCGACGGTACCGTCGACGCTCGTCTCGTCGACACTCAGACCCTCCTTGCGGTTCGTTTGCAGGCCCTTCTCTAGACCGGCGAGGCCGCCGATGGCGTAAAAGGCGTTCCAACTCTTGGGGTTGAGGAGTTTGGATAGTTGACCAGGCGAGTATGCGAAGCGATTGTCCTCGCAAACAAACATGTCCTCAGTGCCGGGATCGGGACTGAGGGCATCTTCAAGGTCGATCTTGAAGTCGCCGGTGGGTTTGTTGCCGGCAGCCTTGCCATCTTTGGTGGTTGGTGTGCTATCGGAAGGCTGAGGCTGTGGGTTTCGTAAGCTGCAGTCAGTTTGAGTGGTCTTGAGCACGAAGATCCGGATAACCGGCACACATTCGGGGGTGGCCTTGGCGCCACCATCTGTTTCCACACTATTCAAATCTGGATCTAACTTACCTTGGCATCGTTGTTATTTTCCTTTTCGGTATTATCTGCTTGCATAGTGTCTGCCATAATTGCTGCTCTGATGAAGCGCAGAAATACAATTCGACTCCCGACCCTGATGCCTACGTGTCGAGGTGGATACTGAGGAAAGTCGCCAAGGACGTTCCCAAAGATGGATTGAAGATATTTTCAAGCAGTCAGGTAGGTAGGTAGTTTATCAAGGTGAATATAACAAGAACCTTGCCCAATTTGACAGAGGCAACTGTCGTCACCAAACAACTGGCGGTGACTTGTTCTTTCTGTACCTTCTGTTTAATATCTTGGGATATCGCGCTGGAGGGCGAACTCAGTCCGTCCCTGCAAGATAAATTTACCACTGCCGACAGTGGCAGAAAGAGACTTGATCCGGCGTGGGTTTTGGAATCGAAGCAGGCGACATAACAGCCAGCCCGCGGTGAGCTCAGACTCCAAGGGAGATTTGTTGCGGATTAAAGAAGCTTGTCTGATGCCGGAAGGAGAAGGGCTGCAGACAAAAGCAAAAAGTTTGAAAGAAAAAAGAAAGACTTTGGTGTGTCTCAGAAAGTGGACGAATGCCTGGGCAACGGCACAGTTGACAGTCGCACTGCAGGAATCTACCGCCGAAGCTGATTGGGGGATCGTCGGGGTTTAGTGTAGCCAAAGAAATGGAAGGCACGACTTTGCTTTGGAATTCAGTGGTTAAAACTGAGCGCAAACAAAATTCGAAAACAGTTGCGACATGGAAAAAGAGGTGAGCAATCATAAGATCCAGTCAAACTGCAGAACTGTGCCTCAATTGGGGCCGGGGAACGGACCTCATCTGGTTGTGCATGTGTGAGATCACCGTCACTTCCACATCATTTTTTTTTCGGGAGGCCTCCATATGCCATAAGAACTTTTTTCTTGGGACGGAATCACAGGTTGAAGCCACAAGACAGGGTGTGTGGCACGAACGGGCAGATTGGATAATGTCAAGCTAATCCGAGCTCCAAAACCCGTTCCATGCCTTTTTTTGCTCCCTTCCTCCATACAAGGGATGATTAGTGGTGACGACATGATCTGTGGGCGAGCAACCCCCAAACAACGTACAGCGCATATCACGAACTAGGCCCAATGTATGCAATGCGTGAGAGCCCAGGGGGGAACGAAACACCCACTGGCTGACCAAAAGCTCCAATTTCGGTTGACAAAAATGCCAAAATAGGCCGTCCTCTGGGCAGGGACAAACAAGCCTTGCTTACCTTGGTCGGTCTTGGCAAACAACCACAATAAAGTGGTTGAGCCAACGTAGGCCTATAGCAGCGCTCGCTTTGACGCAGTTGCATTTGAGCGGTGCATTTCTGGACTAGACCAGTTCTAGTACTTATAGCTGGATGCCCATATGGTTTGGGGCCATGGCTGACATGATGTTCTAAATTTCGGGCTGCACCGTCATCCCAATTTTCCGACGCCTAGACGTGCGCATTGGGAAACTGTGGTCAAATGATTTTGGTTTTTTTCTCCACCATCAGCCTGTTCTTTGTAGTGTATAACAGATAGTTCTTGACGAGATTGTAGGCATTAGCCTGCCAAGGCCACGCTCCTTCGGGTTGTACAGTAGGTAGGTACCTAGGTAGGCACCCCGGCCCAGTGCCTTTTACCTGTTAAAGGTCAAGGCACCTAGAGCTATACCTACCTAGCTGTATACCTACCACCTACCTAGCATAACACAGGGCGCATAATGACGTACGAGCTGCTGTTTCTGCTCGTTAAATCCTACCACGATGCGTTCGTTTCCTTTTCAGCTGTTTTATGGCGTTTTTATCAACACGTATTTCCCATCCTGATGCATGCCTAACCTTCAGTTCTCTTGGCGCACGTAAATTGGGGTTTTAAAACTTGGCATCCAGCTCGACGGCCCCAGAGCATTTCCAAGATTGGCATGTCCCGCCCCGATCGTTGTCTTTAGCCTCCCAAGCCTCCTTTAAAAAAAAGTCGCCGAAGAAAGCCAAGGTCGAGGTAAGCTTTTGCCCCAGGATTCCAAGCTCTGAGATGTGCATAATCCACACTTGGCGCACGGCGGTTTACAAAGCTGGGGTCGGCCTTCGTTTACAAAGTGCAAAAGTAGGTACTTTCACGATACGGGCGGACAGCATGAAGGAAATTTGGAGAAGAAAGGAGATGATGTTTTGGAAAAACGCAGACGCCAACCCAACCAACACTGCTGAACCAAACCACATGTAATTTGGCCAGCCAATGTAAAAATTCCTACGCCCGTGTGGGCAGCACGAGAAAATTGTGGGAGTTTCACCATTTAACCATCTATGTGATATGTGATTCACATAGGTGCCCAATCATTAGGTTTTGATACCAGATCCCTAGGGTAAAATACGACGTCTCATTTGTTGCTTTCGCGCCTTCAATCGGAGGAAAGAGACACAAAGATAACACAACAGTCCGGGTCTTTGCCACCTCACACCCAATGCCCAACCAAGTATTGTTCCATATGGTGGAACATGTTGAAAATCAAGCCGGACCGGAAGAGATGAGTGGCCCCACGAACAAACGCCCGCACTTCACATTGCCAATCCATGTACAACAAAAGTGTATTTATTTTCCGGATTTCATTGCTTCTTATCTGTTGAAGCTAGTGTACCAAACAGCCAAGGAAAACTCACCATAGCGCGCGGCTCAATGCAGAAGAATCCCATGACTGGCAATGTTTTCCCCCGTTCCCAGAAGGTTGCAAATCCATCTTACTTAGACAGTATAACATGTGATGAAATTTGGTGCAGGAGCCAAAGCAGTCAGGCAAAGGCAGAAATGAAGGTTCACCTCGACATGAACATGTAAACATGGGATGCAGAGAAATTAACCCGAACAGGTGGCAGCAATCCTGTCAGGTATGGACAGACGTCAAATCCATCACTAGAACAGTTACAGTATCAGCACGTTCGCACTTGATATATAAAATGAAACCAATTATAGCAGGGATACCTTTCCAGGACAGTCAAGATAACTTGCAAACGTAGAAGACCCGTCTTGCATCATTTGTGTACTGTATAGCGATACCCCTGTTTGAATGTGCCCATGTTTTTTGATGTAGGTATGGGAAGATACTCGAATTTACCCTGCACCTACGTAGTTATAATTTGTTAGAAACTGTCAAGTACTTCCCCATAATGCTTTGCTCCATTTATCGCCCAAATGCCAATTTTCAATTGGTATGATCCAACAAGGGCTGCCCTCGAGGGCACATTCAAACAGGGGTAGCACTGTACAGTACAGCGATCATCATGCTAGGAGTAGGGGTTCGGGAAAATGAGTCAAGAAACTGTTCGGCAGCCCAAAACGCGTGGAGAAGAGCGCTGATCAAATGAATCAATAAAGATATAGAGTGTGCCGCCTAACCGACGAGTTTGTGACTCGCAGTATTTTGCGACAGCTATTCTCCCATCTTGAATACGATGAGCATTGTAAGCGCGAAACTTGGTATTACGAAATCTCGAGGCCTGCAATACCACTGCTGTGTTTAGAAATGGCGCCAAGCCTGTGAGCGTTGTGACAAATTAGTAGGACGTTCAGGCATGCAAAATCACAGCGGAACAGCCCCTGGTTCGGGTCAAAGGAATTCGGAAAATACTGGAGTGTATTGGTGACAACTATCGTTGGAAAACCCCAGGCAATGTGAGGGTTTCACAACACAAAACCCAAGGAAAGTTCCCAGTAAATCAAAAATCCCAAAAATTCCAACCAAGCATGGAATCCACTGATTCATCTGTGCAAGTTAATGCAAAACAAACCGGTGCCTGAGACCCCAAAAGCACAACTCCGGCTACTCCATGCAGTCCTTTCCTCATAAAAACTACACAGACTCTTCTCCTCTCATCTATTTGCAAGTAAGGGTGATGGCCTTGCTGTCGTAGGTGCAGCGGCTGTCGTGCTGAGCGGCCATGTTCTGGAAGCCACCGTCGCCCTTGCCCTTAAAGGTCTGGGCGCCGGCCTTCATAAAAAAGCAGTCGTAAGTGGTCTTGAGCAGGCCGGACTTGACCGCAACCGAAGTCTTGCCGTCGATGTTGGGGGCATCGTAGTCCATGTTGTAGCAGACGGCCGCCGAGTAGGCCTTCTTGTCGATCTTGGCCCACATCTCGGAGACGGTCTTCTTGGTGAACTCCTCGCGGACCTTGTCCCAGTTCTGGAGGCCCTTGATGGCGTTGCCGACCGCCTTGACGGCGGCGTCGACGGCCTTGGTGGCGAGGGCAGAGCCAGCGGCCACCACGATCGAGGTGGTGATGGGATCGAGGCGCTTCTCGAGCTGGGCGGGGGCAAAGTCCTCGCCGCCGCTGAGAATGGCGCGGGCCTCGATGGGGGCGTCGACAGCAGTCTCGAGGACGGGCTCGGGAGCTGCGATGGGGGTGGCCTGGACGGCACCGAAGATGGCAAGAACGGCCACGGTAGAGAAACGCATCTTGAAAGATTTTTTGTTGAAAAGGACGAAAAAATGTGAAAAGATTCGTAAGTTTCAAAAAAAGAATTTTGGAAATTCTTCAAAAAAAACGATGCGAAAAGAAAACTTGACTTGCAAAGATGAAGTGAAGATAGATGAGAAGGAAAAAGAGCTGGTGAGGAAAAATGAGAAAGTAAAAGAGAAAAGGAAATGAAGACAGATAGGAAATGTAGTAGAGAAGTAGAAAAGGAACCGGTTGGTGAGGAGAAGAGGAAAAAAAAGTCCTTCAACTCGGGCATCTCGAAGCCTTCTTATAGAAAACGAAAGCCATATTGAGATGGCATCGAGCCTCGACCGTCCTCACCTTGGAGTCTCTATTCTGGTAGCACTCCACCTAGTTAGGCTAGTTAGAGTATCAACAACACTCAGAGCTGAGCACTCCCCCCCCCCCCCCCCCCCCCCCCCCCTGGTGTAACTCATACTGGCACTCACGCCCCATCTTCTTTCCGGGAGCAAAGTTGTATCCAGCCCCTTGAGGGCTTGCGTGACTCGAGATCACGAAGCATTTCCACCCAACTGACCTTGGCATATCCATCAGACCACGGTACCCGAGCTGAAGCGGAAGTGAGCTCCGTTGGTAGGTCGCCGGGCTCAAGTTTGTCAAAGCGGCTCCGGGTACCCATCAAGTGGGTTGCAAAATAACCGGGGCCGCCAAGTCTGGAGGACTACACCAAAAAGTACGAAAACCTGCCATCAACTCTCTATTTTCAACGTCGAATAGCTAATTTGTTTTTGGAGATATTTGGAAGCTTTCAACTCTCGTCTGTTTATCACAAGCTTTTCAACCACTTTGATAAATTTCAGTGCATTCCCTTTGTTTATTGCTGTTTTAAAAGTTGTCATCGTTTGCGGTCTCGGTGATTTTGCAACCCACTTGCGTTCAAGCCAGCCATTTACAGCCCCGGTCTTGGCTTCAGATGCCGAACTGGAGGAGACAACGAAAAGATAACAGGGCTGATTTGTCTTTTCGTAGGGCTTGCGGGTCACTTTGAGCCGTGGCGACCGTCCTAACAAAAACGCTTTCAACGCATTGAGCCAAGCCTGGTGAGGTTTCTAAATGCGGCTGTCGCTACCCACAAATTCGGGCGTGGGGAGGCGAACCGCGTGGGAGGTGGATGTTTCGACATTTATGCGGTTTGCAGATTCCAGCACCAACATTGTGGATTCGGAAGCCAGATCCGTCATAGTTGCACATCATAAGGCTAGCTCACCTACATGGAAGTACTCACTCAAGAGGTTAACTTGGTAGCTACAGGCCCCCTAAACCCTATTGAGGCAACTCGAGGAGAAGATCCTCCACCCACTTTTCAAGCTTCTAAATTAATATCTGGCGGGGACACCCCTAATTGAGTCAGTACCCGTGCAAAGGTGAAGGTCGGTCGGTCTTTGACTTTCGGTAAATCGGTTAGCGAGTGGGTTTGCGATGTAACATGTTGAGGCTGGTCCGCACTCACCGTGATCTTGATAGAACAAACCGAGATGGTACCGAGAAAACACGGTTAAAAAGGAGGTCAGTAGAAATAAGAGCATCCGGCGATTGCAAGGATAAAACCGATTCCGCTGATTGTTGAATACATGATACACTCACAGTTGTCAATGGGTGCACACCCGGATACCGCAGCCCACTGAGTTCCGCCAGTAATTATTTGTTACCGGGAATACTTCGCAATGGTACGAAAGTCTCCGTGTTGTAGTGGAGTCTGCCAGAGGTGCAAAACACGCCCCTTTCCAACTCTCCACCATTACCAAAGTAGGTATAACATGTCTTGGTGGAAACTTGGCACTTTTCTTTCTTTTTTAAAAGGGGTATTTGCCTCGTTCCAAAAATGACCGTCCGATGTTGGTGTCCTTGGAGTGTTAGCGCACCAATCAACATAATTTAGATGGCACCAGGCCAAGTTGGTTGTTGGTTGTGCAGACAAATGCTTGGAATTTATTTTTGCATTCGACATCACAAGGCTGTATCGACTTGATGATGTGGGACTTCATGCCTTTGACGCTTACACGTGGCGACGAGGAGTGGGTTTGCCATATAGCTGTGCATAGCACAAGTAGATGTCTTGTGATCCTCACTTATTCTGAGCGAGACTGGACTCAAACTTTTGCTGCTGCCGTACTTCTTGTTAGTAATCTTGCAAGGACATGATGGCGAATACAGTCGAGGTAAGCCAATGCTTCGGGAGGACTTTTGTGCCCCCCCCCTTGTCTGTAAAGCTGTGAAACAGAAGGCGCGAGCGTAAAGGACATGCAATATAACTCCGCCCATGGAAGCCAAGCTTTACTCTCAGACTTGAGCCTTGGGCGCTTTCATTATGCTGCCCCACGGGCTAAAAAAGATCGCGTGGATTTATCGTGAGGATTGCTCTGCAAAACATTCCCAATAATAGTCAAGAGTGGCGACTGTTAAACACTTTGGCGTCATCTGGCGGGGCCGGCTTCAACGTGTTTTTACCGCGTTTTCGAACGATTCTATTCTCACCTGGAGATTCACCTAGATGTCGAATGTGTGTTGTAGCATACTGAACCTCCACCCCTCAAAAAGAATTGTGATCTGTCTAGGTTACAGCACTGCAGCTCTCTGGTGGAAGCGAGAATCTAACCGCTCCCATAGAGAGAAGTGGCGCTTCCAGGGTTCATACGCTGCGGCTGGGTTTGGGCTTGGTTTGCCGGTATTGGATAACTTGCTCTCAAGGGGTATGCAACGTCGTCTCGGACCTCGGAGGGCTAATATCGTTTCGGTGTTCTGCACAGCTAGGGTATGCGGGCCTGTTCCGCAAGTACCTACGGTACCTGCCTACCCTATTCAGCCGAGAACCACAATCCTGTTTAGGAGGGGGTGCTGTCAAAGGGTCGGTCATGATCTCCTGGTGTGTGTGTCGGACCTTGGTGTAGACTCTTCTCCGACCTGACAGTTGCGTTGCGATGGACTCTGGATCTCGCGCCAAAAGTTGTAGTCATTTCGCAGCTCGTCCTTCATCGTTGAGAAATTATCCATGGCGGGCAACACACTTTGACTGTCGCGTAATCAGGCATTTCAAATTCTGCAAGTTGTTGCCGAATCGATGTTTTTCACACGAGTCCCGGGGGAAGTTCCGTGATACAAGCCGGTTTTTGAGTTGGTGTTAAATATCTCCTAGATATAATGTTTATAGTACATGTGGCTAGGTATGCGTCAGAGGCACGTTTAGTCTTCAAGTGTCAGTCTCGACTCTTATCAGGCATGAAGACTGTCAATGCTAGATAAACTACCTAGACAAGAAGCAGCCTCTTCGCCAAAAACTGGCTGGATTGCCTTTGTTAAACTGGGAAAATTCTGCAAGAGGTGTCGCCCGGCCGCCACCACAACTACGTAGGCACTCAATTTGTAGTCTGGTTCTGTCTCACAGAGAAGTGCGGTCCTCAGAGTCGGGTCAGAATTGCCATGTTGCTCGTACCGCAGGGGAATAGGTACAGGGCATGTTTGTGAGATTTGAAACTTGGTTGTCTGTACTAAGTTGAAGATTTTGGCCCGAACAAATCTAGAAAGCTGCCAACGACGTTTGACAGCTGTCATCGGATAAACTTGTTCCTAGTGTGGCTGAAAGATGAGTCCCACATGGCAAGGTAGGTACCTCTGGGTAAATGTTGGCAGTTGCTCAATCCACTACTTGTATCTTAGCACTGCGGGGTGCATACGCACTTTACCTAGGTGTGGCAGCAGCTTTAAACAGCAGGAAACAAAGGTCAAACGAAGACATTAAGGCTAGTTCTAGAACACAAGCTGCGGAAATTGAGGTACCGATCTGCTTACCTACCTTTCCTGAATAAGATGCACATTAGACGCCCATGTGACGCCTGGCACGTTTTAATAGCTCGAGCTTCGACAGTCAGTCCTGAAATTATTAAGTTAGGTGCCCTACGTAGGAAGCTAACCTGGCAGATATAGGTACCTACCTTACCAAGGTACCTTAGCTATCCTCCATTACTCGTGGTAGCTAAACAGACACATCAGTCTCAAGCAGGTGGGTAAACAGACACCATCCACAATGTGCCGCTTCCAACAACAATAGCTGCTCCTAACAACCGCGACTTCAAAAGCTGAAAATTACTTGACTAGGTTCAACACCTCCGCTTCTGCACCGCAACCTCGCGAACCATTTGTTGTGGGGAAAGCTGGGGAAGTCGCAAGATTATAACACTCGAGTTGCGGAGAAAAAGCTTGGCTGCCCTCTTCTCGTACTTCTTTGAGCCCTTCGCCAAGTAAAAAAAAATCGGCATTTCTATCGCAACAACGTCCATTTCCCCTCAACACAGAAGCCATGCGCAGACTTGGACCGCACGAGAGCGTCTCCTGGCCTGTTGGGGTCGCCAACCTTGACTTCATGGACGCGTCGAGGTGGCGTTGTTGCTACGGGTGTTCCGCCATCTTATGAACCACGTCTTTCGCCGATGACACACGCCAACGGGAATTTGCCCGTCAGATACTTTGTGCTTGTCTCATCGCGCTCTGTCCATACTGGTCTTCTAACCCGTTAGATACGAATCGCCATCCACAACACAAGGCGCACGATGGACAAACCGCTTCCTACAGAAAGGCCAGCACAGACGGTGACTGAGATCCTTGAAACCCAATCAAAGAACAGTTCCCACGGGCGCTTCGGACTGACTCCGTCGCTAATAAAACTCTACTTGCTCCTTGCCCCCGCCTGTCTCGTAATCTGTGCCACCAACGGTTACGATGGCTCTGTACTTACAGGCCTCCAGGGCATCGAGCGTTGGAGGTCGCAGTTTGGCGACCCAAAAGGCGCTCTCCTAGGCATTACCACGGCCGCCTTGCCTTTGGGCTCCATCGTCTCGACCCCATTTTCGGCCTGGTTATCGGACCGCTGGGGTAGGCGCTCGTCCATCCTGGTTGGGAGCTTCATCATGATCATTGGCGTCATCTTGCAATGCGTCAGCACCAGCATCGGCACCTTCCTCGGCGGCCGGATGATCATCGGCTTCGGCATCACCATGGCCCTGACCGCCGGGCCCATCCTCATCTCGGAGCTCGCACACCCGCGTCATCGCGTCTTCTTCAGCTCGCTATACAATACCAGCTTTTATCTCGGAGCTCTGATGGCGGGCTGGATCAAGTTCGGCAGCTGGCCCTTGGAAGGCCCCTAGGCTTGGCGCCTGCCGACATTGTTCCAGGCTGCCCCAGCCTGTGTTCAGATGTTCTTCGTCTGGTTCCTCCCGGAGAGTCCCCGATGGCTTGTCTTTTGTGACAGAAGCGACGAGGCATACAAAACCTTGGCGACGTATCATGGAGGAGGGAACTGGGAGGATCCCTTGGTTCGAGCCGAGTTTTGGGAGATGAAAGAAACGCTGATGGCAGAGAAGGCGACAAAGGGTGTTGGCCCTGGAATCTTTCTAAAAACACCGGCGAACCGTAAGCGCTTGGTAATATTGGTAAGTCCACATAAAGATGGCCTTTTTTACCTCAAATTGCGCGGCTGATTCAAATTCCAGATTACATTAGCCGTCTTTGGACAATGGTCTGGCAATGGGCTCGTATCGTACTACTTGACAAAGATTTTCACCAGCATCGGAATTACGACACAAGGAGAGCAGACGATGCTAAACGGAACCATTGCAACCGTCAATTATGCCACGGCGCTAATGTCCGCAGTTATGGCTAACAAGTTTGGACGGCGACAAATGTTTGTTGGTGGTGCCATCGCCATGTTCATATCGTTCTCTTCACTCACGGCCAGTCTAGCCGTCTACAATGAAACGGGGAGTAATGCTGCAAGCAAGTCTGCACTGGGATTTATCTTTATCTACTTTGCATGCTACAACGTTTGCTTGAATCCTCTAATCTTTGTAGTAAGTCAAAATCCAATATCCCCTTCCCATACCTAAACAACTGTACCATCTGAGTGCTGACCGGCTCCCCCTCTGTCGATAGTACCCCGTTGAGGTTTTGACCTACAAGCAACGTGCGACGGGTCTTTCGATATTTTTGTTCGTCATGAAGACCGCATCCGTTTTTAACCAGTTCGTCGACCCTATTGGGATGGACGCCCTAGGCTGGAAGTTTTATCTCGTCTACTGCTGCTGGCTACTCATCGAGATCACTGTCTTCTACTTTCTGTACCCCGAAACGAAGGGTTACACTCTTGAGCGCATGCAAGAGGTCTTTGGCGACGTCATCAAATATGACTGCCCAGAAGAAAAGGCGACTATTGCTGGAAACCTTGACGAGGCGGCCGAGAAGGCATCGATGAAGGACGACAGTTACAAACACGTTGAGAAGGCGGGCTGAGGGCCGAAGCATAAAGAGAAGATATAGAGCTTCTTAGACTTAGTTGTAGGGAAGAGCTATCATGCAGTCGCTACATAGGGAGACTGCCTCTTGAGAAGCTCACTGAGCTGAACCTGCCTAGAAATCAGAAATGAGAAATGCCCAGATTGCTCCCGGATAGCAACCTGTGTTTGGCTCTAATGCCGAGACTGAACAATATGAACCCGTTTAGGAAATTGCACGGCCGAATAATACCCACCGAGCCCCTAGCAGATGGTACAGGATGGCCGACTAAGAACAAGGGCTGTCTCCTCATTGTTCGCTAGCATTGACGTGAGTATCATCCATTGGTTCAGCAGGATCTACTACGTTTGACGGTACACTGCAGCGTTTGTGCAACGCTCCCTGGGGTGTGGTGATGGCAGAAGGCATATGCGACTTGTATACTCCCGGTGATTTCAGGGGGTACACATGAGATGACTAAGGTAGTTCTAGTTCTAGAACTAGACTAGTCTGCGTGGTAAGGTATACCGGGCAAAAATAAGCAAAAGAAGAAATCCAAAAACATACAACACCGAGGATTCCCCAGTGGTCACCCACCTGAGTACTAGTTCGGCCCTCACTGGTTTGACTAGGGGAGAGCGGACGGGATCCCGTATATTCCAGTGGGTATGGTCGTATGTGGAAGTTTCGGCTAGCTGCATTGGATATCAAGGGTTTCGTAACTGTTTGCTCATGTTCAACTTTTTTTTCACTTTTGCCCCACATTCGAAATCCGTCGCATGTCGAATAATACAGCATCGAAGGGACTCGGGTAATGACAAAAAGCAAGAAGAAAAAGGGAAAAGACAAAAAAAAATCGTCTTGGACCTTAATATTGACGATAATATCAAGACGCAACGCGGCTTTCTTATTGGCTTGGCCCAGAGAAAATAACATTTAAAATGACCGGTGATAGCTTTGAGCAAAGGACGAGCGCGTTTCTCCAGTGGTTCAAAAATCTGCCAGGCGCGACCTTTCACCAAAACATACAAATTACGGACCTCAGAGGGCGCAATGCTGGACGAGGAATCGGTGAGAATGAACGATTTTCTTATAAGAGAAAAAAAAAAAAAAAAAAAAAAAAACTGACATATCGAGTTCCCAGTTGCGACGGCTGACATTGAGCCCGACACCGTCTTGTTCACAATCCCGCGCAAGGATATAATATGCCTCGAGAACTCCCAACTGTTCAAGGAGGTAGACTCTTCCATCTTTGTCAACAGGGGTTCTGAGCCCCTGGACGAGGACGATGAGGATCAGGATGGGGGCTCTTCTCACCAACGGGGGCAAAACTCGTGGACGACCTTGATCCTAGTCATGATGTACGAGCACCTGCGCCGCGACCCCTCGCCGTGGCGGCCTTACCTGGACGTGCTGCCCACCGAGTTCGAAACGCCCATGTTTTGGACCAGCGAGGAGATCGCTGAGCTCCAGGCCAGCCCCGTCGTGGCCAGCATCGGCAGGGAGGAGGCCGACGTCATGATCCGGACCAAGATCCTGCCCGTCATCAAGGAGAACGCCGCCGTATTTGGGGGCGTTACGGATGCCGATGACGAACGCCTGGTCCAGCTCGCTCATCAGATGGGCAGCACCATCATGGCGTACTCGTTTGATCTCGAGGGTGAAGGCGACGAAGAAGACGAGGACGAGGACGGCTGGGTAGAAGATAGGGAAGGCCGCACCATGATGGGCATGGTGCCCATGGCGGACATTCTGAACGCAGATGCCGAGTTCAACGTAGGCTCTTGAGCGCCTCTTTATTCTGTCGTGAGCTCTGCTAACCGTTTGCGGATAGGCACACATCAACCACTCAGAGGAAGCCCTGGTAGCCACTGCTCTGCGCAAGATACCAGCTGGCGAGGAAATACTAAACTACGTAAGTTGACTCCATCCCCTGCTTCGCGGCGCACAGCTGTCCGTCCTTTCTTTTTTTCTGGCAACAGGCTGACAGGAATCGCTCTCAGTACGGCCCGCTGCCTAACGGACAACTCCTCCGCAGATATGGCTATGTGACGGAAAAGCACAGCCGATACGATGTTGTGGAGCTGACTGCTGCCTCCATCACCAGCAGCATCCGTTCGCGGCTGAACTTGGCACAGCAGGATTGGGACAAGATCGACGAAGCTAGGGCCAAATCAATGTTTGGTGACGACAGCGAGCAGGTACATGGCGCCATGGTCGAGGTCGAGGATTCATATCCTCTTGAACGGGCCTGTGAGGATCCGGACGAGTTTGGTCAGCTCCAGGGCACGCCGTCCTTCTCCGAGCTGCCCGAAGAGCTGCTGGACATGGCAAAGGCAAGGTTCAAGGAGATCAAGACCATCCGCCCGGATGCAGTCCCGGACAAGAAGTTCAGGGATCGCATAATATACTCAGCTGTACGGGAAGCCGCCAGTGCAAAGTTGGCCGAGTACGGGACCACGTTGGAGGAGGATTTGGCCAAGCTATCCACGCTTGACAGCAATCAACCTCGTCTGAGGATGGCGATGGAGGTCCGGATCGGCGAGAAGAAGCTGCTGCACGAGGCAATAGCCTGGCTCGACGGGAAGATAGGCGATGGCGCTGCGAATGGCGACATGGAGGTCGACGAGCCTGCGTCAAAAAGACAAAGAAGGGCTTAACGGATATGGTGGTATCGATTATACGTTTCTTATGCGCCACGAGTTTCTGGACGGCTTGTCAGTCTTCTTAAAAGTGTCTTTCGGGCGTTTGAAGGTCGGCCCGGCCCTTTGAAATCAACATGGAGGGCATAGAAGCTTCCGGAAAAACATGAGCGGGGTTTCCACAAAACTGTCCAGACTTTTGCAGCAATGATGATAAGGATGTTTTCCGTGAAAATGATTTGCTCGAGCGAGTGAGCAGCACGCCCGCTCGTCTTTCTCACGCAGGTGTTGAGATGCTGACAGACTATGTGAAGATATCCGTCGCTCCGAATCATCAACTACCTGAGGTAAGTAAGCTACGTCAGCTGTCACCTCGCTGCTGCCGCCCAGATTCCTTGATAACTGTCCCGCCGTACTTCACGAACATCGCCATTTATAGTAAACCAACTCGCTGAAAACACCTCCTGACAAACGACACCTCCTGTGGACTCTACTACGCTTGCGCAAAAGATGCTTCGCCAAAATCAATAACCCAAGCCTCACAATTCCATCCTCTTCACAGCCCGGGCAAGCCCAGAATTACAATGAGGAAGGCGAAGTTCGCAACACTCCCAAGCAGTGTGGTAGGGAGGTCACAGTGGGATGGATCATGGGCAAGCCCAGAGGACGCCACCCCGAGACGCAAAAAGTGTTGGTAATCAACAGATCGGCCATTTTAGACCGTCTCAGAAATTACTCTTGAGAAGAACAGATACTACACTTGATCTAAGCCGGAGGCTGCAAAGTTTGAAGTGGACACAGGTTAGCACTAGACTCCAACGGTTGGTTCGGGGTATGGGGGGGAGTTGGACGTACCGAAGAAAAGCTGAGAGGAGAAAGAAAGGCAAAAACTAAGCAATAGTTTGAGAGCTGGCGGCAATATATATAATCGAGCTGGCAGGTTGCATTGACCGCGTGAATAAATTAGTCAGCTGCAAACTTTCGGGTGGTCGATGCGATGATGGACCGAGGAGAAAGCCGAAGGTGTGTTGCTGCCTACGGTCGGCCAGGATAATTAAAAGGACGCCCAGGATGCAAGTGGATCCCCTGGGAAACAGTAGACAAATTTACTATGCAGGGTACTTCAATACCCTTCGAGCCAGGTAATAATATTATAGGCGGTGCGTGAGGGAAAATAAGTATATTTCCTCAGTTGGAACAGATTACTATACTGTGCGTCACCAAGCATTCGCCACCAGTTTGTCTTTGTTTGTTGCGTTATCTTGGCCGACTGTAAATAGACAGGTAAGTCTGCCACTCATCGAAAACGATCATCACTCTGATGAATAGGTACCTATATGTGTTTTGCACACTTTCTTCACGTGATGAATGCAATTCAAGATTCCGGTTCTTCTTTTTGGTTTTTTTTTTTGCCGCATACATGAAGATTCCCGCGACGTCTTGTCCCTGTTTTGGGATGGCACAGATATTTAAACAGTCGTCAAGGGATAGGGAGAAGAAAAAGAAAAGAAAAAAAAACCTTTGTTGACTTACTAGTGCAGAGTACCTAGCTACCTGGGCCGTACAAAATATTCATAGCTTGGAAATCGACAGATACGCCCATGTGCGTACGTCTTCCTTGAACGAATGTTTCGGGCAATATAGGCAATGTTCAAGGCAACAGGATACTTCCGCCACACATCGATAATCATAGCTGGCAGTAAAAAGACGTAGGGGTTATCAGACTGAAGTCAGGGCTCAAGGTACGTTGTTCTTATGTAGGTAGGTGTCCAATATCTATAACCGATACCCAAGATGAACCAGACGAAAAAGAATAAAAACAACTCCAATTCACAACCCGTGCTGTTTCCCAAGCTGCTACGCCGATAAAGCCAAATACAGTTGCTAACATGTTCCGATCCTGAAAAATAAAAATAAACAAAAGAGAAAAATCGTGAATGATCCTCTCGAGAATTAAACATCATGTCTGCCATCAACCAGCAATGGCCCTCCTCACAGGCCCCTCGCTTACCCTAACGGAGCTTACCCGCGGCGCCTGGTACCCTCTAGCACTTGGTGGAAGATGGCCATCACCACCAGCGCCGCCGCCGCCACCGCCACTGGTAGGCATGGGCCCAGGGCTCCTCGGTTCCGCACTTCTTCCGTTACGGCTCGCACCCGTCCAGGAAGCAACCATGTCGACTGCAGCAGACGGGGGCACCCAGCCACCAGCTGAACCGGGCCCAGCCTTCTCGACGACCTGCATGTTGTGTTGCGCCCAGCGGTCCATCATGGCCCTGCCGTCGCGCGCACTTTGCACGGCGTCTCGTTCCCTCATATCCCTCGTCTCTCCGGCGGCAAGTGCATTGCGCTGCCACACATTGAGTTCGGCCTCCCCGCGCGCCTTCTGAAGACTGATCTCGTGCACACGAGATGAGTTCCACTGCTTGAGGGCCAGCTCTCTTGCCCGCTTGTCAGCTTCGAGCGCATAACGCGCACCTTGCATCTCCAGCTCGGCCCTTTCCTCCATGGTCTGGATTGTACGCCCGCGGATGCGGTATTCGAAATCGCTCTCGGTCTTTTGCCGTCTCATCTCCTCCCCATCCATGTGCTGATTCCACTCGATCGCCGCAGTTGTGTCTGCCTCCCCCTTTCGGATCGTGCTGCCGTTGAGGTGCTTGTCAAGTTCGATCTGCATGTCCAAAGCATGGTCGAGGCCCCGATTCCGTCGGTGCTGATCGGCCAGTCTGTCAGTGTGGTCGTATTCTGCAAAGCGCCGCGCTCCCGAAAGGCGCAGCTCATGCATGGTCGTCTCCTCCTCCATGCGCAACCGTCGTGAGTGATCGTCGTCCTCACGTTGCTGCCGTAGCCTGCGAGCCCGCCGCTCCTTCTCCTGCTCGCGGATCTCGTCCGGCATCCCAACCGCATCCACCGGCTGCTGCTCTGCTTCTATGCTCGCATAGAATCGATCTATCGCGCCCTGGCCGCGGAGAAGAGAGAGTAGTACCTCGTGCTGCGAATCGTGCGCACGAGACAGGCCCTTTTTGATATACATGGTCGGCGAAAATGAGTATCCCTGCTGGTCGGTGTACACGTTCTTCTCGTCGTTGAGCGTCTTCCAAAAGAGTCGATCTAGTAGCAGAGTCGTGATTGCCTCCGGTCCTGCACTGTCCACAATGTTGTCCAGGGCCATGAACACGGCAGTCCTGCCATGCACCTTCAACAGAGGGCTTGCATTGAATCGTTTGAGAATGTCCACCGCCGCCTCTGCTCTTTCTGGGTCGGCTGGAATAATACCCCGGCTCGCCATCACGGTAAGCGCCGTATGACCGCCGTGCTTGTTTGACCTGTAGTCAGGATCGTGACCAGCCTCGATGAGCTTATGCATAACGTCGACGTGGAAGTTGCGAGAGGCCTCATGCAGACTACCGTCGTTGATGGGGAGCTTCTTGTCCAGCAATAGGACAACAGATTCGTGACTGCCAATCCGCGCAGCATAGAAAAGAGCGGACCGTCCCAGCGAGTCTTGGACTGTCGCCCTAGCTCCAAGTCTGAGGAACTCGTCCACTAGCTCTGGTCGATTTGTTTTGGCAGCGACAATCAGGGGCGTCACTTTGCTCTTTTCAGTGACAAAGTTGACATCGGCTGGAATCATTGTTAGCTTTTCAGTTTGTTACTTATCACAAGGCTGGTGAACTTACTTCCTTGCTTGGCCAGCTGTGCAACCACGGCAGAGCTCGTTTTACTGGAGGACTGGAGCAGGGCCCAGATCAAGACGTTCGCAGCTTCGTAGTCTGATGACTGCTCTTGTACCTCTCCGTTTGAAGTGGGAGCGTATGTTATCTTAACCGTTTGTGACAAGTCACAACCAGCACTGATGATCCGGTTCATAACAACAGTCGAGCGAGGGTACTTCTCCAAGCACAAATACAGTGGTGGGAACATCCCATCATATACCCCCTGACTGCTAAAGTCGGGGGCAACAGTGGATTTATCGGTAAAGACGTCGATCAGCTCAAGCAGCCGCGCCTCAGTGTGGCCTGCGCTGATAGCGGCATACAGAGCCGTCGTGGCCGTCTGCAGGCTAGCACAATTCTTGGTATCAAGTAGTTTTCGCAGGAGGTGTCGATCACCGTTCCTTGCCACCAATTGAACGGACTTTCCGCTTTCGTAGTTGGTACTGGCGCCGTGACCTAGTAGTAAGTCGAGAATGGCTTCCGGGGGAGCACTAGAGTCGCGACAAGGGCTCATCGGGCTTCGTGGACTTCGGCTTCTAGGGCTGCCGCCAGGTCTTACGGGGAACATGGCCTGCAGAGCGTCGATAAGTGCCCTGCTCAGAACTATACCAGAAGCGCCGAAACGTAATATTAATTCGACAACATTGATATGCGAATGTGCCAGCCATTCGTCGCCCTGTGAGATGACATGGTCAAATATTTCGGTAAACAATCGACCATCTTTGCCAATCTTCTGAGCAAGTAGTTCGAGGAGCGCGAGATCAAACGAAGAAGCTGCAATCTTAAGACAAGCACCTCCATCGCAGCGAGGATCCGCTCCGGAAACCAAAAGCAGTTCGACGAGGTCTGTGTCTTTCTTTGTTGATAATATTGCCTGTTTTAAGCAAAAGTTTAAGTGCTCGATATGGAACCTAGAAATGAGGACGCGGATTGTCTCTCGCCTCTCATTCTTTGGGAGCAGGAAGGAGGCTTTCGCGGCCGCAGCCATGGCCTCGCGATCAGGGCGCTGAGCCAGAATAAGCTCAATAATGTCGAAATCTTGATTGTGTATAGCGCTGACGAGGGCTTCGCCACCCTGGTGGTTGACCGACGCACGAGTGAGCAGAAGCTTCACCAAGGGCGTATTTTTAGGGGCGCTGTTCACCGCATCCACCAGCGCACAATCAACCACTGGGCCTCTGGCTCCTGCTTTTAGCAGCATTTCAATAACATCGAGCTTTTTGGATGGCTCCATGCCCATAGCGACTGGTAGTGCAGCTCCAAGAGTGGCCTGATTGGGACGCCTGTCCATGATGTCGCATATTATCCCCATGAGACTCGCAGATATTGCTGTTCGAAGAGCCGCACCGTCGTCGTAATTGACGTCCGCATCGCCCTGCTCCAACAGAAGTCTGCCAAGCTCAACATGTAGTAGATCAAAATTGTCGCCCAGGAGACCGACACAGGTGACGAAAGCCGCAGAGACTGCTGGCCCTCTGGCACCGAGTGACAGTAGTAAGGCGATAATTTCGAACATGACCTCGCTATCCGCAACACGCATTCCTTGAGACATGGCAGCAACAAGGCAATCCTCAGAAGGCTTCAGCCTGAGTAGCTGTGCGAGAATCACTGTCTGGTAGGTTTTGATGGCCTCCAATACGGCCAGAGTGTGGTACGGATCGATTGGCTGCGTGTATTGCAAGATGAGATCCAGGAGCCGTTGGTTCTTCTTTTTGACGCAGTTAACGAGACCTGATGTGAATAGTCGTTCAGTTCGTTCGCCAGCTGCACCGGAGAGCAGGCACATCTCAAGTAGCTCTCGGAAAGTCTCGTCATCCTGCCGGGACAAGTGTTGGTGGGCGACACCGACTGCTGCATCTAGGGAGCCCATCATTGCTAGCCTGCCACGACGGCTTGACAAGAGAATTTCGAGGTAGTCACTTCTTTTCGCCTCAACCGCGGCAACCAAAGCCTGGCCCCCAAGGTAGTTCGGGTCAGCTCCGGCTGCCATACACAACTCGAGTATCTTGGAGGCCCCGTCCTTGATCGCTACAGTCAATGCTCCTGATATGCAGTCGGTACAGGGCTTTTTTGGGCCTGCTAAAAGGAGTGCAATTGGTTCCGTTTCACCGAGCATGACTGCCTTTTCGAAATCATCATGCAGCTCTGCTGGGTCTGCACCGGCGTCTAGCAAGACTTGGAGGACATGGAGGTCTCGACGCAGTATAGCATATCGCAAGGCATTGTCGAGGTTGGCTTGGTCTGCCTGGGCGGCAAGAACCTCTACAAGCTCGGGCCGACATCGTACCGTGGCGACCTGGAGCAAATCGCTGCGTTCTGGAGTCTGATGTCGTCTGGCTACCTTCTTCCACAGGCTTGTTGAACTTCGCCGCGTGACGTTGACATCGGCTCCCATTCTGATTAGTGCGTTGACGAGGTCCACCGACCCGTTCTCGTCGACGATGCGTGCCATGACATGGTTAATCTCTTTATATGTAAACGTGCCATCTTTGGGGAATTTAGTACACTGGCAACTGCAAGCCAGAGGAGAAAAATCTGGGTTTGTATGTGCCTCCCGGTGCTCAAGTAATAGTTGCGTCGCCTTTTCCTTGTAGAAGTCCATGGCCGTGTTGTGCGGGTTATGAGCTCCCTTGGTACTGGACAAATTGTACGGAAAACGCCATACGAGCCTTGAGACAAAGGTTTGAAGAGAAGAGGCAAGAGAGGGGCGGTGCTATACGGTGGTTGTATGTGTGATTTGGAATCAAAAGGAAGATCAGGAAAAGAAAAAACCAGGTCTATAGTGCAGCGTTGTAAGTGTGACTGTAGGAGATAACGGATCAATTATTCGTGAAACGCCTTAACAAAACGGGTGGCAGCCTCGTGGTGTCATTGAGCATAAAAAGAGTCGACAGGACGCAAGTAGACGAGGATGACAGGACAGAAATTTAGAAATGTCTAGGATGCTCAATATGACATGGCTTGGTAGCCTTGTCGTCCAAGAGACAGAAATACCGGTAGATACACGCACACAAACACATACACATACAGTACACACGCCCACGCTCACACACGAGCCACTTGGAAATTGTGTTGGTCCGGGGGCGGACGTGCGGGACGCGGCTTTCGCCCCCGTTCATGCCAATAGGGCAGGGACGTCCCAACTTGTCGGGCGTCGTTGGGAGCTTTTCACTAATATGGACAGACTTCCAGTGGCGAAGACTTCTTCTGCCTGGCTTGCCTGGTTGGTCTCTCGAAATGGGAGTGTGGAACACTGATTGACAGTCAGAAGAGGTGCCGGGGGGTGTTTGCGGACGTACAGTACAACGGAACACCATACAGACACGCCGTTTGAGGAGCACTGCAGCAACTCCGATCTGCGGGGAAAACAGACAAAAGAGAAGAAATATCAATCCAGGAGCGGTAATTGTTTCAAAGGACCCTGCACGACCATCAACGACGCCGTCTGTTTGGTTGCTGGGTGTCGAAAAGAAAACCCAATTGGCGCGATGTTTGGCGCCCAAATCGAGGCGCGCACGAAGGAAGCGACTAAGTAGCTTGGTACGTAGCTGGACTTGCAACTTGGTAGGCTAGGGTTGGTTGGTGAGCAATAGGGACGGGTTGTCAATAGCATGATGGAGTCGGTTCTGGCGAGTGGAATCAAGGCTTGACGCGCTCTTTGGTGTGTGGTACAAGGGGTTTGCCAGGTTGATGCAGGCCTCCGATGGGGTAGGCGCCACAAACGCAAAAGCTGAGTTGAGTGCTCTCAGCCAACCAATCTGCCCAGACTGACATCTACCCAAAACCCTCACAGCCTAACCATATGACTTCGTCCACCAAGCCGCCACTCAATCAATTTCAAGCATCGCCTGGCGGCAAGGCGGCAAGGCGGTTATGGGCGTTGATGAGCATGCATAAACAATTGTGGGTTCCTTCATTTTTGGCAGTGTTGAAAGCAAAGGAATCCTGGAATTGACGCCCAACCTCCCTCCAGCTGCTGCTGTTTTCCTCTTTCTTTTTGTTTTGTTTCTTCACGGACCAACACTCGCATTGACAGCCGGGAAAGCCGGCAACTGCTGTATATTGGTTCTTTTAACAGTCAGCCACCGGCCCTGGATCCGGTTTTCCCCTTTTCTCCGACTAAAACACTAAAAACGGCACAACGCGAGATTTGCCAACATAACATCCAAGCAGAAAAGAGTCGCCTTGTCGCGTCCTGAGAAAGACCAGGAAAGCTTCGGGAACATCCGCCACTGGCTATATCTTGCAGATCTTATCCTATTTATATCCATGACCCCTTCGCCACTATATGCACCGGTTTACAATAGTCCCTGCTTCTGAAGATCATAGTACACCTTCTCCGGCATCACGTTGCCCTCGGCATCCTCCATCTGTACAACGCTACCATCGTCGCCCATATTACGCTTGCGGTCGCGCTGTATCTTATCCCATAGCTTGAGTGCCTCCTCGATGCTGATGATGTCGCGGAAAAGCGAAGTGTTGGAGATACCGAGGCACTTGAGACCATAGATGTGCCGTGCCTCGTTAAAGTGCTTCTCGTATGCCCGCCTACCCATGTAGACGAAATTGCCACAGATCTCGCAGGGGAACTCAACGCCCAAGCCGTGAAGTCGGTACAGCCAGAACGGGATCGGTTTACCATCCCAAGCTAGTGGCAGCTTCAATGGGTTGTAAATCTTTTCCTCTCCGTCTTCGCCCTCATCCTCGTCGCCCTCGCCACCCTGGTGCCCATTGGCCCCACCGGCACCATAAGTGGTTATGGCACTTCCCATTATGTTGTAAAGGTTCTCCAGCTCTTGCTGTCGCTCTCGTTCCGTCATGCCTTGCCTGCGCTCCACGTTGACCTTGGTCTCGTCTCGCTCAGTCTTCATCGCCTCTGTTAACCGCGTTACTCGATATTCTCGTTCCGCTACTGCACGTTCCTTCAATCGGATGGCCGATTCCTTCTTGCCCTTGGTGGGGGCGTCAGTGCTGGCTGCTTCAGAGGCGTCGTCGTTCTCCTCTGTCCTCTTAGCCTTCTGCTCAGCAGCCTTGATGTGTTTCCGACCAGTGAGATGATTCTTGTATACATTCTCATTCTTGAACTCCTTTTCGCAAGCGTCGCACCATACTGCCTCTGCTGTGCTGGTAGCATGTGGTGCGGATCCATTGGCTTCTGGTTTTTCCGCTCCCCAATGCGGTACCTCGTCCTTCTCCCAGAGCTTCTCAAAGTCTGCTGCGAACGTGGCAAAGAGTTTGTCCAGATTCTCAAGTGGCCTCGCTCTCCGCATGAAAGACTCGAGGTACTCTGCCAAATCTCCCACGTACTTGAAGTACTGATCCGTCAGCTTATCCGCACGCTTAACACCTCCCGCCCCCGGAGCGAAGTCGTCAAACACTTCGAGGTATTGCAGATAGGACCGATGCTTGACGTTGGGAAGGTTTATGTAGGCTTCGTGGGCGGCCAAAAGGTCGAAGAATTTTCCAAAGGCCTCCTCTCCCGAGAATATCATATCGACCATGTACGGCTGTGCCGGATCGGGTCCATCTCGTCCAGGTCGGTACCTCAGTTCGGGGTTCTCTGCTTGTTCGGTAGGGTACTTGGCGTGATGTTCCTTGATTTCTTCAACCTGCTTGTAAAATTCGTCGAATGGGTCTCCCGAGCCAATGGCTTGAATCTCTTTTGACCGTAGGCCATTGACATCCTCATACATGGATATGAGCTCAGAAGATTGTTTTTGTATCTGTTCGAGGAGCTGCGCAACTTCATGGTCGCGATTTAAGCGGTCTCGTATCTATAAGGCATGATGAATGTCAGCGTGAGTACGTTTTTTTTTTTTTTTTTTTTTTGATATATGAAGAAAAAATGGCAGCGGTCGCGCGGACGCAAATACGTACAAAGGTCGGCTCATGGCTCATGCGATCAGTTATGCCCTGTTCCAGACGTTCCAAGTCCTCTTGGACATACCGCTGGTCCTCCAAAAGCATGCCAGGCAACTGTCGAATGTGGATTTTGTGTAGTGATTGGATTAGTTGAGATGGTCGTGGTGGTGGGTGATTCAGTAGTTGAATGTAGCAAATTCAATCTAGCTCCAAAGCGCGTTATGGCTGGCAAAGATCGCGACACAGAAATTCAAGATGGCCCTCGTCTGGCGAATCATAGAATGCGCCTTGAGTTATTTAGTGGGGTGACATCAGTGTCCCCACCTTTTAACCTCATGCATGGCGCATTTGGCACCAAAAAGTTCGCCCGCATTGCAGCTTTTCCCTTACATTCAAACCAACAATTTTTAACCCGACCCCAATTTTCATCATAAAGCCGCCAGCGAAGACGAATAATCACGCGCTGCGAAGACCGAAATCGCCAGTCTTGAAGACAGTTACAAATATCTAATCACAGCCGTAACGATGGCGGAAGGAAGTGGCATCGACCGCAAGGCGGAGGAGCGGATGGAGTTTACAACCTCCAAGGAGGTCACGGTCCATCCGACTTTCGAGTCGATGGCTCTGAAGGGTGAGCTCAGCAGTGCCTTGGAGGGGAATCGGGCGTCAGTAGTGAAAAGTCGGTAACTAACCCACAACAACATCAGAGAGCCTCCTCCGTGGCATCTACGCGTACGGGTACGAGTCGCCTTCGGCGGTCCAGTCGCGCGCTATCGTTCAGGTCTGCAAGGGTCGTGATACCATTGCGCAGGCACAGTCCGGAACGGGAAAGACAGCCACATTTTCCATCAGCATGCTCCAGGTTATCGACACGGCCGTGCGTGAGACCCAAGCACTCGTCCTGTCGCCCACACGCGAGTTGGCGACACAAATTCAGAGCGTTGTCATGGCCCTGGGCGACTACATGAATGTGCAGTGCCACGCTTGTATCGGCGGCACCAACGTCGGCGAGGATATCCGCAAACTCGACTATGGTCAGCACATCGTCTCGGGTACACCAGGTCGCGTGGCTGACATGATTCGCCGCCGCCATCTCCGCACCCGTCATATTAAGATGCTCGTTCTGGACGAGGCCGATGAGCTGTTGAACCAAGGATTCCGTGAGCAGATCTACGACGTCTACCGATACCTTCCACCCGCGACTCAGGTTGTGGTTGTTTCGGCTACGCTTCCGTACGATGTGCTGGACATGACCACCAAATTCATGACCGACCCCGTGAGGATCCTTGTCAAGCGTGACGAACTGACCCTCGAGGGTTTGAAGCAGTACTTCATCGCCATTGAGAAGGAAGACTGGAAGTTCGACACGCTCTGCGATCTTTACGATACACTCACCATCACACAAGCCGTCATTTTTTGCAACACGAGGCGCAAGGTTGACTGGCTTACGGACAAGATGCGCGAGGCCAACTTCACGGTCAGCAGCATGCATGGCGATATGCCTCAAAAGGAGCGTGACAGCATTATGCAGGACTTCAGGCAAGGAAACAGCCGAGTGTTGATATCTACCGATGTTTGGGCCCGAGGTATCGATGTCCAGCAGGTCAGTCTGGTTATCAATTACGACCTGCCGAGCAATCGTGAAAACTACATTCACCGCATCGGTCGTTCGGGAAGGTTTGGTCGCAAGGGTGTTGCCATCAACTTCGTTACTAGCGAGGACGTGCGAATCCTCAGAGACATCGAGTGTAAGTGAGCCCCACTAGAAATTATATTTCGGGCTTTGCTGACTCCTTCAACAGTGTATTACTCGACCCAGATCGACGAGATGCCGATGAACGTGGCTGATCTGATCGCATAATTCCTGAAGCTCACACTGGGGTGCCCCGGGCTTCATGACGATAAAAAACGACAGCTAGAATGCAGCTCTTACCGAGTCGGACGAACCAGTCCCCACAAACGCCCAGTGTAAAGACACTTTGCGCACCAGGAATCATGGGAGGAAAGGGAATGTTGACTAGATTGTAAGTTTAATCACGTATCGGAGCACCGACTGGCCTTCCTATTGAACAAATACTGACGGCAAGTGACATGGCACGCAACACACAGGTTCCACCTTCATCAACAAACGAAACTATATTCTGAGCGTCAAAGCGGCATTATTCTGAACTCCTGGCCTCTCCGAGGCTTGAATTGTCCAGCCGCATCTCCCACCGGGAATCACGGAGACACATCATGATAGTCCACATGGTAAATTGTAACGAACGCGCGTAGCGTCGTCTCCACTCATCCCCCTCAACTGGGCAAAGATCCGTCAAAATAAGGTTCTCCGGCTACGCGGCGAACAAACTTTTCGTTTGAATTGCGGTCCTGATACCTACCATAGTAAAAGTGGCAAATGGCAGCATACTGGGACTAACCAAAACAGGCCATAACTACAACTGTGTCATTATATGCTCTGTATGCCTATATTCGGGCTTCCGGCATGCAAATTCGTCTCCATGTCACGAACAAGTCGGTCAACCACCACATGTCATGACTGTGCGCCGCGGGTGAGATCTACCCGGAGGGCCGGAATTGTTTCCTTATGCAAAACTTAGGCACATTTCACATCACCCCTTTTACGTACGAAGCCTAGCACAAACTAGCCAGGCTGTCAAGTGCAGTTTAGGCATTGTTGACCAAGGAACGTATAGCAGAATGCGGATAGGTTGGCATCCGTTTCTCAAGGGAGTCTGCTGGCGGGTGATATTGATTCTGTGATGCAGGACCTTCGAGTAAGTGAAACTCGCAAACCTGTATAGCTAGAGGGACCGAAAATTAAGGTCTGTTTTTGCCCATACGTGTGTTTCTGCGGTTCTTTTGTAGAAAAGCTATCCCCAACTGTATCAGCCAATACAAGTACAATTAAGATACCCGCATAAGATTTTATTCTATAGCCAAGGATCAAAATCAGCCGGTGGATAATAGCCACCATGCCACGGCTTCAACCTCGTACCTAAATTTCTCCACGTTGAGAATCCCTACGATCGGTGCTAGAGCAGTAATTTCTTTCTCATATGATCGAGCTCCGGTGGGGAGATAAACCGGATGATTCTCATACCGAGATATTTACAACATTCCCTGTAATGGCTGAGCAGGCCATTCATTAGAAAGATTTGCCTAGAACTAGTTGATTGTGATTATTTTTACTATTAGCTTTTCGCTTCGGACCGGCACGGCTCGTAGGCAGCTTTTCCCGTCTTGCCTCTTTCCTCGCTGCAGCAGGCTGGCTACTATGTAGTCACGAGTACGGTAGCTTGAACGGGTAATGACCGACTGGGCATTATTCTGGGGATGTGAGCCTGCTGGTCGACTATTGTCAAGGGCCAAATCTATAATTTCGTCAAGGGTTCACAGTTGCGGTCCGTGTCAAGGAGTACTGTCAAAATACGACCTTTGAGTTCAGACAGTTCTGGACTTTCAACTCAAAAAAAAAAAAAATCCCTCCAGGGGCCAACGTTGCAACCCCCAGCTTGCCAAGAACAATATTTTGATCATTAACTCTAGCCAAAACGCACACTCACAAAGTACAAACCAACTGCTTGCCATAGGGGGTGCTATACGTAAGCATGCGACAAGAAAGCTCTCCTTTACCCCTAGCCACACGCAAAATCAGCAAATACGCAGTCGGGATCTTACCGACGTTGCGTGCCAAGGTGCGTCGTTAAACGGATTGGGACATTCGCTGTGGAAAAGGGTCCTTGTGTCATGTCGGTCTGGAATCTCGTGTACTCGATATGATGGCTCCGCATCTTTGAGCAGTACCCGGCGGGTATGATTTTACCCCAAACCTCGGTTGACAATTAGTTGACAGGGTAGGTAGTTTTTTCCTTGTTCTTCTACCGTGCTCTCGCCCCGGTCATGGACACATTGAAGAAGAAAAGAACGAACGAACGAACGAGAAAAACAAACGAGATTGGGAAAACCGGTCTCTTGGTTTTTTCGTGCCCCCAGTCTCGGTTCTGCACACCGCACGCTGGTGGGCAAGGCTGGAGAGCCTGGGCGGCGATCATATGCAGCCACGGATATCAATGCCCGTCCTAGCTAGGTAGGTACTCGTCACTTGTGCGACAATCAACCAGTTTGCCTCGATTGATAGCCCGGCGTTATGGGTTCCTGCCGGCAAACCGGATCCCACAGGATGCTTTTTGGATTGTCCTGGATATGCCGGCTGTACCGTTATGTGGCAAGACGGGTTGATAAGACATTCCGGCCTATTCCACAAGCCGAGGGTGAAAAAGAAGCGCGACTGTGGTACGGTACTGGCACGTATCAGGACCAAACAGTGCCGCCTCTGTTTAACTTTTGGTTGAAATTTGTTTGCGTATTCGGTGAGGCAGGAAGTGCACAGAGAGCCAGGTTAGAGGAGCACACAGGTTAGGAGACTGATGAGTCGGCGCACACAAGCAACCTTGGTTGGCAAAGTGTTGGACCAGTGGGTCATGGGAGGTCCTTGGATACATTGAGTAAAGGCATTTGTTTGCAACATGCACTGAACAAAACTTTTGCCACTGCAGTAATACAAACCCTCCAAACTCGGCATAACCAAATCAACTCGGCATAACCAAATCAACTCGGCAAGCCCAAAAAAAAAAAAAAAAAAAAAAAAACAAGGCATGGGGCTGGGTTTGTGGCGAGGCAAGCAAGTAAGGATTTCCATCTCGACAAGGAGCGCGATTGTCGACTGGGCTTGGCTGTACAGCAATACTCAAGGCGCGATAGGTTGCTTTGGGTCGTTAGGTACCTAAATGTGGGATCCAATGAAAACTTGTGAAAGCTGGGCGGACCGTTCTGCCCTGATCCTGGGCGAACACGCAGGCTCAGCGCGGGTCCCTATTTCGGGTATGGATCCCAATGGCGCAAGATGCTGACCTCGCGAAGAAGGGCCGTGAAGATCCCGAGCCACGACAGGGCATAGGGTGCGGAGGGGGGAAAAATGAAGAAGGACTATGGTGGGCAATCAGCGGCACGGGACGCTGAATTGAATCGACTCTTGTCAATGTTCGGATAGGATCAAACTTACGTCTGGACCAGTCATACGTAGGTAAATTCATGGGTTGCGCAAATCTTGCATACACCGAATCTTGCTATCTTGTCTCGGAGATTTATACGCCGGAGAAAAGGTATTTTAGGGACAGAGAAAGAGAGAGAGAGAAAAAAAAAGACTCGAATGTATTAGCGTAATGGCTTGAATAAGAAGGTGAATCTTTTGCTGATAATAGTAACCTAGTCTAGAACTAGATAGTACATCGATGACAGGGTCGCACTCAATCTCGGATTGCATGTGAAGGTTTCGCTTGTAGATGCGATCAGTTCTAGGCACGTCGGGGGCGGTTTGGAGACATGTTCTTCGCTATCTACCACGTAGTTCCTACGACCCCACAAGACAGGTAGGTGGTCGGACATATGCTGGATACATTACTTCGTACCTCACTTACGTAGGAGGACTGGGCAAGCGGGCGCCCAGCGGATCCCTAGATATGGCGTCAACCCTGAACCAAGAAGTATCCCGCCCCGCCCGCTGCCTTTGATCCTTTCAAATGTTCCTACCACGTCTGTAGGTAGCTTTGCTAAGTAGCGTAAAGGCAAGCAAGGCAAGGTCGAGTTTTTTTGGTACCAAGTGGAGGCACCTCTTTCGGTAGGCCAACCGCCATATCGGGGAGAATCCACCAGCCGAAAGAGAAAAGGCTCAAATCGAAACTTGAGGGTGACCAACCATCTCATATCCGGACCACTGATAGGCTGTACCGGCACACCACGTTAAACCTCTGTCAGGAACGCGACATTTTTTGTGCTCATCTGTCACCGTCTCATCCGAGCTCAGGTTGTGTGGGAGCAACCCCTTGCACTTTTCTTCTTTTTTTTTCTTTTTTTTGCTGCTCCTCCTCGCGTACCTGCATGACCCCGCGCTCACCTGCATGGGGGGTCTCCTGCCAAGGATCCCAATTGGATTTTTTATTTATTCGTTGCTCTCTGTCCGGTACTCCTGAATTGGTGTCCCAGTACCGACGGATATAATCCGAGAACTACAGAGTCTACTGCAAGTGGAGGGGGTTTGTGATAATGTCGTGTCACCAATGCTGAAAGTGAGGCGAACAACGGAAACACTACGACAAACTCAAACGTAGGCTAGGGGAAGATGGTACTAACACATAACAGTAGATAGGTTTTGGCGGAGGTGGACCATTGTGCTTAGCAACTTTTTAGTTCGTTTCCACATTCTCGATTTCCACTTGGAGTCCAAGATGGAGGAGGGTCCATTGCATCGGTACAGTAGCTGCCTAGTAGGCATGGCATGGTGCTCAAAAGCAGTTCTGCCACTGGCCAGAGGGTTTCCACTGTAGGTAGCCTGTCCTTCGTAAAAATAAAAGTCTCCATGACGAGGAAAACAGGGGCAACAAGGGACCCGTTTCCAATGCTCCCGGAACCTGCTTACCGGGTGGGAACCGGGTTGTCGATTGAGATAGAATTTGATGTTAGTTGTGCTGGGGAGGCGTTTCTTTCAAAAAGCCGACGCCCCCTCCGAAGTCGTCCCTGTATCTGGACGGACTTTGGGAAATTTCTGATCTTTGGCGCTGCCGCCTTTGTTCATTGGTGAAATTATCAAGAGCATCCTGGACTGATTACTTTCCAGCAGCTTACCAAACTAGCAAAAGCTGAGGTGAGTCTTTGAGTTGTCCTTGGTACTTCTCACAGCCGTGCCAAGTGGCAGGGCTTGGCTTGACTTTGTCTTCCCGCTTGAACTCTACCGATTTACTTCTTGTTTTTTTTTTTTTTTTTTGTATCTGCAGCTGCATCTGACGCTTCTATTTCCGTCTTTTTAGTTTGCGCAAGACGGAATCCCCCTCCGAAGACGTGTTAATCACTGCATCCAACCGTGTTGCAGGGAGGAAATATAGACACCACCCAGACGAGAGAATCGCAAGCTCGAAGCGCACATCTTGACCGATAGCACGATATCGGAACCAGAGACGGCAAAACAACTTGTTACTCGGCATACCGCATAAGTCTGCAAGTAGCGAACCAGCGACAAATTTGTGGGTATACAAAAGTGCGGAATATAGAGCTGAGAGGTTGGTTTTGCGCGCCCTACTGCTTTAATTCACTGGGAGGGGGCTGTCCGTCGCTGTTTTCTTTTGCATCTGCCTCTCATCTTGTGGCATATGCCGACCTTCAAGCCATCATCAGCGCCCCCTGCTTGGTCTCGCTACCCGTTCGAGCGCTTTTTTTCCCCCCTTGGTCATTCTCGTGACATAAACAAAACCTCAAGGCTACTACGGTACTATATTTGGGTCGACTTACTAATTCACAACTAGGCCACCGCAGCGGCCGTTTTTTGTTCTCGTTTATTTCTCGTCCTCTGCCCATCCGGAGAAGTCGCATTCCAGTTCAACAAGATCATAGAGGTTTCGACGTCTATACGAATTTCGCAACGATTCGACCCAGACACATCCTTGTGGTCTCCACTGCCTGGTCACAGTAGCGCTCAGCTGGGAAGCCCGTGCAAGTCGCAAGCTCCGAAATCCGCGACACCGGTCAGCCAGCACGGGTTAGATTTCAATTGACGGTATCGACAAAATCACGACGCGGGGGTTTTATATAATTTGGTCGACGCTGCGTATAGGCCCTTCTTCAACCTCGACGACAACTCGCTTGAAAACGGATTGACGAGTCATACGATAAGATCGACGGCAAGCCAACTGAACTTGGGCAATTAAGGTACTGGTCGGTGCTTTTCCCGATTGCAGATCCCGGCCACTCCGAAACCGAGCTCTCGTCCCAGAAATCCGGGGCACGTCTTCTGCTGCCTCAGAAAAGGTGAACGGAGGGTCAGGCAAGCGGAGGAGGAGTGCCCACAGGGGTTGGAATCGGTTTTGCATTATAATCAACGTTGGCAACGGAACGACTGGCACATAAAAACAACCAGAGGGCGCAAACTATCGAAAAACGATACAAGAAGCCGTGTGCCGCGTGCAGGCGGCTTAGGGTCCCCCTACGGCTTGCTACCCCACCTTAAAAGCGGTGCGTTACATCCAACTTATACTACATTTTTTACCTATCCTTGGGAGTCGCCCCGATTACCATCTTGTTAGTCGGCGCCCCGGTCCCGCCTCTATTGAAGTTGGCAGAAGGGACAATTAGTCCATCACATCCACCCTGGCAACAACAAGTTTGGATAGGATTTGGTTGTACTAATTCAAGACCGGCATCAACTCAACAGTGCCAAGGTAGTCACACTTTAGATCAGACGACCACCTCCCCATCCCATCCCATCCCATCCGGCATTAAGTCGTTCCCAACACAACTGCCTTACCTTAGTCACGAAACAAGCCCGATCCGTCCTAGCTCAAGGTACTTGCTTGCATTGAGCCCATCCATCCCTCCCTCCTTCCCCGCAATGGGACTCTTCTCCCGCAGTAAGGATAAAGCACCCAAGGCGGTGAAGAGCAAGAAGCCGGCTCTCCACACAGCAGGGTCCAACGCCAGCCTGGGTTCTCATTCCTCCAAAAGTATTGCATCTCCCGATGCTTCAACAGCTCCATACAACCGAAGTCTATACCGCACATCAGGAGGCACAAACATGTCGAGTCCCGGAACCCCCAACACGCCGCTCACCCCGGTCCACATCCCAAAGATCGACCTTCCCAAGCCGCCGGACCCAGCCCTTGACCCGGCCGGTTATCTCCGCAGCCTGGGCGCTGTAAGGGAGCGATGCACCATCGTCACCGAAAAGGCATTTAAAAACCAACTGAACCACTTCGAAGTGGACATGCGAAAGTTCCCCGATGTCGTGAGCTTCGTATCACAGATCATCAAGGTATGCATTGTCTTTGTCTGCTGACCGTTCCAATCGCTCTCTTTTTTTTACCCCCTCGCTCCGCTACACGGCTATCCCTTAGGCTGTAGTCTAGCAGACAATTCGCTGACCGACCACCTCAAACTCCGTCCAGAGAGACTACGACGCGCCATTTCACTCAATTCCTGGCCATGGAAGGCACCAGCACTTTTGCGTTGGCGGCCGCGACCGCATCGCACATCTCCTGTCTGCTTTTCCGGAAACTGTTGACAGCACGGAGAAGTGCAGGCGGATGATTGACTTGTTCCTCGTGAGCGTGCTCCTAGACGCCGGTGCAGGACTCCAGTGGAGTTTCAAGAGTTCCGAGAATGGCCGCGTCTACAGGCGGTCCGAGGGCTTGGCCATTGCTAGCTTGGAAATGTTCAAGCAGGGTCTGTTCTCCAGCTCCAAGGAGAACAAGTATCAGGTCGACAAGGATGGTCTTGCCACTTTGACAGTCGAGAAGCTCGCCAAGGGCTTGCAGTCTGAGCCGGGCAATGAGCTCGCTGGCCTAGAGGGAAGGACGAATCTACTCCTCCGTCTAGGCAAGGCGCTGTCGGAGTCGACGGAATTCTGGGGCGAGGACGGCAGGCCGGGCAACATGGTTGACCACTTGCTTGCCCATCCTAGCACTCAGGCTTCCAGCATGCCTATTGTACCCCTACCCACACTTTGGAATGTTCTCATGTCAGGCCTTGCATCAATCTGGCCCGAGAGCAGGACCGCCATAAACGGTGTCAGCCTGGGCGATGCATGGCCCTGCTCTTCAATGCCGCAGCCACAAACAAGCGGCTCATCCTCGCCTCCCAGCAACAGCCCAACATCCTCGAAGCCGACGTTCAGTCCCTTCCCTGGAGGACGTAGCTCGGGCGGCTCAAGCAAGTCCTCGTCTCCCAAAAGTTCGGGCCGCGTGGAGCCGTGGGAAGGCATCCTGCCGTTCCACAAGCTCACACAATGGCTCACCTACTCGCTGATGCAGCCCATGCAGTCGCTTTTGCGTATCCACTTTGCCGGCACGGAGTTGCTCACTGGCCTACCAGAATACCGCAACGGAGGGTTATTCGTCGACCTTGGCGTCTTGACGCTGAACAAGGAAGATGCCGACCGTGGACTCCAGCACTATAACGAATACTGCGAAAGGACAGGCACGAGGCCTGTAGAGGTCGCGCCCATGTTTGAACCCAGTGACGATGTCATTGTTGAATGGCGCGGAGTCACAGTCGGGCTGCTGGACAAACTCTGTGTCGATGTCAACGCCTTCCTGAGCAAGGAGCTTGCAGGAAACGAGTTGACTCTCGCGCAACTGCTTGAGGCTGGAAGCTGGAAGGTACGTGTTTATAACATTGTCTCTCTTTTCTCTCTTTTTCTTTATTTTTTTTTCAATGGCATTCTTATCAGCTAACTTTATCTTTCTTTCCTGTTAGGGTGGTCGCGAGATTGCCGAAGTGAGCAGGCCCAACACAAAGGAACCGCCGATTCTGATCGACAGTGATGGAACCGTCTTCTAATGAACTCGAAGCGTTGGCCTGAATGTAATTCTTTTGTTGTTACACTGTTTTGCCCCCGCGCCATGTCCATCACGAAATTTCGGAAATTATCGTTTGTTTGGGAGGTTTGGAACTGGGAGAATAATGAGATATAAACATAGGAACATGCAAGTCGCATTTGGGGGGCGTGAGTGAAGTCGTTATGAATCTGCCTGCATTTTTTATAGAACAGCTCCATGTGACGGTGTAATGGACCAGAGGTTATGGCAGTGTTTGCGTCAAGCGACTATGATGAATGCAACTTTCGCTGAAGAAATGATGGACAAATGGCTCATTCGTATCTGTGCGCCATGCGCCCATGGAAGAGTCTGTACCCATGTGATCTCGCTTGTTGTGTGGGCCAAGGATCAGGAGAAATGCCAACAAGGCTTTGCAAAAGCGAATTATCAACAAGTTAGCGTCGAGGAGCTCGCCAATAACATAGAGATATAATCTAGAATCAAAGGGTCTTTTTTAAAAACAAGTCCATTGGATATGTATGGTTTTTTCTTAATTATACAATGTCACAAAAACTCGTACAAGATGCACTCGGATGGCCTTTTTGACGAGCCTGAGCATTAAAAGATCCAAGAATATCGAAATCCCCCCGCCACCTCCAAAGTTAACTGGCTCATCATCGGTTGGAACGCTCCCTAGTGCGTCGAACAGCCTGCTCGCGTCGCGCATAGTATCGCTCCTTCTCCTCCAGCGCGCGCCTATCCTCGTAAGCGGCGGCGTCCTGGACAGTCTTCTTTGCGTTGCCCCGCTCGGCGAAGCTGTTAAGCTTTCCCCGGACGCTGGACATGGTGTTCTTCATGTTGGTGATCGGGTTGCTGGTGTTGACATCGAGCTCGTCGGCAGCTGGCTTTGGAACCGTGGCCGTCGTTTGGATCTCCCTGGGGGCCTCCCATACAATCTTGTCGGTATTGACAACCTTTTCGGGCATGTTCAGCTGGTCAACCCCGAGGGCTTTGCCGACGGCCGGGCGGCTCAAGATCAGAGTCTGCGCGGCTTGCAGACCCGCGCTGGCGATGAAGTAGAGCTGAAGAGCGGCGTTCAACTTGAGGGAGACGAGGAAGGATATGGGAGTAAGGACGTATTGGACCGCTTTGAACATGGCCGTCTGAGACGCATCCGGCGACATCTTCATCGAGTGCTGGAGCATCACGTACATCATGCCCGCGGAAGCGAGGGGGAGTATGTAGAAAGGATCCGGCGAAGTCAAGTCCATAAGCCACATGAAGCCGCCGGTTTCGAAGCTGGGGACGGGAAGGTCGGCGCAGGCGCTGGTGACACGGAAAACACCGATACCGATGGGCATCTGGATCATTGGCAGAGCAATCTTCCACGTGCTGATACCCACAGCCCTCTGCAGCCTCTGAACGTCGGCACGTGCCGCCAAGAGCTCGGTGGTCGATGACGAGCCTCCAGACATCATCTGCGACATCTTGTCAAAGGCCGCCTTTCCTCGAGGGTCCTTCTTGAGGGCCTGAAGCTTCCTCTGCTGAACAAACGCGTCGATTGATGGCTTGAGGAGCATAAGCCTTGTGACGATTGCGTATCCCAGGATGGCAGCCCACCATGGCATACTACCCCAAACGTGCAAGTGTTCTATTCCCCACTGCGCCATGGAGCTGGGTCCCCAGCCAAAGTTGAGGCCCAACTCGCGAAGGTAGCCAATATGGTCCGAGGCGAGGTTGAGGTAGTGCGAACCATCGAGTACATCACCGACCGAGGCGGTTGCGCCGCTTGGGTCTATCGAGGAAGCAGGGTCGGCAGCGCCGCTCAAGTCGGTTGTTGGTTGGGATGCGGCGGCCGCCTCGGGGATAGGGGCGGCTTCTGCTGCGGCGGCGGGGGTCGATGATGATGCTGCAGACGAGGTCGCTGCTTCTGCAGTCTCGGGGAACTTGTCGCCGCCACTGAGGCCGCTGCTCCACGGCCAGAGGGAAAGGCTTCGAGCCTGCGGCGGTGCCCTCAGGTAATTTTGCGCCATCAGACCGGCGGCAGCGGCGCTGACACCAACTGTCCTCCTCCCACCAAGCAGGCCAATCGCCTGTGACGCTCTAAGCGTTTTTGAGCCTCCATTGGTGGTGCGGATAGCTGTGCCGAACTGCCTGGTGCTCGTAGGGGATTTCGATAGAGACTGCAGATGAGTGTCTTAGCAAAGTTTGTTCATAGATTACGGTGCTTCGGAAGCGTGCAAGTATTATAGCTCCTACCTTGACATCGAGCCTTTGCCTCGGCAGGCACCTAGATAATCCTCTGCTTGGAATCATTGTGTGGTGAGCATGGGCAATTTGCTCATGCCTTGGTGGGAAGCGGAAGATTCAATATCAAGAATTGAGCTGGACTTTAGGAAAGTTTTGGTCAATTGAACGCGACGGTTGTTACTGGGTGGAGACAGCAAATCTTGAGTGGGGCCATTGGCATTCTAACCAGCTTTGCCAGCTCAGGGTGCCTTTGTCTGCCAAGCAGCAAGCATGTCGCATCAGGCACTGAATTATAGCGGCAACAAGGCGCGTCTCCCCGTTTCTCTACAGATTCAACCCTGGACATTGCGCATAGGCATACCCCGAAAAAGAAATTCCGACAGGTTCAAGTATGCAGGTTGGATCTGGAATACACTTCGCAAGGCGGTTGCAAGTAATCACGGACTTGAAACTGGGCATGTCCTCTTGGCACAGACAAAATCATATCGTCAGGGTTTGTCCGTGAAGTTTTTGTTTCACCTAACGCAACCCTCGCGAAAAAACACACCCGGGCTCTTTAGCATGCAAATGGTTTCTCTATCATATGTGTCTTCTACTGCATTATCGGTATGGTAGTATGGGAATGGCCGAAACTGGTATGATATATGCAGACAGTAAACGTATATCCTCGAGATTGAACGGGTGAGTATGGTATATTGTAGGTGTTTGGTGTATATGACAATCACTCCAAGCTCGTCAGATCGTCCAGGCTAGTTGCCGGGCGTGGCCTGTCAATGACCTCAACACCGGGGCCTACAGAATGTCTTGTTCTCCTTGTCATGGGAAATACCTAGAGTCGAATAGTTAGTGAGAATGATCTTATAGCAAAGATGCCAAACCATCAAGGCCCTGACTGGGGCCAACAAATCCCTCTTCGACCTACTTTTGTCCCGCTCCAGCCTAGCCTAAAGGCGATTTCGTGTGCGAAAAGCTCGCCATAACCCATCATCATGCCATTGATGAAGGGAAGCAGCAGGTTTATGGCAGCACTCCTCACCAACGACCAAACTGTTGGGGGCTGGTACAGAATGACTGCAGGACTTCCGGATGAAGCAGGCGAGGTCGTGTTTTCTTCCCCGGCAGAGTAGTGTTCACTGTCGGAGCGTATCGTGACTCCGGATTCTGCCAAATGACTTGAGGTTTCGTCGGACGCCATGGTAGAGATATGCCTGGGCCTCAAAATAGCCCTTCGCTGAAGAATGGAACAGGAAGATCAGGCCAGAAGTTCGGAGGACACTCGGATGTTTGTAATTTACGGCTTCAATTGGCAGACCGTTCGGCGCTAGATGATGGAATGCGGCAGTGGTAGAGGCGTTCCACGGGTGGTCGCCGTCGTCGGTGTGGCGGTCGACGATTTTTTTGGTTCTCCGCAGATCCACGGCACTGGATTTGATGCAATGCAGTTAGTTAGTTGGTGACGCAGGAAAGCCCATTGGGACTGCACTGCCGCGTGAAGAGCTTCAGGCTGGTAAGAGTGGATTTCAGGTACCCCTGACCATGGTAACCTCACGGGATTGGCCAACAGTCCACTGTGACATAATCGCTGTGCGGGGCACCCCAATGATGCACTTACGCCCCACGCGTGTCGGAAGCTGCCTGGAAGCTTCAAGCTACGAGCGCACCTCATCATTGCTACGAACGACAGAAACCCCCTTCACTGAAACCGCAACATTTCAATCAATCAAAATATAGAACCGCCACTTCCCATCCCACCAAACTGCCCACTTCGATTTCCAGGCATCACGGCCACTCAGCCTCCTCCGATCTCCCTCAACCGACACGCATCATGGCGTCCAATACGTCGCATGAGGATGCCGTCAATCACTTTTCTGACTTGACCGGTGTTTCTGCAAACGAGGTTTGTCTACAAGAGAGGCTTGAATGGATATGAACAGGGACATGCTAACAATTTTCTACTTCAGGCCAAAACCTATCTCACAACCTATCACTGGGACATGGATCAAGCCCTCCAAGCTTTCTACGAGGATGAAGACGATGATACACCCGGAGCCCGCGCTATGCCAGCACCAGGCCAGGAAGACAGCTACACCGGTCCGAGGACGCTGGATGGACGTCCTGTTCCCTACTCATCGGGCGCCACTGCTTCATCATCGTCACAGGCCCCGAAGAAAAGCACTGGCGGCAGCAAGCTGAGGACATTGGGCGACCTATCTGGACAGGATGATGAAGACCATCAGGACGATGAGGCGAAGCGCCGGAGTCTGTTTGCTGGAGGAGAAAAATCAGGACTTGCAGTTCAGGACCCCAGTCAAGCCCCTCGAGATCTTGTCCGGGACATTATTGAGAAGGCTCGCCGGTATGTCACAGCGTTTGCTAGGCTTCCCCAGAGTGTTATTCTGAATGGTGCTAACATAATGTGCTATTAAGTAACGCCGAACGTGGAGGTCCTTCTTCTTCTGGTGGAGCTGCTCCCGAGGCACCAAGTCGATTCACTGGGTCTGGCCAGACCCTAGGCGGCGATGGCGTCCCGTCGCGTACCATCCCTGACCCTCGTGGCTCTCCTATCCCCCGTGAGACCAGCCAACCGCAACAGACCGTAGAGCGCACACTTCATATGTGGGAGGACGGCTTCAGCATCGAAGACGGCCCATTGCACAGGCTGGATGATCCCCGTAACACCCAGACGCTTAGGATGATCAACCAGGGTCGGGTTCCCCTGCACCTCATGAACATCAACTACGACGAGCAGGTGGATGTTAAGCTTGTCAAGCATGAGGAGAACTGGCACCAGCTTCCCCGCATCTACAGACCATTTGGAGGTGAAGGTCGGCGGTTGGGAAGTCCGGTTCCGGGCGATGGTAACACCGCGGTGTCAAGCTCTGCAACCACAACCCAAGCTCCCGCATCGAGCTCCAGCAACTCAGCATCAAACCCTACTACAAGCCTGGACGAGTCCCTGCCCATCCTAACGATCCGTATCCAGATGCCCAACGGCGCCAGGGTACCTGCCCGGTTCAATACGACGCAGACAGTGGGCGATGTCTATGAGTTTGTGCAAAACGCCCACCCTGAAACACTTACAAGGAATTGGGTACTTGCAACAACCTTCCCAAACAAGGAGCACATTGACTGCTCCACGGTGTTGGGTGAAATGAACGAGTTCAAGAGGGGCGGAACGGCAGTTGTCAAATGGGTCTAAAGGTGTACTGTGGAAATTATTGGGAGTTTTGGTATCAGTGGAAAAGTGCTGCAAATCAAGGCCTTTCAAAGCCTTGGGTTGGGCGCGGGGTTGTTAACGGGCTAGTTGTGCGACAGTCGCCTTGGGATTTGTCATTAGGGTATAGGGATACAGGCGTTGCTTCCAAGTCGATCAACCTCGGAGACCGGCAGATACTAGCTCGCGGGTAGATTTTGCATTCATTGACATGACTTGCCATGCCGTCGATCGTTTGAAGGTACTATTATGCAGCGTAATGCTTAGATTCATGCATATCACCAAAACAAATGGTAAATAATAAGGATCAAGTGGATGAAGAAATCAAGTCTGCGTATTAAATACAATGGGTATCAGAAAATCTCTGTCTGCCTTGTTGCTCCAACATCCTAGGCCCGTGATCAAAGGAAAATCATAACAAATTATTATGAAGCAGTGTGCAGTCAATACACTTGCGATGGCTGTTATATCTCACCCTTCGCCATTTCCTGCAGTGATCCCAACAGAGCTACCCCCTAAAGCATTTTGCGAGGCTGCAGCAGCAGCCGCCGCCGCTTTAGCAGCATTGGTAGGGTTGTCTAGTGCCTCAAACAGGCGGGCGGCGATGCGGACGTTGAGCTTTGCGGCGTTGAAGCGAGCCTCTCCTGGCGGTAGGCAGCACAGTATGTATGTGTTTGTGGTGAACTTTGTGATGAAGAGGGCGAAGCCGGTGCCAACCTTGAGGTCAAAGTCACGGAACTGCTCCGAGTTGCGCGGGGTGCCCGTGTACTTTGATAAACTAGACTTGAAGGCCTTGAGAATGTTGCTCAGGCGCTCCTGACGGTCCTGGAAGGGGTTGAGGGCACCGACCTCGGAGACCCAGGACGAGACAACGAGGAACGAGGTGCGCTCAAACAGCTGGATCTCCTCGGCCTCGATCAGGGCGCCGAGCTTCTCAAGGTGCTCCTCGATCAGGGACAAGCTGGGGATCAGGTCATGGATGATCTCGGACCAGGCCTTATACAGCGACTGGTCCCAGATGCTGGTGGCGAAGGGGGTCAGGTCGGCCTGGCCGCCAGGGCCGCCGTGCATGAACTCTTCGGTGCGATGGCGGACCAGGTTGACGCGCTCAACAAAGACGGCCTCCTTCGTCTGGTTGGGGATCAGGTCCATTTTGTGGATGAGGATGAAGATCTTGGCCCCCGACGAGTACTGCATCAGGGCCGAGAGGATGGTGACGTAGGTGGCCATGTCGCGGTCAACGTCGCGTGACTCGATGTCAAAGACGTAGATCATGACGCCGACGTTGCTGAAGACATGCTGACGCTGCTGGGAGAGGTAATTCTCCATGAAGGCCTCCTGGCCACCGCAGTCCCAGAGGTTGAGCTGTAGGTTGCCGAGGAACTTGACGTGAGATAAGTCGATATCAATAGTAGCGCCTCTGGTTGGTGACGGTTAGCATTTGATTCCATTTTTTGATATTTAATTTTCAGGACTATCTTTAGTAATAGTGCAGGGCGATAAGTGAAGCCGGGTATGTCAAGGAGAATGTGCGGATATGAATGTTGACAGGTAGCTCTTACAGCCTCCGCGTGTCCTTGGCCAAATAATTGCTGAATATTATGGAGCGCATGCTCGACTTGCCCGAGCCACTCTTGCCCATCAGTAGGATCTTTTTCTTCTTGAGCTTCTGGCTCTTTGTATCGGGGGCCCTAGCCCCGAGGCCCCCCGGCACGGTGGCGGCACCGGCACCGGCACCGGCAGACATGATTGTGACGAGATTCCTTTTTAGTTTGCTGAACCTGGAGATGAGGCACACGAGTTCGGCGCACGGCAATTGAGTGACCTCAGGCTTCGCGAAGTTGTTGCTTGCTTGAGATGCGGGTGAGGTAAGCGGGGTTCGGACCCACCCTCACGACTCATGTAGTGTTTGTTGTTGGCGATTGCGCTAAATGTTCGCCCTGTTTTGAGACAAGATTCTTATTTTACCTGCTGAACCAGTAATCATCAGTTCATCACTAGCTCTAGCTCCTTCAGTGGAGTGTTTTGGCAGTTCTCTTGCAAACGGTTCGAGCAACGTAAACAGAACAACCTTGTCTGTCATTGCTGGAGTCAATTTTATGAATTGGCATCTTCGTACGTCTCCTGCGTCTGACTGGATGGATAAAATTTGCCGAACGGAATACAGGTTGTGGCGCAGGTGTGGCAACTATCGACTACAAATGTGGCGCTAGCAACACACATCACGATCCCTGAGATAAATCTTCTGGGTTAATATTTTGATTTTTTTCCTATGTCATTTGCTACAGGTGCTTTGTTTGTATTGATGGCATTATGGTTCCATTTGGCTATAATGGAGTCACCAAAGTCGGGCCACCGACATCACAGCATCGATTCTTACTCAGCAAGCGAGCTTCAGACCAACATAACAGTAACAGGAAACCAATAACTACAACACGGGATACAGCTTTTTTCTTCTTGGCTGCTTTTTTATTGACTCCGCCGTCTTGCAAACAATATGCACAAAGTCAAGTTTTTCGCATATGAGTCTTTCCAGGAGAAACCGATAGGGTTAGCGAGGCAGATCGTTGAGCGCCGACCTCCGTCCGCTTCTATCGAGGAATTTGTGCACAATCCAGCGGTCTCGAATAGTCCATACACAATGCTTTCTTCTTGTGTCTTCTTGATATTAGTCGCATGTTTTGTTTGTCCATATTTGGTTCGGTCTGACAGCAGAGACCGACAAGTTGTCACTTCTTTCGAACTCCCGAGGACAATGGCGTTCACATGAATCACAGAGACAAAAGCACTGTTAGTCCACGCAGAATCAATTGCAAGATGCTCCTCGTCAGTCAGAATTGAGCGTCTGTATAAGAGCCAATACTTCACTTTTGGTCGGGCAGGAACTGGCCATGTGTTCGCCATCCTCCCTTTTTGCACACACATCGAGGGTTCTTGACAAAAAAACCGAAACTGTATCGTAAGCTTTATTTGAGCTGTCCCAAAACCCGGTCATACCTCGCAAACCGCGCCCTCTACCCAAGATGCGTTCTTATAATCTTATCACAGCTTTACTCACCACAGCCCAAGCCCATATGTACTTGCAAAAGCCCGCAGCACTTTCGTACAAGGGAAATCCAAACACTCTAGAGAAGGATATCGACTATAGCATAACCTCTCCACTTAGCGGCGCAGGAGCCTTCCCCTGCAAAGGTGCGACAAAGCTGCTCGGCACCCCATCTGGGGCAAGCGTGGCTACATGGCAAGCGGGAAGCAATCAGGAGATGGTAATCGTGGGGGGCGCACGGCATAACGGAGGCAGTTGCCAAGCTTCGCTTTCGTATGATGGGGGTAGGTCATGGAGGGTCATCCACTCTTGGGTGGGAGACTGTCCGCCTGCGTCCGGCAGTGCCCTTATTTTCAAGGTCCCCTCGGACGCCCCGTCTGGTGATAACGTCCTTTTCGCCTGGTCTTGGATCAACCACACGGGCAACAGAGAGTTTTATATGAACTGTGCCGTCATCAACATTCAAGGTGGCGGTGGTGGCGAGCCAGTGGCCTTCAACTCTCGCCCCGAACTTTTGGTAGTTAACCTTGGCAATGGCTGCACGGCCAAAGAAGGCATCGATGTCGACTTTCCCAACCCTGGCCCCGGTGTCTCACGGGCAGGCAATTCGGCGGCCCCACCATCTGGAAACTGCGGGCCGTCGGGGCCGAAGCGACCGGCACAAGGAGGCGATGGAAATCCTCCGGTGTCGGATCAAGGGCAGCCCTCTGGCAGTGCGCCCTCTACGTCGCCTGAAACTGGCTCCGGTTCGAGTGGCGGCAAGGGTGACCAAGCTACACCAGGAGTAGGTCAGTATCCGGGACCGCCTCAGGGGCAAAGTGCTGGATCCGCTGGTTATACTCCCGGTAACGATTGGCCAGTAGACTTCAACCCATGGGGTGATGCAAGCGAGCTGAGCATTAGCGCGGTGCTATCATATGGACTGCCTGCACTTGCTGCGGCTGTTGGGGTTTTCTAGGATTCTTCTAGTGTAATCAATGATGTATAGGTTCAAAGGTCAATATTTTAATTAAAAGCGGTTCTCTAGGACTATTGATGATAGTCATAAACAAAAGAGAGAAAAAAAGGATCTTGTTTCGTTTTGACTGCCTCTGAGTTGTTAGGTTTGGTAGTATGAATGATTGACTGCAGTTATCGACAACTCGAGGGCAATCCGCCATTAATATTTTCTATTTCATGCTCTCAGGTTAAACCTTGGTTTTTTATCTTAAAAAAAAAAACATCCAGAATATTGATTACCCGGGTTCGGGGAGCACTTTGAACGTACAACGATTTGTACAAAACATGTCATTTTAGCAGTTCCGCTCGACAAAAAACAGGAAGGATATCGGGGGTTTTATGTACCTAGGTACCTAGGTAGATACACCGATCATCTGCATCAAACGTACAAAGTAAGTGCGCCTTTAGTTCTGGCTCCCGAGTTAATTTAGCCCCTCAAACGTCAAGGACGTCTGATCAGAAGTAACCAAAAACAAGGTCACGAATTCACTCGGATAACCGGGAAATTAGCGGGAAGCTAGCAGAAGCGGAGATGCTTGGCCAAGTTTTCTGGATGGCTAACTAATCCATGTCACGTGGACTCGCGAAACCTCCCCCGTGTTTCGTCAACCAACAGCCCCGCCTACCGTGTCGCCAAGAACAAAACCCAAACATGCTCAGTTGGTGACGAGCAACGCATGCCCATTGTTCGATGGAGCACGTGAACAGACTCCGGCTCAAAGCACGAGAGTATTGTGTGTCATCAACGAATTTTCTGGCCATTCGTCTCAATTGATCCCTTGAGGAGGGAAATGACTGTACCTGCGATTGATTTACTTAGTTGTGCCTCTGTCATTTCACAGCATCCTCCGTGACCGAACCGAGACTACACGATTGACAATGCTTTGCTGAATATCAACATGGCCGCGAACAATAAACCCATTCCATCATTATATACGGTCTACATACTCAGATCCACCGTACGACATGCGTCCCTCTATATCGGATCCACCCCAAACCCTCCCCGACGCCTAAAGCAGCACAATGGAGAGGCAAAGGGTGGCGCGGCGCGAACATGTCGCCCAAGTCTCCGGCCATGGGAAATGGTAGGCCTCGTTTCAGGCTTTCCCAGCTTGGTAGGAGCTTTAAAGTTTGAGTAGGTCCGGTCTTCATTTTTACGCCCGTACCATACCGACTAAAGGGCTAATGATATCCTTTCTCACGCTCCATCAGATGGGCACTCACAAACCCACATATATCTTTACATATTCCCTTCGAATCCCGCATCAGCGTTACGTCGGGTCGGAAACGCAACGGCATGCCGAAAAGGCCACGGTCGAGCCTGAACTCGATACTTCAAAACGTACACCTGCTTCTCCGCGTCGCCAGCTTCTCGCGCTGGCCTCTGAAGCTTCACTTCTTCGCTCCGGAGGTTTACGACGCGTGGAAGAAGCTTCTTGTCACTATTTCTTCTTCATCTACTACAAGCAGTGCTGTGCCACTGCGGGCATCCCTAGATGTACTGACAGATTTTGGACCGAAGGCAGCTGCAGTGCAAAGCGAGAAGCAAAAGGAAAGCGAGTTACCATCAGAAGACAAGGTTGACACAGATGATGACTTGGTTACAAGGCCCTGGGGGATACACGCTTTACCGCTAGAGTACGAAGATTTCAAGGACTATGTTTCCAAGGGCCGTTCTGTTTTTGGGTTCGAACGAGAGGGAAAGTGCGTCATCTGCGACGAGACACTTGACGACGAATCCCAGAAGGGACTTTTGGCGCTGTGCAGCAATGATGACTGCGAGGGTGTTGGGCACCTGACTTGCTGGAGCCAGCGTTTCCTTCAAGAAAAAGAGAGCAGCGGAGCGGCGGGATTTGAGGAAATAGTGCCGATACAGGGTACTTGTCCCTGCTGTGGGGGGATGGTCAAATGGGGAGATATGATGAAGGAGCTTACTCTAAGAACAAGAGGTCAGAAGGAGGTGGATAAAATCTTGAAGCCAAAGCGGAAACCGAGGAAGCCTGCTGAAGCAAGACCGGAGATCGAGGAACACTGTCCTACAATCTCCGACGAGGGAATAGTGACGATATTTTGATTAAAATATTTTGATACCAGCCTACCTGAGTTTTTGGATAGCTTTGTGGGGCCAATATCGATTCTGGAGACTGTGAAGCTGGCCGACCAAGTGACCGTACCATCCAGTTGGAGATTTTGTTGTGCTACAAGCTTATGAAAAACTCTTACTTTGCGAAGGGGTTTCCATATCAGCGTGGAGCTTTTCATGCGCGAAGTAGGTAGGAGTGACGTTGTGATGCAAATCACATGATGGGACGAATCGGGAGCTCATCAAGGCTCACGCGTCACGGCCCGTGGAGATGGATCTTGATGTGGGGTACGCCTTGGTCCACAGCTGTCGACCCCTAAAGTGATTGGATAGTGCTCCAACCCCTGCAAATATCATATCAAAATGCCCTTGCCCATCAGCGAAGGTAGGTCAAGAAGAGGATAAACAGTCATGCATTCTTGCAACCGTCGAGACAGATCGATGAAATTTTTTTTACGGTCGTAGATTCGCAGCCTTTTGAAGAAAGGATGTTCTACTAATTACTTTCTTTCAAACATTGAATTAAGATCCATCATGTTAGTGCAAGCGGCCATAGAAGGAAAGCCGACCAGACTAATAGGGGGTCAAGATTCTGGTCTCTTGTACAGTCGGCGCACACATGCACGGCCCACAAGAGAATCTGACCATTTTCTTTCTTTTTCAGTCACCGCACGCCACCCATTTGGTTGCTAATTGGGGCAATATCGCATATGAAAAGGGTGGGGACCCAGGTCACAAATCCCGCGATGAAATGAATTCGCACAACCAGGAGCTCATCATTTTTGTTTCTTGTGAACTTGAAAGTCGAATTGGCAGTTGGATGCGCTGATTTCAAACAAAATCATGGACACAAGAGGATTGTAAGAAACCCGAAAAATACCGAACAGACTATTCTGCGCTCCATTTCTAGGGATGTATGTATATTGCAAGGACATTGATTACGCGGTGCGGTAGGCACGAGGCACCGAGCCCGATACACTGAGGGACGACCGCATCGTCTTGACGTTGACTAGATACATGCCAGGGTGCTTGTGGTTAGTCTAGAACTAGACCCGATCCCCCGCTTAGGACCTAAATCGACCTATGGTGGGCTTCTTCCAAGACCCACCCAGCCACCCATGCACCCTGTGCGGCACTCCCGAACTCTCTCTCTCCATGTACGAAGACGGTAGGCTCGCTCCATGGCAAACTTTGACATGCTCAATATGCGAGGTTATTTATACCTTATGAAAGGAAATAAGTTGCATGCATTGCAAAAGCATGCCACAATTGCTGCAATTCCATCACCATGAGGATTACTGATGTAAGATTTCATGCAGTGAATGTTATGGGATGAGATGAGTGCATCTTTTGCTGCCCGTGTGTTATCTTGTATTTGTGATTCACGGTTGGCCGTCTCGTCTGACAGGGAGGCTCCGCTTCCAGAAAGATGTCGCAGCTGGACCCAACCGGGCCCCGGCGTTCCTTCCAACCTCAGCTCTCACTAATTCTCTCCTGCTTTGCCCATCTCATATCAACCCGACGCACCCATGCCACAATAAATTTCTACGACAACAGCCCCGGAACAATCCGCCTTGGGATCCCAGTGATAATGGCCAAACCCCAGACAATTACTTTGAGAGTCTGAGATTGTCCCAATACGAAAAGCAACCAAAAATTAAAACTGGTCTGAATCCCGACTGCTGTATACCTATTTTGGTGATCGGCCCCTGGAAGCTAGTTATCTGTTTGGTGTGTTCCTGGTGTCATTTTGTGGAGCACCTACATGTCTTCCTAGTCGTCCACTTAGACTTTGTTCCCTCAAGTTGTTTCGATCTCCCTTTCCAAGGTGCACACGCACCTGACCCTCGATTTCCTCCTTAAAACCACACCAACCCACCTCAGCCTGGCATCGGCTCCGTGAGCCGCCATCCACCTTTTGCAATCCCCGATTGCCAGCTGCAAACAAACACCCAACTTCATACAACCCGTCCCGCATATATAACCGGGTTACGATATCAATAAATAGGTCATGCGACGAACAGGAATCTGAACTCCGTCCATCTCACATACGACCTTGTTTCTTCCGCATCTCGCCATCGATGGCCTTGTTGGCAGCCTATACTCGCCCAGAAACCCGCGAATTCTCCCGATCGGCAACCGACTACCATCCAGATACCCAGCGCATAAGTTTGTAGGGCAACCACGCGATATCGCTTCATATGGCGCCCGGCAACTTGAACGCGGGCGCCGGCGGGGGCCCTGCGAGCGCGAATGCCAGCTCTAGGGCGTCACCGGCCACCAACAACAACTCGAACCCGAAAGCGTCGATGCACGGTATGCCAGTCAATTCGAACGGCTATCATCCTCCGAAAGGTCAACAGCTACCGCTCAGTTCAATGACGAGCCCCCCACTCGACTTGGACTCGGTAGAGAGACGAGGGCAGCCCACAGCTGCCCGGGAGCCCCTCAAGCGTAGGGAGCGTTTGAATGGAGTCGAGGAGGCCCCGACATATTATCCGACCGCCGAAGAGTTCAAGGAACCTATGGCATACATGCGCAAAATTGCACCCGAGGCTCGCAAATATGGCATCTGCAAGATCGTACCGCCCGATACCTGGAACCCACCTTTTGCGATCGATACGCAGGTGAGTGAACAGTCAACCCGCGACTATTGGAGCGCCGGAACGCGCGGATCCCACCATGGGCGATTGTAGTTCGTCACTTATTAATGCTTTAACTGTAGAAATTCCATTTCCGTACCCGCAAACAGGAGCTGAACTCAGTCGAAGGAAGTAAGTGCAAGAAAACCACAGCCGGCTGTGGGTGCATTAGCACACATCACTAGAAGGACAATCGCTAAATTATCTGCGCCGTACAGGTACGCGAGTAAACATGAACTACGTCGATGCACTGGTTAAATTTCACAATCAAAATGGCAAGGAGATTCGACTCCCATATGTCGACAAGAAGCCGCTTGATCTGTATAAACTCAAGAAAGCTGTCGAGAATCGCGGAGGCTTTGACAAAGTGTGCAAGTCCAAGAAGTGGGCAGAAATCGGACGAGATCTTGGTTACAGCGGCAAGATCATGTCGTCGCTGTCAACATCTCTGAAAAACTCGTACCAAAAATTCCTCTGCCCTTATGAGGAATACCTTCGCGCTGCCAGGCCTGGTGTTCACCAACAACTGGAGCTTGAATACGGCGGACCATTGACACCAAGCCCAGCTCCTAGTCCGATGAAAAAGTCAAATATTAATACACCCGCCAGTGCAAGGGCTGGATCGCCGACGAGACAAGCATCAGATGCGCTACAGGCAACAGTCAATGGAAAATCCACTACGACCAAGGACAGTGTCAACTCGACCAAATCGGCGCCTTCACCCGCCTCGCAACCTGCGTCTGGGTTCACATCGATAAACTCGGGTGGCTTCAAGGCAGTAAATTCTGGTGGTTTTACTAGTGTCAACAGGACCCCTTTGCCCACTGGCGATTCCACAACCTCTACGCCTGTTAAGTCTCTAGCCGGGGCAGCGTCCGCGAAAAACACCCCCGAGTATCGATCTTCGGCACTCGGGGCTGCCAATGCGCTCAAGCGCCAACTCAGCTGCGATAGCCTAGATTCGAGGAACGAGAACGGCGACTCCAAGGAAGATGCGGATGGCAACAGCCGAAGGAGTAAGCGCATTAAGAAGGGTATGTTATATTTTCCCTTTATTTTCTGCCATTCTCCTCCCTTTTCACTCAAGGAGTGTTTGCATTGGGCGATTCTTGGGTTGCACAATCGTGCCGGTCTCGTGACACAGCAGCAAAAGCCGCAGCTTCTTGTCCCTGCCATGGTCGCTAGTGATTGGCATGTTTTCAGACGGCAGTGCATTCACACGGGTTTGAATTGGGCCTTTACCGTCTGGCCTTTCGTTTCTCCCTTTGCCGAGACGTTAATGATTGCCCGGTCGGCGGAGTTGGTCATGAATTAGTTTGCGGATCAAACCGGCTAACAATGTATGCTTACTCGTAGAGAATGTTCCGACCGTAGCTGGGTCACATATGACACTGTTTCGACCGTCGTTACCACGATTCCCGAAAGACGACTCCACCCCGTCCCCTGAGGTAAGTTGGCGTACCAATGCTTCTGAAACATGATTCGTTTTCTCACGCAGCATGTTTATGTATAACGTTTACATTGAACTACGACTAACAAATTATTCAGAAATGTCATCTGTGCGCAAGGGGCAAAGAGACTGGTTTTATCGTGGTGTGTGAAAGTTGCGACTATGGATACCATGGCATGTGCCTCGACCCGCCCCTCAAGACAAAGCCAGATACGGAATGGAACTGCCCAAGGTGCTTGGTCGGGGACGGCAGGTTTGGATTCGAGGAGGGCGGTCTTTACTCCCTGAAGCAGTTTCAGGAGAGGGCTGCAGACTTCAAGCAGTCCTACTTTGAAAAGAAGATGCCAGTGGATCCTCAACTCAACTGCCACCGACCGGTCACCGAGGACGATGTCGAGCGTGAGTTTTGGAGGCTGGTGTCCAGCATAGAAGAAACGGTGGAGGTCGAATACGGTGCCGACATTCACTGCACAACACACGGCTCTGGCTTCCCCACGGCAGAAAAGAATCCAGACGATCCCTATTCTACGGACCCATGGAACCTCAACATACTCCCACTACATCCCGAAAGCCTTTTCCGGTACATTAAGAGCGACATTTCGGGAATGACTGTTCCTTGGGTGTATGTTGGCATGATATTCTCGACCTTCTGCTGGCACAACGAGGATCACTACTCGTACTCTGCCAACTACCAGCATTTTGGCGCCACCAAGACGTGGTATGGAATTCCGGGTGAAGATGCCGAAAAGTTCGAGGCCGCGATGCGGGAGGCAATTCCTGAGCTATTTGCGACACAGCCGGACCTACTTTTCCAGCTGGTGACACTGCTGCCACCAGAACAGCTTAAAAAGGCGGGCGTCCGGGTTTATGCCATCGACCAACGGGCAGGGCAATTTGTCATAACCTTCCCGCAAGCATATCACGCTGGTTTCAACCACGGTTTCAACTTTAATGAAGCGGTCAACTTTGCGCCGAGCGACTGGGAGCCTTTTGGTCTTGCCGGGGTCGAAAGGCTGCAGCAGTTCAGGAGACAGCCATGTTTCTCGCATGACGAACTTTTATGGACCGCAGCCGAGGGGATCGCATCTGGAGGCTTGACGATACAAACGGCGAAGTGGCTTGCTCCAGCGCTCGAAAGGATTCACAGCCGTGAGTTAGCACAGAGGCAAGCTTTCGTCACAAAGCACAAGGACTTAGCGCAGCACAGTTGCGCAATAACTGGTGGCGAGGACTCATCTTGTCTTCTCTCTTTCAAGGTCGAGGATGAGGATGTGCCAGAGGAGGAGTACCAGTGTGGCTACTGCAAGGTGTACACATATCTGTCCCGGTTTAAATGCCTCAAGTCCGGACAGGTCCTCTGTCTGTTACACGCAGGGCACCATGCGTGCTGCGACGCACCAGAGCAAAACCGCCTTCTGGGAGACCAACACGTTATACTATACCGGAAAGCTGAAGACATCATCGCCGCTACGTACAAAAAGGTTGCAGACAAGGCCAGCGTTCCTGAAGCCTGGGAAGAGAAATACGACAAGATTCTAAGTGAGGAAGCCACTCCGTCACTCAAGTCTCTGAGAAATCTGCTTAACGAGGGCGAAAAAATACCATTTAACCTCCCGTCATTAGCTATGCTAAAGACATTCGTCGAACGATGCAACCGCTGGGTTGAGGACGCTGCAAACTACACAGCGCGAAAGCAACAGAACAGGCGCAAGACTGACAAATCCTGGCGCGCATCCATCGGCAAAGCCAGTGACATCCAGGAACCAAAAGACCGAGAGGTGCGAAGCGTAAGCCACATGTACAAACTCATGACAGAGGCAGAGCAGCTTGGCTTCGATTGTCCCGAGATTTCACAGCTACAAGAGCGCGCCGAGGCAATTAAAGTGTTCCAAGAAAACGCACAACGAGTTTTGGAACATAGCTCCACATCTACGCAGTCTATTGATACTGTGGAAGAGCTCTTGGAGGAGGGCCACAGCTTCAATGTGGACATTCCCGAGGTCGAAAAGCTATCGCACGTGCTTGATCAGCTTAAATGGAGCCAGAAAGCACGCCAGAAGCGTGGGACCTTCATCAGCCTGAATGAGGTCAAGGAGCTTATCGAAGAGGGCAACAGGCTTGGGATTAGAAGCTATAATGACCACATGGTTCACTACAACGACCAACTAAACGCTGGTGAACAATGGGAGCGCAAAGCACAAGAGATCATCAATGCAGACGCAATTCACTACGCGCAGCTCGAAGCACTTTCTCAGCAAGCAACGGTCAACGCCCTGCCGGTATCTCAGGCGACCCTTGCAGAAGTCGATCGCATCCTCTTTAAGCAACGAGAAGCCCTCGGGCAGATCCAGGACCTTAATGCAAGATGCCGCAATGCTGATCACAGGAAGCGGCCAATGTACGCTGAAGTGTGCGAAATCATGAAAAAGGTAGAAGAACTGCAGCACAAGCCGAACGGAACCCCGGAGCTCGAAAAGGAGCAGCGTCGACATGAGGACTGGATGCGCAAAGGAAAGAAACTATTCGGGAAGACCAACGCCCCGCTGCACATCCTCAAAAGTCATCTGGAGTACGTCCTGGAGCGTAATTCGGACTGCTTTGATATTGGCCATGATAAACCCCGAGTTCCGGCTGAACCAGCGTCGCGGGAGCCTAGCCCTGACGCGGAGCCTAAACTTCATCGTTGGGAAGATCCCCGGTTCCGTGAGGTTTTCTGCATTTGTCGCCGCACGGAGGCTGGAATGATGATCGAGTGCGAGCTCTGCCATGAATGGTAAGTGTAATTTTCTTGACAACCAAAAATCATGATCCACAAAGCTAACATGTCTGCAGGTATCACGGTAAATGTCTCAAGGTGGCACGGGGGAAGATCAGGGAAGACGACAAATACACCTGCCCGATATGCGATTGGCGTGTTCCGATTCCACGCGATGCTTCGCGGCCGAACCTTGAAGACCTACTTTCATGGTATGACGAGATACCCGGCCTCCCCTTCCAACCGGAAGAGGAGGGTGTGCTCAAACAGATCATCGATAACGCACAAGACTTCAGGAATCACATTGGTCCCTATTGCAACAATCCCATGGCGACAGCTTCCGAAGTTGAAACGCAGAGGTTCTATCTACGGAAGCTGGAAGGAGCTGAAATCTTACTGGCATACGAAACTAACTTCTTCCGAAGAGAGCTGCATAAGTGGAGCCCAGTCGCTCCGCAGCCGCCTCCCATGGTGGAAGTCTCAAAGAGCACGAGAAAACCAAGGCCTACAAAGCTCCAAAAGCTCTTCACACAGTACGGTGTTGATAACGTAGATGATCTACCCGAGAGTGTACGTGGCAAGGCCAACAGCCTGAAACGCAAGGCTCTCAACGCGGAGGCGGCGGCGGCGGCAGCGGCGGCAGTTTCAACCACTGGGACCAACACAACCAGTCTATCTCCGGCCATGCAAACACCTGGAAGTGCGCATCGATTTGGAGGAGATCGGAGCTATTACTCTGGCCCTTCATCGTCCCAGCCGTCAACTCCAGGTTTGCCTATGGCTGGTAGCACACACGGGCATGCCTCACGTCCATCCGAACCTGGTCAAAGTCCGAGCCTTGTTCATAGGCAGCCTGGGGAATCTCCTCTCAACAGAGCAGACCCGCTCGGTATAAACGGCTCTATACACCCCGGGCTCTTGGGAACAGAACCCGCGCAACCAGGGCCTAGGTTGATGATGGGGGACGCGGGTTCATCGACATCGTCGCATGCGCTGGAGGAGCGGATTCTAAATGGTCAAATCGACGAAGCGACGCTGCAGAACGAGAAGCCCAAAATTTTGGAGATACTCGGCCGAACAGAGGCAGGACGACGACAGGCTGAGCAGCTTTATGGCCACGCCGTTTGGGGAGGCGCAGTTGGTGCAGCGGAAAGCAGCGAAGAAGGCAAAGACGGAGGAGTTGAAGTTGAGCGCATGTTCACTGACCTAGTTAACCATGAAGATGTGACGGCAGAGACGCTTGAAAGCGAGCGCAACGGGATGGATGCCCTTCTTGATGGCGAGTAAGATGTTACAAGCAGAAAGGTTCTTGGAGCAAAAGTGGTGTTGCAAATGTGGCAGCCATTGTAGGTTTGCGACCTTTTCGTGGCTTAGTACGAAGTTTGGGAGTACCATGCCGGCGTTCTGGGAGGTAACGGAGGATACTTTGCAGAGCGAGTTTGTTGTTTTCCTTTCTGTTTCTTGCACCAAACATGGACGCACGGGACCATTCTAAAGAACACTGGGAGTTTAGCATGAGGAGTCTTTTTTTTGGTTTATGGCTTGAGGCATGCTCTGCACGGGGGATTCTACTTGGCGCGATGTCTTGGCAACTTCATCACTGGTCTGGAGTTTTGAGGTAATGGTGTGGTCTGGCTTGATGTTCTTTGTAACTGTACAACAACGGGGGAACAACTTTCTCATTTAGTTCCTTTGATTCCATTTTATCCTCTCTATTCTGTTCAACTAGTTTTAGAGCGGGAGTTACTCCATTTTTTATTTTACCGGAGCACATAAAGCTGGAACGGCCAATTTGCTTTCATTTTGGAAGGGTTTGAAAGATGGTTGGCGCAGAGATAGCGAGGTAGTCGACGATAGCATTTGGCTCAATTGAACCTTGCCAAAAAAAAAAAAAAAAAAATACAACCAACTGAATTGGATGTGATGCAGAAGAATATCTGTCAGCTACGAAGCATTGGATCCTTGACTTTGGCTTGTTCACTTGTAGCATATATGACTTATGTGGGGCTGCCATATACATTGAGTGGCGCGCACCGCGCGTAAGCTTCGTGGTGATTTTGGCGCGCCCAAATAATGCAACGAACCACACCTCTCCAGCGGTCATCTCTCTGACCAACGATTCGCACATGAAGGCAATTTGAGTTGGACCGTCACTCCAAGCTAAACTGCAAACCAATAAAAGATTTTAAAAATCCCGCTTCACTTGACCTTGATCAATCAATCGCTTCCGATCAATCACCGTACAAGCTCGATCTTCAAGCATCAACAACCCTCGTTAGCATCTAGAAGCCATCCCCGCATCGCGACAAATAAGGCAACAGAGTAGGGCTACAATTATTTTTCATGATGGCGAGCGCCCCAGCTGCTGCCGCGACCGCAGGAGCAGGACAGGCCGCTAGCGGCGCAGCGGCGCGGGTCGAAGACAATGCGCCCAAGCTGTTGTGGAACACGGAAAACGTCAAGGACGTGGCCGAGTCGGTCGGGATTCCCAACATCAACGACGACGCGGTCCGGTGCCTGGCGCAGGATGTGGAATACCGCATAGGACAGGTGCTTGTCGAGGCCCTGCGCTTCATGCGGGCGGCCAACAGGACGACCCTGACGGTGCAGGACACGTCGCAGGCCTTCAAGGTCCTCGACGTGGAGCCGCTGTACGGGTACGACTCGACGAGGCCGCTGCGCTACGGCGAGGCGAGCTTGGGTCCGGGACAGCCTCTCTTCTACATTGACGACGAGGAGGTCGACTTTGAGAAGCTGATCAATGCGCCTTTGCCCAAAGTGCCGAGGGATATGAGCTTTACTGGTGAGTCTACACCCTGAAGATACAGTGGGGTTGCTCATGACCATCGATGTGTAATGCCGTACTAACCTACTGTATTGTTTCTTTAGCTCACTGGCTTGCCGTAGAGGGCGTCCAACCATCAATTCCACAGAACCCAACAACAGCAGAGTCGAGGGCACAAGAGCTGATACCCAAGGGCCCCGGTGCCAACCCCGCCCTCAATGCTCTTGCGGGCAACGACAACCTTGCTTTCCACCCCGCTGTTAAGCAAATCATTAGCAAGGAGCTGGTTCTCTACTTTGACAAGATCCAAGCTGCAGTCCTGGATGACACCCCAGACGAAGAAGTCGTGCGTCTGCGCAATGCGGCTCTCGCTTCGGTCAGGAACGACCCAGGTCTGCATCAGCTGGTTCCATATTTTGCCAACTTCATCGCCAACCAGGTTACACATCGCCTGGATGACACCTTTACCGTACGGCAGATGATGGAGCTGACGGCGGCGCTGGTTGACAACTCGAACCTGTTCCTGGATCCTTATGCCGGTCCGCTGTCAGCACCGGTACTGACGGCACTCATGAGCCGCAAGATCGGCGCTAGCACAAGCACGAGCAAGCAGGAGGAGGGCAGTGGCAGCGGAAACAGCAGCAGTGTCAACCGAGAGGCGCTGCGCGAACAGTTTCTGCTTCGCGAGTTCGCCGCTAGCTTGCTCGGCAAGATAGCAATAAAGTACACGCGCGCTAACCGCCACCTCCGGTCCAAGCTGACTCGCACGTGCCTCAAGTACCTGCTGGACCCAACGAAGCCGGCACCGGTCCTGTTCGGTGCCCTGAACGGTCTCGCGGCTGCGGGAGGGCCGGAGGCCTTCCGGATCCTCGTCCTGCCCAACCTGCGCGAATTCGATACGGGCATGCTGCAGCCTCTACAGGAAAAGGCAGCCAACGCGGCAGGGGCGGCGGGCACCGTGGCGCAGATCGAGTTCGAGGCGTTGGTGGGCGCCATCGTCAAGGCAATCATGTCACTGGTCGAGCACGACCCGGCCGTGCCGAATGGCGTCAATGGGGGTACGTCGGAGAGCGAGAGCGCGGAGCTGGTCGAGTTCCTGGGCCCGATCGTCGGTAGGAGGATTGCAGACAAGGGAGACCACAAGCTGGTGAGGGTTGTGCTTGCGGCGAGGAATATCGAATAGCCTCGAGGCAACACTTGCAGCTTTTACAGTATTGATGATTGTTGGCCTACGTGGCATGGTTTTTGCGCATGGGCCTGGGTATCATTCTAGAGGGACTACTCTATATTTGGGCGCGCATTTTTTCTTTCTTAGGAGCAACGGAGTTGGGGCAAGGGAAACGGAATATTTCTTTTTGATTGCATCCTTTAATACCAAAATCACTCTGCACATTGTGGTAAACGCTTAGAGAAGATATAACTGCACATATGGCAATGAATATCTTCAGGGCTGCCAACTTGGTCTACACCATCGTGTGATGTTTGGACCACAACCACGTGCAATTAGAAACGCCGTACATATTTATTGAAACTGAGTTACACAAGACCCAATGAGCCTAACCACCCAGGGTCTTTTTCATCCAACACGCCGCCGCTCTCCATCTCTTGACGTCTCCCCTGTCAATACTTTTCAGCTCAGTAGACGTCCACAGCCCTGATCTTCCCTCTCACCCCTCAAAACACTTCCCCCCCCCCCCCCGAACCAGCTACCCTCCCTCACAGGAAGGCAGCCAAGCCAGCAGCCGACAGGATGCCGGTGACCCACAGAACGTTGGTTGTCTTTGCGATCGTTGGCTTGTTGAAGCCGAGGGCGAAGTCCCAGACCAGGTGGCGGACGCCGGCGATGGCGTGCTGGGTGAAGGGCCAGGCGATGAGGAACTTGAGACCTCCCTTGGCGAAAGCGGGCCAGGCGGCGACGGCGGCGGCCATGCTGGTGGTCTCGAGGTGCCAGCCGGTCAGCGGGGCGACGAGGTAGGCGGCGCCAAAGACGTACAGGCCGCCAGTCAGGAGGGATCCCGTGATACGCTGCCAGACGGAGCCGCTCAGCCACGTCTGTCGGTAGTCGTAAATCTGGAGGTGCGGCGACACGGGCCGCTTGAGGCGCTGCTCGGCCAGGAGGCGGTCGGCATCGCTGTGGGAGAGCTTTTCTGTTGATACGGGGCTGTTGATGGGTGTAATATATTGGTTGTCAGCTTCCTGGGAGTGTTCGCGGAGGGTGAATGTTCGAGCCAACGGGCGTGGCTTGTCGTCCTGCAAGGGGGTTCAAGTTTAGGTTACACATACCGTGCTTGTGAGCTTGCGAGAGCCAACCTGGGGATCTGCTGGGTGAAGGAGACGGGGTTGCGAAGAGCAGCTAGATGATTGGGTTAGCCCGACTGCTTCCGGCCTGAATTGGCGCGTGTGAGAGCCCCGGAGGAGGGTTTCTCACCTCGGCGCATGGCCATGAGGCCGACCCTTTGGGTGTTCATTTTGGCGGGTTTTGGGAAGCTGGCTGGCACGAGTTTGCCTGTAAGATCGGTTGGAGCTGCAAATCGGCAGATGTCACGAAGTTTTGGGAAGCTTTGGATCCTTGATTGCGACTTTTCGGCGGGATTGATTATAGGTTTCGACGTCCAAGGTCGTTTGCGTCAAAGTTCGCGGTTTGGCGACGACGCACTTGATTCGGCTCTGGTTCCTGGTATCTGCCGCTCCTCGGCTGGAGACGACGGACATGTGGGTCTTTTCTGGCCAATCACGGATGTTCTATTTCATCGGCTCGCATCGATGGAATCGAAGGAGCTCATGAGGCACGTGATGACAGCTTCGAGCAGATGGTCCGTGCAGGAAAAGCTCCACCAGTTCTGTTTATGAAGCTCGTTGCAGAAATTCCTTCTCTGTCTCTGGACTTGTGATTTTCCTCTCCAGATAGAAATGGGCGTTCTGCCGCTACGCACAACGGATCGAGAATTCCTCTCGACGTGAGTCGTGTAATACGTGGCAAGGCGATTTTCGTCGACGAACGTCCAGAGATTAATATCATGGGAAGGATCCGTCGTTAATCTCAGTCGCTGGCTAATCAATCCAGTGCCTGTTTCATTTAGAGATCTACAAAACTACCAAAAATGCTCGCAATGGTATTTTTTCGCTGCACTGCTAGTCCTCTGTCTCGATCCAGAACGCTAAGATATACTTGTCGTCGCACTTGTTCGGCTCTTGCCTAGTCGCAACATGATTTGTTTGCCTCTCTCATGTGAAGCGGAAACAGCGCATGCAACTTGTCGTGACAAATCACGGATGGGCTAATATGTGCAGTAGAATATGCCATCCGCATGTCAGCCGCCTGAGCTCTTTCTCTGGCTGTTTTCTAGGGATCACTGCGTTCTTGGATGGCTTGATTCCGCAGTGTCGTGAACCTCGACAGCTTTACCCGGTTGGCTTCGAAGCATGGACGCTGCTGCTGAGCAGCAGTAACGCAACACAAAGCGGATCACCGACAGGCGATAGTTCGCCTGGGGTTTCCTCAGAGTTGACTTTCCACATGTCGATGCTCGACTGGGCCTGTCACTGGGTGTACAGGCATTCTCGCCTCGTCCTGTCTGTTCGAGGGGTGGGATAGGCTTGAACACTCACTCGTGTTGACCTTTCGGTATGACAAAGCCGACAGTAGACGGTTGCACAAGTGTGAAATGGATAGATTACTTTGTAGAGGGCAATCTTCTTTTCGAACAGTTACCATCTGGTGCCTCGACAGTAGTGTCCATCGCCAGGTGGCTCACAAACCAAGACAAAAACGGCAAATACCGTCGACAACAAGAGTCAAAGAGTCTATGCATATCTCAACAGACTGCGGCTGTGGCCTCGAAACCACAACTACAACGACGACGAGCACCACAACCTCGACAGCATGGCCTCCACCTGCCAATTCTCCAGTAACCAGCTCAGTAAGGTACGGCACTGGGATAACAACGAGTACAACAAGCCGGTCTTCAGTCGTGGATCCCACGGTAACTGTGGCCTTCGTCGGCTCTGACCAAGTCTCTGGCGATGTTCCTTCAGGGATGGCTCCCTACTCGAGAGATGCGTGGATCATTTCGGGGACTGTGCTTGGGGTCGTTATTCTTCTCGTGACCTTGGTCTTGTGTGCACGCTCACGCAACAAGAAGAGCCTGCACGAGGGATCTCCGGTCCCGACACGACGGGTTAGATTCGGTCGGCGGGATTCTGATACTTCAATCGTAGATTCTTTATGAGATGGAAAAGGTTGACAAGGTAAGGGAATGGGTATCACTTTGATACGTATACCATGGCCCTTGCCGGTTTTTCACGGTTGTCCTGTGGTTGTTCTTGTGTTGGCAAGAACCAGCTCTTGGTCACCGAGAGACACTCGAGGCTGATGTATTTAAGCCAAAAAGCTGATCCCTCAGGTTTTGCAGGGGGAATGGGTTCTAACCCTTCAAGGAAGCAACACATCCCGAAGTTTTTATGTCTTGTCTTTTGAAGTTTCAGACGTCTCTCATCATGCCAGCGATAGGTGACGCTGATCACCGTCCAGGAAACTCAACAACGCATATTTTCGCTGATCAACAAGCACCACCAACCCCAAAGGTCACGATCGAGACTGTTGCTGACGGATATTCCAGTGGTGTCGATCAAGGTGGCGATATTGATACGGGGGCCATTGCGGGCATCGCAGTAGGCTCGGTTGTTGCTTTCCTGTTGTTCTTTGGACTAGTCTGGTCTTGCGGCAGAGCTTTACGACGCTATGCGCGAGATGTTTTCTAACCGTTGGCTTTTTACTTTTGATACGTGGGTTGTTTGAAGCGATTAATTATAAACCCTTTGCTTACCATCAGCTCACTATCCCCTATCTGTCTCCCACATGAGTCTTTATCTGCTAAACCGAGCTGTTGTTTCATTCGCTGCATCCCTCATACACTGTTGGTTTTCTCCTAAAACGGTCCTCGAATGAACAGAGTCGATGCTGCATCCAGTGGTTTCGAAAACTTCTACTGTTATAATTAACATAAGAGACAGCAAATCATCTCAGGAAACCTCGACCAACCGCGACCAACAGGCACGATCAACCGCTCTCGTGACGCCAATGGAGAGTTCTAGAGCTCGAGGACGTCGGGATGTCTGGTCCAGAACATAGGGGCGAATAAGCTGCACCTTTGTGCCTGAGACAACTCTCGGCATTCCTCAGCGTCCTTCCCATCGAGTACAAAGACACGCCACTATTGATGGGGAATCCGGCGGCAGAGCCATCGGAGAAGGGGAGTCTTTGTTCTCATCAGGTCAAGAGGTCTCCGTTTGTCGTATTTAATGATCGCTTGGGATATTCCAGGATGTAGATCTGTTCTGATCAGAGTTGGCTGTGAGAGATCTCCAGCTAGTCTCCGTTGAAGCGTTTATACACCACATCTCCCAAGATCTGGTCGATTGAACTCTTTTCAATTTCATTGGGAAAGTCACCATACAAAAAAGACCTAAAGTTATCGTCAAGCTTAGACTACAAAGGTGTCGACATTGCCGGTACAGACCTCTCAAGGGATATGGCGTCACCAAGGGCTCAGTCCGTACCTCCAGGGCGTTCTGTGGCTCCTCGCCGACCACATGCCCTTGTCTCACACCCCCTTGGCATTTACACAGATTCCACCGCATTTCCTAGGGCTACTCAAGATCAACAATCGAACTGGGAGTGGCCCAGGCCAGGCCGCACGCGAGAGAGTGGTCGACTCGTACGAAGAAACGTGGGCAAGCCTCAGTACCACCGAGCGCAGTACTCATCGTCGACCCTTGGGGACCAAACCCCCTCATCCCTGAGGAGCTGTTCGCCAGTATCACTCAGAGAGAACACCTCGTCACCCGAAACGGAACCTTTTTCACCAGCTTCGGCCCGGGACACTGAGAGATACCTGGTGTGGATGCCGACCATGTATGGCAAGAATGTTCGGTACAGCTGGATGGTGATGGATGAGATTGGTCAGCGACCGCAGAGAGAACCGCGATCTCCACTTGAAGAATGGGAAGAGCAACTTCAGCACTTTAAAGCTTTCGACTCTGTTAACAATACCGACATCTCCGTCGAGCCGTCGCCGAGGGACTCTGAAGAAGCTTGTGGTGTGAGGTCGATGCCTTCGGTACTTAAACCGGCACGAGGGAGACCTATATTGTCCAAGACGAATGCTCAAAGCGACAAGACGGCCGGTGTCCCTCCGTCATTTCGCATGCCTTCCAAGCCATACATGGTCTTCTTGACCGGACAAGCATTGGTCGGGGATATAGAAATCAGACCGTTGTCGATCAGGAGCGTTTCAGGTAATCGCGCGGCAGGTGCCGAACGAACAACCGAAAGTGATACCACACAAGAGGCCGGGGAGGGCTCGCCACACGCAGTGCGATGCGAAAGTGAAGGCCCAGCAGCATCCAGCAGGCCAAAGATCAGGACCGACACCTCGATTCCAACTGCAGCAGACTTTTCCCCGTCCAAGTTTGACTATGGGGCTTCCCCTACAATTTTAGAATACTACTACAAGACTGTATTTGCGGCCGTTGAGGGGAAGGAGGGAGGGGATAATTCAACCCCTGATGTCACGCCGAATAAAGCACCTGCCGCAATCGAAAGTACACAGCAAGAGGCGGTATTGCAGAAAAGACTTGAGGATTGCAGAGTCTTGCCCTTGGCGACGGTACCTCAATCTGGCAACGTCGAAATCAAGACCCATTGAGCAAAGAGTCAGATGGTTAGTGATAGTAGCGGGAAGAGCAGCGTTACTTGTGGTTCTCAGTTCCACCTATAATAAGGCATTCCTCTCTTACATGAACTCTTATCTTCTTTACCTTGATCCCAAGAATATTTTGAATGGCAAAACCTCGAAAGATGTGGAATGGCACTGGCGGCGTCTTTCTTGGCGATTGGCGCGTAGGTCAGCCGGTGGCGACTTTTCCGTATCAGTTACTGCAAAGGTACCGGTAGTTGCTCTCTGAGCGCCTTGGCTAGCTTTGCGAATCTGACGATGCAAATCCTCCCCGCGGAAACACCAGTGGCAGGCTGGCAGTCCTCAACCGCACTAAAACCTGCGGATTATCCCCCCAACTACAGTTCGCTCCGTTGCGAAAAGTGTCTCGGACGGACCGGTAGATCGGTTTTTTTCTTCTTTTTGCTTTTTGTTGCCGCCAGAAAAAGACTCGCGCCCAGACGAGCGACGCCAAACGTCAAGGCGCTACTCGGCGTAGCTGGGCAAAATGTTCCAAGGCCAAGTCCGCCTTTGTCCGCATCATCGGTGTCCGAGAACGGCTTTCGTTGGGAAAAGAGAAAAAGAAAAGATCAGAAATGGGTTTGCACCTGATGCAGATCAGTTTGGCACCGGGTCAGCGGCGACAGCGTGAGCTACTGCCGGGCTATACCAGGTCGACCAGCAAGAAAAGCAGACAGCTCCCAGCCCGCCGAGAGTGATTGATTGGGCTGACAAACGGGTTCAGGCGCTAAAAAGACTGTAGTTATGCTAAGGCCCGCCAGGCTATTTCGTCTCGGAATGAATCCATCGCGCCCGGTCGCATGGGTCAGTCGTTGTTAGGGAGAATGCCAAGGTAGATTGGTGACGATTCTGGGGCGATTTCAATGGGATAAGACCGTTGGAAGGAATCTCAACTCGTTCGCGAAGCATTTTCCGAGGTTTCATCGCACCTGGAGCAAACAAACAATCCTGTTAGAGACTGACGTTAAAAAGAAATCAGAGGGCCACCTCGTACCCGGACAGACGGACGTGTATGCTTACCAGGATCGTCGGCAGTGGTGCAGGACTCACCAACAGCAGCAGAAATACTACCTTACCTAGGTAGGGACCTACCTGTATTCACGACAGCACCCCACTATACCACACTATAAACACTCGAACCGCTCGCTTCGCACCGCAGCCATGAGCACTGCAATTCCAGTACCGTCCAGTCCCTCCTTCGGGCCATGCCAAAGTCTTGTTTTCAACCCGCTGCCCCTCGGTCACTACCAACAACACGATCAGCGTCACAAGCAGCACCAATCGTCGGCGGAGTCGATGCACCACCAGCAAAAGATCGCCGCGCGGCCGGCACTACAACACCAGTGCGCCTATTGGGATAAGACCCAAAAGACCATTACGGCTCACCCGGAAGCACCACTGTGTGGGCAGCATTGCTCATCGGGGATCGCCGAGTCTTGCACGCAAAAAGAAAACAAGGCATCATCGGGCGGCAAACGCGCACAGGAGCTGGTCCCGCCTCCAAGACTCGAGATCAGGGGAAAAGACGTTGACGACAAGGCCCTCATCTCACCATTGATGCTCTCTGAGAGCCCAAGGAGGGCGACGGCAGCGGGAGGGATTGCTGGTGGTGGTCGTGGGTAAGGAACTGACTCAGGCCCGGGGGAATAGACGGCAGACAGTCCGAAAAGCCGAGATTTCTCCTCTGAGCCCCCCGTGCGGGCGTTTGGTGGAGGGGGGGCTGGCTTATGACGATCAACACAGCCCGGAGGGTGAGGGCTCCAATGGGTGCTACAGAGTATAAAGGGGTAAAGAAGTAAACAAAAGATAGAATAAAAAAAAAGCCTCAACGACAAAAAACAAAAAAGAAAGTAGGCATGCATGCATTGGTCTGTCTAAGGAGTTGAGTGGGTAAAGTCAACTCATTGAAACGTTTCAATTGGCCATCAGGGTGTTGTCGCTCTGCGTTCCGTACCGTACTGTTGTTGTTCTTTTGCTGTGGATTACTGTGTAGCCAACACCCCCGTTGGCATCCACGACAAGCTTTGCCAAGGCCGGATCTGGCAGCTCTGGGCGATCGATAGGATTATGGATGGTCTGGAACATGGATGAGATGAGCACCTTGGTGGAGTCGTACCTTTTGCTACTTCGTATTTTTTTATCCAAAACATATCTTTGTACCCTGTGTCAATAGTACTTAGGTATTTACAAGGTTTATGTACTGTACAATATTCAATGCCACATCCACCGTACTTGGCAAATTCATGTACCTTGTCCTAGTGTTGTTATACGAAGTAGCAAAGCTTATCCCCCTCAACTATGCAAGTATAGTTATCCGTAGCACTTCATCCCGTACAAGATGCCACCGACGCAAAGATGCGCCGCCCATGTAAAATTCAAACTACACCGTCAGGATATGAGTAAACCCGAGGTCTTTCTGCGATGTTACTTACTGTCCATTTCTTTTTTTTTTTTTTTTTTTTTTTACTTCAGCAGCGACACCGCCAGCCCGGTAAACACGCCACAAAAGCTGATGACGACGACTTTTGGCGGGCCAGCCTGGTTCCAGATCTACACCCACTCCGTGCAGCTTATCTTTGCTCGGGTAGTTGAGCCCCCTAACTGTGACCCCACCGAGTACCACTCACAACCCCGGATTATTTCGCGTAATGGCGGTGGGTTGAAAGGAGGGGGTACTAAGTAATGCTTAGTACCAAATAAGCTTTTACTTCTTTTGCTGCGGGAAGATGCATGTTGTCAAGCTGTCTTTACTTCAGCAAGGTCGTCATCAAGGCGGGGTGAGCCCTTGTTATTTTTTTCAGACGGGTTCGAACATTTTAGGGGGCTGAGACAGGAAAGCTACCGGCACTAAGTTTAACCCGGGTTAGTAAACAACCTAGGGAGTGGCCCGCTTCCGGTGAGTTGCGTAAGCATTCAGGCAGACTTCCCCGGCTTTGGTTTACGACGTAACTGTACCGCATGAAAGAGGGCGATCGACAGACTTGGTACGAAGTAGCTGGGTCAGTGAAAAAAAAACAAGCTTGAGCTTGGAAAAGACGGGACAGGGAGTCTGGGGGTTTGAGATGGGACGCGCGGAACTTGGGTGGTGTGCCAGGGATGAAGATACAGTGCAGCTAGATAGATACTATAAACGTTCAATGTGGGATAGGTTTGGATCGGATTTAGATATAAACCAGCCGTTTCCATCTCGAGTTCTACGTTTGTCTCCTCATCAGATCATCACCCTCAAGCCAACATCAAAGAACAAAACCGCAGACTCACAATCCCAACCAATCTCACCAAATCCCCATCTCATATTTCCAAATCCCCTCAATACTACACAAAATGTTCGGATTCGGTAGGTCTCACCTCTCAACATCCACCCCGTCCTGACATATGTTCCTTTTCTCTCTTCTTTTTTCTCCCCTTTTACTGACCTCAGAAACTACAGACGAGGCCAAGGAGCACCGTGACGAGTTCTACAACGGAACTCCTCACGAGTCCAAGCTGTCGCACGAGCTCCTCGCCTCTGCAGCCAGCTTCGAGGCTATGCACTTGTGGGAGAAGAAGCAGCGCGAGTCGGGACAGCCCGTCAACCACGGCCTGGCCAAGGAGATGCTCGCCGCCGCCGCCGGCTTCGAGGTCGATAAGCTGGTCGAGACCAAGGGCCTCGACATGATCGACCGCGAAAAGGCAAAGCACCACGCCAAGCAGCAGGCCGAGCGCATGTACGATGAGCAGTATGGTCAATACGCCGAGTACAACCCGTGAGTATTTTACTTTTCTTTTTCCTTTTCCCCCCCACACTTGCTATGCTTTGGGTTTCAAACTGACCCAGATGCCTCTTTCTTTCAATTCATAGTGAGCAGCAGAGGCCGCATCGCCACATGCAGTATTAAATTGCATACGGGAATCGAGAGCTGGGGGACTCTTGGGTTGTGCAGAATAGCACCTAGTGAATTGAAATTTGAGCGACGACGTATGAGACACAATATATCCTCTCTTGTGCAAATGCCAATGTGAATGAAGCTTGCGCTGTGTTTGCCGCTGCTGGGCATACGCCTTGATATGAGGACGTGCAATTGGTGGAATCTGTTGAGCTGGCAGCACCGACGTGAGCTAATCCCCTAGTCAATTGGTAGTTGGCTTTTCATATCTATTTGCCCAGCTCAACTTCCTCCAAACTTTTTGAGGTACTCCTCATGCAGCTTCTTCTGCTTCTCCCAGTCCTTCTTCAGCTTCTTGGCAGCCGACTTGGTCACCTCACTGCCATCCTTCATCTTTGTCGGGATGCCTTCGTCGTCAAACTCGCTGTACTTTTCCGTCTCCGACCGGTACATATCCTGCGGCTTGACTGCCGCCTTGGCCCACCTCTCCTGCTCCTTGCGCTCCTTCTCCAGCCTGGCCTCCTCCTTGGCCCGCTCCTTGGCCGCCTGCTGAGCCGCCTTCTCCTCGCGCGCCGCGATCAGCTGCGCTGCGGGGACGAACTTGATCAGCGACGGCTGCCCATCCGGCCGGTCGTCGAGATAGACGCCCAGGTTCGTCAAGTCGTGGTCGCGGATGCGGTCGCTCAAGCTGAGTATAGCCTTCTTCTGCTCCGGGCTGGCCGCGGACGACACGGTCCTGCGCAGCTCGTCGCGGAGCTTGGCCACGGCATCCACAAATGGGTATGCCAGCCTCTCCGGGTCCGTGACTCCCGAGTCCTCCAGCTTTTGGACATCGGACGCCGGGCTTTGCGTGTCGAGGACCGCAATCACCGACTCTGCGAACCCAGACGTCTTGATTTCGTCCCGGACTGAGGCGTACGTTTTCCTGACTGCTTCCAGGTCCAAGCCTGCGCTTGGGTCTGACACCCAGCCGAGTCCGTTGTAAGGTGGTTTAGCGTTGGCGTCGAGGCCGAAGATGCCGACCATCCGCGTAACCCATCGTGCTATCCTCTCTATGGCTACGAGGTCTGCATCGTTCTTGTGTTCCCGTTTGTGAACATTGACCTTGTTGACCAGCTCTGCGATTGTGCGCAATGCACCGTTGGTGTCGAACGAGTTTGTCAAGAAAGCTTGAGTGTCTTTCTTGGCTTGATCAAGATCCGCAAGCAGGCCTTGTTGTGCCGCATCGTCCGAAATAGACAGAGACTCGAGTCCATCATTGGTGGATGCAACGCCTGCCTCTGCCAGCCATGACTTGGTGTTTGTGAAGAATTGCTGTATCAGTAGTTAGCGTGGGGGCACTTATAACGGCTGACAGTATTGATATGCCGGATTGACTTACGTTGACCGTGTTCTCCCAGCTATCCGCCTGTACCCTTAACTCAGGCGAAATTTCCACGCCCTCGTTCCACCTGCCCATCATGAATACTATGCGCAGATTCCTTGCCGAGTATGTGGTGGCTAATGCGTCTTTGATGGTCTGGAAATTCTTGAGCGACTTGGACATCTTTGATCCCGAGATCGACAGATGACCCATGTGCAAAAAGTACTTGACCCAAGTGTGCTCCCCCTTGCCATGCTCGCAATAGTATGCCTCACTCTGCGCCAGCTCGTTGTCGTGGTGCGGGAAGGCAAGATCTATGCCTCCGGAGTGAACATCCATCTGCGCCCCCAGCCTGTCCGACGCCATGACCGAGCACTCAATGTGCCAACCAGGCCTTCCATTTCCCCAGGGGCTCGGCCAGTAGGGTTCACCGGGCTTCGACTGCTTCCACAGCGCGAAGTCGCCAGGGCTCCGCTTTCCGCCAGCACCCTTGGAGAGAGAACCCTCTCCCTCCTCCTGCAATGCCTTGTCGCCGCGGCTCTCGGGCTTGAGGCGTGCATAAGTGTTGCCGCCCTTTTCGAAGGCGGCAATATCAAAATATACGGAGCCCTCCGACTCGTACGCGAAGCCCTTCTTGACTATCCTGTCGACAAAGTCGGCGATCTGGGGCACGTACTCGGTCACTCTAGTGATCTCGTCGGGGCGCAAGTTGTTTAGGTTGTCCATGTCGTCAAAGAAGTCGGCCTCCATGCGCCGCGTCAGGTCCGTGAACATGCTCTGGTCGCTCGTGTCGATCGTCTCCTTGTACAGGGAGTCGAGGTACGGGAGGAGCACCTCGTCCGCGGATCCAAAAACCTTGCCATTCCGGAGACCTTTGGCGGCGGCGTCCATGTTGCTCAGATGCATCTTGATCTTGGCCTCGCCATCGCCTGGCTTCCCGTCTGCCGTAAGCGCACCGCCGGCCAGGACGCCGCCATACGCCTTATCGCGGCGCTGCTCGTAGTTCTTCTCGTCCAAGGCTTCGGCCTCTACAAGCAATGGCAGGTTGCTCTGCGCATAAGCCAGAAACGCTTTTGCGCCCAGCGCATGCAACTCTTCCGGCGTGTAAGCCTTCTTCTTCTCGAGGTCCAGCAACCTTTGCCTCCGGGCCCTGATGATGATCTTGTCGTCGATATCGGTAATGTTCATGACAAACTTGACCTTGTAGTCAAAGTAGTGCAAGAAGATGCGGCGGATGATATCGGTCGAGACATAGTTCCTGGCGTGGCCCAGATGGCTCTGGTCGTAGACTGTCGGTCCGCAGGCGTACCATGACACGTTACCCTTCTCCTTGGGCTCGAAGGGCACCGGCCCGCCGGGCTGCAGGGAGTTGTGGACTTTGATGGTGGGCGACGCCATCGTGGGCAATGCTGCTGCCGGAACTGCGTATGCTAAAGAGGATCTAGAGGTGAAGAATCGCCTCGTGGATGAATGGAAGAGAAAGGGTCTCGCGGTCCTGAAAAAGGAGTGCATCCAGGAAGCGGGCCTGCGCGTGCAGGAAGATGCGTCAGAGAGGGGGGCAGCTTAAAGGAGGGGCAGCAGGCGCGGCATTGGCAGCAGTGGAATGGAGCTTTCAGTTGCAACGTGTAGCATAAAGAATAGCATTAACTTCTGCGCCTAGCCCAGCACGTCAATTGTCTCACGCGTATTTGCTCATGGGCAGGGATACCCTACCCCGCGCTTTTGTGGGGAGCTTGAATCAGCTCCCAGACCAGAGGCTCAATAATTTTTCTTTTTTTTATTTTCTTGGTATATGCAGCATCGGTCCCAGTAAACATGCTTTGTTTCGTATGCGACTGCTTTTAGATAGTCATTGGGCAAACCCATTTTGGAAAATACACCACCAATATCTCTTTTATCTTGAGCACTGTATTATTACATTGTCCAATTGAGATCACAGGTCGTGTTCGACACCCTCCGCAATGCCTCAGAGCGCTTCGCCCTTTCTCCACATGGGGCAGCCCAAGGCCAATTCCCTCGCCATCATCCACCTCTCACGCGACCGACTCCAGCCGCTTTATCTCGAAGAAATTGATGGCGAACATGACGGATACGCCGAGGGCGCCGTGCTAAACACGCGATTCGGCTCATTCCCGCACTCGACCTTCATCGGTGTGCCTTGGGGTTCCCAGGTCCGTGCTTCAAAAGTCGACACGGGCTCGAGGGGTCGCAAGCCTCAGCAGAAGAAGCGCAAGCGCGATGGCCAAGATGAGGCAGAGCCAAAGACCACTGAGGTAGACGAGCAGAGCACCCCGGCGGAGGGCGAGCAGAAGGCCGGGGCCAAGCAGGCCGTCGCCGCAGCGAGTGGGTTCGTTCACATCCTGGCCCCGAGCCCGGAGCTATGGACCATGAGTCTGCCGCACAGGACGCAGGTTGTGTATACTCCAGACTACAGCTATATCCTGCAAAGGATACGAGCGCGGCCTGGGAGCAAGATCATCGAGGCGGGCGCGGGGAGCGGAAGTTTCACACATGCCTCGGCAAGGGCTGTCTACAACGGTGTGCCTGGCGCTACTGATGAGGGTTCAAGGCTGAACTCTATAGACTCTGGGAAGGGCCAGGTCTTCAGCTTTGAGTTCAACGAGCCGCGGTATCAGTCAATGTGCAAAGAGATCTCATCCCACAAGCTGGATGACATCGTTCGCATCACACATCGTGACGTTTACAACGACGGTTTCCTAGTAGATGGCCAGAGCCCAAATGCGGAAGCAGTGTTTCTCGATGTTCCTGCGCCCTGGCAAGCGCTGCCAAACCTGGTACGGAGAAGATACAAGGTTCTGGAAGACGAACCTACCGCCGATGGCCAGCCGCCAGCGAAAAGACAAGTAGTGGATGACGGTTACGTTTCGCCTTTAAACCCCAAGAAGAGTGTATATCTTTGCACATTCTCTCCATGCATTGAGCAGGTCACGCGTACAATCTCGACAATGCGCCAACTGGGCTGGATGGACATTGAGACCGTGGATGTCTCCAACAAGCGCATCAACGTCAATCGCGAAAAGATCGGGCTCACTGTCGCGACCGAACGCGGCATGGCGCAGACCCCAGTGGACGTAGACGAGGCGGTCGGGAGGCTGAGAAAGATTGAGGCGCGGGTTCGGGAGCATCAAAAAGCGATACACGATCCCGAAATCGAGGACGCGGATGCTTACATGAGGGATACCTACGAAGACCCGGCGGACGACAGTGTCGCCGAGGGGTCCTCCACGCTACCGCCGTTCATGCAAGGGCGGCTGGTTACACGGACCGAGGCAGATGTCAGGACCCACACGTCGTACCTGACATTTGCGGTGCTGCCGCGCGAGTGGACGGCCGAGGATGAGGCCGCCGCCCTGGCGAAATGGCCCTGTGGCAAAGAGAACCAAGTCATTGGCAGTTTGGATAAGAATGCACGCAAGCAGCAGAAGCGGGATATGTTGGAGGCGAAGCGGAAGAAGAAGTCGGCGAACAAGGAGAGGAAGGGTGAGAAGGGCAACAAAGCCGCCGAGCCGGACCAGACAGACGGAGATGTAGCGACTGACGTCTCGATAAATCAACAGCAGCAGCAGAACCAGTCCCAAGCGACCGAGCTGGACAAGGAATCGAACCCTCAACTGAAGCGTGAGCGAGGATCCGAGGATGCAACTGATCATGGGGCTTCTGGTCATGATCCAAAGAGAGCGAGACTTGATCAGTCATGATGTCAGGGATGGATTGTCGAACTGATGCGGACGGTTCACGAGGGGATGGGGTTGCCAACAAAAACAGCTATAGTCGAGTCGAGTCGAGTCTTACTGATACCCTTTGAATACTATACAATCCAAGGTGGCTGCCAAAGGATCCGTTTCTCAATGCAATCCTTTTTTTGATTCACGAACTATGAACCTCTGTTGATATGAGACAACGCTGCTCTAATGTAGTGGTACTTATCGGTACAGTTTTCTCTCAGCGCAACCGTTATGCCAGCGTTATAAGCAAGAGACTAGCCGACATTTTGCCAAAACCTGTCCTGGAACGGATGTTTTTGCCGCCCTCATCAAGCTCCCATATCCCAGTGTCACCCCAGAGGACCTTTTCGATCCGGGCCCCCGCACTCCCAGGCATCGGGAAGGCGACCCCGTCCCGGTTCTGCGACTCGCTCGGATTAACAATATTAACCAAGACCTCCTTATCCCCCTTGCGCCAGTACGCCACGTCTATCTGATCATCCTTCAACCCCTGCACGTCGACCCTGTACGGCCCGTCGCCTTCGCTGACCAAGAACTCGAGGACGGGCGAGGCGGTGACGACCCTCGCCAGCTCGCCGTGCGAGGTGGCCAGCAGGTCGGTGGGCGGGTACAGCCACGAGACCATGCCGGCAGCGCCGTGGTTGAAGGCCAGCATGTTCATGACGTAGGCCTCGTCGGGCGTCGGGTCCCTGGGCCAGTAGCCCTCGCCGTGGAAGCTCTGCGGGTTGTGGAACTTCGTCTTAGGCCAGCGCCCGAGCATGCGCTCGTACCGGTTCAGGTCCTCGAGCCGCCGCGACACGTCCCGCACGTTGCCGTCGCAGTTGTCACACCCGCAGTCGCCGTAGGTTGCGTTGCACGCCGTGCCCCACTTGGAAAAGGTCGAGTTGGCGATGATGGGATACACGTCCTCCATCAGGAAGTCGGCCGCCACCGAGTACTCGGCAAAATAGTAGTTTTGGCAATTTAGCGTGACGGCGACCGGGTGGTAGGGGTCCAGCTTGCGGATGAGGTTGACCGAGTCAACTGTCCAGTTGAATGGATGCTGGTGGCCGTCGGGTCTGAAGCAAACATGTCAGAAACGACAGTTCAAATCACCAGAAAAAAAAGGACAGAAAGAATCTTACTCGTCGCCACCCCAGTACGAATACAAGGCTTCATCATCAACAACCGGCCGCACCTTCTCCTCCACCCAGGTGTTGTTCTGATAGTTGTCCCGCAGGTCGTACATGAATGGCAGGTTGATCCTCCCCATGTACGCAAATGCATCACGCGAGACCGGGTACGTCGTCAGGGGCGTCATGGAGTTGAGCCCAAAGCCAGCGTACCTCTGGATCAGGCTCGTGTCGTTCTGGCCCAGGAACCCATCGTACGAGGCGTAGTAGCCGTATGGCAGCAGCGGGCGCCACGTCTGGTTCGACGCCGTGTTGCGGAATTGCAGGCCGCCGTTGAGGTTGTCGATGCGCGTCGCGCTGCCCTGCTTCTTGTCCGGCAGGAAGAAGAGGTCCGTCCTGGCCGTGTAGACGCGCAGCTCGGCCCCGTCGCCGTCGCCGTTGCTGCCGCCGTCGGCGTTCACCCAGCCCCTGAACACCACGGCCTGTGCCGTGCGGGAGGGCTCCACGGCGCCCGCGAGGTTAAACGAGACCACGTTGCGGGTCGAGTTGATGGCTACGGTCCCCGCTGCCAGCTGCTTGCCGGTCGAGTCGAGCGTGATGTTGTAGGCCAGGCCGGCCTTTTGCCTCGACTCGGCCAGCGGAGCGCCAAAGTACCTTGACAGCTCCGCATTGATGACGAACTCACCCTTTTGCTCATTGGACAGGTAAATGCTGAAGCGCGGCTTGAACTGGACGTTGAGCTGCGGCGGGCCTGAGATCTCGGGCGGGTTTTGGATCTGACCGCCCGGATCAAAGCTAGGAAATCTGATCTGAGGTCAGTATAAAGGGGATGGCCATTGGACAGTGGCGACGAGCGACCTGGCAATGTCGTTTGAACCCATCCCTTTTTTTTGGCGAGTTTATAGGACAAGTACTAACTGGGGCTGGTACGCTTTCCCACACCATCGATCCCATTGTGGATTGTTACCCGTCGTCTGAGATGCGACCGGGACGACGATGGAGACAAAACCCAACACGAGCCAAAGCATTTTTGCCGTGAACTAGTTTGTACTTCGCCCCTTTTCAAAAAGCGTAGTGCGAGCCAACCTTGACCAGTTCGGGGTAAGCACAAGTCTACCCTCTGAAGCAATAAGTGTCGCCTGCGTAGGCTACAAGCCTTCAGACCGGCGAGTTCGGCAAACCGAACAAACAAGAGGAAAAAGAAGAAAAAAACCTTGAAAGTAAATAAACAGGGAATGAGTCAACTCAATTATAGTAGCGAGAACCTAAATTCTATTCTACCCACCAACCGATCGGCAAAGGTTACAATGCGGGGAAGGGAAGGGGAGCGCCTACCGGGAGGACGGGGAGAATGCGAAGACAAAGAAACGTTACGTGTGCGTCGGTGACGTTCAATGCACATGCAGATCTTGCTTTGCATCTTCCGCGGGTATATGACAACGGCGCAATCTTGGCACTTGGGCAGGTACCTAGATATGCTTTTGCCGACTGGCCATTACACGGGCCTGAATGCAGGTACACAGTCATTAAGTTGGGCGGGCTAGACGTGCAAAAACCTTACACATCGTCCAAAGTCATGCTTCGTGTCGCGATTATTACGGACTTACTGACAAACAGCGGAATGGCATGACAATGGCAAGCAGACGAAAATCGGGTGGATGAGTCGCCAGGAAGGATCAAAATTAAACAAAGATGTAAGCAATAGAATTCAATGAAATACTAATCAAAAGCCAACCCCAATTGTCAGCGTGTGCCAACAACTCTCATACGATTAGGTTCTGATCTAATTTCATACCCGCTTACCAGAAACACCACATTTGGGAGGAAGACAAACAGAAAATCAAAAGAGAACAAGGCTATTATGAAAGCAAACCTCGAGCAAATTGTTGTTCACTAGCTCGGTAAGGATCAGAAAAGGTGTGGTTTTTGCCTCCCAGTTTCATAGTATTCATTACAAGAAAGCAGACTTGACCTGTTGGACAATATCGTTTAATAACTCCATGCCTTTGTCCATGCGGCTAGAGTGACGGTTAACGTTAGCATAGTGACCTGACAAACCATCTTTATTGCGCTTTGACTGTAAAAAGAATTCGGGGAGGAGTAAGGTATAGCGTTGCTCATCCAAGATCAAGACGTACCCTGACGGCAAAGAATTAGTAAACGAACCAACAACAGAAGATCTTGCCATTGAAATAAAGTCGACCAAGGTCTTAACAACAGAGATAACTTACCACTATAGCCAAGCAAGGCATGTGTGCAACCATCAAACTCCTTCACTTCAACCTCAACCCCGGCAGCCCTTATCTTTTCGGCAAAGTCAAGAGCTTCAGGGCAGAGCAGGTCCTCGCCAGCAACAGCGATAAAAGCAGGCGGCAACCGCGCGAGCAAGTCAACTGGTGCCCTGTTCACGCTGGCCTGCCACTCCTCGCATTGCTCCTGACTGTGCAGCCACATATTGCGGTACCATAGCATGCGTGAAGGCGTGAGCCAAGGCGCGGTGTGTGCCTTTAAGCACCAAAATGGGCCGTTTTCAGGAGTGGCCGTGTTGTCAATCACAGGGACGACTAGCACCTGTTTGATGATGTTGAGATTCGGGGGGTTGTTTTCCTGTGCACATCGGAGTAATGTTGCAACTGTCAGATGGCCTCCGGCTGAGGCGCCGCCTATGGCCACTTTCGTCCTGTCCAAGCCGAGTTCTTTGACGCCACCGTCAGGTTGGGCAAGCCACTGCAACGCCGCTACACTGTCGTCGATGGCCGCTGGGTACGGATGTTCTGGCGCAAGGCGATAGTCCAAATTAATGACAACACACTGAGCATCTGGTGGTTGGGATAGAAGCGAGAGGTTAGTCATGGTCTCTGGGTTTTGACGGGGTATAACTGCAGTCAGGGTTGATAGCATAGATGTTACAACGACCTGACTGCGCAATGTCAAATGCGGTTATAACGAGGACACCAGGAAATCGGATCTTATCGACCGTGGACCCAAGATGATACTATGTGAGGCAAAGACCCTATAGGTAATAATTCTGGCTTGAGGAAAGGAATCTTGTCCAAGTGCAGAAAGTCAAGGAGTGAGGGCTGGAGAGTGTCAAGTATCCGACAGCTTACACTCGCAGATACGCGTCAAGACCTCCTCGTCACTGTCGAGATCTCCAAGCGCATGACCACCTCCGTGAAACCAAAGGAAAACTGGCCAGCCGTCGGGGTGTCTGTCCATATCTCTGTCGGTGCTGGGTGTAAAGATCCTGATCCTGAGGTTCGAATCTGGGATTGTCATGATCCGGTCACTGCCTACTGGGATGGGCTTGACCGAATTTCTGGGCAGGCCGTAGGTTCCTAGTCGACGGGTTCCGTCCCATTCTCTCTGTTCATCCGGCTTGATATATTGGAGAACCTCATCGTGAAGCTTAACGTATTGAGAGTCTAGAAGTGGCCGTACATCTGGATGTAACGGTTGCCAGATTTTCCTGTCTTCCATGTCGTTTGGGGTCGCACTTGGCATATCTGCTGGGGGTTGTTAAATGGGATGGTTTTGGGGAAGTTTCTAGAACGGTAGCGTTTGATGAAGAGAAAGGGACAGGAAGCCAAGGACAAGACAGAGGATCAGAAATGCCGACTTCTTATGGCAAGTCCGGATCTTGGCAGCCGGTCGGTGGGGTTGTACACATGGAGCAAGGCTCTGTGGGCAGTGTGTTTGCTTTTCTTGCCTCCCCGGTAAATGAAGAGTGTATTTGCTGGTCTCACTGGCCCACGAGTATATGGGGCCAAGATGACGAAAAAAAGGCTTCTCAAAGTCCCAGGTACGTGGTAATGGCGCTCGGCTCGTCTCAGGATCTCCAACGTTGATCGGGAGGGATGCCGGCCAGAAAACGAAACAAAAATACCCACTTTATAATCTCTCACGCCCTGGATCAGTGGGGGGCGTTAGCTTTGGCTTCTGTCATAGCACCGAGTTGAGCGAGGTGTTGAGGGGGCATTATCATTATCGGTACCTCGAGCGGAACTGAATCCACACCTGGTGGTACGGTACTGTGGATAGAGTCTGTCATGGAAATATTATGGCCTGTAGGGAGGCAAGCTTACCGTACAGTACAACCAGCCACCCGTCCGCTGGACCGACGCAATCATGACAGGCAAGAAGCAAACAAGCATACATCCTCGTGGCCACTTAGCCAACAAGGGAACGTATCCGTATTAGACATTTCGGTATATCCGTGGTTGCCATGCTGAGTAAATAATAATATTATTACTACACGGCATCAAGTGTCGATCCGCCTCGCGCGATGATGATGATGATGCTATGCTGTTTTACTCACCGGTTTTGGCGCGTTGCCGAATTATGTCGCTTTGCCTTGCTTTCCCATTGGTGCCCAAAAAGGGACCGACCAAGGATGTGGTCTGTAGACCGGTCAGGGTAGGAGGGTGATGTGCATAGTCAAGGCTGATGACAGCATCAGACAGACAGACAGACCGACCGACCTTCATATCCTGTACCGTACGCAACAACCACGAAGGGGCATGGCAAGTTGTTTAACTCCCAATTGTTGAAGCTGTTGGCGGGCGCTTGTTTGAGCCGAGAAGAGCCATCGAGTCTGGATCGTGGCCATGAACCCAACAACAACCTAACCTACCTTAAGTCTCTCTTCAGAGTCTTGCTGAAAGAGGGTGGCTTGGCTGCCACAAACTGACGTGACGGTTTAAAGAAGCAACTACGTTAATCAGTAATACAGAATCGTTCCCTCCCCCATGTTGTTGGATGGCTGCGCGACATCAGTGAAAATGATCCCTGCATTAGTTCGCAATCCAGACAATTGGGCTCGGAGAGGCTTGGCAAGTTTAATGTACTGGAAAGAAAAGCACTTTTTAGCAGAAATTCACTCTCGTTACCTCGAAGCAGGTACACATAGCTGCGCTGCTTGGATGCTGATCTCTCTCCCCATCTTCCGATTGATTTTTTGCTACCCCTCAAACCCACGCCAAGCCGTATCGTTTTGGGTAGGGGCCCCCAGCTACAATCTCCAGCTACGCGTAACCTTTATTCAGCTGCGAACTCCGGGCAGGCAATTGCTGCCGTGGTTCCTTCCTCGAAAGGTGGATGACAACATTCAATTTCTGTCGGTGCGCACCTACTGTACCCAGGTAACCATGGAATTTTTCTTTCTTCCATAGTACCGGGGTTCTAGAATGCCTGCCAGTGCCAGGTACCTACGGTAGACTACCCAGGTACCTACCAAGCTACCTACCTGGTAGGTACCTAGGTAACCAGGTACACAACGTAAACCTAGCGCCTTCGGGTCCTCCACCTTGAATAACCGACCTGGGGTCTTCCCAGCTTTTCGTTAAAGGTTTCGGTGTCGTGTTTTGCAGAACCCGACAAAATCTTCGATGTTTATTTTGCCAGCGCCACGAAAAGATTTCCCCTGGTAAATGGCTGCCAGTTGCCTGCCATGTTCCTTTCGGGTCTTTAGATTTGCCGTCGCCAAGGTACATGTATGCCCAACTTGCCGATCAGTAATCGTCTCCCCGGCTGGAGATCGACGCTGTCGGGTCGCGAGGGAATGGGACCTGACGACTTTATAGCAACCACCCATTGCTTCGGTACTTGCTCTGCACGGTTATCTGCAATGGTTTCATTCTCTCCATATGCATAGTCTCTTGAAATATGGATACGGCGTAAATACTCCTGGGAGGAACCAAAACCACTGCCAAGGGTCGTCAGAAAAAGGCTTTTTTTTTCTTGCCATGTTTTTGACCATCCGCGGATATGCCGCATGACCTGAACGCCACGAGCAATACTTTGAGAGTTCTAATCCCTACCTCGGTACGTAACTATACCAATGCCGTACCCCATTCACCTCGCTTAACTAGTTACCTAGGTACCTACGGATACGAAAGAAGAGTTTCAATTCCTTAGGCATTCCTTAAACAGCGTTATGCGTAGCCATAAATCGACCAACCTGGCGCGGGAAAACATTACCCGAATTTGCGATTGTCTATGGCGGATCAACGCCCTGGCTTATATGCTCAAGTTGGCTTGTCCGTGAGGCACAAACTCTGTGCTGTGTTTATACCGATATTACTCATTCTATACCTTGAATACCTTGCCTATTGCGTAGCTAGGTCACCAACCAGTCAAAATTTCGAGAGCATGGACCGATGGCAACCAACAATGCGACGCTGCCCGGACAAACTGATATGGCTTGGCTATGCACATGCTGTACCCAGGCGGGGAGCCAACGCCGATAGCGCACCAAGTCTTATCTTGGGTACATAGGTACAGCATCTTCAAGATATGTCAGCAAGTCAGGTCGATACGTTTTAGTCGGGTCTAGACTAGGATCCCTGGCTCTGTCAAAAGAGTCACAAACATCCCTGAAGGGCCCTGAAATACTACCGACCGTACGACTTAGAGCCATCGCCAATACTCCAACTCCATACGGAAAATTTTAATATCTGCACTGGTCACGTTTTTGGTCGTCTTTAGTCCTGCTCCTGGAGCATGCGCAGTTGAAAGAGAAGGAGAAGTAACGAGATAGCTACCTACTTCTTGACCACTGAAATTTCTTTCCAGCAGCCCTACCCCTAAAAAAAAAAAAAAAAAAAAAAAAAAAAAAAAAAAAAAGCCGCACCAAACAAGACCCGCAAAACTGTTCCGTGCGCAGCAAGCCGCAAGTATGGATGTCGAAAAAGGAAGGGTGCCAGACAATAATGTTATCGCACCAGCGTCCGACCAGGAGAGCGTGCGACCCGAGATGGGTTCTCGGGCGGGACGGAAATCAGGGTCCGGGAACTCGACCGGCCGAGGCAGCGGAGGCTTTCTGCCAACTGTACTCCGGTTTCTCAACCGGGCAGAGGCTCGAGGAATTGCCCCAGTGCCCGTTGAGGAACGGACGGAAAAGAGGGCTTTTAACGTCTTCACCCTATGGTGGACTATGAACGCCAACATCTTGGCGTATGTCTCTCTCTCTCTGTGCAACTGTTCCGCCGTATGCGCCTGGCGGACAGTGACCGCTGACTGATGTGAGCCTTGCAGAATCACGTTTGGCATGTTGGCGCCATCCTTCGGCTTGGGTCTGCGCGATGCCTCGCTTGTCATCATTTTCTTCTCCCTGTTGACCGCTGCTCCGACGTCCTATCTCTCTACCCTGGGTCCCAAGACGGGCATGCGACAGATGGTCCAAGCCAGATATAGCTGGGGGTGAGTGAATTTCTGTCCTGCCGCCGTTCTCGTATAGGCAACCAAAAACTAACTAATACTATATATAGACGCTATCTTGTCACTCTGCCTGTCATCCTGAACCTGGCAACTCTGACTGGGTTCTGCGTGGTAATGGCAGTCATCGGGGGTCAATGTCTGTCCGCCGTCGCCGGTGAAGGATCGCTAACGCCGAACGTCGGGATCGTTATCATGGCGCTGCTGTCACTCTTCATATCCTTCTGCGGCTTCAGGGTACTTCACTTCTATGAGAGGTGGGCGTCCATCCCTGCCGTCATCGCCATTGTCGTTGCGACGGGCTGCGGCGGCGAGGGCTTGAAGCTACAGTCAACCCCACCTGTCGCCACTGTCACCGCAGTCTTTTCGTTCGGCATGATTGTGGCATCATACATGATCCCCTGGGCTGCCTTGGCCTCTGACTTTACCACGTATCTGGAGCCTTCCACACCCGCGTATGTTATATTTGTCCTTTTTTTTTCTGCTTGGCTCTCACTTTCTGTCGACCATCATCTAATTCAGAACCTGCCACAAACAGCATCAAAATCTTCGCATATAGCTTCGCAGGCCTGGTCACACCACCCGTTCTACTCATGATCCTCGGAGCTGCGATCGCCGGAGCTGTCCCGTTAAACCCCACATGGGAGGCGGGATACGATCGCAACCTGGTCGGCGGTGTGCTCGACGCGATGCTCACCCCTGCCGGCGGGTTCGGCAAGTTCCTCGTCGTCGTGCTGTCCTTTAGTCTGCTGGGAAACCTCTCGGCGACATCGTACTCGGTCAGCCTGAACCTGCAGCAGCTCTTCGCGCCGCTGACGCGCGGCTCCGAGATCCTCAAGCGGGTTCCGCGCTACGCCTACACGATCCTGCTCACGGCGCTCGTCATCCCCATCGGCATCCGCGCCGCGCAGGACTTTTTTGTCAGCCTCGAGAACTTCCTCGGCCTGATCGGTTACTGGAGCGCCGCCTTTGTGTCTCTGCTCATGGTCGAGCACCTCTGGTTCCGCGCCGGCGACTGCGACTCGTATGATCCGGCCATCTGGAACGACGGCGCCCGCCTCCCCATTGGAGTCGCCGCGCTGGTGTCCTCGGTTCTGAGCTTCCTCTTGGTCGTGCCGTCCATGTCCCAGGTCTGGTGGACGGGTCCCATCGCCAGGGTGACTGGGGATCTGGGGTTCGAGTTTGCGTTTGTGGTGACGGGGCTGCTATATGTGCCTTTCAGGACCTTGGAGAAGCATTTGACCAAGCGTTGATTGAGCGGTTCGTGGGAGCATTGCGATGGACCTCTTGAGTGGGTCTTTGTTGTTGGTTCTTCCAGTGCATATTAAGGCCTGTGATTAACCATGGTTGTGATTATGCTGGTATGAACCCAGTCGATTTCCAGGGGTCGCAATATCTAGACTAGGTATATAATCCTAGCACACAAATGGCAAAATTTCGAAACTTTATTTTAGGTGCGTTTCTGCCAGATCTAGTCTTGGTAGCGGATCGAATGTCTGCAGTATGAGACAATATTCACAAGTCCAGTTGGACATGATGAGCAGCAAGTCAAGTTTGAAGTCCACGTTTCGTTGAGGCGTGCATGCAATGCCTTGCAAGATATAAACACCCAGACAGCTTTCCAAACTAGGCTTCACTTGTTGTGGGATGTTATTGTATGAGAATCCCATGTACCGAACTGGATTAAACAAGACGGACGGGTATCTTCGGCATACTCCAGATTAAGCAAGAACGGCAGCCAGACGCTCACAGACAAAGTCGACACCCTCTTTACCCTTTTGCAACACAGCATCCATGACGATGAAGGGGTGCGGAACCCCCTCGATGACTTTGACCTCTGCCTCGACGCCCGCGTCCCGCAGCTTCCTCGCGTACTCCTCGCCCTCCCACCTCAGCACGTCCAGGCCGGCAACGACCACCAGCGCAGGCGGCAGCTTGGCAAATGTGTCTGCATCCGCAAACAGCGGCGACGCCTCGACCGACGCCCAGTCCGCCCGGTCGGGGAGGTAGTGGCGGCGGTACCACAGCATCTTGTCGACGGGCAGCGCGGCCGTGTGCTCGTATTCTGCATAGGTGGTGCTCGTCTCGACGGATGCGGTGTTGTCCGTCACGGGCACGACGAGCAGCTGGAACCTGAACAAGCCCGCCCTGGCAAACGCCTCGTGCCGGAGCGCCCTCTGCGTCACCACGGCGGCGAGGTTCCCGCCCGCGCTCGACCCGCCCACGGCGACCTTGGCCAGGTCCAGGGGCTCGCCGAGGGCAGGAGCCGCCGCTCCCGTCGCGACCCACAGCGCGGCCTCCCAGGCGTCGTGCACCGCCGCGGGGAAGGGGTGCTCGGGCGCGAGGCGGTAGTCGGTGGTGACCACGACGCAGCGCGCGCGGGCGCAGATGCTGCTGCACAGGCTGTTCTCCGAGTCAATGTTGCCCAGCACCCAGCCGCCGCCGTGGTACCAGAGGAACACGGGCCAGCCGGACGGGGAGGGTGGTTGGCCCGCGGGGACAAAGGCACGGACGCGCACGTCTGGGCCTGTCGTCTCCTGGCGGGGGATGGCCTTGTCGATGGTCTTGCCTACGGGCACGGGATCAGTCCCGCCCTGGTTTTGCGTTGAGAGTTTGTCAGTGCGGGGGTTTTGTGATGGGAAAGCGGCGAGGGGCGCCTTTACTGGTATTATCTTTCCCCCGACTCGGGAGGCGGCCACGGGCTGGTAGTGAACTTGGGGAGCGTTCAAAAGATACTTGTTGTAGAATTCGACATATTCCGGATCGAGCTTGTCCTTGATGGAGTCATGCAGCGGGTAAGGTGGCTGGGGATAAACCTGTTGATCACCCATCTTGCTGTGCTGAGGAGTCTGTCGTATAACACCTTGAAGCGGTTGACGGACAAGGAAAAGGAAATAAAGACCCTTGCGGGAGTATCCGGTTTTGTGAGGGCCTTTTGTAAGGTGTTTTTGGAAGCCATCGAAAGGCTCATTTTGGAGCTAGTCTCAGTTCAGCATTATGCACAACCCAAATCTGTATCTATTCTAGAACTCGAACTAGAACCAGAGAGACTAGATCATGCAGTCCTTGAGCGGGAGGACGGGCGGGTAGCGCGGATCTATAATCATCCCGTAATGCACTTCAATCATCCCGTAATGGGAATGGCTGTGCCTACAAGTGAGCTGATAGGTCGAAAAATCCCCCGGAAGCTACTCCGGGGAGCTTGATCGACCGCAGAGAATCGGTCACTTGGTCATGGTGCAGTGGTGAGTGTGAGGGGTAGAGAGCTACTTGCGCGGGCATATGGAGCTTCGGTGGGCATATGGCCACGAATGAATAATGTACCTCTATTCGTAGCTCAAGTTACCTTGATCAACAGAGTCAGACCCTAAGCTTGGGATCGCACTTTTATGAAAAAAAAAGTATTCCTTGGTATCCCGAGAGCAAAATTTTTGGGGAGATAAATAAGGCGCCAATTGCCTGATGCTCTAAAAGCTATCGTCTCTCTGCACTAGTTTTTGAAACAAAGCACAAAACAATGGCAGCTGGTCTCGAGTCAATACAAGGAGGCAAGGCCTGGTTCTACTGCAGTCCCCCCATGGTGCTCGGGGAGGCTCCCATATACCGTGATAGCGACTCTACTCTGCACTGGGTAGACTGCCTCGCCGAGCCCCCAAACCTGCAGATCCTCAAGGTAGACCCCGTGACCGGCGATGCCGTCCCCGGCACCCACCGCATCATCCCTCTACAAGACAGCGTCACCGTTCACTTCTTCCGCAGAAGCAAACCCGGCAGCTACATCTGCGCGTACTACCAGGGCGTCGCGTTCATGGACGAGGCCACCGGCAGGCTCCAAGTGGTCAAGGAGATAATACCGACACAGGAGCGACACATAAGGCGCTTCAACGACGGCGGCGTTGATGCCAGGGGTAGGTTCTGGCTGGCCGAGATCGACGTCGTGGCCATGAAGATGGGGCCGAACAAAGTTCCAGAGGACTACGGGGCGCCGCTAGGGAGACTGTGGCGCTACGACCCCGACGGTTCGCTGCACAAGATGGACGAGGGTTTCGTCTGCGGCAATGGTCTGGCGTGGAGCCCGGATAGCAAACACAGTAGGATGCCCAGTTCTCGGTGCTTTGGTTGATGCTGCTCCAACTCGACCGGTTCAGGGCTGATACGGATATTGCCAACACAGTGTATGTCAACGACTCTACCGCGATGATTATGTACCGGTACGACTTCGACGTCGAGACTGGTTCTCTTGCAAACAAGCACATTTTTATCGACCGAAGAGACAGCTATGGCGAGCCGGACGGGATGGTCGTCGAGTAAGTATATCAGGATTGGCAGCCCAGCCAACAAAATATGTACTCGGCTGACATGTCCTCGTTACGCATCAGTACCGAAGGCAACCTCTGGATCGCCGTCTGGGCTTCCAGTAGAGTCATGGTCTTCTCGCCCGAGGGAAGACACATGAAGGATATTGTCTTTTCTGCGCGGAACATGGCTTGTACGACTTGGGGCGGCAAAGACCTCAACATCTTGTTCATCGTTTCGGCCTCGGATCGCCAGAAGCTGGGGAGGAAGGACGACGAGGGAGGTCACATGTTCAAGTACATCGCACCGCCAGAGACAAAGGGGACGGCCAAGTATGAGTTTCTTGGGTAGACTTTTTGTTTTGCTCATTGAAGGGGGAGCTGCGGTTTTGCCTCTCCACACCATTGCTCCGGCATGCCAACTGTTCTTTCACGTGTCACTTCAGAAAAGGCCGTGGACCCTCTGACGGATAGTAAAAGCCTGGACTGTGGGCCGAGGGAGTCGAGCGTCTCCTTGGCCTCCTGCAAGAGCTCCCACCTGCAGTTGTCAAGTGCGGCGCTGACTGATGCAACAAGACCCGAGGTCTGATTGGTCCCCCGCAGCTGTGAAATATCGCCATTCCCCAGGAGGTGATTGAGCATATGCGAAAGATAATCCTCGGCACTGCAGACTCCTCCCAGCTGTATCCCCTCAGTAAGAACTCCATAGGCCCAAACCACGAGAGTGCTATGGTATAAAACCCAGGGCCGTAGCAGGATGTTGTCCTCGCAGGCCAGATACTGAGCCCGAGTGAACATGGTCTCCTGGATCAGCGTGAGACAGTGAATCAACGTTTGCTTGGCATTGGTTAGGTCCCTGGTCCAGGCTTGGACTCTTTCACACGCTCTTGCATATTGGCTGTCGCCACTCATACTTGCTGGGTGAGCACGAACTCCTGTGGCAAGGTTGGGTGCCCCTGCTAAAATGTGAAAGTCAATCAGGTTTGTGTGGATGTTGATATGTGCAATATGCTGTAACGGTTTGGCGGCCTCGAGGCAAAGCGACGGAGATCTGGAAAAGAGGCTCAGTGACCAGGTGTCAACGGCACGGGCAACTCGCTCACGCCAGTCATCGTCATCCTCTGGGTGCGGAGATGCCGAAGCACTAGTGATGTTGACCTCCGGGTCTGCATGGCGACTAAAGCTGTTTCCTCCAATAAATGAGGCTGTCTGGTCTCTTATGGTCATGTGGCGAGTGAGACTGAACAGCCCATGCAGCAGCACGAAGCGCGCAAAAGTGCTGTAGGTATGGGGCAACGGTTGGCGACAAAGTAGAGCACGAAGTGCGGGGAGAAAAAAAGGCGTGGAAGAAGGCTGTCGAGAGCGTTCTCGATTCCATGCAGACGCGGTGGGCGCATCCCACACCGCTTCTGAACATGGTAATGGCAGTCGAATATCGGTCAAAGATAGCACCGCAGCATGTCCAAATATGGAGGAATGCTGAGCATCCATGACAAAGGCAAAGTAGGCAGCCCGGTGGGTCAGCTCTTGCTCAATCCACCGATGCCACGTATTTTCCAGGTTCGAGAGGTCGCCGCTAGTAGTCTGTCCTGCACTATAACAGCTCCCGCGCCGCATAAGCTAGGTGGGGTTGCAAAATATGCTCGTGTAAGTGTCTCGCACAGTAAGCGCTTGGTTCGTTCGCACCAGGTCTTCCATACCGTAATTACCGAAGAATGGAATATATGCGACATTTCATGTAGTTTCCTGGTAGAAAACATCTTCTCGTATGCCTGAACGATCAACAAAGACTGAATCACCCACAAAGGGGCGGGAGTCTTGAAGGACGATGACTAGTCCAAAAGAAAAAGAAAAAGAAAAGAAAAAAAAGAGGAGTTAGCGCTGTAACTTTTACTCTAGCCACACAAAAGGAAACAGCAAGGCACCCATGGCCCTCTTGTCATACCGTAAATATCAACCATCGGAGGTTCTGATGAATCTTCTCGGCCACAGCATAGTGTGAATCGTCGGGAGACAAGGTCGCACCGAGCGTCAAGAGCGAGACTAACAACAACGGTGGAACATCGGCCACAACAAAACTTGGACGATGTAGCATTTGAAAATGTGGATTGTACTCGAGCCAATACTTTTGCATAAACATCTGCAAGTTGGCTGCGTCAAAAAAACTCGAAGTCAACAGCTCCGAAGGTAGAGACGAGAGCGCCTCCATCACCCGTTGTCGCGATACGGGATCGATAAAGTCGCTATCCTGATTATGACAAGGCGGAGGGACGAATGATCCCGGGAAACTCTCCAGCGGAGAGCTGTGACTGATGGGTTGAAAATCGCCAAACCTTGACGGCACCTCTTCTGGACTTGCACCAAACAGCCAATCCAGATCTTGAGTAAACCAAGTCCCATCACTGGGCCCGTGAAAAAAGGTAAGCTGCTGCATCGGCTCGGACGTGTTCCCCGGCGCGAGGTATCCGTTTTCTTGGCTGGCCAACTGAGCTGCCTGGATGAGGACGGGATCGAGAACATCTTGGCTCATGGAACTCAGGGGGGATTCGGAAACGTGATGAGAGTATTCGGACTTTGCCCTAGAGGGTAGCTGTTTTTGCTCCGGCTTGTACTCCGACGCTGGCCCGGATCCTGGCTCTTCTGATTTTTGGACGTCGGCATGGCGAAGCGGGAGCTCGACCCTAGTGGAATAGCCACCCGAGTTCCTATACTTGACCATACCCCGATCATGTCGGCGGAGATGGCGTTGGAGAAGATCCAGGCGCACAAAGTCTTTGTGACAGATGCTGCATTCGTGGATTGTACGAGGTTGATCTGAATGCAGAGTCAATAATCAAAACCGATTTGTACGGTACGTCGAACAAGGTATTGCGGAGGAAAGGGGGAAAAGAAAGTAGAAATGGAACAAATGTTTCCAGAGTGGAGGGAAAACAAACAACCAAAAGATCCAACGGCATCATTATAGGTCAAGGTACCAAATTGAAGGAAGCATATCGAGATCTAGAACTAGAATAGAACTAGATCTAGGCTTCTGGTTTAATCTAGCGAGCTAACGAGCAACAGCAAAGAAACAAATGGCAAAACCACACATAGCAAATAGAAACAAATCCTTTGTTAGACAGAGAGAAGCTTACGGTTCAGTCTGTGCCTAGACAAATGTTCCGGCCGTTTGAAGCTGCGGGAACACCCGTCGTATGTGCATTTGTGCATTGCTTCTGGGCAAATGAATGAACGATAACGGTACAAGTACTTTTACTCAACCGTGGGCGGGGTCGCAGAAAAGGTGTGTGGAGATGCGGACGGTAGTTCGTTTACTCGGTAGGAGGATATTTTTTTGTGCTGCGTGGGCAGCCAAGCTGCTCTTTTTTTTTTTCTTTTCCCTCTGGTGAAAGAGTGAATGGGTGGTTACTCACTGGCGAGGTTGCCCGCGCAGGGCGGGAGAGGCAAAAAAATACGAATCCAAGATAAAACTAGCACCACTTCGCTTTGTGATTTGAGTATGGTTGTCCTATCTTTTTTCTTGTCTTGTTTCATTTACAAACTGAAAAAAAAGGAACCCAAGAACAGAAAAAGCTGGTTTTGCCTGCCGGTAGTTCAATAGGCATGCATTCAAGTCGTACGAGGTGAGGGCCCTCTTCATGGTCCCCCTGCAAGCATCTGGATAAACCCCCCGGCCCTCCAGGTTAGGTTGCTGAACACTGTAAAATCGTTAAAATCCATCGTTGATGTTGCCGGAAGCAGGGAAGGATGCGGGGGACCTGCCCGGCAAATTTTAGTCAATAAAGAGCCAAAAAAGCGGGATCCGCGGAGCCGGAACTCCACTAGACCCCTCCCCAGATTTCGTCTCTACTGCAGACCGGTTCAATGACCAGGCTTGCCAGGGCACGCTGAAGCCTATCCACAGGACGCTATACCTATCAGGTTACTGTTATTTGTTACATCATTCTATAAAAGCCGCTGTCTCAGCTCTTTGACCAAGTTAATATTTCCTACCCTTCCCTCCTTCCCCCCTTTTTCCATCCCTTACGTATTTCCTCTGATCCGTTTGGCTGGCCAAAGATGCAACCCAAAACTCTAATCAACGCTACACCTCTTCTGTCCCTGTTACAGAGTACTTTCCCGTGCTGCCTTCCATAACGGTACAGCAAAGTGTGTGACTTTCCACGGCATGGTTTATCGCTCTAGGGTTATTGGTCATGTCACACTGAACCAGCATGATGACTGACGGGTGAAGGTTGTCGTCTGTTCAGGGGATATCATAAAAAGAGATAAGCAGGGGAGGTAAACACAAGAAAAAAAAAGAGCAAAAAAGAGTAATAAATAAATAAATAAATCGCTCGCACAAGATGAACGGCCAGCTTGGTTTTCCCGATGGATCTCGTCTGATCTGGGCCACTCTCACCATCTAGCTTCACATGCTGTAATTCCTTTGATCTCACATGATGGTTGTAAAGCAACAACATCAAATGTAGAAGAATGGAATCTCCGCCCCAAACGCGTTTGCAACGTCTCAAGACGGCCTTCAGCTCCCCTCGAGCCTTCAACGATGCAATCAAGCTCGAGAGCTCCGACTCGATCCTCGTGAACGAGGACCTCCTGCCGTCGCCGCCAAGCCGACAAACATGGTCCGTTTGGAGCTTCTTTGCCTACTGGTGGAGTGAGTCCTGGAACGTGTCGACGTGGAGCATCGGTGCCTCCCTCATCACCGTCGGCGCCACCGTGAGAGATGCTCTGCTCGTCGTCTTCTTCGCCAACCTCCTCTCCGCCGCCGTCATGGTTCTGAACGGCTTCGCCGCCTCACGCTACCACATCGGTTATCCCGTACTTTCGAGGGCCAGCTTTGGCGTTTACGGCCAGTTCTTTGTCGTGGTGCTGCGCTCCATCCTGGGCATCATCTGGGGCGGCGTGCAGCTCTACTTTGAGGGCCAATTCATCTCCATCTGCCTCAGGTGCATCTTCCCCTCGTGGGATCAGATCCCCAATGGGATACCCGCGGACCAGCACATAACCACGCAGACCATGGTTGGATTCTTCCTCGCCTTCGTCTTCACCATACCGTTCCTGTTCGTCCATACGTCTCGTATCCAGCACTTGTTCACCGTCAAGTCGATCATCGTGCCCGCCGCCGGTCTGGGCATCGTTATATGGGCCACCAAGAACGGCAATGGCGTCGGGTCCACAGCTCTCGATGCCCAGGCAGAGACTGCCAGGACTTCCACGTCGGTTTTCGCGTGGGCAATCATCTCTCAGTTCAACGCCATCATGGGAGCCAACTCGGCGCTCTTGGTCACAATACCGGACATTGCCAGGTACTCCAAGACGAGAAGCGCACAGGCATGGGGTCAGATCATAGCTCTGCCCGTGGGACAAACCCTCTGTGCCTCGTTTGGGATAATAAGCACCGTGAGCTATATATAGTCTTTCTTCCCTTTCGTCTCCTGACTTGGTAGCGGACTAACAAAAGTCGTTTTGGCTCGGAAAAAAAAGTCAGCGGTAATCAATCTATACGGCAAGGCATACTGGAACCCCTATGATCTCCTCAACGGAATTCTCGACCAGGGGTACACCCCCTCGGCCCGAGCCGGCGTGTTCTTCGCTGCCGCGAGCTTCGCCTTTGCCACCCTCGGCACGTCCATCGCCTGCAACTTCATCCCCTTCGCCGCCGACGTCACGGCCCTGCTGCCACGATACCTCAACATTGTCCGCGGCCAGTTCCTCTGCCTCATCGTCGCCTTTGCCATTGTACCCTGGCGGATCGTATCCTCTGCCGCGGGCTTTCTCAACTTCCTCAACGGCTATTCCATATTCCAAGGCCCCGTAGTCGCCATCATGATCGTCGACTACTTCATCTCTCGGCGGGGAAACCTGCACATCCCGGACCTGTTCACCAAGAGCAAGGAGGGGCGGTATTACTACACGGGAGGCTTCAACCTCCGGGCGTACGCATCGTTCCTCATTGGATTTCTGCTACCGCTGCCGGGGTTCATCATGAGCTTCGGCACGACAGAAAAGTCTTTCGCGGCATCGAATCTCTACGCGCTCGGCTGGGAACTGAGTTTTGTGGTCGGGGGTCTCTCGTATGCCGTGGCGAGCTGGTTGTGGCCAATGCAAGGTGACGACAACACACACGGCTTTGAGCAGGCGCCTATTGAGGATGTTCGTCTGGAGGCGGATGCCTCAAGTATGTCACAAGCGGCGATTTTCGGTGACAAATAAGGCTTCCACTCGGGACATACCTCATGACTCCCACCAAAATGACCAGCAACTAGGCCAATTTCATGAAGCCAGGTTGCGTTTGGCTCTGATTGCCCAACTGATCACCGGCTAAGGAGAATGCTGCAGTAGCTATAGCAGCAATACCAAGGTAGCAATAATATTTAAGGGTTCGTGTATTGTATTGACGAAACTTGACGGAGGAAATAACCCCAGTCTCTCAGAACGTGGACCTTTTGGCCTTTTCTATCACACGACAGTTTATATGATCCACTTTGCCTAGCCTGATGATGACCCCTTTTTCCCGACCTGTGTTCAATCCCCGCCAACCTCATGCGAATTTTCTCGCATCGAAAAAAGGGCATGCTAATCTATGAGGATCATAATTCTACAAAGGCTGGCCCTTTTGTCCCTTGGTTTTGATTGCACGCTCAATAGAATGGCCCAATATATTTTCCCATCACCCTACCCAAATCCAACCTGAAAAGATCGCCATCAAGCTGTAAGCAGGGTCTCATCGTTAGGGAAGAACTACGAGGGATATGGGCCATTTGTTATGGTGCCAAAACCAAGAGCAGCTCATCTGCCGTTCCCTCCAAGCATACGTGGCAACTGCGATCCATCACACCTATTCGAAGTCTTGGTTCGTTTCTGGATCTTACCTTGCCGAGACCCAATGGTATGAATCCGATATAAATTCATGCAGCCGGCATTCTCCCAGTTATTTGTATACTCTTATGTTTCCACCAACGCTCAAATGGCTCTGGAAATATCTGCTGTCTCCAAAACGAAACTTGAAAAGAACGCCTTTCTGCTCCAAGAATCAAACCAAACAAGCACAGGAGACATATTAGACACCATAAAGGCTCAAGCTATGTTACTTGAATTAACGATGCGAATACCGCTAGCCATGTCGTGACTGTCCTAGATACTCTGGCTATTTACTCCATGCGAATACTGCCCAACTTCCCAAGACTGTTACTAGACGTCGGGTCATCTTCATCGTCTTGTTATGTTCAAATCACAAATCGCCCTTGCCAGTCGCGCTTTTTGCCTTTCTCAGAAACTGCAGTCGCAGGTATTCCCGTCGCGCCAATCGTCACATTGGCTAGCATATTTGGCAGTTTTGAGGTAGCATTGTCCGGATACTAACGGACAGATGCACCTGTATCCCTCATAGCCATGTTTTCTTCACGCAACTCCTTGAGAGCTACTTTGTGGTCCTTGTTAATTGTATCCCAATATGAGTTCCATACCGGGCTAAATCCGACGGGCGTAGGACCGCCTGCTGTGCTCGACCCGCTTCCCGAAGCGGCCAAACTACCCAAGAGCTTCTCGTTGAGCAGCAGGCTCACACGGAGAACGCTCCTGTTTGCCTCATTTTGTTTCTCAATCTCTTGCTTGACTGCGTTTTCTTTGAGCTTGGTAGACAAAGTACCGCGGAAGGCAGCAGCAATGGCGTCCAGTCGTCGAGTGGTCTCCTCAGGCGCCAGGTACACCAGCTTCGAAAGCATCAGATTGCAGAGGCCGCGAATATCAGTGTCGTCACGGAGTCCATCAATGATACGGTCGTAAAGCTGAATGATATCTAGTCGGGAGAATGCAGTCTCCATCAGAGCATACAGGGTTTCATATGCACTCTGCAGGCCGAGTCAGTTAAATGTGATTCGACAAGTGATGGAATAAGCATTCTAGTTTCTTACCTTGCGGACCTCAAGACCGTCATCAACTGTATGCTTGAAGGGGCCCATCTGAACCTCACGAATGAGGCTTTGGTTCTTCATCGATTCCTTCATAACATGCGGCAGCAGCTGGCTAAGCTGGCCCAAGATTAGATCAGGCTTGTTGTGTGCGGCAGAGTTCAGTGCAGTCATAGCCAAGCGACGGATTTCCAATTCCTTGTCTTGCAGGACCGTGATCAATATCGGAACCAACTGCTCCTTTATTATGGCATCAAATGCATCGTTGGACTCCGGCAACGTGTAGCGGAGACCTTGAATAGAAATCGCCCTCAATTGCTGTGAAGAATCCTGTAGGAGGCTCTGTACGTACACACATATCTCGTTAGTTATTTGGCCGAGACCATGCAACGAATTAGATGGAACGTTAGCTTACCTGGAGCTTCGGCACGAATGTCTGTGGTGCGATGATGACGAGGCGGCCGATACATTCTGCAACGATGGCCTTGTTGTCCTCAGATTCCGATGCGTTGAGTAGATGGGTCCATATCTGAGGGAGATAGCCCGCAATGTCCATCTCCGACGATGAGACTTGCTGCAGGATTTCCTTGACTGATTGGAGAAGCAGATACTGTCTACTGCCAGACTGTCCTATGCCCTCAAGAATGACTGGAAGATACTGTTCAACATTGCCCGCGCCGGCACGTCCAAGCGCAACTGCAGCAGAGATGGAGACCTTGTCGAAATCCGTTCCGAACTGTTGAAGAAAGATGTCCGGGGTCATGGGTGATTTGGCACCCAGGCGCAAGCCAGCTTCTCCGAGTACTGCAAGGGCAAGACTTGCGCGGGCCTGGTCGCTGCTTGAATTCCGAGCTTCTGCAATGAAGCTGTCCAGCGTAACCCCTGCGGAATCTCCACTGGAAACCAAAAGGTTTCCGATGACCTTTCCGACTACGACAGGGTCGCCTCCAATGCCAACATCCTTGAGAAGGCCGGCCATCAATGGGCCACCAATACCGCTCTGACCAACCCGTGTCACCAGTGTGAGGAGCGGCTCTAGAACGGAAGCAGCAGTGGGAGTACGGAGGAGTTCGCAAATCACAGCGATTGTTTGACTGTTGACGGCAAGCTTGGGGTTCTTCTCCACCAGATCGGCCATGACGTGAAGTGCAGGGCTAAGTAGGTGGGCATCGTTGTTAAGAATAACCGGCTGCAGATCTGCAATTAAAGCAGACACGGTCTGGTCACCGAGATGTGCACGAACCGATGGAGAGTGCGTCAAGTGGCTCAAAGCCTGTACACTTGCGCCCCTGAGAGCCCGGTTAGACTTGCGCAACTGAGCAGCCAGCTCAACAACGACCTCTTGGGTCCACTGAGCCTCAAACTGTACATCCCCAGATGCCGAGGCGGCAACGTTATCAACAGCCCTTACGGCGGACAGTCGTGTGGTCTCGTTTCGCAGACGCTCCAAGAGATAACCCAGGGCCTTGGTGCGTTCGGCAGCAGGCAGCAAATCTGCCCCTTCGCCTGACGATGTTCGTGCCAAAAGAGTTCCTAGTGCGTGTATGGCCTTTTGCCTAACCTCAGTGTCTGCGTCGTTGGCTACCAGGCGGTCAATGATCACCTCGTAGAGCTTGTGAAGATCGTCCTTGAACTTCCCGGAAGATTTCCGGGCGCGTGGAGGTGTAATGGCCTTAACGATCTCCTCCACGGTTTGTATCGCTTCAGCTGAAATCTTGTAGAATCGGTCCTTCACCACAGCTACGACACAGACAACAACCTTACTCAAATGGGGCTGTAGCAGCTGCGATGAGTGAGTCTTTGCCACATCACTCATCAACCGTAGGGCTGCAACACGCAGAGTTACAGGTGTGGCTGATGCGCTCCCTCCAGATGACAGAAGACCAGCTGAAGTTGCTGAAGTAGTTGTTGGTTTCATCGCCTCGATAGTGGGATCCATAATCTGATCGAGATATCCAGATAGACCACCGCTCTGAACCTTCACAATGTCATCAAATAGATTGATCACAGCTTGCTTGGTAGACAACAGTTTGCCCTTGAGGAGCTTAGTGCCTGCTTTCACAACTGCAGGCGTCATCTTGGCCAGGTCAGCGCGAGGACCTGACGCCGGAACCTTCTCGAGAACCGGCGAGGTTAGTCCGGTGCCTGCCAGGCGCGAGTCTGTAGCCAGCCCGATAGCTGCGGCACCTCCACCGCTGCTCTGCCGCCTTCGCTTGCGACTCGGCGGTAATTGGCTGAGATAGTCTACTTGCGAGCTATCGAGCGAGAACTCGGGGATGTGACCTTCGCCAGTCTTGCGTACCAGCAATGAAAGTGCCGCGATGATCTCGAGTCTCACGGTCTCCTCACGCTCATCAAACCGTTTCACAAGGGATGCTGCAGCATTGTAGAGAACACCGCTGTCCAGGAGATCTCCATTGCTTCTAGTGGCGATAAGAGTGTGTATGACCTTGGCAGCGCAGCGTCGGACTTTCCAGCTCGCGTCATCGTCATCGTCGAAACCGTCACCGGTATCGAACTCGTCGTCATCGTCGAATCCATCCATGGCATCATCCTCGTCTTCGTCCATCTCGTCGTCATCTCCAATGTCATTTGAGTAGTTCGGGTCGTACTTCAAGTACCGAAGTGAAGAACTGATGGTTTCGTCCGTGAACGCCCGCATCTCCACAGGACAAGACGCAAGAAAGGAATCCAACGCTACCAAAGAGGCCTCGCGTATGTCGTTAAACTCTGGTCCGGTATCCGCGCCATCGTTGACAAGCTCCATGTGCTGTTCAAGCTCTTCCTCGCCGAGGATCGAGATGATGTGCGGCGCAACATCCTGCATATGACGTCCAAACCTGTGAGGAATGGAGCGTGCCATAGACCCAAAGATGGTGATGTACAATCGTTGCGTGCTCCTCGAAGTGGCGCGATTCCCAAGTTTGGCAACAGCCAGCTGAACAAACTTGTCGAGGACAGCATCGTTTGTATAGACGGCCAGGCTAGAAATAGCCACAACCGCGCGCTTCTTCACGCTGTATGCCAAAGATTCGCTATCCAGGAGTCCCACGACGCCTTCATGCAAGGCCTCGACTTCGTATGATGCAAGCATCGGACCGAAGCAGTGAACCAGCTCAATCAAAACATCGACGGCTTCAATGTTCATCGATCCGGGGTCCAGTAGTCCCTCACCAAAGGGAGGGAGACGCAAAGATGCTGGAGCCTTGGTGTTCTGAGTCGACTTGCCCAGGAGTCTAGGGATGAGTACTCGGCTGATCGGATTGTACGCATCCTCAACGGTCTTATCCCAGAATGTAGCACCAGGTGCTGGCCTTGGAAGAGCGGCGATAACTGCTCGTAGGGCAAGCGATGGGACAGTGTTATCCACCGAGTTCTTGGGTGTCATCGTCGAGAGCTTCTCAATCAAAGGGCCGATGGTTTGAGGAGGGAGCTTTTGAACCAGAGGGCCCAAACTGGTTAAAGAGCCAGTGTCAGATAAGCTTCATAGGGTCTGAGTATTGCGTGAAGATGGAACAGGAGGGAAATCGATCACTCACCACTTAATGGCTAAGTTTTGCACCTCTCCATTTTGATCGTCCAAAGCCTTGACAATGTGATCGACGGTCCGAGCAGCAGTATTGTAATCATTAAGGAGAATGTCGTGTTTAGCATTGTCTAGAACGGTGAGGATGTCGTTCAGGGACATGAACCGAAAGTCAGGGTCGGCATCTGACAGCTTTCCGAGTAACGAATTAATCGTCTGTGATGTCGGATGAGGTGGAAGTAAGGTCGCCATGATGGCGATGCTTGCCGCTGAACTGCAGCGCCAATGAATGATACTCTAAAGCGTCCCTAAAGTCCAGCTTTTGAAAAGTTCAGCCGGGACGAGATGATATCGGTGGTAATCGTGGTTAGGTAGAGTTTGCGTATTTGTCGGGATTAATGTATTGGGGATGTGAACATCATCTATCCCTTCCGAGGAGCTTGACAGCTCCAGACGAACCAACACCTTGACGTCGAGCTAGGCAACAAGACTGCGGGGTTGAGTGGGGCAGAATCAGGTGGATTGGGTAGTCGCGTCGCGCTTAATGAGTTCAATTTCTGTGGGGCCATTGCAAGGAGACCTTTATACTGAGCTGCCTGGCAGCTGAGTTACTTTACGCCTGCTAGGTAGCCTATACTGACATATGCTTTCTCCTGTAGATGACACTGCACTCTGCTCTGTCTGCTCAAGGCAGATAGCTACCCTTATCCTTGTTGGAGCAGATGTGCGACAGTTAAGGCATCCAATTGAGTCTTTTGTCTTGCAGTGATAAACAGTTGACAGCTACCTAGGTAGGTAAGGTATGTAGGTAGAGATTCATAGGTAGGTAGGTAACTAGATACCTGGAAAATTATTGATTTTGAACTGCTGGGTAGGATAATGTTCGATGCTTCGAGTGCCCATCTCATTGAAAATACCGAGGTAGGTACTCTGGGCAAACTCCAATATCAGCATTTGCGACAGACAGCCTTACAAACACTGCTGGTCGTACAAGTGGCAACGCGGATTGCAATGATTCCCGTCGTTTCCGAAAGTCTCGACAGAAGCATGCGCAAACCCGTCATGACGGTTCCGTGGCCTAAAATTAGGTTCGACCACGAGGTCTTATTGGAATGTTTAAATGATTACATTTATGAACAGTGAAGTAAAGAAACGGAAAAAGAACAAGAAAAAAGGAATACGTAACACCCAGCGGAAATTCCCCTTCCCATCCGTTTCCCTCAATTTGGGGGGTTTGAAAATTCGATATCCGCGCCAAAACGTCCAAACACAAATGAAACAGAAGATAGGAGAGTGTATCGGTTGAAAGAGTGAATGTTCTCGGATTCGTTCGGTGCGGATGTTTCTTCCGTCAATATAATAGAAATCCCAACTGCGAAGAATCAAGGAGGGAGACAGTGTAGTGGAGTCTGGGCTGGTAGCAGTATAGCATTTTAGTGCAGATTGACAAAGGAAAAGGTGAGTAGTGTTCCTGGATGTTTTTTGATGTAATGGTGAGTAATGTTTAAAATCAAACTGCAGGCTGATGACTGCAGTCTGTAGGCTCGTAATGTGAAGCAGACCCGGACGGAGAGCTTGTCGTTTTCTCAAAATATCGAATACAGCGCAGATAGTATCGGTAGGTTATTGCTGATGCGTACCATGGTGGCTGGAATCATTGGTCACTTTTCATGACCATTTTCGTGACCACGGGATAATATTGCCTTGGCTAAGTTGGTTTTGATAAGAATGCCGGCGGCGGTTTTTGGAGAAAGCTCCAGGCATACAACCAACCATGAATATGCGCGTGACTATCAGCATGATTGATAGAGAAGTAGAGGCTCTCCAACATTCTCAATCTCTGGGATGGTGCACTTGAGATCAAAGGCTTTGGAAAGCACAATCTTGAAAATCTTTAAAGCCGGGGGGTGTCAGATCAGCTGTGGATAATTTCTTTTGGAAAAGCTTAAGTGATGAGGGTTGAACAAACCTTTTGCACATTGATACTGTGGCTTGTGCTGCTGAAGATCAAAGATGCTCGCATAGCCTTTGCGAACCGGCGTGCCTGAAGAAGAAGAAGTTAGCCTTGCGGAAAGGGATAACACAGCCAAGACATCAAGGGATGGATGGGTTTGCCTACTTGGTTCGAAATTTCCTCTTGGTCTTCCCTTGGAAAGTTGACGAAATGGTCGTACTTGGTACCAACCAATATCGGAATGGCTGTCTTGTTAAACCCCCTTCCCTGGCGATACCACTCCTTGATGCTGTTGAGTGTGCTCTTTCGCGTCAGGTCGAACATGAAGAGGATAGCAACAGCATCGTTGCAAACCAGCGGCAGCATGTTGACGAACTCGCGCTGGCCGCCAAGATCCCAAATGCTGAATGTGATTTCCGTGTTGCGGATGCTGATGGTCTTCTCCATAAAGTTGACACCAAGGGTCTGGATATAGTCCTCATCCCAGCTGCCCTCGACGTATTTAACCATCAAACTTGTCTTGCCGATCTGTGCGTCGCCAACCATTCCAACTTTGATGACCACATGGTTCCGCCCCGTGTCCCTGTTCGACCCGGAATCTACATGCGCGCCGCTTCCCCTGGAAACGTGGTCGGCCGAGTTGTTGTTGGCGTGACTGTTGCCGTTGTGATAACCGCCAGAGAGGCCCGAAGCAGGTCTAGATAGTGACGGTCCAGGGGGCGGGATTGGTGGTGTGTTGTACCTTTCCATGTCCTCGTTATGTGGAGACTGATGCGCTTGACTGCCAAATCCCTGATCCAGCGATTGTGATTGTCCGTGGCGACGGTCGCTGCCGCGTATTTGTGCACTACTGCCAACGTGTGGAGAACCCTCGATGCCGCCGAGAGTATCCTCGTGGGCGTCGATGGGCATGGGTTCTGTGTCCATCCTGTCTACTGCGTCGTGAAACTGGGCCGGAGACCCTGCTGAAAGCGTCGAGGAATCCAGGTTGGGCTAACAGCTCGGTGTTATAAAATGAGTGTGGCTACCAGGTAAGAGTAGCTTCTGTAGTTGACCGTCGGCCGCTGAGTGATGCGAAATTTGCGGGCAGATGGGTATGCTGTCGCTATTGTCTCGTTCGTGGGTCGGCGACGAAAATGGGGGCAGCAAGCAGTGTTGGCTTGAGATGTGTCAGGCTCGAGGGGCGAGGATGTCGGCGAAATCGGGGGAAAGTTGCGATGACAACGGGTCGTCGATCCGTGGCTTTCGACAGCCTAGTGCTATGAAGCCTTGTGCTACAAGCACCGTCGCTGTCTATAATTCGATGCCAGAGCGGGTGTTCGAATCTCTGCTTCTGTCTCTTGACCGCCTGTGTCGTTCAGATCATATGGCAGAATCGGAGGACTCCATCCGCCTAGTGCATCGGTAGTGGCCGTTGCAAGGAGAGAAAGGAGTGGCTTTTGATCCGTGCTATGCTCGCGAGGGGAACCGAGCTGAAATCGGTTAGAGTTACAAAGCAAAATCCAGAAGAAAAGGGGCCCCGTTGACGAGGTACGGAGTGAAATTTGATTTTGAGAGCAAAGGGTGGGACAACAATTATCTCGGAATGTTCACGGGGCTGTGTAATTGGCCTGGTACATGGACTAGACTTAGAAATATGGCCGCATGTGAGAAGGAAACGGCAAAGATTGACCTGAATCTAGGTACAGTACAGTCTGGGCTCGCAAAAATGGTCAAGGCTGGGCTGAGAGCTGGGTCCCACGATGATGCGGGTGAGGGCTGGCTGGCTCCGTCTGGCGCTTACGGCACTGGGAGAGGAACGGGAGAATCAATGGAGCCTGTCAAGCATGAATTACCCCACCGTCCACCACTCAAAAGTCCAGAACGACACAATGACACAACCTGGAAACATCCGTACCTCACTTGTTTACCTACAGCCTACCATGCATGCCGGGGGAGACTTTTGCTAGGCTCCATACAGCCCAAAGAAGACGCGACTTGGACGCGATCTGGTTGACTCTTGCGTCCGGCTACCACAAGGCCTAATGTTACAAGCTTGCTTAGGCAACGCAGGATCAAAACACCAGTATTCGTACCTGCAGCGCAATGCGACTGGTTGGTTGGCCTGAAGGATTAAATATGACTGGGCTAGCGGACTCGAAAAACGAAACAATCTTTGCCGATCGTCAAGTTGATACGATTCCGATCGAGAGAAAATCGGGGTGTGCCAAACAAGAATAAGCACAAAAACATACAGATTGTCACCTCTCCCCACATTTGCTTTGCTCACGTCGTACTCTGTCACTCGCATGAACCAAACCCCACCAACAGAGGCATAAACAAGGAGATGAAGAATCTTTCTGTGTATACTGGGAATAACCTGCTCTTGTGACCTCGTAGGCGGTCTGGAGGTATTTGGGTACTTTGCTTGCATCAATACCAAATTTCCAGAGGCCGTGGCTTGCATGGGAGTACATGTTGTGCACTAGCTGGAAAACCGGCTCAACGCGGGGCTGATCACTCCACGTGTTGATTGGCCAGTTCTTTGTTGTGTTTGGTTTCCCGAATCGAACATACAATCCAAGGGACAGTTATCCACTGTTACCTAATCAGAGTCTCGGCTCTGGCCGCTTATCGGACAAATGTGTTATCTGGCTGTTGCCAAGATTGCGTTGTCGGTCGGACCACCTACTTACTCAACGGTACCAGGGTTTCCCGTCGCGGAACTAACCCTCATAACCGGCCGTGGAAAGCAAAAGCTATCTCGGCGCCGTTTTCAAAGTCAGGAAAGTGTGCGTGCATTGGACTTCACAAACAAAACAAAAAATTTGTTGCATCAAAATTAATCCACATATCATCATGGCTTCAATTGCACGCTGCCTGAGGGCTGCCAGGCCTGCAGGAGTTTCAATCCTCGCCAAGACCCCGCGACCGGCGCCGGCCGTCGGCAAAATGAATGTGGTTCGGCCGTTTTCGGTCACTGCCATAAGTGAGTGCTCTCCCGGGCCACGACATTGCATTGCCCGCCCCAATCCTCTCTAAATTCCGGGTGACTGACTGGATACTTATACGGTGCCACGCAGACCCGATCCGCAAGTACACCAAAGACCACGAATGGATTGACCTCAGCGCCGACAAGAAGACTGGCGTCATCGGTATCTCTGAGTATGCGGCCGAAGCCCTGGGCGACGTCGTATACGTCGAGCTGCCCGACATAGGCAAGGATATTTCCAAGGGCGATGCCATTGGCGCCGTCGAGTCTGTCAAGTCGGCTGCCGACATCAACTCCCCCATCTCGTGCAAAGTCACACAGGTCAACAACGTTCTCGAGGAGGCGCCCGGCACCATCAACAAGGTCCCCGAGGATGATTCCCACGGCGGTGGCTGGATTGCCAAGGTCGAGGTTGGCGAGCAGGGCGTCAAGGAGCTGGATGAGCTTATGGATGCCGAGGCCTACAAGGCTTTCACTGCTGCCGAGGGCGACCACTAAATCTGTGTACTGCACAGGTGATTGTCAGACAGGGTCAAAAATGCGCACGCTGAAACGGGCCATGCAGCGGCTTGTTTAAGGATCATCATCCGCAGTACTGCATTTTGCTTCATGGAGCTGCCGGAATCAGCACTGAAGTGCAATATACGTGGGTTGTATGTAGCATTACGGGGAAGGGGGTTGAAAATCTAGACCGAGTCCTTTGCTCGCCGTTGCCATAAAGCTTGCTTTTGTCTCCTGTCTAAAGCCCTAGAGACCATCCCGTCTCTTGGTGTGTATGTAACACTGAGAATTGTGCCATGTTTGGGAGTACAGTGCAGTATCACGCCGCAGCTCCAGCTACCGTCTTCACTGGCGGTGCCAAGCGAGTCTGGGTGATGACATCGAGTATTTTCTTTGCCCCTCTCTCCACCAAAACCTGTGATACTTGCTTACCGAGAGCTTCGGCCTCCTCTTGGTTGGAAACGGAGGCGGACGCGTCAGCATCTACTGCCTCTGACCCATCCAAAGCAACTACTGTTGCCCTCAGCCTGAGCGTTTTGCCCTCGTCCGACCATGATGTCTCGACGCCGATGGGAACGCTGCATCCACCCTCGAGTGTTCGCATGACCGTCCTCTCGGCCCAGCCGGCCTTCATCGTCGGCATGTCCACGAGACACTCAATCACCTTCAAGGTCTCAATGTCGCCCTTTCGTACCTCGAGTCCAAGAGCACCCTGTCCCACGGCGTGCAAGACACCACCACCTTCTGTCGTCGAGTCGAGATACTGCGCGATTCGCGAGTGCTGGTCCATGCGGTGCAGGCCTGCAGCTGCCAAGATAATGCAGTCGAACTCGCCATCCTCGGCGTCGAGCTTGCGCAACCTCGTATCGATGTTGCCGCGGTAGTCCCGGAAACGCAGTTCAGGGTACCACCGCTTGAGCTGAGACGATCTCCTCGGGCTGCTGGTACCGACCAAGCTGCCCTTGGGCAGATCAGCAATGGTCTTGCAGCCGGCCTGAACATGCTTGGGCTTGATGACCACAACGTCGCGCGGGTCCTCACGCTCCATGACCGCGCCGAGCTCGCAGTTGTCCGGGAGGGTAGTGGGCATGTCCTTGAGGCAGTGGACGATGAAGTCGACCTCTCCAGTAGTGAGCATTGCCTCGAGCTCGTTGGTCCACATGCCCTTCCCCATTGAAGGCAGTGGTGATACCTTGTCCTTGTCTCCCTGAGTGGCGATGGCGTTCACTTCGAATGTGATATCCGGGTGCGCCTTTTGCAGAAGTGCAACGGTATGTTCTACCTGCCTGATGGCAAGTGGCGACCGGCGAGTACCAATCTTGATAACCCTGCTGTTGCTCATGGTTGCGGTGTCTCCGGATGACAGGGTGAAAAATGATTTTGTCGCAGCAAGCTTATTCGATGGCAATATTTAGCCCTTTCAAGCGTGAAGGGGTTACAGTGACCAAAGACCAAGAGTACAACTAGAGTAGGTTAGGTAGGTATAAGGCAAGCCGTTCCTCACGATAGTGATGTAATGTATGAGTGGAGGTATAGCCTTAAGGTCAAAATTTGTGCAGCGGGCGCAAGTCTCGAAGAAACTCACTGGTCTGCTTACTTTTTCAGACGTCTATACTGGGACACATTGGATGTCCAGCGCGCGTTGATGGTGTGTTCTGAAGGCTTTCCTGTCCTACAGCGGGGTTGACTTTTCCGTCACCGGCCCCCACTCTCACTCCACCTTCGGCATTGTAGCCTGAATAAGGGGCCTTCTTAACAAGCAGTAAATCTTATTCGTTGAAGGCCAGACTCTTAAATAACGAACTGCCGGTAGCTTTTGGCGTGAGATTTTACAGCCTGTATCTAATGTCAGGTATTGAATTCGATACTTGACCCAGACGTCATATTAGCAAAGCTAGCTCAACGCTGCACGAATTATCATTTATGTGGAACACATTTTGCGTTTCATGAGACTCCTCAAGAATCCAACCATCATCTTACATCCCAATTAGCTTTATCCTCCGTATTGCCGCAGTCTTGTTGCTCACTACCTGGCTAACATGTTGCAGTCCTACGTCGAAACCACCGTTCACCATGCACGAACGGCTCTCATGGGTCTCTGTACACCTTTCGGGGATTTGTGTGTTGTACAAAGCAGTCCTAAAGTCGGTATTTCAGAAAAGTGGCATTTGAACTAACTCCATTTTTGTTTGAATGTTTGTGGGAAATCTGTCGGTACTCGCTAAATATTGACAAATTCACAAAGCATAAGCACTTTGATCTACACTTTCGTCACCTGAATAACAGCAAAGAAGCCACAGAAGAAGGTTTCTCGGGAGCAAGTATCGCACAATTCACTGACACAACCTTAGCAAATATGTATACTTCCACAATGATCTTGGACCTCGGAGCAGGCATTCTCATGCGGCCTGCATTTCCTAGTACTGAGACTGTCAGAGACCGATATATAAATCAGGGGCTTGTCGATTTGACGCAGCTGTATATTGCAGCATTACCGCATTGCCAGCATATTTCTCAAACCGCTCCTCACTATCACGCGCTCTACAACTTCCTTCAATAACAATGATCGGTGTCAAGGCAGCACTTCTGCTCCTCGCCACTACCCTGGGGGTGCAAGGGCAGACTCCAGGCAATGGCACCACCCCAACGGGCCCTCACTGTGTGCGCGGGGCCACCTATTGTGGCTATATCCTGCTCCATGACAAAGGTAAGTCCGGACATGTCAAAAAATACACAGAAGAGCCCCAACTTGGGTGGCTGGTTGATGGCCTGCTAAATCAATATCAAACAGACTACACCAGCGACCAGATTGTGAAGGCTTACTGTCAGGGCCGGGATAAGTGCGATTCCGAGGGGGTTCCCAAGGACAAGGACGCGTGGAAGTACACACTCTTCGTCTGTCTTCCAGATGGAAAGATTCACAAGCACAAACTCAACCGCCGCCACGGAAACTTTGACTGCACGGATTCTGTGGACACCCAGGTCGTACCTCTTGCCTACTGCAAGCCCCCGAAGGGAGCATCTGGTTTGGCCGACGATGATATCTGCCTGAACCCCAAAGAGAACCGCATCGGTCGATGCTGGGAGCCTGGCAACCTGGACTAGATGATGGGTGAGACATGGCTGTAGGAGTCAGAAGCAAGCCCAGCCAATGCAGTTCAAAACGTGATTTTTGTTCTTAGGCCATGTGTCTCTGTATGGACTTCTTACGCTTGTTATGGCAGGCAAATTGGGGCTAGATACTTGCAGCAATATTTGCGGAACTAGGCGCCAATATTAATGGCGAAAACACCGCTCTCTGAAGCTCCCGCACGAGACTTGGCTACCTTTGAATCTGTAGCAATCTAAACCGAACACAGGAACCTCGCCATAGCGGTCATAATGACCTATCAGCACCCCCGCTCCGTAGCATCAAGTAGCTGTCGAATGTGCCTGCCGTGCACCGTTGCACCCTTTTTCCACCTGCCTCCCTCCGCTAAATTCCATGCAAACACATTCTCTTTTCTCACTTCTTCCGCCCTCGGGTCTGTCCGCATCAATCGTCTGTCAACTCTTCAATACAAGATTGCCCACGTAGGAAGGACCATACTGTGACCAACCACACTGGCCCAACCGAGATCTGCTCATTTCGACCTCAACATCTCCTTCGGCCACTCGGGGTATTTAGGGTCCAGGCGAAAATTGCGGTCTCTCGTGCCACTACTCAAGCTACAATTTCACCAGACCAGTCTTGATAATGATATCAGCGCGATGGAACAGCATTTCATGTCCCTTTTCATTTCTAGACGTCACCCTCTTAGCTCTTGCTTATGAAAATAGGAAAGCGGTTTAGTGTTTTTCTATAGTTCCTGAGTCTGGGGTTGACACATGCAGTATCAACAGATGTATGGTGGTTTTCCGTCTCTACCAGTGTTTCGCCGACTAGGTTTCTTAGTTGACTTAGGCATGCGATTTCAATATGCTGGAAATCTTTGAGATAGGTAAGGTATACAACGAAATTCTTCGGTCAAGGCTATAAGGCCTACCAAATATATAAAATTGCCAAGTGCCGGGAACAGTCAACCACTTAATCCAGTCTCCCAAGGCCACCAAATCCTTAAACTACCAGGTGCCTAGGTAATTACTGACAAAAGGGTTAGAACGGGACCAATACTCGGTGGATATTCAAGGCCTAATTCCCCGAGACTTTTGTAAGTTCTATGCAGACAATACAGTCGTAACCAAATACATTAACTTATTCTTACATTTAAAAGCTAACTGTTATAGCTTATGAACATCGCATTGTCCCCAGTTTCAGTACCGAGATCAGAAAAGACCGGCTACCCAAAAGAAAGAGGCTACTGACCAGAATAAAACCCTCCACCTGTCTCCTGGTTGACTTCCTAACCACCGTCGCCATGGCCACGTCAACAGCCAACGAGATACCCACCGTCCTTGAGGCGCGGAACTAGCTCGATGGTCTCTCCTGTTAGTCTGGTAGAGGTGATTGTACCGGTGGGAGATTTGCCGTTAAAGGAAAGGGCAAGCAAGATATCGCGTCTGAACTGATAGGGAGTGCACCAAGAAGATCACCAGGATCAGATGGATCAGAACAGGGTTAGAGGAAGCAGGTTTAGGGTGGAGTTCAGCTTACCGTATATACCATTACTGTATTGTGAGCGCGGAAGAGATATGATCTTAACAATAAGCGACTATCCAGCCCTATCGGCGGCTTTCCATCTATCCAATGAGGCGTCTCCACATGCTACCTGTATTAGGACAATGCCACTCAACAGGTCGTCTACAGTCACACACTTCGGAGCCCCCTCTCTCTGCCTTCAAACCGTCAGTCGCGACCCTGCTTTTTATAAGCCTTCTTTTTATGGATTTTTTTAAGCCCCTTACTGTTCCATGTTACACACTTTGGTCTCAACGTTCTTTTCCCCTTTCCCTACCGCTGCTGCTGAGACCACAAAGACAAAACTTGCAAGACTATACTAGTTCCATCAATGGAAGGTATATTTTAATATTTTTGTCGCTTGCTGGGGAATTTGGAAACTCAACCTCGGCAATCGTTCTCACGAGACTTGAAGAACCATAGAGACAGCGAGCCAGAGGAATTTTGGTCAATGTGTTGTTTGTGGTACCCTTCGTAATTCCTATCGATCATAGAGATCTGGGGCTCCATAATCTCCGCGCGAGTGCGGAAACTTCCCCGCCGGATCGTCCTACAAGCGCATCTGACGAGTACGGCAGATGATCAGCCAAATTATTTGTTGGGAAGTCGGTTTATACATATCGAGTATGATGCTTGCCATGTGAGTTTCATACCAGAAGACTCTTTCAAGCGCAACTATTACTGTGCGGTACCCTATATTAGATCTAAAGTAGTTCTAGATAGTCAAGTGCTAGATAGATGGTTCGTCGCTTTGCCGACAGGCTTGGACTGTCAAGACCTGTTTTTCTATGATAGCATCTATTTGCGCAGCGCAGGTCAACCTGTTTGAATTCTTGTTGAGGTATTTTTGACCTGGATTCCCATCAACATTCCTTCCTCTGTTCCATTTTCCCTCATCATCGCGGATTATTTAGCATCGATATTTGCTCCCGTTGTATTTCAACTCGATTGGGGAGACTAGATAAATGGGAATATTAAATGTCTCCTTTTACTTACTATGTCTGTTTTGTATTTGGATTTTCAGGGGTTGGTTGCTATTTTCGATTTGCATCTCATCGGTATTTAGCTTTCGTTGGTGAGAAATAACAGCGATATTTAGCGGTATTGAGGTGATACGATTTTTTTTCTTTTCTTTGCTACTTCCTGGGTACCTAGGTCATCAAAATGTTCGTTCGGATGGTTTTGCAATACACATGCCCCAAACGTGTAATCAAAGTTTGGAGGGTGGCAAGGAGACGAGGATAGCTGATTGTCGCCATGAACTTGCTATATAAACACATAGATCTAATCTTCGTACATATTTCTACCTCGTTAAAGGTGTGCTACCGCTAGGTAAGGTACCTCGGTGGGTGTAAACTCCATATACATAGGTACCCTATTGATCTGGGCGCCACTATAATAGTAGCTGTGCTTGCTGTGGTCCGGTCCACTTGTAGTGGTGGCTCCACTAGCGGAGACAATTGCCGACGAACCAGGGGTCCGTTGTGACATGTACAATAGGTACACATCGAACTGCCTTGGAAGTAGTGCGTTTTAAAAAAAACAACTGAACATTGAAAATGAAGCAGAACTATTGGCCTCTATTTGCGAATAGCAAACTTATTGGATCGCTATGACAATGATCTGTGAAATGGGGGGGTTTCCAAATAATCAGTCCCCGAAGGGTTGCTTGGTTCCCTAACTGCTACCCCTGAACCAAGATCTCACATTGCGGGGTAGGTATGGTGCAGCTCGGACTGGGTTTGTGACTGGCAGCTGAGCTCCGGCCAGAGGCTGACAGCGAGCGACACATCAGCAAACTTTCAACCTCCCCTCCTACAACTATGTTACAGCACACCTAGACCTGCCCCATTTCAACCCAACGATTGCGTCCGTCCAATCCCAAACCCCTCCATCCGACAACATCCTGAATCCCGGTCAACTTACTTCTACCAGTAGTAACTACCACGTAGGCAAGCAAGCCAGTGGAGATCGAGCTACAAAGCGAACCAACCCGCATTCCAAGCACGGACAGACCTACTGTCATCTTTCACACTGGCGGCGCTTCGGGCACGGTTCTCTTTCCTCTTTGTCGTTTCCTTCTCCCTCTTCTTCCTCATAGCCCTCATGCTGGCGGCCCCACGATTATCCCCTCGCATCTCGCTGTTCTTATCGAACATCCGAAACAATCCGCCGTACAATCTCGCAGCTCACAAGAGCAGCAGCCCGACTTCCAACTTCGCAACATCCTCCAGACTATCCCTACCCTCGACGGCTACTAGTCCCACACGAACCTACAAACCAATTCTCGCTCATCCACCCGGAATGGTGATGGACAAGTACAAGTCGCCGCCCCAGGCGCCCCCAACCTTCACAGGCACCAAGGAGAGCATCGTTGGCGATGCCAAGGCCCTCTGTGACACAACCCGCCAGCTGCTGGACAAGCTGGTAGCCGAGATCCCCGCGGATGACAAGTCTAAGACGACATTTGAGACCGTCATGGAGCCACAGGCAGCCGATGAGAACCAGAATGCACTGTCGTCCAGGATTCTGGGTTTCTACCAATACGTCAGCGGGGATGCCTCCCTCCGCGATGCCAGCACCGAGGCTGAGCGGATCATGGACGAATTCGGGATCGAATGCGGGATGCGCGAGGACGTTTACAAGCTCGTGGACGCCACCTTCAACGTCTACGGTGGCAAGGACGGCATCGCCAAGGCCTCTGGCATTGATGGCGAGCAGGCGAGGATGCTCGAGAAGGACGTCAAGGGCTACATCAAGAACGGACTGGGTCTCCCGGCTGGTCCCCAGCGCGATCGCTTCAAGGAGATCAAGAAGCGTCTCAGCGAGCTGACCATCCAATTCACCAAGAACCTCAACGAGGAGAACGGCGGAGTGTGGTTCTCACCCTCTGAGCTCGATGGTGTCCCCGAGGACACTATCTCGACGCTCGAGAAGGGCACTGGTGAGAACGAGGGCAAGCTGAAGGTCTCGTTCAAGTACCCCGAGCTGTGGCCGACTCTCAAATACGCCAAGAACGCCGAGACGAGAAGGAAGATGTTTGTCGCGAACGAGAACAAGTGCGGATCCAACGTTGATGTACGTATCTATCAAACCTTTGCACAGATCAGCCTTTTCTCCCCACCAGCAATTTGCTAACTAGGCCCAGCTGTTCCGCGAGGTTATTATACTGCGAGATGAGGCTGCGCGTCTTATCAGCTACCCCAACCACGCAACTGTGCGCATTGAGGACAAGATGGCCAAGACGCCCAAGACTGTGAAGGATTTCCTCAACGACCTTCGCACCCGCCTTGCTGATGGTGGTAAGAAGGAGATCGAACATCTTCTTGAGATCAAGAAGCAGGATTCTCAGGCGCGTGGTGCCGAGTTTGACGGCAACTACTACCTTTGGGACCACAGATATTACGACAGGTTGATGATAATGCAGGAATACGGCATCGATGGAAACAAGATTGCCGAGTACTTCCCCCTCAGCAACACAATCGCCGGCATGCTCAAGATCTTTGAGCACCTCTTTGGTCTCGTCTTTGTTGAGCTTACCCCCGAAGATCGTGCGCGCATCAGCCCCACCGGAAAGGCAGAGGATATTGCATGGCACGACGACGTCATTATCTTCAGCGTCTGGAACGATGCTTCGGAAGGTGACGATTTTGTTGGCTACCTGTACTTGGATCTGCACCCTCGCCAGGGCAAATACGGCCATGCTGCCAACTTCAACCTCCAGCCTGGCTTCCTCAAGGCCGACGGATCTCGCAGGTATCCAGCTACTGCACTTGTCTGCAACTTTTCTAAACCGACCCCGAACAAGCCCAGTCTGCTGAAGCATGAGGAAGTGGTCACCTTGTTCCACGAGCTCGGCCATGGTATTCATGACCTTACCGGCCGTACGCGTTACAGCCGCTTCCATGTAAGTCCTTTCACTACGCTTATGGTTGCTAAATTCATACTAACGTGTGTATTCTTTCTTTGCAGGGAACCTCAACGGTTAGGGACTTTGTTGAGGCCCCAAGCCAGCTGCTTGAGGAATGTAAGTATCCGCATTGCACCCCCCACCCCCCTGCCTTTTTCTCAGTGGCTTTCCATCAAAACGCCAATTTCTTGAGGAATTCCCTAAACATATGCTGACGCCCGCTTCTAATAGGGTGCTGGACCCCTGAACAGCTCAAAGCGCTGTCGTCGCATTACCAGACTGGAGAGCCGATTCCGGAGGACCTGACCAAGGCTCTAATCAAGACGAAGCACATCAACGGAGCACTGTTCAATCTCAGACAACTGCACTTTGGTATCTTTGATATGACGATTCACACTCCTGAGTCGCATGAGGAGCTGAAGAAGATGGATTTCTCTGCTGTGTACAACGACCTTCGGGCCGACATCAGCGGCATCAAAGGCCCAGAGGCATTGGGTGAGCCGAGGTATGTTGCAGGGTCCTTTCAAATACACCTAGATTACTGTCTTAATCTTCAAGGGAATTTCACTGACTTGGATTTCCCATCAGCAACTGGGGCAATGGCCAAGCTTGCTTCGGTCATCTCATCGGTGGATATGATGCTGGCTACTACGGCTACCTTTCGTCTCTTGTGTACGCCACCGATATGTTCTTCAGCGTTTTCCGCAAGGACCCCATGGACGGCAAGGAGGGCAGGCGGTACCGCCACACTGTTCTGCAGAGAGGTGGATCACAGGACGAGATGGAAACCCTCAAGCAATTCTTGGGTCGTGAGCCGAGCACAGAGGCCTTTTACCAGGAGTTGGGTCTGGGTCAGAAGCAAGAGAAGCTCTAGAGGGAAGGACTTGATTGAGGTGTCGAACTGGACTGCAGTCATAATGGATGATACAGGCGGTTGACTTTACCGAATCCAAGAATTGTATGCTGGCGTACGGGCCTTGTGTAACCCTAAGGCTGCCTGTTTTGCTAGGCTTCGGTGAATGTGGCATGCCTGCATGCCATACCAATAATTGTTGGTGGACTCAGAGAGAAATCCATAAACTGTGGAGGGTTTTAAATGCCTACGACGAAGTAAACAATCCCTCAAAAAACCTACGCAAATCGACATCTATACAGTACGTCAAATCCCGCAGGACGGCCATAAGCTTATACAGTTCCAATAACGACTTCGTACTCCCGATGGAAACCTCGTACAAAAATTGAAAGTTCTCTGTTCGGTCGCAAATGTGCAGAAGTTTCCAGTCGTGCTCTGTGATTAAGATGACCGGTATTATCGATGGTATTCGAACTTTGTTCCTGGATTTGCCGCTCGCTTTCCAGAAACCCAAGCTTCCATGCGAGCGAACCAGCCTGCCGTCCATATGGATAGCTGCGTTCGTCCTTCGTCTGCACTGGTCGAAATTTTGGTTTTAATGGGAATGCCCATTGGCCTTGATTTCAGCGGGCCGTGGTTAGTATTATTGACCAAAACCTGTCCGGATTTCTGGATAGCCTGCTTAATAGAGGCCCCAAGTGGTGTTTTTTTTCGGTTTCGTCCAAAACAATGGCGAGGTCGATCATTTTACTCCTAGTAACGATGTCGCACTAAGTCCCTATCGTTATAGCTGCTGCGGCAGATGAGGATGCTCCCGACGAAATTCCCCCGCTGGCCGCCATGGCTGGAAGTCAGTCAATTGTCACTCGCGCTGTTGGCACAAGCAGATTTTTGACGACAGACCTATGTTCCGTCGCAGGCCTAAGTAATGGGAGGTGTATTTCGGCGTTCCACGCCGTCTCCGATTCCCTCTCTTCTATGCATCTGGGATCTAATCAACCATATATAAAAGTACCTCGAAGTAGCTGCAAGTGCCACACCTGACTGTTTATATATATAGCCACTACGATAGTGCACCAGAGTCTACGTAGCTGGAATTGCGGATATACGAGATTCTCGACGCATGCAACCGGAGGTAGTGTGTAGGGGAATGCCTGTTTTATGGTTAACCTGATAGCTGTCATGTTGACCTTTCGACTCATTGCAAAACGTCTCTCTTCGGCAACTGTGCTACTCCAGCGGTGTTGATACCTCGCAAAAACTACCGCAATGGCATGTTATCGCGAGTTTATGACAGGAAACTCTAGGTTTTGTCCATCGCGTTTTATTCTATTTTCATCTTGTATTACTGGTTGTCCTCAAAACGGATAGCGACTGGTATATCGGCGTCCTCGTCCTGTATTTTCTCAGCTGCACCTCCTCCTTTACCCTCCAAATAGGCAGCAACAAACGCTCTTTTGTTGGCAGACTTGACTGCCCGCTTATGGCGGTGACCTCTGATGTGGACAAGCCACTTTTCCTCAGTAAGTACCGTGATGCGACATACTTCGCACGTCTTGTTGCATGGAGTCTCCTTTTGGTTGCTAGACGCAATGACGCTACCGAGAACCTCCCGGGCCGCCTCGGACACCTCAGCTGGCTCAGGCAGCGCGCTTCCGCCAAGATACTTCTCCATTATGTTAAGGGCCTTGTCGACGACTTCGGGTGACCAACGCGTGACGTCGCTGCTGTCCATCAGGAACAAGTTGGGAAGCATGTTTGCGTCTTGGATCAGGGGTAAGGTCTTGTGGGTGATCCAGCGAACTTGACCCTTAGCATACCGTCTGGTTGCCTGCTTGATCAAATCCACACCCGCGAGCTTCAGGGCTTCCAGCTCCTGTTCGTCGACGCTTTCACCCTCGGCCTGCCTATGCAGGGCGTCTAGATACGGTTCGATCTCGCTGAAACCGATCGACTGCCAGATGCCCGTCGTCCGATCTATGGTGATGCCATCCATGGTCGCCCGGCGCAGGTAGGTGTACATCTGGCGCGTCTCTTCGATGAGGCCGTTATCAAGCATCTTGTCCACACGGCGCTCGAGGCGATCGTTCAGGACACCGCGTTCCGAGTGCACCCAGAAGAAGACGGGTGCATGGTCCTGCTGTGTCGATTGTTCGCCCTCGGACGGCCGTTGCTGCTGCATCTTTGCCTTGGTCTCCCTTTGCTCGGCATAGATGTCGGACGCCCGTCGGCCAGTGGTCAGGTATATCTCCAGGGACCGCATGATCTTTCGCCTATCCTTGGGGTGTCGCCTGTCTGCTTCGACGGGGTCGACCTCGCGCAGCCGGGCCATCAACTCCTCGGTCGACGCCTCCTCGAGGGCCGGGTCACGAGAAGCTGACGTAGCGGGGGCGTCTGCTGCTGGATGGTCCTTCTCACCCTCCTCGGACGGCGGGGCGGCGACGAGGTTGTGGTCGAACAGCAGTCCATCCAGGTAGTAGTGAGTGCCGCCGACGAGGACGGGCAGGTGACCCCTGCTCCTGATCTCGCGGATGATGCTGCCGGCCTTCCTGCGGAAGTGATGGACGTTCCACGTCGGCTCCTCGAGGCCGATCATGCCGAGGAGGTGATGGGGCACGCCACGCTGCTCCTCCGGGGTGATCTTGTTGGTAATAATGGGCAGACCCTCGTACATCTGCATGGCGTCCGCGTTGATGATCTCGCCGTTGAAGCGGTGGGCGATTTCTACGGCCAACTGGGCAGGGAGGCATATTATAAAAGGTCAGTATATAATATCTTCTTATTTTTATTTTTTATTCAGGTTGACACTTGAAAAATCGTAAAATGCAATTCATGTCGCCCACAAGCACATTGTGTATCGTGAAGGGGAAATGAATGGGGAAGGAATCGTATAATAAAACTCGAGATGCATACGTCGGATTTGCCTGTTCCTGTTGAGCCCATGACCACAACCAAGGGCTCAGGAGATGAATAATTTTGCTGACAAGACATTTTTGAGGCATTTCGCCTAATAGTGACAATCGACAAAGAATTAGGCCTTAGACCGGAAAATGGCCTGATACGGGAGAATAATCCTGCCCACATGCAACTGCTCCTCCCGTAAAAGGAAAACGTTCAATTGATCTAAGTGATACTTCTACTCTGTAGGTACAGATGATTAGCTGTGACTCCTATGCGGGACGACTTTGTATTGGATGAAAAGCCCTTGGGCCTTTGGGTCCTTCTGCCTGCACGATACGGTAGGGCGGACGTTGCCAGACATGGGTGTGCTGGCCAATCCAGATGGTTTAGCCACAACCGCTCCACACATCAGGGTCCCCTCCCACATTTTCAAGCCACTACACCCTCCACCCCCTTCTTCAGGAGAAAAGTGGGTCACGTGGCTAGCTATCCACTTAGCAAATTGAACACCTACACACTTTGGAATTTGGAGCCAGATCATCTACCAGCTTCCGTCGCCTCCCATCGTGTTGTCTGCGCCTTTCCTTTCTTTCCCAAAGTCAAAAGGCGATTCGTTTGCTACCTCGCCGGCCTCTTGATCGGGCCTCTCTCTTTTTCATTTCTTCCACAAGACCACCTTTTTAGATGACTGTTTGCATATAAGCCGCCCATCATGAGTTCTTGTAAGTTCAGCCTAAAATGCGCGCAGCCCCGATCGCAATGTGCCCGCCGTCGCGTAACCATTAAGTTGCTCTGCGGGCAGGTCGCAAGACTTGTACCCAGGAACAATGGTCGCGACCAGCAATACTCTGGGTCCAGCTGTTGCTTCCCATGACAGCCTGCTGTATCAATGGCTTCAATCAACTTGCCAAATCCTCTTCTAACTCCTTCTGTGCGCTACAGTACGGTTCCTTGACCTCGTCAAGCCCTTCGTGCCGTTCCTCCCCGAGGTTCAGCAACCCGAGACTAAGATCCCATTCAACCAAAAGTTGATGTGGACAGGTCTCACCCTCTTGATCTTCTTGGTCATGAGCCAGATGCCCCTATACGGCATTGTGTCCTCGGACACCTCCGACCCCCTATACTGGCTGCGTATGATGATGGCGAGTAACAGAGGAACGCTGATGGAGCTTGGTATCACGCCCATCATCTCGTCTGGCATGGTTTTCCAGCTCCTTGCTGGCACCCACATGATCGATGTCAACCTCGACCTCAAGTCCGACCGCGAGCTGTATCAGACTGCCCAGAAGCTTTTCGCATTCATCCTGTCTGCCGGCACTGCCACCGTCTACGTCTTCACTGGTCTCTACGGCCCCCCGTCCGAACTTGGTGCCGGTATCGTCTTCCTCTTGATCCTCCAGCTTTTCATTGCCGGTATGATCGTCATTCTTCTGGATGAGCTTCTGCAGAAGGGATACGGCCTGGGCAGCGGTATCTCGCTGTTCATTGCCACCAACATCTGCGAGTCCATCATGTGGAAGGCTTTCTCACCCACCAGCATCAACACTGGTCGTGGCCCCGAGTACGAGGGCGCCGTCATTGCTCTGTTCCACCTGCTCATGACCTGGCCCAACAAGCAGCGCGCTCTGCAGGAGGCCTTCTACCGCCAGAACCTCCCCAACATCATGAACCTGCTGGCAACTCTGCTGGTGTTCTGCGCCGTCATCTACCTCCAGGGTCTTCGCGTTGAGATCCCGGTCAAGTCCTCGCGCCAGCGTGGTGCCCGAGGCTCGTACCCTGTCCGCCTCTTCTACACCTCCAACATGCCCATCATGTTGCAGAGCGCCCTCTCCTCCAACATCTTCATCATCTCCCAGATGCTTTACTCCCGCTTCCCCGAGAACCTCCTGGTCCGTCTGTTCGGTGTTTGGGAGGCCAAGGAGGGCAGCTCGCAGCTTTCAGCCATCTCCGGTCTTACCTACTACATGTCGCCTCCCATGAACTTCACCGAGGCTCTGATCGACCCTATCCACACAGCCCTCTACATCGTCTATATGCTTACTGCCTGCGCCGTCTTCTCCAAGACTTGGATTGAGGTCTCAGGCTCCAGCCCTCGCGATGTTGCCAAGCAGCTTAAGGACCAGGGACTGGTCATGGCCGGTCACCGTGACCAGAGCATGTACAAGGAGCTTAAGCGTATTATCCCTACTGCTGCCGCTTTCGGTGGTGCCTGCATTGGTGCCCTGTCCGTCGCCAGTGATCTCATGGGTGCTTTGGGCTCGGGTACTGGTACCCTGCTTGCCGTCACGTAAGTTAACCCTTCCTATGCAGCCTTTCCCAGTTATGAATGACACACTTTGCTAACTTTTTCTATAGCATCATCTATGGCTACTTCGAGATCGCAGCCAAGGAGGGTGATCTAGCTGGTATGAAGGGCATGGTTATGGGCTGAGGTAGTCATGCACTCGCCTTGAGTTGAAATGACCATTTCAGACAAAGAACCAGAATCTGTTCTTTTTGTCGAGTTTAATCCATCTGTAATAATATTGCTGAGGTATTATACAGGGAGTTGACGGTTCGCGATTTTTTTTTTGGAAGGCGGCTTCATTGGGAGGGAAACAAAAAACAAACAAAAAGATTTAACAACACGGGAAAAGGCCCTTTTTGTTGCAAGATCTGCAGGGGCCAAGCCGTTTATTGATGGAGTCAGGGCGTTTTTCTCCCGTTGTTAAATATCTCAAGAAAAAACATCAATGAAAGCAAGCCTTGAATTAATGCAACTAACTTTTGTGACCGTCCGCGCGGATGTACCCGTCCACAACGCATCAGGGATGGGGGGGACATGACATGTTCCGAGAATGCAACTCTCATAGTTATTACGTGGACATTGGACGTCACCACGTGGTAACATCAGATCTATTCTATCTTGTTCTAGTCTAATAGTAATCTTTTGGGGTAGGTCAGGGCAGGGTCATCACTTTTCATAATGGCTCATTGATAAGCCCAAACTGTGATCTGCATAAAGTGAACCATGTCAGGCCGAAGACTCATCAATATATAATTAATATGAAAGTTGTCCGGAGATTTAGTCATGTTCCGATTCGAGGACCAAGTAGCGGGCGGTTACTTTGACGTTCTAGGCTTCTAGCATATGAACGTGCATTATAGCTACGATACAAGGATTTGAGCTGCCACCGTTATGGAAGCTCATTCATTCATCCAAGTTTGTTTATTTCCGGGATTTTCGCCTGACAACCCGCGGTAACTGCACGAGGAAATCCTGCCGGGCTGGGGATTCGATTTACTTTTTACACGAACGACCGAGATCAATCACTCGGGCCTGCAACCCTGCAAGCCCTGTTAGATCTCGGAGCACTGATCCGCGGGCCATCCGCGCGATAGGCTCGTGCTACTATTGTGTATTTCTCTCTAAGAAAATGACTAAAGCAGGAGATCGTTCTTTGGGTCCTTGGAAGGACGGCAATAATCCGGCGCTTGACCCGCGCCTGTACTTTTCCTTATCAATTATCAATATACCGTAATGTGCTTGCGTGTTCAATCCACAGTCCGCACACTTCCTTCACTGTGAGAATCCACTCTCAAATCTTTCCTGCAAGTTTCCATAATTTTGTGGGTTAGCCAAGCGCTTTGGGGGTACCAGAGCCGCAATCTTGGAGACGAATCGTCTCAATCTTACATCATACATGCATGCCATTTCCCTGCGATACCGGCATGGAAAAGAGCTTGCTTGAAATCCATTGTATGGGGAAGGTGGGTAGCAGCTGACAATCGCATTGCGCACAGCACAGGGAAATGATGGAATTCTGTTGACATTGGAGGTCTACTCTGATTTGATGATAGCATAATAACCGATATTTTGCTTGAGCAACTAACTGAGACAGATGGGGTACACAATTACTGTTACAGTATCATCCCTCCTTTATTGCAGTTGCACCTAAACTGACTTGGGCAAGTTGCCACCCACTGACCCCAGTGGGCTTCTTTTTATGTCATCAAGGTCCTCGATAAGGTCTAAGCGCTGTTCGGACAGAATGATGCTTTTTGGCTTGTTACGGCAACAGACAGCATGAATCATATTTAGTCGTGTCCAATCCGAGTCATATTGTAAGCACTCCGGGTTTATATCAAGAGAAGACTAGGGCTCATTTCTTGGCGATCTACCTTTCACCAGAAGCAAATTGATTCACAAAGCTATTGTCGAAATAATCGGTCTCATCTCAAAAGCCAAGCGGGAGCGAAGAATAATTCCATACGCCGTGGCTTCAACGAACTTGACAGTTGAGATCCACAAGTCAGCATTTGCACAGGGGCCCCTGCAGCTAACAGGCACGGTATCAGCTGCATCCCCAGGCTGCAAAGCACGCACTGGTCCACTATTGAAGCCTCGGAGCCAGGCCGAGCTCCGCCCGCTGAAAAATTGCAGTAGCCGGCTCAACCAGTCAATTCGCTGCGATTGGGCGCCTTTGAGTTTTGAGCTAGTATATTCCTGCAGGTCAACAATCTTGCTCCCACACTCTGTGAACATTTCCTTTTAATACCAACTCGTCTGCAGTCTTCTTTGCTCTAGGCCCTCTGTTGATTTTTGTCTCTTGCGAGGGGCCCGAAGAGCGACAACATCACACAATTCCTCCCCGAAAACAGCGCGCCCTACAGTCTGGATTGAGAGCGCGCTGAAGCGGGGCACAGGATGGGTGGCGTCGGACAGTGCCAGTGGCCGGTATGGCAGGTTGATGATCTAACGCCATGTTTTCAGCATGAGTGAGTATTCTTTTGGCCCTTGGCCCTAGGCTGAGGCCTAACTGATCAATTCCAGTCTTTACTTCAGCTGACATTTGTTTCTTCAACCGTGTCTCAGCTACCTGAGGATATTGCTCCCCGCGGTAGTCATAGGGCTATCCGTCCTGAACCTTGGTTTTCGAAGCGCCCGGCATGCGGCGAGCAGGTCCAAAAGGTACGTTTCTTGCTCTGAGCTGACCCCCCTTGCATCGAACACTGGAATGAAAGTGCAAGGGGCATAGAACCTGGTTGAGTGTTGCTTTGTGTAACTCTCGACTTTGGAGTCTCTCAACCATTCCTCGCTGCGCTTTATGAATTTATCGGTTAACGAGCCCTCGCTCAAGCCCTTCGACACATGCCTATGCGCCGGTGTCCAACGGTGACAATAGCCGCCCCGGCGCACATCGAACAGACATTTCCCCCGACGACGATGCGATTGCTCAGGACGACGAGGATGACGATGAGGGTCTGGCGATCGGCGGCGGCCGATTGGCCCTCGTCAAGACGGCAACAAAAGGCTCTATCGTGCAGGCGGACACACCGCCTGCTCAAACACTATCAGTAGTGGTCGAGGAGCTCGCCATCGCAGGCTTGGTGGCCGTCTACGTGATCGCTTTGCTGTCACCCAAGGCTCACGGATCGTACACGCTCACTGGCACAATTATCGGGCTGACCACATGGGTTTACGTCCTTGTGCTCGCCACCCTACGACTCTTCCTCGGCAACACGCAATGGCGCGTCCCCCACCTCTGGAACCATACGGCCGCCATATACAGCTGCCAGTGGCTCTTCCTGATCGGCATCTTCCGCTCCGCCATGGTCCATCCGTCCTCGAAGCTGGCGCAAATCCTCGTCATTGTCGAGTTCGCCCTAACGTCGTTGCTCTTCTTCATGGCCATCACGACGCGCAAGGGCAACAAAACGGTATTGCTTGAGTGGGAGGATGGCATCCCGCCTGCTCGGGAGAACTTGGCGTCGCTTTTCTCCTCCTTCACCTTCTCGTGGGTCGATCAGATCGTCTGGCAAGGCTACAAGGAGCCCTTCGAGATGGGTAAGGTCTGGAACCTACTGCCCAAAGACAAGGCAGCCACCGTACTGTCACATTACAGAAGGGTCAAGAAGACGACGAAACTGTACTGGCACTTGCTGCGCTATTTCAAGGGTGATCTGTTGTCACAAGCTGGATGGGCCGTAATGTCCGGTATGTTCACTTTTGCGCCAACGATGCTTCTCAAGGCCATTCTGGAGTATGTTGAAGAGCCAGAAAGCGCACCCAGGAGCGTTGTTTGGCTCTACGTCATCCTACTTCCTGTCACTGATATAATTCGGTCCCTGGGCGACAACCGTGCGCTTTGGATTGGCCGGAAGATCTGCATCAATGTGCGTGCCATCCTGGTCGGTGAGATCTATGCCAAAGCCCTCAGGCGCAAGGCGGCTACTGGCAAGGATACTGTTCTGGGATCCGAAAAGAAGGAGGATAAGCCCAAGGGCGGCTTCATCAGCAAGATCAAGAAGATGCTCTGTCTCGGCGACAACGATGAGTCGGAAGATGGAAAAGACGGCGATAAGGACAAGGAAGATTCGTCGGATGAACAGGCAAACCATGGAACCATTATCAACCTGATGTCAGTTGACAGCTTCAACGTCTCGGAAGTCACGTCATACCTTCATTTCCTTTTCGCATCGGCACCCACTCAGTTGCTGGTCTCCGTCGTCCTGCTTTACCAGGTTCTCGGGATGAGTGCCATCCCTGGCTTCGTTGTCATGGTCCTGCTTCTCCCTGTGAACATTGGCTTCGGCAGGGCTTTCAACAGCACCCAGAAGAAGATCATGGCCTGCAGCGACAAACGTATACACTCGACCAACGAAGTGCTGCAGAACATTCGCATCATCAAGTACTTTGCCTGGGAGCACAGGTTCAGCGAGAGTGTGGATGAGAAGAGAAAGGCGGAGCTCAAGGCACTCAGGGCGCGCTACATGGTCTGGGCTTGCGCCGTTGCTGTGTGGAACACGGTCCCGTTATTGATCACCTTCTTCTCCTTCTTGATGTACACAACGGTCGAGAAACGGCCCTTGCACCCCTCGATTGCATTCACATCCATCTCGCTCTTCATGCTCCTGAGACACCCCTTGGACCAGCTTGGCGACATGTTGGCCCACGTTCAGGAGGCCAAGGTCTCGATCGACCGTATCGAGGAATTCCTGAGCGAGGAGGAGACGGACAAGTTTATTCAGCTTGGAGAGGACAACGTCAACGAGGAAGGAACTCGTATCATCGCCCTCAAGGATGCTGCTTTCATCTGGGGTGGCAAGGATATCATCGCCGCCGATGGATCTCAGGCCTTCCGCCTCCTGGACATCGACACCGAATTCATGATTGGCAAGCTCAATGTCATTGCTGGCCCCACTGGTTCGGGTAAGACTTCGCTGTTGATGGCGCTGCTTGGCGAGATGACTCTTCTCAAGGGTCGCGTTTACCTGCCCGGAGGCCGGAGCCGTGAAGATGTTCGCCCCGACCCCGAGACTGGCCTTGCGGAGACTTGCGCATACGTTGCTCAGCAGGCATGGTTGGTGAACGCCAACATAAAAGACAACATTTTGTTTTCGGCACGCTTTGATGAGAAGAGGTACCGCGATGTCATTGTCGCCTGTGCGCTGGAGCGGGACCTGGAAATCCTTGACAATGGTGATGAAACCTTGGTGGGCGAAAAGGTATGCCATATATGTTCCTGTTCATTTATTTTCTACCCCATTTGTCCCTTTTTCTCGGAATCTTCGCATGGCTACCGCCGCTGAGTCTAATCACCCGATACTAACATCTTGTGCAACAGGGCATTACACTCTCTGGAGGCCAAAAGCAGCGCATATCCCTGGCTCGTGCCGTCTATTCCAACTCAAAGCACCTGCTTCTGGACGACTGTCTCAGTGCTGTAGACTCGCACACGGCTCAGTGGATCTTCAACAACTGCATCAGGGGCCCGTTGATGAAAGACCGAACCTGTATCATGGTCACGCACAACATCCCGCTGTGTGTGCCGCACTCCGACTTTGTGGTCGTAATGGACAACGGAAGAATAACCCACCAGGGTCGGGCACTAGAGGTCATTACGTCTGGGGCGCTTGGCGAGGAGATTGCTCAGAAGGCCAAGTCAGAAACTCCCAACATCTCCAGAATTCCCTCCCGCGTGCCCTCAAGCGTTGGCGAGGGTAGTGGCAACACACTCCTCGACACCGACGGTGACGATCACCTGTCTAAGCCCAAGAACGCCAAAAAGGCGAAGAAAGCCGAAGCCATGGAAGAAACCAAGGCTACGGGTGCTGTGAAATGGCCTGTTATGAAGCTATACCTGGCATCCATGGGGTCCTGGTGGTTCTGGGTCGTTGCGGGCTGCATCTTCATATCTCAGCAGGCCAGCGACGTTGTGTCTAACCTCTGGATAAAGCAGTGGGCAAGCCAGTACACTACTGAGGTCTCCAGCGTTCCAATCTCGACCAGCTCGCACATGTACGGCACTCAGTCCTTTGCCCCCACGTACATGGTGCCTGTGCAAACCTACGTCAAGGATCAGCTGGCCAGGAATGGTAACGCTACCGCTCTCGACATTGTTGTCAACTCCGAAGTCAATGCACAGTATTACCTCGTCGTCCTCGCCATTATTGGTCTTGCTGGTTCCCTAACAGCATTCCTCCGTGATCTTTGGATCTTCTTCGGGTCACTCACCGCGTCAGCCAAGATACACACGCGTCTGTTAAATACCGTCACCCGTGCCAAATTCAGATTCTTCGATGTCACGGTATGTTTACAGAGAAGCTCTATTTGCTTCTACTCAAAGCCTATATATACTCCCAGTATATCCTGGATAGGTACACTAACTCGGAATTGCTGCAGCCCTTGGGTCAAATGATGAACAGGTTTTCAAAAGATATGGAAGCCGTCGACCAGGAGGTGGCGCCAATAGCCATCGGAATCTTGAGCTGCGCCCTGGGCATCACAGTGACTGTTGTGCTTATTGCCTCGATAACCCCAGGTTTCCTTATTGCCGCCGTCTTTATCACAATTGCATACGTGCTGCTGGCCAAGTTCTACCTGGCTTCGTCACGAGACCTGAAACGTCTGGAGTCTGTGCAGCGTAGCCCTCTGTTCCAACAGTTCGGCGAGACTTTGAGGTAAGTTTTTCATACCGGCTCCTAAGACTTGTCGAGAAAGCAACCGAAGCGAACATTGGAGCAATAATGGCTGACGACATTCTCAGCGGCGTTACCACCATTCGAGCGTACGGCGATGAGCGTCGGTTCGTGAGAGACAACTTGACCCGCATCAACGGCCAACTGCGACCCATGATTTACCTCTGGGCTACTAACAGATGGCTTGCCTTCCGTACTGATCTCTTGGGCGATTTCGTTTCCTTCTTCGCCGGTGTCTTTGTCATCCTCAGTATAGGAGTCATCGATGCAGGGTGGGCTGGTATTTCGTTGAGTTACGCCATCGGATTTGCTGAGAATATTCTGTGGCTGGTGCGTTTGTACTCGATCAACGAGCAGAACATGAACGCAGTCGAGCGTATCAAGGAGTACCTTGAGGTCGAACAGGAGGCCGCACCCATCTGTGAAAAGAACCGGCCACCCCAGAACTGGCCAGCCCAGGGGTCAGTCGAGTTTATCAACTACACTACCAGTTACCGCAAGGAGCTGGACCCTGTCCTACGCAACGTTACGTTCAAGATCTCTCCCCAAGAGAAGGTCGGTATTGTTGGACGAACGGGTGCTGGAAAGAGCTCTCTAGCGCTGGCCATCTTCAGAGCGCTTGAGGCTGATGGGGGTAAAATCCTGATTGACGGCATTGACATTGGACTCATCGGCCTGCGCGATTTGCGCGAGGCTATTACTATCGTTCCCCAGGAGCCAACCCTTTTCACGGGTACTATTAGGTCTAACCTGGACCCATTTCATTTGTTTACCGACGAGCAGATTTACAAGTCGCTGCAACGTGTGCAGCTTATTGGACCCGACGAAACTATCCCCACCGCCGATGCCTCGCCTGTTCTACCGGCTTCACCAACCACACCAGGGGGCGCGAGCAACAAGAACATATTCCTTAATCTGTCGTCCAAGGTTTCCGAGTCAGGATCAAATCTGTCGCAAGGCCAACGTCAGCTTCTTTGCCTGGCCCGCGCACTGCTCAAGGAGCCTCGCGTTTTGGTTATGGACGAGGCTACAGCATCCATCGACTACGCTACCGACAGCAAGATCCAGGATACTATCCGCGAGATGAAAGATACAACCATCATCACCATTGCTCACCGCCTGCAGACTATTGCAGACTATGACAAGGTTTTGGTGTTGGACAAGGGAGAGGTTGTCGAGTATGCCCACCCATGGGAGCTCATGCGTAAGGGCGAAGGCGGCAGTTTCAAGAGCATGTGTGACATGAGTGGCGACACGGAGCTGCTCGCTAAGGCTGCAAAGAAGGCTTTTGACGCTAAGAAACTCATCGACGTGGATGACGAAGCTGCCGATGCAGCGCCTTAGTATGCCTGCTCGGGCGACGCAGCAACAGAGGTTCTTACCAGGACAACATGTCCAAGAACCAGTAGTGGCTCCACGAGTCACCTCTCTCAGTCTTGTGCAAGCGACGGAGAGCCAAAGTCAAGAGGCCAAGTTGCCAACAAGGGCTGGGAAGGAGAGAACCACCCTCCCAACCAGTGCTCCCTTGATAGTATGGACCCCAGTGCAACCTTGCTTGCCTGCAAAGCTAGCAGCTATGGTCAGCGCGATATCTCCCACGTGATCCCTGAGGCGGGTATCAGCAACATAAACGAGGGCGTCTTGCCGCCTCAAAATATTGCAGTGCGGGCAGCAGATGGCTTGCTCGCAGGATTATAGGAGTGGTTGAGCGTATGACTGCTACTCAAGAAAGGAGTAATGCAGAGCGTCAAAAGGAGTTGTATTATTATTAGTGCATTAGAGTATGCTTGAATTTTTTCTATGTCTCTGAAATCAAAAGCAAATTATATATAAACTTTTTGAATGGACCGCTTTTTAGAGATGGGTTTTCCACCACATTAGGCATTAATCAGTATATTCCGTAATCAGCTTAAATCTGTTGCTTTTTCTTCCTCTGGCAGGTTATGGATATTGGTTCGGACTCTGATATTCTCGTAGTGAGCATCTCCAAGGGGCAAACAGCATATGTCAATAGTGTGAGGAGACAGAGCGTTTTTGATGTGAGCAATAGACAGTATGTATTTAGAACGTATATATGTGCCTGGAATCTTGCTCTGTATAATTATTTCAACCTACCCAAGTCAATCTGGCCAGCTGCGAAATCTTCATGACTCCATACGATATAGAATGTACCATGTGAATGAGGTGAGTAATCAACCGGTTCACAAGCTTTGCTCGTGGAAGCCCGAGGGTGGTTTTTGGATGATGACATTGGGGTCCAAAGATAGAAATTACCCCACTACGTTTTCGTTCCGATACACTTTTCTTAGTCTAGACTAGGCTACTAACGACAATTGTCAACGACGAATATTACCTAGGTACATACCAGGTATTGAAACATTATTCAACAAAAAGCCAATAGGTTGTTTTTTTCTTCTTCTTTTTTTGCCGCTGGCGCCCGTCAAAAGCTCACCGTTCCTTACACACCAATTTCCACCTAGGTCATGGAAATCTCAAACCCCCGCCGCATCCTGGCGATATCGCTAGAGAGCGAGGCGGAACTGCTCAGCAAATTCATCAAGGACTTGACCGGCAGCCACCCCACACCGTTGCCTACAGCAACGCCGGAAACGACGTCGGGAGAAGAAGGCGGGGAAAGCAGTGGCAGCGTCAGTGGCGCAGGAGGAGGCGGGGAAGGCCTGGCGGGCACAACGCACGCCCTGGCGCTCAAGACGGCCTACTACAGCAGCGAGGTGCCCGTGTGGCTCGACACGCCGGCCGCGCCGAGCGAATGGGCCGACACCTTCCTCAGCGCCGAGGCGAGGGAGGTCCTGGGCGTGCTGGGCGGGATCACTGTGGTGTTCTCGATCAAGGGCGAGAAGGAAGGCGGCGCCGGCGCTGGCAAGGGGCGGGAGCTCGTCGAGGCGGTGGGCAGGGTGGTGAGGGAAGGCCTGGGCGGCTGGGAGTGGGACGGGGTTGGGCTCGCTGTCGGATTTGGTGAGGTCGGACCCGATGCCGGCGATGTGCTCGGCGACTGGGAGGAGGCTTGCGGCGAGGCCGGGTTGGAGTTTGTGCACGCAAGGAGTGGTGGTGGGGATAAGGGGAGGAATGAGTTTGGCGGTAAGTGAGAGGGCAATGAATGGCGATGGCTCCATGAAACGGTCCAACAGGTCGTCTGGGATACTGACTGACACCCATGATCACATTACGACAGAAAAAACTGGCATTCCACGGGTGCTGGAGGCGCTGGAGTCCAACGACTGGGCCCTCGATCTAGATGCGGATGGTCTGGGGCTGGGAGATGACGACGATGACGACTTTCTGGGCCAGCAATCGTCAGACGAGTTTGGCGACTTTGAAAATGCAGCAAGCGGTGCGGCCAAGAGGAGAAAGAGCACAGACCTGGACCCGGCAAGCCTGAGTTTCGGCTTTGATAAGGCCGACTTTGAGGGCCTCAAGCGCGCCATCTGGAGTTCCGGGGTCGACGTCGAGGCGGAAGCCGAAAACATGAGGATAGCAGACGAGGCTGCTGCGCTTCAAGAATCGAGCAAGTTACATAAAGATGCGTCAGACAAGTCAGGTTCACCATCGGGAGAAGGACAAGGTGCAAAAGAGCCCCAAAGCCAGGAGACGGGTGACGACATTGGGCAAGAGGACGTCGAGAAGGTCGAGGCCATGATGCGCAAGCTACTCGCTGTCCGAGAAATGGGTGCTAGTTTACCAGAGGATCAGAGGAAGAGACTGGCTGCCAGGGCTGTGGGTGAGGTCATGCGAGACCTCTGATTTTTTTTGTCTGACTGACTAAGTATTTACCGATACACAATACAACAACACACGCTTATGCGGTCCTCCAAAAGAGTCAGCCTGCCTTGAGCAGGAATTGTCGGGTTTACATGCCACGACGGGACACCTGCGCTGTCAGATTATGCACGCAAATTATCCACTATAAGAAGGCGGGGGGAAACTTGTATTCGAACAGTCTTGATAGGACCTACCTACCGTAAGCTTGCTTCTGCTATATATTCCTCGATATATTTAGACCGGCTTGACCGGATAACCGGGATCGACCATAATCGACGGTCTTTTTTGTTTTTTTGGTCTTTTGATCTGATCTCACTGCTTGATGCCGAGACCCTCATCCTAGATCCTAGCAGTCACAACAGTCGACTCAGGCCTCGGAAGATAGTACAACAGTTCTAGAATGCTATTGCATGTATTGCATGGATGTTCCTTATAAAGGGTAAAGAAAAAAACAAATGCCGCGGACGGCGTTACCGTACAAACAAAACGAAAATCATGATCTGAAACCCCGCACAGAAAAAAAAAAAAAAACATAGTGACAAGCAAGGGATACAACTGCTGACTGACTTGTGCACCTTTTATCAACCCCGCGTAAACTTTTCTCTTTTCTCTTTTTTTTTTTTTTTTTTTTTTTTGCATCCCCCCTCTTCCAACGCAGATACCAGGCTCGGATCGAGGGGACCATTATACGGGGCAACCCTGCTACACAGGGCAAACAGATAGACTCGCAGCCGAGAAGGAGAACAAACGTCGCTATCCGCGAGGAGCTAAACATGCAAACCTAGCAAACAAGCAGGAACCTAGACAAATCATCCCTCCCGAAAGACGCCGTCACAAAGATGGGTAGCGAAAGTTGCAAACCGGTCTCCGCGTGACGTGATGTATAACCGGTTCGAGGCAACTTTTCGAGTTCAAAGGAACGGAATCACCGTCGACCGAGATTGGGCCTCGTCGTCTGGCTCGAGCGTCAAGTTCATTTATATAGAGATGTGTGGCACACTCTTAGATCTAGAGCACGGGAGAAGAAACCAAGCAAACAAATAAGGGGTGTGACGGGTAGACTAGAAACCATTACGCCTCGAAGGATTCTGTGTCTACTAGCCCCGAAAGAAAAAAAAAGGGTTCGGTTTTGTACCTCAAAAAAAAAAAAAAAAAAAAAACTAGGTATACGGCTGAACTATTCCATAGACACACATCGGATGAAAGGGGTGCCAACGGGAAAGCTTAGCGCCCAATTCGCAGTCAACAAAGTCAACAGCAGTGGCCGCCATTGTTGTGACGGGATATTTTGTTGCCGAGGGGGCCCAGACCGTATTGGTTTTGTTCGAAATACCTAGACTCCCTAGAGAGGGGGACCAAAAAAAAAGTTAACCCCTTTTACCCTAATACCCCAACTTTGTAGTTGGTGGTTCTGTTTGTCTCTACGGTATGCTTGAAGAAACGGGCGGCCTCTCGGCCGGCCTGGGCGAGTTACTTCTGAGTCTCGTCAGAGAAGTTCTCCATAGCATCAGCCGAGGACCCCCCTGTCCGCATCGGGATTTGGTGTTTGTCTGCCCAGGAGGATGCGGAAAAAAGTTTGCTGGGGTTGGTTTGACAGTACTACGTTGACCAACCATTTTATTCCATGTCAATCAACAGCGATGGATGGATGTTTGTCGTGCAAACCCTTACCTTGTCTGTTTTTCTTGTTCCTTTTTCTCCTCGTTCAGATAACCGTTGATATCATCATTTTAACTTTCCATCGTCCAAGGTCAATTCAAAAAAATACCTACTAAATAGGTTCCTATTGTACCGTGTTGTTTTACCCCAATCCCCCTTGCCCTGGACTTTGTTCGCCTAGATTGGCGAACCAGGTATTATGCAATTGACAAGTCACATGAGGGACCAATGCGTTCAAGGGCTCGAAACCCGCCAGACATCGGAAACTGGCATGAAGACAAACTGCAAGGGACGCAATTAATACCAGCGAGCCGGTGACGACGTCGAAAAAAAAGTGTGACAGTGAGTGAGCCGTGCATGACGGACCTCTCGGTTGGAATCCCGCAATTGGACGTTCTTCCTCCCTTCGCCTCCACACAAACCATGCACCTAAGGTCCAAAGGACGGCATTTCTCTTGGTCTTTGGTCTACCCACAATATGTGCCCAGTCACTTGTACCTAGACTGGTCCAGGCACTGTCTCTACCACGTACCTTTTGCGACACAAACATTCCTCGGCATCGCGAGGGGAAGAGAAAAAAAAGAGGAAAAAAAAAGAAGAACAAGAAGAAGAAGGGCAACCCTTGTTTCTATTAGTTCTCCCCGACCGGCTTTGTCCGTTGATGTCAAGCTTGTCGCGATGTCGGATGCAGCCCGTTAACAAACGTCAGCTATAGGGGCGGAGGGACCACCTTGTCAGTTACAAAAGAAAAAAAAACGAGGGCGGGCGGGAATTGGAATGTGGCCCTGCTGTGACTGGAGGAAGTTTCGGAGCCCAGAAAAGGGAGACGACAACGTATCCAGCCAATTGACAAGCATTGCGAACTGGGTGGGTGGGGAAAAGGGCTTGGACCTGACCTGACTTGACCCGTTAGGTGCCGTTCTGACTTCCCAATGCCTGCCTGCAAAGGAACAGACGAACGAACTGGGGGTCCCTGTACAGTGTGCACCCGTCCGCCGAAAGCCTCAGGGGTAAAAGTGGGACCTTGCATGCACACGATCCGTCTTCTGCCCTACTACAGTAGCTGTACCTAGCTGCTAGCAAAAAGGAGGAATGCCTGGCTCGCTGGCCTTTGCTGGCCTGGAACTGTCCAAGCTGTTGTCTGGTCTGTGTCATTTTTTTTTCCACCACGAGTTGTGCAGCGGATACAGTGTGCATTCGTAGGATGGATGCTGTTTCTATGCGACCGTACCACCCACTTGCATAGAGGCGCGGCTGTCAAATTTCCGTGGCTGTCAACTCTTGACTTGTCTGTCTGACAGGCTGCTTTCAACCCGATGCTTGATGAGCGACAGCGCATGCAAGCAAAGCAATTATAGTACAATGAAAAATGCAGGGCCAAGTTTGCCGCTTGATAAAAAAAGAAGAGCCACAAATCTTCCTTCCCGATCAGCTGCTGACTGTGTCTGTCAATGATGTCAACGTGGCCCAGGAAAGTAAGCAAGCAAACGGCTCTATTGATTGCATTGCATCGAGCGCCCCCAAAATCGGCGCTTCTTCCATGGTAGGTAAGAAGGCGACCCGGTCTAGCCAACCCTACCTTACCTAGGTAGGCAGCTCTTGTTACCATCGATAGGCTGGCTGGTCGGCCATCTTGGACCGTGCCGACAAGATCGGGACGGAGAGACATGGAGGAGGCACGTTTTCAGCTCCCTTCTTCTTCCGGAGGAACCAGCAGCAAAGCCACAACAAGGTCAGAAATGCAATGGAGAATAATGTACGTGGTCCAGCAGTGAACAATGCATGCATGGTGTTCCATCGTTTTGGGGGAGCACACAGTGTACCTGACGGACATTCATGCATGCAGAATGCAAGGTACGGACAGGGGTTGGGCGGTTGCACGCGAGTTTTCTGTGGTTCATGGCCGCCTCCAAGGTCTTTGCCAGCCTGTCCCTGTAATGTAGAGATTCTGCTACGCAAGGTACTGTGGTAATCGGGTTTGTGTTTCTGTGTCTCTCCGTAGCCTTGATTATCTATCTATCTTTTTTTTTTTATACTCTTTCTCTCTCTACAATAGATTACTTCCCCTCTTGTGGTCACCAATTCAAAACTGGTTTGGGAGTGTCACCATCACAAGTCAAAGGGGAACCTTGCGTAACTCATGCCCACTTTCGCTGTCTTATCGGTCTGTCGGGCTCGAGAGTTGCGACAAACATCGATGAGCGGGCACAATGTAACCTTATGACTGGAGGTAATGGAAGACAAACCCCACGTTGGGGTCTTGGCTATAACCTTGGCAGTAAAGCGTGAGCATTTCCTCCCCAACGCGCCCCTTTTCTTGCTCCCGCTTTTATTTTCTTTTGTGGCTTCATGTTTTTTTTGTTCGTTCAACAACAAAGTTTGCATTACACTGGTCAGAGAACATTCCAACGTGGATAAAAAAAAAAAAGCCGTCGACGACTGGCCCCACGCGACGTGTCCGCCGCTTTTCCCGGACCGACCAGCCCACAAGCCGGCTATCTCATCACACCATCAAGGCCGCCTTCTAAAAGCCAGGCTGGAACCCATTTCATCATTCGGACTTGCTCCAATAATCAATCCTTTGGAGGTGGACGGCTGAGGATATCCAAATTCTACCGGTAATCCAATCCCCAATTTTTTGCCCTGTGCGTTGGAGAACCAATTTGCTACGACACAGTACTCTAAAGAGTGTGGCTGAGCGGCGGAGCAGGAGCCGATTGAACCGACGTCGTGTCTTCTCCGCCTCTGACTCTGTGTGGAAGGGCATGGCGAGCGGCGGTCAAGGTGATCGCCTTTGGAGAACGGGGTCTCCTTGCCATGAGGGTTGATCGCACTGGCTTGCTTGACGTGCATGCTCCGTGCTTCCCCTCATTGATTCAGGCTTTGATAGCAAAGCAGCCCACCTCAAAGTCGTTTGGATCCCCGTATTTTCTTCGTATTTGTTTATTTATTTTTTTCTTTTGTGGTTTGCCCACCTTTGCCCAAACTATTTTTCACAACTTTTTTGCCGTATTTGCGTAGCGTTTGACTTGCATGGGCTTAGGCATTCGGACAAAAAAAAAAAAAAGAGGCGCACACCAAAATGGTATAGCAGAACCGATGGTCCAGACGAGGAAAACCCCTGACGACGGCCCCGAAAGCTCGGAGCAGCTTCTGGCGCGGTTGTGGAATCGTCGCGGGGCTTGGGCGTTTTGCCTTGGTGGAGGATTATCCGCGAGGTACTACTGGTAGAAGGAGGCAGATCTTACTTGCTTGCCTATAGCCTGTCTTGGCAGTTAGTTGTTCCTTCGTACGGGAAAAAAAAAGAGACGAGGTTGCACAAAATACTACAATGCAAAGCAAAGTGCAAATCATTGAAAACCGCATAACTAAAACTTTCTTATTGACAAGGCGTGAGGTTTAAAATCAGTTTAAAATCAGACCACTGAAAGATACGTAGGTAGTTAGGTACCATGTACAATACAATCCTTATGCTTATGTAAAAGTCTTCCAGAAGCCTTCTCGTTTTGTCGGTAAACTAATACTTCATCCATGTGGAATACATAAAGAAAAGAAAAGGCTTCCCATTAAGAATAGTCATGGAAAAGAGATAGATTGAAAAGTCACGCCTAGTAAATTTCAAGCAACTACATCCCAGGTGGTGATATGTTTTCTGACCCCAAGGTCAAACCCGTTACTTGCTTGGCTCTTTCAGTACGCGGTGGCACTTCTACTGCCCAACTACTGAGCCTAGTACCATACATATCACGGTCGTCGCGATGTTGATGCGTGCGGGTAAGCTGAAAAGACGTAGTGACCAATAATCGCCCTCTCCGCAATTAACTTCTCCGCTGCATGATGGGTTTCTATAGACTACACAAGTTTGCGATATGTTGTGTTTATGGTTGCATGAAGCGCAAATATATCCCTGAAGGGCAAGCCCTGGATCCAACGACTCAAAACTGGCCCCCCTGAGAAGCTCGAATTCTAGGTGGTCTTGTCGGTGCGTCGTCTTTTGTAACAAAACGCATCATCAAGAGGGGGCGACCGTCAATTCTCTTGGCTTTTACATGGGCAATGCTTGGATTCTTATTCGGCCGATTAGGGAATCTTGTGTACTCAGTGCACAAGGGAGAGGCCTGGCATTTGTAGTGTGCTGTTGTTTTGTTGTCTACCAAGCCAGAAGGTCGTTTTTTACTAACTGTAAATGCCGTGGCTCCCGAGATCTCCCTTGGATCGTCAATCAGGTCACGCGCAACCATGCCTTAAGCACATCGTTCCAGCCTTGAGAGAGTCATCCATCATCCATTAACCCTGGCGAAACAAACATCCGCTGCGTGCCGATGAGTAAGTCCGCTTATGTACTGTGTTGTTACCGAATGTTTCCAACCTCTTCAAGACGTGTACCATCCGCTAGCAGAACAACCATTGTCAACTTCATTCAATTCACCTAGTGATACAAACCTCCGACTTTTCCCAGCGCGTCCTTGCACAACTGGGGGCGCTGTCATCCCATCTTTTCCGTTACGTCTAAAAAGGGGGGTCTCACGCCCGTTCTTTGGGTCGGGTTCCTAAAATGTGGGTGGGTGCCAATCGGTCAGGTACCGCACTGTGCCTCCGGATGGGCCGTCTGTCTTTTTTTTTTTTTTTTTTTTTTCCTCTCTCTTTTCTTGGGTTCGGTTGGGGGGTGCCAGGACCCTGCTCGCCCTTTTCTGACGCCACGCCACACATCCTAGTCAAGTTGAAGCCTGGCCACACCGGCGCGCGCGCGCGCGCGCTGCTGCAGGCACAAGCTTGGGTTCTTTAGCATGGCTGGCGTTTGGCTGACATCAGGAGCTAGCTAAGCTATCTAGTCTGGAACCTTTTTTTACTTTGGTTGAAAATACTTTTGTCCTTCTGATTTATTAGTGTTATTATCAGTCTTGAATGTCTTACCCTTCTCTGTAGCAGCAGAATTGTACTCTTGTCGGATGCTGCCGCTAAAGAGTATCATGCTCAATCTGGCCATCGCATAATCTTGAACATGTACGCATCAGGTGGTAGGTAGCTCGGTAGGTAGTAAGTATCCGCTGTACCGTTCAAGTATAGACTGCGTGCGGCATGCAAGTCTATCTATCCCCTTTTCTGCCATTACCGCATGCATATGTCACTTGACTCCCATCTTGGCCGATCTCTTCCCTGGACAGGCACCAGGCAGGCATCATTCACCATTCGTTCACAACTGCGGACTTGCCATTCGACTAGCAAACTGCCACCAAGGCCGCGCGGGTTGTTGTTGTTTTGGTGGCAGTGGGGACAACACACCACACCACACCACACCACAAGACAGTACTTGGTACAGTGCAGCCCAGCACCAACTGGGCGCTAGACCGACAGGGGTCCGATGTGTGAGCCGTCCTCCACTCCAGTCCGTCGGTTTTTTTTTTCTTTTTTCTTTTTTTTAATAGGGTCGTCCATTCTTGCCCGCCGTTCTCCATCCGCACCCTGACTCCTGGGTGGCACCTGGTTGGCTCCTGTTGTTCTTACCCTTTTCGACTTTTTCCACCCGATGCTCGCCGCCCCCCTTTTACACACGTCTCTTCGCCTTTCCCTCTTCTTCTCGTCTCGTCGTGATCGCCAGCCCACCACACGTTTCGACCGTTCTGTTTTTTTTTCCTCCCCTCGTACCCCCTTCAATCCTTTTATTCTTCTTTTCCTCACCTCAGTCAATCCTTTGATATCAAATTAATTTTTCCCTAGCCAAGTCTGGATCCCGTCACTCTCTCCGGGATACCATTTCGTTCCTTGTCGGCTTCATCGACTCTTCGCGAATATTAACTACCGTGAGGCTCCATCGTACGAGGCCCCCTGTAGTCAATACTGTCATTCGACATTGTTGCCTGTCCGTCACTTTGCTGGACCAGCACCACGCTCCTTCAGCTTTGGAACGAGAAAAAGATCACTGCCTACCTGCATAACCACCATATATTCCCTATTCACTATCAGCAACAAACCCTCGATCCCGAACGAACTACTCAACGTGCTGGTTACGACACATCGACTCGGAATCTATCAGGAACTTGGGGACACCTAATAAGAGCTGCTTGAAAGTTGGAACTGGAAGCAACTGGCCCAAGTTGACCTTCAGCCCTCGACCGCCTTTTCTATCGCACGCTTGATATTACAGTCTTGACGCGCAAGAAATGGCTACTGAGATTAATATGCCCATGGGCCCTGGCCCCCTCGGTGAAGCCGGCTCTCTCAAGATTGATACTGGCTCCAACATGGAGGTCTCAATTCCATCACCCGTCTCGGCCGCCCCTGGCGAACTTAACGAGACACCATCGCCCTCGACGCCCGCCAACCCGAACTCTGCCTCTCGCCGCCCACCGCGCAAGAGCACCCTGACGCAGCAGCAGAAGAACCAGAAGCGCCAGCGGGCCACCCAGGACCAGCTGACGACCCTGGAGCAGGAGTTCGCCAAGAACCCGACACCCACAGCAACTGTTCGTGACAGGATAGCCGAGGAAATCAACATGACCGAGAGGTCTGTTCAGATTTGGTTCCAGAACAGGTAAGATCCCTGTCTCGCCCTGAATTGGTTTCATTCGAAGCTTTGCTAACAAATTCATACACGACTCAGGCGCGCCAAGATCAAGTTGATGGCCAAGAAGAGCCTGGAGACTGGCGAGGATATTGACAGCATACCGGAGTCGATGCGCACATACCTCGCTATGCAGGCTATGGAGTCTGGTAAAGGTTTTCCCGGTGCCTTCCTTGGCCGTGGTATGATGCCATATGGCCATGGAAACATGCTCATGGCGGGAGAGCAGGGCGGTCCCAGCAAAGTTGGTAAGTCTAAAATCTACACGATACACGCAGCGGGAGCATTGGTGATGCTAACTGTCCCAGTGATTCACCATCTTACCTGCCGCTCTCTGAGCATCGGAAAGTGGACACGTGTAGGCCAGAACACGATGGACCTGATCGTTTTCTACTCGCCCGACAAGTGCACCATGACCTACTACATCAACAACGAGCAAGCAGGATACAAGATCGAGTATCACTTCTCGTGCATCAAGAGCATTTGCGTAGAGAATGCCGATGACCCGACCAAGGTCGGAGGCATTGTCATTGAACTGAACCGACCCCCGAGCTTCTTCATGGACCAGTCGCCGACTTCGAATGGCTTCTTCCAGTGTGGCGACTTCACCGAGGACCAGCAGGCATCTCAATGTCTCGTCCACCACCTCGGTGGCAACCCCAAGGTGCTCAGCGGTCAACTCGCCAAACTGGTATCACTCGAATCATTCATGAACCGCCACAACACAATGGCCTACCACCCCGACCCGATGGCCCACGGTGGCATGCCTGTGTCTGCTCCAGTATCGCCCACCAACAGGCCCTCATCTCAGCCCAACTTTGCGCAGCCGCACGTCGGTCTATTCCAGGAATCCCAGTGGGGCATCTCACCAGCGCACCATGTTATGCGTGGTCCCGGCCACAAGAGACAGCGCAGTCGCTCTGTGCCGATCGCCGTCGACTTCTCGATGCTGCAAACCCCAATGCCGTCGTTCTACATCCAGCACCCCGGAGAGGCTCAGCCGCAGCCGCATAGCCCCAACATCTATGCTCCTGTGCCTCAGCAGCCGCACGCGCTTTCGCCTGCCGGCCCCGGCCTGCGCATCGATACTCAAGCTGGTTTTGGACTCGATATGCGCCAGTATCCCATGTCAGCCACGACTGCTCCTTCGCCCTCGGAGTACAACAGCCCGTCTTTCTTTTCCCAGGCGCCTGAGAACACGCCGCTACCCGCATCTAACTTCAACACTCCCTACAGCAGCACTTTCCTGTCGCCCATGATGAATGCTACGAACCTGAATGTCCCTCAGTCTGTGTCTCCCATCTCTTTCTCTGGCGGAGACCCGGCAATCGTCGATCAATCTCCTCCCATGTCTATGCTTGGACGCAGCGCCTCGGCCGACATTTATCACGGCGGCGACTCGTCTGCGATCTCGGATGATGGCCACAGCCTGAACGACATGTACTCCAAACACGCCATCACGTTGCCAATGCACCCTCCTCACTCGCCAGCTTTCGTTGAGCCTAGCCAGGCCGAACTTGACATGAACCAATTGGTCCAGTTCGATACGGTTGACCCATCGAGTCTATCTCCCGAGAGCGTCCACCAAGGCATTGGTGGCCAGTGATCTGGTTTTGTCTGGACCGACTGAGCATTCTTTGCTTTGGGTAATTCAGAATGCTTTTGGCCGCTACATAAAAGCGTCGAGCCAATTAAATTTGAGCTATGGCTAGCCCTAGGCGCTTTTATGAAGTCTGGAGCGGCATTTGAGGTGGTGAGGGAGTTTCATTTAAAGACAGGATATGACACATATACCCAATCTGGCGCGATTTCATTAATGGGAGGGACGGTTGCTGGATTTTTCGCGATTTTCATTTACTCTTTTAACCCCTTTTTTTCTGGTATATACATTCTGGCGTTGTCTGGCATCTGGATAATTCCTCTTCCCAGTTCGAAAAAAACTTATCTCGATGTACCTTTGTTCGCACGGTTCGGCCCAGCATCAAGACATCTGCAGCCTTCTGAGCGGATGTTTTTTGATAGGCTGTACCTTTCGATCGCCCCCCTCTCTTTTTTTTTGTTCTTTTACTTGTTTGGTACGATGTTGAATTTCCTTGATTCTCTTGGGCATACGAAGGGCCCGGGCGGATGCCCGCGCAGCATTTTCCAAAAAAACACCATTTCCTTTTGTTTAGGGAGTGAAGCAGACTTTTCACATGTTTATAAACCGTCGAAAAGGGTGAAGACCACCTAGTTTCTAGTATCGCATCATTGTTCGCCTCTTGGATGGCGACACTTAATATTTATATCAGTTCGAGCACATATTTGTCGCGCAAGGATACATAAGCCTGGACGCTTTGGCAAACCGCATCGTGGTTTTTTTTTCTTAGCCGATGGACTTGTTTCCTTCACGAGATGTCTGAGCGCACGGAGAGAGTTTAATGTCTGACCTACCATTGCTTTATCGTTTGAGAGTCGGTTGGCATTGCTGGGCCGAAGCTGTTGGGGGAATCCATGGCTTTCAAACTGTATTCGAAGGGTCTAGTCTAGAATTTGTTACGACGCTGTGTGGATGTTTGTTTGCTGGCCAACGTGCAATTAATCCCCTCCCCTCCCCCCCTTTTTTTTCGGATTATATTCTGCAGGGCAAAGTAGCTTCGGCAGCGATCAAAGTACTTTTTTTTGACTGAACTTTTTTTTCTTATCTCGCGAGAATCGGTGGTACTATAGTACTGGGCAAATTTGGACGGCAACATTATAATAAAGTGCATCTAGGTTGGTACCTAGACTAGATAGAAACCTGCCTAGGTAGGTAATAATATATGCATGTCTGAAGTCTATGACGCTAAAGTCACAGTCGCAACCGACCAGTTCATTCAGTTGAGGGACGGCGTGCTGAAAAGAAACAATCCGACGTTACGCACGTTCCAATTCTTCCATTAGCCACGAGCAAGCAAACCATGGAAACGAGAGCTACATAGGGTGAAACACCGAATCCCCCGGGCTTTTGGAGGTTCAATTTTGCTCGGCGAAGGGAAGCGGCGCTCGAGCTCACCTGGCTACGGAAGCCTCGGTGCCAACGCTTGATCGACCAGCTTGGCAGTCGTAGGGTGCAGGTGTGCTGGCAAGACTGGCAAATGGAAGACCTCAAACGACATTTCGAATGGAGGTGGGTGGGCAAGCCCGCCAAGTGTGCGTGTTTGGTGCTGCGCCTCCTTTGGGTTACGGAATCAGCCCCAGAATCAGAAGAATGAATGGATTCATCATCCCCTCCGAAGAACTTTAGGGGTAGCTTTTTGACTTTGTTTTCTTCTTCGGATGATTTGGGTTTCTTTGTAATCATTCCGTTTTTTCCCCTCTCCCCTCCATCTCCTCTGAATTTGTTGCAGAGTGGAAGTCACCGACGCCTCCTCTGCACCGACCCATCGGGACCGGAGATCAGTCTTTATCCACCGACTAGCGGCTCCCGGCAATCTAAAAGCTCGGGCTGACTCGCTGGGTTGCTCGATCAGTTTAGCGCCTACCCCGCCCGTCATTGGGGATAATACCCAGGGCAGTCCCAACGAGGCAATTGGCGGGTTTAGACGTCATAAACCTTGGGCGGAACTAGAACTTTAACGTGAGGCTTCCTAGCGTGCGTTCTTTGGGTGCGATCTCTTTCTTCAGCTACGGTACCCCGTCGAGGACAGGCGCCGTTCTAACCTGCAGCTTCTTTCAACAGTGTCAACAGTGTCGCGCGGCCGGCGTGTATTTTTATTCCTTTTTTTTCTATTTTTATGACGTATTTTCTTTCGTGTTTGTTAAAATCTCTGTACGAATAAGGCGCTTCTTCTCGTACTCTTATCCCCATCGATTTCTCCCCTGAGCAACAAGCACATACATACATACGATTGCAGCAAGCTCCTCAGAACCCGCATGGCGCGGAGTCGCTTGGGCTTGATGCCATGTGTTCTGGTGTCTCGAAGAAGCTTCAGAAGTCTCAGCACCTGCAGGATTATACATACACAGGACTAACTAGTGGGGGCACTCGATTTTCCGCGCAGCGCATCTTTCGGTTACTCGAGCTGCTATAACCGTGACATTTAATTCTGCGAAAAGCATTCGAAGGGAGGCAGGGTAGAGGGGCTGAAAGAGGGCTCTCTTTGGGAGGACGATAGGACTCAGCAATGGCGCCGCCACTGCAAGCTATAGGAGGGGATACCCGAGTGCCGGCCCAGCGGCAGACTCGCAGACGGCATCTGCGCATAGCTGACGCTATCCATGGGACCTCGGATAGTGCGTCGGCCATATGGCGCCGGTATGTGTCGGCTAACTTGGAGCGCGTCGCCGCCGCGATTCCGTCTTTCCACCGGTCTATTCCGCCCAGTCGGGATGGCCGTCAGGTCCCGCTCAGCGCGCGCTGGCGGGACGGGGTTGAGCTGCGCGACGAACGCACCGGCAAGCCGTACATCTCAAACTTTATCCGGTCGAGCCGCTATACGATCTGGGATTTCCTACCACGGCAGCTCGTTTTCCAGTTTATGAAGATTGCCAACTTTTACTTTCTCATCATCGCCATCCTGCAGCTGATACCGGGCCTCAGTCCCGTGGCATCGTACACGACCGGAGCGCCGCTCATCGTCTTTGTTGCTTTCAGCATGGCCAAGGAGGGCTATGACGACTACAGGAGATATAAGCTTGATCTGGTAGAGAACCGCAGCTCTGCGTGGGTTCTGGACCCTAACGGAGTCGTCAAGAGTCGACTGGAGCGGTCCAAGAAGGGTAAGATTGGAGTGAAGCGCCCCAGTAAACGCGAGAGGACCGACGACGAGGCTGGCCAAGATTTTGGCGACGGGACGGAGCTGCGTCAGATAGGCGAGGGTGATCAGGCTGGCGGGAGCAAACAGGACAGACACACAGACCACCACAGTACGGCCAGGCAGAACATCTGGTCGCATGTTCAGTGGCAGGACATAAGAGTCGGGGACGTTGTGCGCTTACAAAGGGACGAGCAAGTGCCCGCAGACTTGGTTCTGCTTTCGGCGTCGGGAACGAATGGGATCGCCTACATCGATACTATGGCTTTGGATGGGGAGACGAACCTAAAGAGCAAACAAGCATGTCCCCTGCTGGCTAAGCGCTGTGGCACTGTGGCAGGAATCTGTCACTGCGATGCCACGGTGATCGCCGAGGACCCAAATCTCGACATATATTCCTTTGACGGCAGTGTCCGTGTTGGCGACAAGACAATGCCGCTGACCAGAGACCAAGTGGTATTTCGTGGCTCCACGATGAGGAACACCCGCGAAGCATACGGCCTTGTCATCAACTCTGGTGAGGAGTGTAAGATCCGCATGAACGCGCACAAAAGCGTACGTGCCAAACACCCGGCCATGCAGGCCGTCACGAACCGCATCGTTTTGCTTCTTATCGTTGTTCTTGTCATGTTGGCTGTGGGCCTCAAGATTGGCAACGACGAGTTCGAGGCAGAGTTCGGCCCAACCAACTGGTACATGTTTGGCGTGCGCTTGAGCATCAGCGAACAGGTCTTTGGTTTCATCATCCTCTTAAACACTCTCATCCCACTGTCTCTATATATCAGTCTTGAGGCCATCAAAATCGGGCAGCTTTATATGCTGCAGGACATCGAGATGTACGACGCCGAAAGCAACACGCCGATCGTAGCCAACACCACTACCATCCTCGAAAACCTGGGCCAGGTGAGCTACATATTTTCCGACAAGACTGGAACCTTGACAGAGAACGTCATGCGCTTCCAGAAGCTGAGCCTCGGTGGCTATGTATGGAATCACGACATGGGCATCCGCGACGAAGCCCCGGAGACCGAGCTACAAACGCTAGGTTTGATGCAACACCTGCAATACAACCCAGAAACGCCCTTGTCGGAGAGGGCGCTGCACTTTATACTCTGCATGGCACTGTGCAATACCTGTTTACCGGAGACCACGGATAAGGGCGAAATCGAGTACCAAGCTGCGTCCCCGGATGAGCTGGCCTTGATCAATGCAGCCAGGGAGCTGGGCTACGTCATGATAGATCGCGACAGCGAAACCATCAAGCTGCAGCGCCCGGTGAGTGGCAGCAACGACGACGTGGATATTGGCACATATACTATTTTGGACGTCATTGAATTCACCAGCGATCGCAAACGGATGTCGGTCATTCTGGGCACTCCCGAAGGTCGCATATTATTATTGAGCAAAGGAGCAGACAGTGCTTTGCTACCACGACTAAGGCTGAAACAGTTGGTAGATCGAGTGGCAGCTGCCGTCAACAGACGGACAAACAGGCGGCGCAGCATGCGGATGGACTCGGCCAGGAAAATGTCCGGTCCGGTCAGTCCGAGCTCTATCGGGGAATGGTCCGACTTTGGATTACACGATGACCATACCTCCTCGGAAGTTGCAATGCTTTCAGATGCGGATATCTTTGAGGCATGCTTCAGGCATATTGAGGACTTTGCTTCAGAGGGACTACGCACGCTGCTGTTTAGTTACCGGTATATTGAAGAGGCAGACTACGTAGCCTGGAAACGAGAGTATCATGAGGCCGAGACGAGCCTGGTCGACCGTCAAGCTCGCATCGACTCGGTAGCTGAAAAGATTGAGCTGGAGTTGGAGCTTGCAGGCATCACTGCGATTGAGGACAAGTTACAGGATGGCGTACCGGAAACCATCGATAAGCTCCGGCGGGCCAATATCAAGGTTTGGATGTTGACTGGTGACAAACGCGAGACGGCAATCAACATTGGACATTCCGCCAAGATCTGCCAGCCTTTTTCCGACATATTTATACTGGATGCTTCAGCAGAAGGCCCACACATCGACGAAACCATGGACGGAGTGCTGCGTGAAGTCAAGGAAGGAGCCATCGAGCACTCTGTTGTCGTCATTGATGGACTGACACTGACCGAGGTCGAAAATTCCAAGGCCTCCAAGGACCTCTTTTACGATCTTCTGACGCGAGTCGATGCTGTCATCTGCTGCCGAGCATCACCAGCCCAAAAGGCGGTGGTGGTGCAATGCATCCGCGACAAAGTCCCAGGGTCCCTGACACTGGCGATTGGCGACGGCGCAAACGACGTCGCCATGATCCAGGCGTCACACGTCGGCATCGGCATCTCGGGCAAGGAGGGCCTCCAAGCCGCGAGGATATCGGACTATTCGATTGCGCAATTCCGCTTCCTGCAGCGGCTCCTTCTCGTGCACGGCAGGTGGAACTACGTCCGGACCAGCAAGTACATCCTCGGCACCTTTTGGAAGGAGATCGTCTTCTACCTGAACCAGGCGCTGTTTGCGCGCTACAACGCCTACACGGGCACGTCGCTGTTTGAGTCGGCGAGCTTGACCGTCTTCAACGCCCTCTTCACCCTGCTCGCCGTCGTGCTCATGGGCGTCTTTGAGCAGGACCTCTCGGCCGAGACGCTGCTGGCCTTTCCCGAGCTGTACGTCCTCGGGCAGCAGGACAAGGGGCTCAACTTTGTAAAGTACTTTGGCTGGATGGTCCTCGGCGCCGCAGAGGCCCTCGTCATCTTCTTTACCGTGTTTGCCGCGTACTCGCCGATTTACTCGGACGACGACACGACCATATTCCCGATTGGAAATGCCGTGTTTACGGCCGTGGTTATTTTTATTAACATCAAAATGCTGTAAGTTTTGCTGCTTGCGTTTGACTTTTATTCCATTCCGCCCCTCCTTGTTCACGACTTTGAGATCAGGATAAGTGAGTAGACGGCCAGCGGACTAACATGATTGGTGTCAACAACAGCCTAGTCGAAATGCATCACAAGACCTGGATCGTTCTCGGCGGATTCTTGATCACCATCACGGGCTGGTTCGTCTGGAACCTGTTCCTGGCGCTCGTCTACCATCGCAGCATCGGGCCCTACACGGTCCGGGGGTCCTTCATTCACGGGTTTGGGCGGGTGCCGAAGTGGTGGCTAGCTGTCATAGCGGCGTTGATGGCGGCACTCATGCTCGAATTGATCGTCAAGAGCATCCGAAGGATCTATTTCCCGTCCGATACGACCATTATGCAGGAGATTGAGGCCGAACAACGTCGTAAACAGAGTAGGGCCAACAAGAGGCATCAGGCGGAAAGGGCGCAAGAGGAGGGCCGATTATGATGACGAGATATTTGTCACGCCTTTATGTAAATAAATGAATATAATAATATGCGGAACACAGTACACTAGCTCTAGTCTGCTAACACGAAGCTTCAGCTCGTCTGATTCCCGGATTGACTTTTCGACAAGACTTGGTCCAACAACGCATCTATCCGTAGGTTCATTCAACGTGAGAAAAGACTGTGCCGAGTTTGCGGGTGCCATGCCAACGCTGGACAGGCCTTAAACCAACGACAAAGATGATAGATATCATTCTCTTCTCTCCCTTTTCTTTTTCAAACTCGGGGCGCCCATATTACGAGAGCACAACCATTAAAACGACCCGGCAGGGCCCTTGGTAACGGGCTTGACGTGGAGGGGTGCGCATAGAAATCAATCAAGGGTGGTGTCTGTCAAGTGCTTTTTGGTTTTGGGGCCGAAGCAGCATCATTAGGCTCGGACACTGGAGTGGGCACCTCTTGTACCGTGGGAAGCTTGTTGGCAGTTTGCTCCGAAGCTGCCGTCTCAGGAGGCATCTCATCAGCCGACACTCGATGGGGTGCAGGCGCGGGGGAGGTAGGTTTGACCGCCAAAGGATCCTGTGTTAGTCCGAGAACATCGCCAAGGGCCTGAAACAAGCTACGCTGATGATGGAGCTGTGGTGACTGCCTCGGGGGTACATCTGGAGGCGCAGGGAGCTTCTTGTCGGCATCACGCAAGACCTTGACGGCTTTCAGCGCTGCACTGGACTTCCGACGAGCCATTTCGGCAGCCTCGTTGGCGATCTTGGCCTTCTCCTCGGCGGCAAGGGCGAGCGAGTTGAGGCGTGAGGCAATGGCGACGGCCTGCTGCGTCTCCTGGTGTGTGGCGTTCTCAATCAGTGTGTGGCGGCGAGAGGCGTTCTTGGCAGCGTGGCGGGCCTTGTCGGCCTGCAGGTCAGCCTGCTCAGCCAAGGACCGTAGGCGTTCCGCCACCTCGGGCTGCTCCTCGGGGCCAGCTTCGACCTGATTCATCACGGCTTCGTGGGCCAGGCTGTAGCGGCGGACGGCCTCGTCGGCCTCGGTCTGAGCTCGTTGGGCGTCGAGCTCTGCTTGGTCGGCCAGGTCCCTGAGACGGGCGGCCACGTACGCCATCTCGACCGTCTCACGGCCAGTCTCACGCTCTGTCAGTGACTTGAGGCGCTCGGCTGCTGCTGCGGCCTTTTTGTGCTCCTGTTGGGCATGCGAGAAGCGGGCCTCCTGGTCCTCGGCCCGGTTGAAGCTGTAACGCGTCTGATTCAGCTCAGCCTGGAACGTCGAACCCTCGTCTGACCGCTTCTCGCGCCTCAACTGCCGCCTCGTCTTGAACAGGTCTTCATCCAGGGGCTCGCAGCACGATGTCCGCCCCGACGCCGGTATTTGCTGCTGGTAATCGGCATGGTTCGGGTGAGGTGTGGGGTGGCGAGTCTCGTTGAGAATCCTGTCGGCGTAGACGAGTTCGCTGGCCGAGAGAGGGCGGTGCTTCTTCTGGTGGTAGTAGTCCTCTTCTGCCTGCCCGGGTCCCTCGTAGTGTCGGCGGCCGTGGTGGCCAAATAGGTGATTACAACAACCCATTTTGTGGTTGCTGGTTGGCAAGGGGTAAGAACAGGAAAAAAGATTTCACGAACAGTGTACAAAATATAAACTCTTGGTTCAAGGATGAGGGTGTTGGAATTAGGAATATTTTGTTGCTAGGACGCGTGGAGACACTGTGCTGCTAGACTAGATTAGAACTAAAGAGTAAAAGAATGTTGATGAAATGAACAGTCATCCGAGTGCCGTCGTTATTGATTTTGGGACTGACGCTCAGGAGATTTTAGATGCAGAGATGAGGAACTGTTTCGATGTTTGGTGGAGACCTAGTGTTTGCTGATGCGAGGCACGAGATGATTGGCATGTATTTGATCTCGAGTTGTGTTTATGCTTGGAAGCCAGCATTTTTGTCACTAAAAAGGAAAGAGATGCCCAGAGTATAGCCCATCGCAGCAGCAGCGATCAGTCAAGGGAAGGAGAGAAATGGTGCAGTGGTTCACTGCTCATATGTGGAAGACGGAAGCTGCAACGTTCCTTCCCTTTGCGAATTGACCAGCCAAGATTAAAAAATACAGACAGCTGCGATTAAGCCAGGCTGTCATCTTTGAGACTGGTCACTTTATGGCATCTACCTAAATGAGGCGACTGCTTTCTACCATCATGATGGTAGTGTAGGTATTCAGCAGCTCCCAGTCCTGAATAGATCCAGATATATATGAGCTATGTCGTAAATTACAGATGGACCTGACATGGACTCTTCATCCAGATACCACCACTGGCAATAAGTGGCATATCGGCCAAATGTTTATCCAGAGTGTCGGCAATGCGCGAGGTCTATCAAGTAGTAACGACGGCATCAAGCATCAACAAGGCGACAGCTACAGGCATCCCAGCAAATCGTAAACAATCCACACCACGCAGGACCTTGAAAATTTTAGCTTTTTGTCTGCATGTTTGATTCAGGGCATCGATAGTTTACTAGTATAACAATCACAGCCTTAAAAGCTTGTTGCATGTTGACTGACGTCCCCGAGGCCGCATGTGGATGGCACGGAGAGGGTGGTTGTTGATGGAAGGTGCAGTTGCAAAGTTGGAAGTAATCTGAATAATACAACGCGCCTTGGAAGACCGGGCCCGAGGGTGATTATCGGGAATTGTGCGTCCCGAGACCAAGGTTGTCTCCAGTAGCCGCTTTGATTGCCCGAGGCGGATTGCAAAAATTCAAGCTCGGAGACTGTGACGATATAGTCGCAGCTTGAGTCAAAGAGGAAACACACGCGCACCAAAAATAAATAAAACAAACTGGAGCTGAGCTAGGACTATAGCAGTAAAAAGTATGACGCTAAGGCTGTCACCATCACGTCACTCAAGAATTAAATCCAGGCAGGGCAGGACCTGGTGGTATGGTACAAACGGAGCTGATGCTCAATAAGTCGGGAGAGTAATTTTGTATATGGAGGTATACAACAGAAACCAATTTTTGGTATGCATATGGGGTTTGCCACTGAGGCCGTACGCGTGGCTTCTGTATTGGCCTCCTGCTTGGTATATGGCACCAACTGTAGGTGCTACCTTGGGCAATTTAAAAAGGCTCGGCCTGCCGCCGCCCAAATTTTGTTTACATCCACCATGATGGCATGTGATTCGCATCTGCTGCATTTGGATTATTGACTCGTGCTCGAGGATCCTGATGTCAAAGATTTCGAGGCATATTTGGACATCCATCATGTATAAGCTTTTTATGATGTACTTTCCTAATTCGGTAGTAAACTTGTTGGGAGGAAGCAAAAAAGTCTTTACCGGGCACGTAAAGGCGAGTACGAAAAAGAAGGTGACTTGCTTCGTCAGAGGCAATTGCTAACATCTTTATTTTTTTTGACAATGTCAACCAACGAGTACAACAGTCACGAATCACTATTCATGGTCTAGATCCAACAGTAGCATCAATCGGGCACGAATCCTCGAGTAATGTTAGCCTGCTTCCAGAAGCCTCGCTAGGGATGATTTCGCTCGCGTCAGCGCCAGAGACTAGATAGGCAACAAGGTCACTGACATTCAAGAAGACCAAAAAAAAGAAGAAAAAAAAGAAGCACATGCTCGCTCCATGGTAATTTGTAGTGCTTCGCCGTGATTTGCCAATCTTTTCCAAGATACGCTCGATCGGTGTCGAGCTTATTGCTTACTTCTCCTGACAAGGGAAATCCACTGGCAATGCGAATACAATGGAGAACAACCTAGAAGTACATGATAAATCGGACGAGTAAAAAGGAAAAAAAAACGAAAACAAGGCTCGGACGGCCTGGGATTGGCTCCACAGTCGGGATGGTACATAGACGAGGCGAAACGAAGATAGCACTTGGGGTAGGTGGAAAACAACAGCCACAAATGAGACCTCCTTTCTGCCAGCCCAAAACAGCGTCATCCCTTGTAGAGCAAAAAAAGTCAGACTGGAGGCTTGAGATCAGAGTAGCTGTCGTCATGGTAGAACTTCAGGTCCAGAAGATCGGACTAGTGAACCTTGTGACGACCCTCACAAACCTTCCAGGTCATGATTCTCACTCGGCACGATTCCCGGCCCTGGAATCCGAAAAAAAGGCTGTACGTCACCGGCCGGTGGTGTGGTGAGCCCGGTTTGTAGATAGGATACGACTAGGGTTCGGATCCTATGCTTTTTCTTACATAAAGGGGGGTTAAGGTCAGGGCATTATCATCCCACATACATGCCATCTCACTCGCCATTCTGCCAAAGGGAAGCACTTTGAGATAAACACAGAAGAGAAAAAAAAAGACGACAACAAATACGACACCAAAAAAACACTCTCAACGCATCACAGACATGTATTTCTCCGCGGCAGCTCTCCTTGCACTGTTGGCCACCGCCGGTGCGGTACCAGTCGGCACTGAGACATCCCTCCACTCTGCCTTGAACTCGACGTCGTTGAACTCGACGCTGTCTGCGGGCAACGGCACCTCGCGAGCGCACAACACCACCAACTTCTTGACGACCTTGAACCTCCGTAGCCTCAATGGGACGTCCTCTATGGCGAACCAGACGATGTTGTCGAACATGACGAACCATAACTAGGAGCAGAAGAGGTGGTTTGATGGTAAGTAGTGAATTCTCCAACATGATTCCCTCCAGCACAGGTCGTCTTATATGCCGAGTGGTTTTACTGTTGCATGACGAAAAAGCCAGCCACTAACTCCAAAACCAGCCAAGCTTCCTGGTTCTGCACAGCTGAGAGACTGGGTTGGACGGGAAGAAAAGAAAAAAAAAGAGCAGATGGAAGGCGTATTAGTGCCTGTCTTTACAGTACCGTTGACAGGATGGTTTCTTTCGTCGTCGGGATAGGAGGGACTATTACCCACGTCATAAACCCACAACAACGGGGCGCACTAGAGATTGCCCACAGTCACATCGTTAAAACATCAATGGGCTGGACTGACCCATATACCTTCCATACAGCCTACCTATATAGTGTATATATGCAAAAACTTGCCGAGGCTAGAAATCCACAATTTCTCAGAGAGAAAAAAATAGTGCAATGCAACACGAGAACAAAAAAGTCTCCTGATGTCTCACTCAACGGCACCAACCTTGCCCCCTCTCCTGAGCCCCAAGAACGTGATGACTGTAACCAATGCCGCTGCCCCAAACATGAGCCAGAACGCAGCGTGGTAGCCGGCGAGCGTGGCCTCGACGGTGGGCGACGACGGCAGGTGCTGTGGCCGGCCTGTTGGGGGGTCCATTGCGTTACCGACTCCACCGGATCCGTGATAGCTGCGGGCGACGGCGGATGAGACGACCGCTGTGAGGCCTAGGCCGACCGAGTTGCCCACCTGCGAGACGGCGTTGAACACGGCGCCAGCGAGGGACTGGGATCGACCGTCGTAAACCCTCGAGATGATGAGGTTAGAAACGGTGAACAGCACTACCATGATGTGGGGGAGAAATTAGCGCTCATATGATGTTTTGTGAGTGATCTGTATTTTTTTTCTTTTCTCTTTTTCTTTTTTGCAAATTCCCCGTGTTTCATTATGGGGCTGTGTGGAGAAAGTAGGCTGTGGTGGGCTAGAGAGGCTCAACTCACCGTCTGGATGCAGCGGTGACAAGAGCATGGCAAAGAATGCACCTTTCCAATAACCCCAACCAGGTCTGACCAGGGCCATAATCAGAGGAGAGAAGAGACTGAAAATGGCCGACACGACCACCAACCATCTGACTTCGACTGTTTCCACGAGGTATCCTGTAACCTGTCACAGATTTTCAGATGTCAGTATAAACCAGCCAAAAAAAAAACAGCCCAACTTTTTTCAAGGCTCCTTCCTCACAATATTGGTAGCCGCGCCAACGAGCACCATGGGCAAAAACCGCAGCGAGGTCTGCAGCGCCGTGATGTGCTCGATGCGCTCAAAGTACAGCGCCGAAAAGTACTGAAATGCATTAAAGACGGCCCAGGTGAAGAAGACGGCGGCGCAGGTCGACGAGAAGGCGGCCTTGCGCCACAGGCTGTTTGGTATCAGGGCCGGCCGGTCCAGGCGCTCCTGCCGGCCCACCCACAGCGTAAAGGTCGGCAGCAGGAGGGCGGCGGCGACCAGCAGCGCAATGTTTTGCGGCGCCGCCATGCGATCGTAGTCCTTGCTCACCACGCTAAAGACGTACGACAGGAAGCCCATCGAGGCCGAGATGGCCAGCGTGCCGGTCCAGTCGACGTCGTGCGCGAGCCGGGAGATGAGCGGCCTGGATCTGCTGCTGCGATTAACAGCGGCAGCAGCCACGGTGGCGTCCGTGGCTTCCTCTTCTACTTCCCGCTGCTCCCCGTCCCCCTCATCATGCCGCGGTGGCGACGGAAGCACGACCAGGGCGCAGATAGCCAGGACGGCGTTTATACCACCCGAGATGTAAAAGCCAAAGCGCCAGCCGACGGTGTCGGTAAAGATGCCGCCCAGGATCAAGCCGGTCGAGTAGCCGAGCGGCTGGCCCATGCCCTGAAAGGCAAAGGCCATGTTTCGCCAGCGGCCGGCGCCGAAGCCGTTGGTGGTCAGGCTGACGGCGGTGGGGAGGCACATGGCGATGGACACGCCCAGGACGGAGCGGAAGGCGATGAGCTGGGAGCCGGTGGCGCTGCGGCCGACGCCGAGGGTGAAGGCGGCGTACAGGCAGGCGCCCGTGATCCAGACGCGCTTGGGGCCGATGATGTGGCCCACGGCGCCAAAGACGAGCAGGGTGCAGCCCGCCGCCAGCGAGTAGACCGACGCCGGCCAGAGGAGGAGCGAGTCGTCCAGCCTGACGTCGCGGGCCATGGTCGGCAGCGACACGGTCAGGATCCCTGAGCCCATGGTGTTGAGGAAACTGACGCCCGAGAGGGTGGCGATGACGAGGCACGCGCGGAGTTTGCTCATGCCCTGATGACGGCCATGCGGGCTGACATTGTTGCCAGACGGCGATGGGGGTCCGGTTGGTGATGCATTTCCTGGTGGTGAGGATTCGGCATGATTTGGGGGTGCTGACGCCGTTTGTCTTGCAGTATTTCTCGAAACAGCCCTTGTCGTTGGTGACGAGGATATGTCGGCCGGGCTGCCCGAGTAATTGGGTGAGTGTACTGTTGTTGTTGATGGCCCAGCAGCGTCCTGCAGGTCCGGGACAGCCGCTAAGGCCGTCATGATTAGGGGCACCTTGGGCCCACTAACTCGGCTGCCTTGGGCTCCACTCTAGGGACCGTACAGCGCTCTGTTGATGGGTGGGTACTAGGTAGATGGATGGTGTGGTGTCACGGGAAAAGAAAGGGTTAGGGTATGACTGCCTTGAATTAGCCCCTGAAAGCATGTAGTTGGAAAAAAAGGGGTTCGTTCAAACAAGGAAACCTTTGTTGAATTTCGGGTCATTTTCGTCTTTTGGATTCGGCATCAGAAGAGAGGAAACTGTTTCCCCCAAACAAAACATTCTCAACCAGCCCTTGAAATACTGCATTTGGGGCAATATCAGATCATGAGACAAATCAACCAAAAACGCCATATTGATTGGATTGAATGAAGCCCCATAATGCCGGCATCCCCATCTCGAAAATTCATTCGCTCATCCCATCGGATGCTGAAAACAATACCAAGCCTCTGCTCCCTGGGTTGACAAGGGCATGCCAAAGAGAAAGAAAAAAAACAGATTGTCTGCTGCTGTGCTACATGTCAGCGTGGCATAAGGACACCATCTACACCTGCAAAAGACTGTCACGAGGAGCGCAGCCAGGGAGAGCCACAAAATCTCTTGATAAGCAGCTCGTTATTGGTTTAGCGCCTGGCGTGCTGGACCCGAGTGGGATGATGTTGGATCTATACATGTATGCATGTTCCATATTCGCGTAATTTCCATGTCCTCTCTCTTCGACTCGTCTTCAAAATCACAGGTGGGAAAATGCAGGGCTGCCTGCATTTATCGGGAATGCATAATCGTCTTTTTATTTTATTTTGGCAATCTGTCTGCAGTGTAACACGAAACCTACGGAAGCAGACAGCAAATAAACTCCGTTGGAGGGTGAATCCCAAGACAGATAGATCTATCTTTACGGGAACGTCGTCATTCCGAGCCACGACCATACAAACCCTGAAACGCCGATCACTTTGAAGCATCTTGAGATTTTTTTGTGCCCGGAAATATAAGATGAAAAAAGGGGGCGCACCCGGAGACGTCAAGAGGTCAAAAGGACGCTTGTCTCGACCCACGGCGGCCGCGGCTGATAGTCGGTTGCACATGAGCAAAGTGGCTTGGGTGTCCACAAAGACGCTGCTGTGATGATGAAATCGGTAACACATTGTCGGTCGAGAGACGTGCTTATATGTACTGGGCCGCCTCGCAGACCAAGCAAATTTCGGATGCGTTTCTTCAAAGTCGTGCTCTCTCGGTGCTTACTTGGACTAGACTAGAACCAGTGCAAGTTTCTGATTACAAGCTCTGCAGTGGTCTAGAATTTCCCATTGTTTGGTGTTCCTTGCTAAATTTCGTTATTTTACTTCTTTTTTTTGGATTTGTAACGCCATTAAGAATAATGTACGAGCGAAGCATTATCAACAACACTGAGACCACCCGGCCAATAAAAGCTCATAAACCATACCCATAACCAGAGCAAAATCCGCCAACGCCGAATTAATCCCGCCCGACATTATTTTCATGACGGTAACCAACGCCCATTTTTGCACCCAATGTACTTGCCTCCGGTCAAGGGAAACCACTACAGCCATTCCAACCTCATTACCACGACATTAGACGTCACTCCCCTACCCCCATCCCCCAAAAAACCAATCGCTATCAACAGTAGTGGCACAACATGAACCGCACCAGGGCAGCCACGACCGCAAGCAGGAGCAAGAACGCCCAGGCGGTCAGTATCCACCCCTGACGCGCATTCTTGCGCTCAATCTCGACGAAGCTCTCGGTGGAAAAGGCCACGCGCGCGTAGAGCGTCCGCCACCCGGCCGAGGGCACCCACACCTGCAGCGCCTCCTCGATGGCGCGCCGCGCCCACTTGGCCGCCGTGCCACCGTGCCGCATCTCGCCGTAGTTGCGGAGCGCCAGCGTCGACATGACGGCCACGTCGGGCTGCCGCCGCGCGCTGTACGCAGAGAGGCTTTCTGCCATTGACGGTTTTGTTGTTGTCGCCGTCGTCGGGGAGCCACGACCGACGTTGGGCCCTCCCTTTTCGGCCAGCCAGGCCGTGGCGGCTGGCGCGGGCGACGACGGGCAGCACAGGTACTCTGTGAACAGAATGCGCACGTCCTCGAGCCCGACGTTGAGCCCCTGCCCGTAAAACGGCACCATGGCGTGCGCGGCGTCGCCGACCAGCACGCACCGGTCGCCGTGGTTGACCTTTGAGACGCGCATGTCGTGCAGCGCCGACGGCGTGGTGCGCGAGAACTGCACGCGCAGCTCCGCCGCCGTCATGAGCTCCGGCACTATGCCGGGAAAGTGCCGTTGGAAGAAGTCGGTCAGGGCCGCCTCCGCCGCCGCGTGGTCCTTGCCGCCGCCGCCGCCTGCACGCACCGCCAAATCGTCAAAGACGGCCCGCGGTGCAAAGAGGTTGCAGGTGAAGCTGCCGTCGCGGTTGGGCATGGCCAGGAACATAAAGTCGGCCTCGGGCCAGATGTGCAGGGCGTCCGACGCCAGCCGCGGCTCCATGTGCACGCCCGGCCGTGGGGAGATGTGGAACTCGCACCACCACGTGTCCAGCCACGTCTGCGTCAGGTTCATGTGCGTATACCTGGCCATCTGGTGGCGGACGGCAGAGTGTGCGCCGTCGGCGCCGATGAGCAGGTCGAACGAGACCCGCTTGTACTGGTGCTCTGCTCCCCAGGCCTCCTTGACCGTCGAGTCGGAGAAGACGGCGAAGCGGGCGTTGAGGTCTGCGTGGACCAGCTTGCTGTTGAAGAAGATTTTGGTGTTGGGTAGCTTGCGGACACGCTCGAGAAGTATATCTCGTAGTGTACCCCTGCTTACGACGTTGAGGTGCTGTGAGGTTTGGTGACGATACGTGGTTAGCGTTTTGTTCAAAGTCTTTTTTTTTTTTACTATCAAAGTGTTTACTCACCTTTCCGTTTGCATCATATCGCATCCTCGTCGACTTTTGACAGCTTATACTGCTCGCCCTGTGTACCTCACGCATGTGCACCGCCAGAGTCCCCTGAACAACGTCCCCGACCAGGTCGACGTCACCACTGTCTCGTAATGACTCGAACCCCCTATCGGACATTGTGAGGTTGATGGACTTGCCCAGCTGCCTGGTGACCTCGGTCTCCTCTAGAGCAGTGTCTACACAGTACATGGTCAGTCGGTCTCGTGCAAGATAACATGACGCAGCATCTTGATGGCTCTGGGATAAAGTAAGAAACAAACAAAAGATTGTGCTATCATACCTCCACGAAGTTCGTATATCTCGACCTCATGGCCTCTCCTGGCCGCATAGATGGCTGCCAGTGCTCCCACGGGCCCGGCCCCGCAGATGACGATCTTCATGATTTCAAGGTATATAGTACTATAAGGAGGGTAGGTGCTGTATAGGTATGACAGTGTATCCCGTGATCTACAACGGGTAGGCAAAAAAACCAAACCCAGGGGTAAGTAGACAGGTGAAGCAAGTAAGGGGTCTTTGCGGATGTTCGATTCCTTGCGAATATTCGATTCTGGGGAATGATCGACGTCCCAGGATCGAGATTGATGGCCCACGAGGCCGATGCAGATCCCTTTTATCGGCGTCATCTCTTCAAACATGTCCCTCCAGAACCGTGGGAAGAAAAAAAGAGGGGTGTGGCATCTCTCACTGCCAAAGTCTTGGATTGTACCTAGCCCCTGTTGGTCTTGACAATATACGATGGTGCGCAAACCTTTTTCCCTGCGAGATTCCGAGCCGCCTTTCCACCTTCTTTTTGCCATTACCAAGCAATAGTCTCTGGCGTGTCTCCTTCCTCATCACTCCGCGCGAGAGCTGCATAGATGCCGCGTGGTCTGTAGACATTGGCGGTACATAGTCGACCTTGGCCCTCGTAATGCCCCTGGCTTACTCCATCACCAAAAGAGCATCGGCTTGTCTATGAGAGCCGCCTTCCGATCCACCAAGCCACAAAAAAATATGCAACTTGTGACTCTTCCCGGCTTCGTTCCCGCTGTCAGGTGCAAAAGTCCCCTAGGGGTCCATTCCGGGTATTAGGCCGAATAGAAAAAAAAACAAAAGGGTCTGAGCACACAAGGGTGCCCGAGCGGCGGTGTGGTGTGTGGTTGATTCAGAAGACTGCCGTTTTGGCTGTAAGCCCGTGGGTGCACAAGGGGTGGGATGAGATGCAAAAATAATCAGAAAAGTGCATGTCTACTCTGAGAGAGAAAAACAAAGAAACAAGAAAAACAACAAGGCCATAAAAATAAGTAGAGGCTGAAGCAGTGGCGTCTTTGCCATACGTGACAGGTTCCCCCGGCGCTGGCAATGACGGGCGCACAAAGCCTTGTAGATTCTGTTTTTGGTTGCCACTATGTCAGCGGTCTGATTAGGAGAAGAGAGCAGAGAAAACAAGGTCCATATACGAATTGCAACAAGCATATGACTGAGAATCCGGGTATACCGCGGCCTCGGGACCTGGTAAGGAAGCGCTTACATTTTATGTGCTGCAGAGCATCGTGGTTGTGTTTCCGGCAGGCCCAGAACGCTTCCCCTCTCAAAGGCCCGAGTTTGGAAGCATAGAAATCTTCCAAGTATGTGGTTGTTCAGGCTCTGCCAGCAAGAGACGCGTATAGAAATAACGAGCAACGTTACACGCATGCAAAAAATACACATACAGTACCTGCGCTGATACTCGCTAATCAAGTCAGCAGTCACATTAAGATCCGGATGTATGCCTAATGGGGGCTGGGGCTTACCGATGGCGTCTCCGAATACCGAGTATTTGCGCAGCTTATATCCACTATACTAGATTGCATTCCCGGAGATATCTCCGTATAGGCAGCTGCCCAACAAAAAACAGATTGGCAGGTAGAGTCGTAGAGTCCAAAAAAGAATGCCAAGCCTGAGACATGGGAATTTGAATGCTAGCAAAGGCTACCCTGAAGTCTCTGGACACTGCGATCGAGAAAATGTAGTGAAGATCGAAGAAAAAGAAAGAAAAAAAAAGGTCCCTTGCAGCCTACGAGAAAAGAAAGACTGACGCAGACCCTGAATGAGGCCCCTGTTGGACCCCTAAATTTCTTAGGGACGGGCCATTTTTAGGTTCAGGCATGGCCATTTTATACACTGCCAACAATAGCTTTTCTAGCCTTATTGGTAAACCTCAACGTCGATATCAAATGCCATCCATTTGTAGATGGAAAACCGCTCTGGACTTGCCCCAAAACGTCCCCCTCGATCTTCAACTCTGCGCCATGGACCGAGGATCGAACCAGTCAGTTTTCCAAGTCTAGATCCACAGAATCTCATCCAGACTTGCAGAGCCAAAGAAAAATAGAAGAGAAAAAAAAAGACAATAAGCGCCTCAATCGTCATGTGCGCCTCGACGATAGGGTCTGGACCGGATCAGCAGGGCCGGGTCACTCACTGTGTCACCACAAGAGAACAGCGGGGCGCTGTGCAGATCTGTGACAGGTCGTCGAAAGGGTTAGAGTGGTATATAGGGTGAGACAGGCTGGGAAGTGGTTGCAAATAGACGCAGTCTGATGTGAAGGCTTTTTTTTGTCCAGGCGCTAGAGACGCATCGGGCAACCCACTTACAAATCTTTAATCACTTTAATCTCTGAATATCAACTCTTCACCTCGCACAAGACCCTAAAGCCCGGATGTGAAAAAAAAGAAGAAGAAAAAAGTTTACGGGCGCACTTGCCGCACTGCAGACACCCGCTGGCTGATAAACGGCCTGACAAAGATGGCGACCAGATCTAAATGTCACAGAGCTCCGCTCTTGCCCAGATGTATGGCTCCAAAGGGCGAGGACGCAAGACTGAAACAACACTCGGATTTAAAAGAGACATTGGAGCTTGGCGATGCATTGTGTCCACAATATACCGAGGCTCGATTTAGGGGTCCATGAAATGGCAAATAATCGGTGACACGAGAACTTGTAGCTTTGATATTAAAGAGGCTAGCGCTTTGGTCAGCTTTGGGCCACAAGAGACGCCACAGTAACCCTCCAACTCAAACGGCTGCCACATCCAGCACAATGTTGGGAATAGCCTGAGCCCCCTCAGATGGCATGTAGTAGGTAAAGTTCCAAAACTCAAAGTCCCGCACTGTCGAGAGAGCGCCGCCATAGGCACCTGCGAACTGGAGAGTGTGTGTCGTGTTGACAGTGCCCGAAACATTGACCTTCAGCCCGATGAGGTCTTCCCAGCCGTTGATGTTAACCCTACGCTTGTGTGTACCAACCATGAAGCTGAACTGCGAGGCAGCGCTGCCGCGGGGATATGACAGGCTTAGCCTGCCGGCACTGACTTCAGCATCCAGGGCGAACTCGGTGGGCCAGAGCTGGAACAGAAAGGCGGGGAAGTTAGCGGGAACCAAAGCCACATATCAGGGGAAGGGGGGGTGAGGTATGCAAGTCTGGGAGCTTACGGTGATGAATGAAATCTCGTCTCCGGAATTCCACTGGATCACTGCCGGGTTGAACGCCTCTCGAGACCGTGCAGGCCCTCCGACAACGATCTCGTCAAATGATTCGGCACCGATGGTGACCTTGTCTGACATCCAAGTCGTAATGTTTCGGGGAACCAGGTCAAAAGGAGGCGAAAATGCCGAGGCAGTAAAAGTGTGCTCCCCAATGAAAGTCGTCAAGCTCTTCTTGACGTCGTCACTGATGAGCCTTTCGTTTGTCTCGGCCAGAGCTGCAAACAGAGGCGCCCAGGCAAAGTCGGCCGAATGCGACATGACAGATGCGGGCTTGCCAGCAAGGGAGCTCGACTCCTTTCCAACCAGAGTCCAGATCCAGAGCGACATGAGCGAGAGATAGCGGTTCTCGTCATAGCCATAAGCACGGTCCCACGGTCCAGCTCCAGTTCTAAAATTGGGCTGGTACAACTGGGAGACCGCCTCCCAAGTACTCTTCAGCATCCGGGGTCCGTTGATGGTCATGGTTGAGTTCTCGGCCTGAATGTACTTGGACCAGAGCAAAAGCCCGTAAATAGAAACTCCCGTGTAAGTTCCGCTGTTGAACTCCGAGAGGGTATCCGCCCTGTTGAAGAGGTCGATGATTTCCTTTGCATACATTTCTCCGCTCCGGGTCATGTTCTCCTCGTTCAATTTCCGGCCTGTCCAGCCAGACATGAAGGCTCGCATGATCGCAGGGTTGCTATACAGAGTCAGTACAAAGGCGAGCAATACACACCAAGCAGGAGAAGAGGGAAGGAAAAAAAAAGAAAAAAAAAACAGACTTACCTGTAGGCGGGGTAGAGGTTGTCCCGCTTTGGATCAAGGTTTCCAAATCTGTACTCATCCCCCTTGGTGGCGTTCCGAAGAGAAGCGAGCATCAAGTCCTTGGTAGGATCACTGATCAAGTCGGAGAATTCTTCGAGACACATGATGAATGTTGTGCCGACAAAGCCCCTCCAGTTGGGATCCCAGCTGCCGTATATGGTAGCGGGATAGTATTGGCTCCCGACCATCGGCTCCCCGGGTTGCTGTTGATAATCGCCGTACCACTCATCCTTCGGGTCCTTGTATTGTCCTTCGATGATGTTGGTGATGACCTTCTCTGCCTCGAGCACATCGTCATTGGCGTTGCGGGCCAGGAGACCAAATGCATACCAAGCAGAGCTGCGTGTTTCATATCGCAAGGCGGCCGCATTCGAAAAGTCGTATAGGTATCCCTCGCTCTTGTCGTACTATTGGGTCTCAGGATTAGCCTCGACTCAGGTTACGTCCCTATGTTTTAAGGGTCTACCCCAGCCCTGCGACGGTATCACAAATTCACCAGCAGTGGCTTGAAAAGTAGAAATAGGGAGACCAATCACGACTTTCAAGGGCCAGTTGGGACTCGTCAAAGTAGATCAACAGCTCCCCAGGACCCTGGGAACCAATCGACCCTGAGACAATTGGCCGATAAAAGTCTTCCACCGGTGTAGCCACTCACGTAATTGTCCATCCAGCTCATCGCTTCAGTGAAGAGGGATTGCGCATTCTTCGGCATGCTCTCCGCATACGACGAGACTGCCGCAACGGGCGCCACAAGGGCGGCGGCAATAAGGGCGGAGGATCGCATCTTGGCAATATCAAAGTCCAATGACAAGAGCAGGCCCGTTGTTGCACCGCAGCTGAGGAATCAGTCAGGGGATGACTCTTGGATACCTCCATGATGGCACCTCGACGGCGATAGCCATCGTTTTGTACGGCGCACTTCGCGTATGGCGCATGTGGGCAATGTCGTGTTGATGCTCGCCTAGATACGCTGTAGTCCACATACCCCACCTGATATCGCGGAGATTGAAGCGAAAGTCGGCGGTGAAGTGAGGTTGCGTGGCCCAAGAATACTAGTAACGTAGTACTTCAGGGGAAGGAAGCGTTCCTACCCCACATTTGCCTCTTGCTGGTTCCCCAAATCTCCAACTCTCCACAATCAAAGGTCAGGCGCCGCTGTACAAGGCTATATAATTCCACAGACTATCAGTAAATAGTGAACTGTTCCCTGTCTGCTCCTGATATTCACAAGGATGAACTGACAGTAAAATACCACCCTGATATGTTTATCTGACATGTATATTTGATGATCCTTAACTTCCGGCCGACCATGTGACGATATGAGCCGGCTAGAAGTTGCTTAGAGTCCGACTCTTTTCCCGAGCTGATGGTAGCTTTTGTTTATACGACGGGGTAATGAGCTTGGTACGCGGCAACCTAACCGAGTAAAGAGAAATGACCGAGACGGTCCCGCTCCCTTATCCATGGCGAATATACATGGCTAGGTAGCTATGTCAAGCGTCAAACACTTGTTTAGTTGCAATGTTTACTTCTTGTTGGTTTTTTTTTTTTTTTTTTTTTTTTTTTTTTGCGCGTGATATTCCAGTCAAGTATGAGCATCATGCTGGTGGTGTTGGGGAAGAGAAGGTGGGAAAGAAGAAGAGCATGTCTTCCAAATGTCATACCTATAGGTAAGGTAGGAAGGCAAACAGCCGTGCGTTGACTGGCATCTCTATCTGGTCCGAAAGCCTTGAGCGAATGTTCTAGCAATACCATTGAAGGTATTAGACAAAGATCAGAGTGCTAGCATGGGTCAATTGAATAGCGAGACCATTCCACGTCCTGGAGCTTGTAGGTAGATTCTGCGAATTCATCTTCAAGAGCCAATTCCTAATCAAAACAGCGACCGAGGCGTTTGCCTGCGGGTGATACCGAATGCAGAATCCAGATTATTACCAGTGGATGCAGATTGGCAGACGCTTGGCAGGCTGCCAGGATACCCCGCAAGCTCCACATGCCTGAGAGATACTCTGTAGCAATAGCAACGAGGCACGTGACCTGGAATGGGCTCAAACCCAGGACGCTGTTCTGGGCCGAGCCATAATTAAACGATGTTTGTGTAACTTGCGCCGATTAACTGATTGTGTATCGATACCAAGTACATCCAATGGGCATCAGATTTGAACTTGGACGTAATTAGGTCAACTCTTGGTTGTTTGCTCTCCCTCGTATTTCTTCTGCTTTTCTCGCTTCTCTCTCCAACAATGCCTCCTCACCATCTAGCTCCGAAAGTCGACAGTTTCGATGTACACCTTCCCGATTTGATGCATGCCCCCCGCCTACATAGCTTGGCATCATCTCAGCCTGCAGGGGCAATCGTCTATGCTGCAAGTGATTTTTGACGCAGCTGCCCAATCGGGGGTCTCAATTGAAATTAGTTACAAAACAAATGCTGGAAGTCGTGATGTCTTTGGTACACCGAGAACGATAAGGCTTGCCATTTACCCGAGCCACCGTATCATGCACCATGTAGGGAGCCAGTGGTGACGCAGCGGATCCGTTCCTGGGCATCGAGGAAGGCAAATAAACATGGCAAACGATCCTCTTTCGCGGTTGTTTCCTTTCACTCGCTCCTTTCTTGCCTCACCCTCCTCCGTCCCCTCCCAGCACCATTTTGCACGCCCAAAATGAGGTTCGCATCAGCCTGGTTCGCTCTGTGCCTTGCGCAGTTGGCAAAGTCCTGTCTCCTCCCCGAGGAGTCGGAACACGACGCCGCACCCAGCCTCAAGCGTCGCCAGGGCGGGAACACGGGTCTCGCCATCGGAGAGGGTGATCGGTTCGAGGGCGGCAAGATCGTCCCCCGCGGTCTGGGAACACAGCCCGTCGGCACTGATCCCGGCAAGCTTTTGAGCGTCGTCGAGATCCGTTCGGCCTTTGATGCTCTCGCCAACGAGTACGGTTTCGACACATTCGAGGCCCCCGATAAGACGTTTGAGAACCGCACCATCTTTGGTGGTGCAGTCGGCGGGAGCGGAAAGAACTGCACAGCCACCGATGGGTACCGTGCCTTCTTCAACGGTGCCATCCACGCGCGCGAGCGTGGCTCGTCGGACAACGTCATCTACTTCATCGCCGACCTGCTGTACGCCAACAAACACAACCAGGGTATCGCCTACGGCGGTCGCACCTGGACCAACTGCGACGTCAAGCGTGCGCTGAAGGCCGGTATCGTGTTTGTGCCCCTGAGCAACCCTGACGGTGTCGCCCACGATCAAGCCACCCACTCGTGCTGGCGCAAGAACAGAAACCCGGCTTCGGCGACGCCAGGCAACGCTGCCAGCTACGGCATCGACCTCAACAGGAACTTTGACTTCCTGTGGGACTTCCTGAAGAAGTTCGACCCCAGTGTCGGGCCCAACGTTGCATCGTCGAACCCGGCGTCGCAAACTTTCCACGGCACGGCTCCCTTCTCGGAACCCGAGACACGAGCTGTCAAGTGGGTTCTTGACACGTTCAAGAAGATTCGGTGGTACATTGATCTTCACTCGTACACCGGCATCGTCCTTCACAGCTGGGGAAGCGACGAGAACCAGAACAGACGCCCGGTATGATCTGCCAAGGAGGTTATTCGCAGGAATTTGCAAGTTACTGACAGTATACCATTTTAGTACATGAACTTCATGAACGACACATACGACTCTGTCCGTGGTCTGATGCCAGACAAGCCGGAAGAGGGACGTGTGTACGGCGAGTACATTTCCTCGGACGACTGGCGCGACGCTGCCTACGCAGGTGTGCGCGCTGGCACGGCAATGACCGGAGCCACCGGCCGAATCTACGACGTTTCTGCTTCGGCATACCTTTACCCCACGAGTGGTGCTAGGTGAGTTGAAAATGCCTTGATACAGCTTGGATGTTTTGGATCTTGATGTGCTAACGTTTATTTGCTGGAACAGCGATGACTATGCTTTCTCGCGCCACTTTTCCGACCCCAGCCTGAACAAGGTCTTCTCGTATACGATCGAGTTTGGCTTTGGTAACACTGCTGCATCTTGCCCATTCTACCCTACGGCAGAAATCTACAAGCTCAACCTCCTGGAGACCGGTGCAGGATTCATGGAGTTCCTGTTGGCCGCCTCAGATATTGGTCTTGGAGAAGAGGACACTTGCTGAGTTCCTGTGTAGCACAACCTTCAAGTCTTTTCAAGGCCTAGAGGCATAGCATAAAAATGATAGGATATATTCAATAGTGTGTAATGATACGAAGCAATGCTACACGATTTACTCGTTAGATTAACCCGGCGGACCGCAGTCAAAAGCAATAAGACGTGCGGTTGTTTTGAGTAAACAACCTGTGCCGATGAGCCAGGTTTGGCGGTTAGAGTCAATTCAGTTTTCGCTTTCATTATCTACATCCGCTTTAACCCCCTGGAACATGTTCAGTATCCCGCTCCTTCTCCCCATCATATTTGCGATCAGACAGGCGCGCGTACGCCTCTACAAGCTGCATCAAGGGCAGCACCAGCAGTATCAACGGGATCAACTGCGCAAACCCGACCTCCTGCGCCTTCTCCTGCGGATGCTCCATCTCGGCGTGCCCGAAGTGCTTGTCCTGCACGGGCCAGAAGATGCCAATGCCGAACCAGTATAGCAGCTCTACAATGTGCCGCAGCTCCAAGGCGATCATGTACCAGATCATGAGGAAGGGTTTGCGTGGGACGCGGCCGAGGGCGGCACGGAATCCCGTCTTGGGCTCTGTCAAGTCTCTTGTCCCGTTGGCGACGTCTGCCGTCGTTGCCTTTTCGCGCCCGAGAGAGTCTACAGAGCAGCCTGATGCGGAGCTGGACACTGGTATGGCCTCTGGCTGGTCGGCCTCTGGATAATAAGGCACATCAACGTGACCAGCGTCGCTATCACGGCAGAGGAGACTTCGTCTCGCCAGTCACGGCTGGTAGCTTTGAAGCTGTCGGGGCAAAGCCCAAATTTGGCCGACAGACGCGGCATCACATAGTTGACCAGCACACCCTAGAATATAACCAAAGACGTGCTGTTTCCCAATGCTGGGCTCTCCTTATTCATCACTTCATCGATTATCACCCTGAACCTTCTTCACCAGGCCGCCTCACGGGCTCAAGCGCTGTCAAGCGCCTCCTCTAATTCAGACCTGCGCGTAATTGACTTACACGGGCTGTCCTCGTCGGAGCCCAAAATCTCACAGCATTGGGATAGCAACCAGTCGTATAAGTACATGATACTATTCATGGCTATTGTAAGCTTTTGATGCGAGATGCTGGGGTTTGGAGACAACATTCAGAGAAAGGAGCGAGCGGTTTTGTCAATCTATCCCACACGGCAGTTTGGATTTTATTTCATTCGGAAAACACCATTCACACATGTCCCTTGTCAATATCAGCTTGAATATAAGTGCCCCTCTTGGTTAAGGCCTACACGCATGGCGGGATTCACCATCTCCGGCCCGTCGCATTTGAGCATAACGTCGACGCCTCCCCAAAATTCTTGCCGTTAAAAATTTTTCCTCCCTTTCAGTGCAACATGCTTGCGTGAACAGAATCTTATTCTTCCGGAGTGCTGACCTCCCTGTCGATGATGCACGTCAAACGGGCACTGGATTTCTTGGCAAACCCCTTTTTTCGAACTTTAACTGATCAACAGGGACGGGCTTGACTGGAGTGCCAGGGACTCCACCGCGGAATATTTGGCTATGCAAGGCCGTGATAGAAGAGCCAATCGTAACTGTCTAGATGGAGCAGCGAGATCGACTGGCAAAAAAATCCCGATTTTGGCGTTCTTCGTTATGGTGCTTAACCCGCAAAAGGTGCCTTGAATCTAATCCGATAACTTGTACGAGTATGGGGCTCCTGGTAGTGGATGTTCCGCTCGGCCCTGCTCCTAGTAGTTCACATGGCTGCCTCTGATTCCGGTGCACATTGCTTTGACTTGGGCATTATAGTTATCCCTGCGCCTGGGAACTTGTGGGTTCTCAAATGATAGAACCTGAGTAATCAAAGAAGAAATGCCAAATTCTGCTTTGAATACGAAGGAGGCACAATAAGGAAGACATTAACCACGCAAGTTGACTGGTCTGAGCGCAGTAGCAAACTTGCTATCTCTCCCATTGTCGCGGCTGATCAAAGCTACAAGAGCTCTGCAAATAGTCCATCCATAACATATCATTGGTTGAATCTGGAAGAGGAAGGCAAAACAAAATATCATTGTTGCCTTGGCCCACCTCGAGATCTGTCTGCCCGTGCAAGCCCTACTTTTATCGATAGCCAAGACATGGCAAACAGTACGTCAAGGTATGTATGGAAAATATAAATTTATGCTTTTAAACAGAGCAACGATGGTCAATCAGAGTGACAGACGGGCTTCTGTTTGGTAGTCCATATTGCAGAAGCATCGCATCGCATACACGGTGCTCCAATCCCCGCACTGCATAGATGTGACGTCGGCCAGTTCCACAGGGCTCCAACTCTTCGATATTCTCCGCACTGCCACCCCAACGTTACTGTAGGTAACAGCCTACGCTACTGAAGTTCACGTCTATCTTTAGCGCATACAACTGCAAGCAATTTCAAGGTGGTCAGTAGTACACCAGTCACGCGGCCCTGCAAAAGTCTGGTCGAAAGAGACCACCCCAGGCTTCGCCATCCCACAAACAACCCCGCCCAGACTTGCCTACAATGGAAACGACTTATAAATCCCTGGCCGACCGGGTGGTTTCCAGATGGCGTCATCACGTGGAGAAGCACACCACCACCACTACCCACGTCGACCAACCCGTGCCGCGACTTTTGATCGCGCTTGCAGGTCCTCCCGGCTCGGGAAAGACGACAATCGCAACCAGCGTAGTCGAGATGCTGCAAAACAGGCGCGGCAACGACCCCACCACGCCCAAAACAATCGCCGTCTCGGCCGACGGCTTCCACCTCCCGCTCGCGACGCTGCGCGCCCTCCCAAACGCCGAGGAGGCCATCGCACGGAGGGGCGCGCCGTGGACATTTGACGGGTTGGCGGTGTTGGCGCTGACGCGGGACCTGGGCAGGACGCCGCGCGCGGTCGTGTCCGCGCCAACGTTTGACCACGCCGTCAAGGATCCGGTTACGGACGGATTGAGCGTGGGGCCCGACGTGGACGTCTGCCTGCTCGAGGGCAACTACCTCCTGTGCGACGAGGAGCCGTGGTCTGGCGTCGCCGCGGAGGTGCACGACCGCTGGCTGGTCAAGGTCACCGAGGACCTGGCCAGGGCGAGGGTGGCTGCGCGGCACGTCGCGGCCGGGATCGAGCCTGATTTGGAGAGCGCACTGAGGAGGACGGATGGAAACGATATGATCAATGGGCGTTTTGTTATGGAGAAGAGCAAAGGTAGATATGATTTGCTGGTCGAGAGTGTGGAGGAGGCTCGGAGCTAGTGAGACGTATATTCTACGCTTTTGACACATGCGCAAAATTTCTCATGCACAGGTGTTTCCTCCCCCAGAAACTGTTCACCAGAAACTTGCCATGATATGTCTCCAGGGCGGGTTGTACAACATCGCTAAGCCACCTAGTCAAATGATTTGACGAAAGCAGATACGGAGGCTGACCCTAACCGCCGATCGACTGATCGTTGCAGGATTCTGAGGTGCAGGTGCGAACTGGAACATTCTAGTTTAAACGCCTGCGGGTGACCATGCTGGCCATCAAAATCCCGGCTGCACCCCACCCACCCAATCTAACTACTATGACCTCTCTTATCTATGATATTCCTGGCTAGATTCGATGGAACCACGCTTCAAAAGTGGTATCATATCTCTCAAAACACGCTCTTCGATGGACAGACTCCGGTCCATCCTCGGTGTTATCGTGGCCTTTCGGCATACAGGCCGCCACGGTAACTTTTCAGCTCGGTGTCGTCTCCGGTGGGATTTTTGGGTGTGACAGAGCCCGTTCTGATGGCCGAGCTAACAACCCCAGCCCACCGGGGAAACACACTGACTACCCTCTTCTGCTCATGTGCTGTCCTGTTGAGATCTTCCCGTACTCACTGCGGCCAAAGGTACCTTGTTTCTGCTGGTACTGGCCCATTGAATAAATTCCAGTATCGAGGCCGGTATGGCCTGCACGGCAGCTTTAGAGCATTGCCTTGGTGTTGATTACTACCATTTACGACTCCCTGGCTGACTCTGCTAGCCCGCATCTTCAAAAGCTAAATAGGCTTCTACTGCATGATGACTTTATAAGAGATAAAAATCGTATTATTTTTTCGGACTTCATTAGAACCTGGAGTCGTTTGCTGACATGGCTGAGATCGCCGCGAACTAAGATTAAGCATACATGCAGGCAGTGCTGTCTATTTGTGTTGGATAATAAACTAACAACGAGACAAGGCCACACGTCTCAGTAAAGCTTGAATAAGCTAATATAGGTAGGCTGCTTTTCATACAAGACCTGGTATGTGCTGATTCTGAGGATTCACAAGATTTATTTATCCACTTGGTAGTATAATAACGACACGGTATTTCTTCCTCAGAACGAGAAGCGTGACGTCCTAACTTGCAAGTAAAATTCATCCAAAACGGTTGATGTATTCGCATTTCTCTTTATCTGGAGAGGACTAAGCCTAGGGGTTCACAGAGTATTTTCTCCGCCAACAAATTGACAGTACGGCGTACAGGACCTGCCATTGCGGTTCTCATGAATAAAGTTATTGCCCCTTGGCCGCGCCTTCCAGTCTGGGCTCCGATTAGGCAGAACCGGTCGCAATCATCATTGGCCAGGGCTGCGGGAAGGTGCAACCCAAGCACACCTTGCTGGTACATTTCACATTCGCTGTGCGGCGGCTGAATGCAGCCTTTTGTCTTCATTCGATCACGTGCCTAATGTAGGTAAGGTACCTACCTACTTACCTACCTACCTAAGGTACCTAAGCTTTAACTTACAGCTTACAGCTAGTCACTAGCTGTTCCTACCAGCACTGTTTCCGTTTCCCAAATGCTGAGTTGACACCCTTCGTCACTACCAACCCACATCAACAACCGCCACCTCAATCCTACCTATCTAGTTGAAGCTGACTACGGTATCCAACGCATGCATTCTATTTATTTTCATCACAAACAATGCGTACAAGCTAGGTCAGATTCGACGAGAGAAGTGCAACGTCCCAGGCTTAATCACCCAACCCTGTTAGAATTGTTGCTTGAACGGAACACCTTTGGCGGGTGATCAGATGAGGGGTCATTCAGTTGATTTCTCTTATTCCCCAATTTCGAAAGCAGCCTGCATACCTTACCTTACCTTACCCTTACTTTTACCTGCCATGCCCTACCTGCCTAGGATCCTGTATTGAAGCAATTGCCAAATTTTTGCCAAGATCGTTGTCTTCATCTTGGTAACAATCTTCGCCATCGGCACTCGCCCACCATGGCCAACCAGGACCTCTTTGTCTTGGAATGGAGAGACCAGGAAGATCGTGCTGTCGCGCAATACAATGAAGTGAACAAACGCCGCAAATTAGAGCAGGAGAATTTGGCGCTCAAAACCCTCCTGCGCGAGCATGGTATCTGTTGGTCACCCAAACTGAAGCATCGCCCCGAGTTTTTCAATGGAACATTCGACCACCGCTTCTCATCTGAAGGTCGCAAGGTCCGCACCCGTGTCACACGTGCTCAGACTGCCGCTCAAAAGGCCGTTCGAGAGGCTGCTGAGAACGGCCTCAAGCTTCCGATGGAGATTCTTTTAATGATCACCGAGTACGCAATGGCTGGCAACACTCCGATCATTGACCCTTTGTCGAAGCCATCCCGCCAAAATCTCACCAAGGTAGAGACCAAAAAGGGCAGCGAAGTGGCATATGGTCTGTTGGGCGTGAACAGAGCCATCAGGGAAGAAGCCTCCAAGATAATGTGGTCCAAGAACACCTTGACCTTCACCACCATCGACGCCGTGCACAACATGATCCAACTTCCTCTGGCCGTCCGTTCCGAGATCAAAAACATCAATCTTCGAGTCATTGCTCGTTATTACAACGAGAACGACGACCCCGTCACCCTCAAAAAGAGCAGGTATCCAAACCTTCCTCGCACTATTGAGCTGCCCATCAATAAGCGGCCCAGATCACACAAGGCCGCCCACGGAGGATTTCGCAGCTACTCTTGGCTTCAGGTTGCAGACTTTCTGCAAGCACTGTTGCCCCCTTATGATCCGGAGCATTCCAGCTCCACCAAACAGCCAAAGAGACAAGCCCTTCTCTTCCCGAATCTAGACACCATGAGAATCGATCTGATCAATTTTGCCCAAGACCTCCTCCGATACATTCCAGGCAACTGCATCCACGACATTGCGGCCCATGAGCTTACAAGCGTCTTGAGCGAGCTCACAGTCACAGGCTTGCCTTGCTGTCAAGTCGGCATCAAGGTTGGGATGGATCTCTCCCAGATGCTCCGCGACAATGGTCTCTTCCTCGATGCGTCTAGCGCATATATTATGCCCAGAGGAAAAAGGCTCACGCCCGTCGGGGGAAAGATCCCCATGTCTTTCAAGGTGATTCGTCCACGGATTTTAATGGAGATGACCGACGAAGATAAGGAGACCTTTGACATAACCGAAGAGGGCGACATTCACTACATGCCCAACATATACGGCAGTCACCACCACCCACACTCCCCAGGCTACAACCCTGACCCGGTGCCTTTGACTCTCAAAGGGCCGCACTCCTGCGAGGATGATCAGATCTGGAAGAGGGTTCCAAAAACACTGGGTTCCGAGGAGCGGGAATGGGTATCGTTTGAGAGTGATCTCGGTCTGAATGAGGATGATGTAATCTGGGATAGAATTTCAGACCTGGATATCGACTCTGAGGCTGATCTTTCCGACTTTCATTCCTTTTTGGATCCAGAGGACAAGCGTGCCGTGTGCCGCAAGTGCAACAAAATCCACTGGGATCCCTACGATTCAGAGTAACAAGCCGATTCAGTCCTTGTGTCATTACTGCATAATGGCCACAGAAAAGACATGAAGACCGTTTCATTTATGGTCTGGGTGTAAGTTGCAGCAGCTAGCTCAAGAAAAGAGAGTTGAAATTTTGGTAGTGTACTTCGACAGAGCACAGGGTTCTGATATATGAGCCGAAGGGGTTTCTTGATTTTGCTATCACGGACAGACTGCTTTTGCTCTGGTGGCATGTACTGTTGTTGTTGAGTACATTGTATGTAGTAATAATGTAGTCAAGCGATAAACGGAGTTCTCATTTTGATGATTGAGAGGTCTTTCAAGGTTCCAAGTTTGGAAGAAGATTCAAGTCTTGTATCGTTCATAGTATCAATACGGTGAAACCCAAACTACTCCGTAAGAGCTTGGCGTGTCGTATCAAGGGCCCTGATAATCCTACGACCTACCTGGACGGGAGTCAGTGGAGTAGCCTACTGATCGGATGACAGATCTCATTGTGCAGAGATGGCGTGAAAAAAAAAGCCAGAGTGCAACTCGGAGAACCCTACGGGCGGGTCCAGTCGCCGGGACATGATTTTTTCTCAAAACGGTAACTAACTTGAACACACACTGACCCGGTAGGCTCATCAGGCCAAGGCTGGTGGCAATTCCCCTTGCATGCATCCATCCCAAGAATCTACGTTTGCTTTCTCCAAGTGCGAAAAAAAAGAAAAAAAAAGGGTGGCAGAGCTCAGATGCATACGTGTCTGCTGCTCATCTCGCCGAGGCAGTCAAACAGAGTTTAGGTGGTGTATGCTCGTCTAGACGGCCACGAGTTGTGAACCTGACCATGTATGATACAGAGGAAAACACAAAATAAAGATAAACGACCAACATTCATGTGAAATTTGACTGTGGCGAGCATACGTATATTTCTGAAACTTGAAAGAAATGAGCAAGCAATCCCATGCCTTTCGCTATGCAAACCATATCGTGAAATTTGCCGGCATCTGCAGAACCATCCCATCAGCAAGATTGAATCGAGTCCTTCCAAGACGCCAGATTCACAAACCCCGCACTTCCTAATGAACAAGGCCAGAAACGTCCTGTTTTCCCATCTTCTCCTTTATTTGCTGTATTGGTGCCGTTGTGAGATAAGAATGAACAAGAAAAAAGATAAATTATAACCGAAAACCTCCAAGGAACAGATTTCTCATCTAGTGGACTCCTGTAGCCCTGTCCTTTATGACCAAAATCAACCAAAACAACGCCACAAGAACAAAGGGGAAAAGAAGTGGGGAAAAAATGAGCAGAGGGGGCAGTATTCATATCGAGTCAAACATTGGTAGCGTTAAACGTTTCCAAACGGTGTCGTGAGGGACATGCGCCATTTATAACGGCCAGTATGTATCCAAAAATTCGTCATGCCCATGCCTTCAAAATAACAATCTTAACCAAGCGTAAGTTCACACCTATTGCCATGCTGATTGCGGGTCGATACCATACATTGCGAACTGATGTGACGTCTGGTTGGGGTCGGTATGGTCTATTCGAGTCGATGGCAATATGTCGCTAGCTGTCGCGTTGACCTGTGGCGTGATACCCGTAGCTGGCACGCCGGGGAATGCAGGGTTTTCCAAATTGATTCTTGAAAAGACGTCCCAATCTGCCCCGTCCAGGTAGTTGCCGATAAACTCATCGAATGTCGGATCCATCGGCCCAGACACTGATAATTGATCGCTGGCCGCTTCCCTAGTGACCATGCGGTTTGCCTTGGGAATTCGAGAGAGCGCCGAGGGACTACTGTTCTCGCTCTTGACATAATCCTGCGGTACCACCGACCTCAAGTGCTCAATGTACGGAGGCGTGTTGAGTGTAATGCCCATTTGCGTTGAGCAATACTCTTCCCTCATGTTCCATCCTTTGACAAGAAGGGATGCCAGCAGCAGGTTCTCTTTGCTAGCGTTGACTTTGAGTAACTCTGGGTGATATGGTAATATATTCTCAACGGTCTCCCAGGCACGATCGACAAGGGGACCCGAGGGTCTCTGACTTAGTTGTCCAGCCAGGAATGTGAAAAGGTCGTTGTGGAACTGCAACCGCAGAAACCAAAGATATGCAACCTTGCAAGAGTTCCGATAGCTGACTACGGTACTTTCGAAAGACTCGACTGCCATTTTAAACATGTGGTCTATGTGTGTCTCGATTGTTGCATCACCAGGCTCGAGTGATTCCCTGATGCGCTGCATGATAATGTCCTGGAATTCGATGGTGTATTGGTGAAGAGGACCTGCTGCCGGATCGCAGTACTTATCGGTAAGCTCAAGCAAGGACTTTGAAAGCCCATCAATCAGGCCGCGAAACTCTTTTATCTTTTCCTCGCTTGGTGCGCCTGGTATTTTTTTGACCTTCTCGTCGTGGTACAGGAAAATAGGCTCAATTCCGGGACTTTCCACGATGAAACGGGCAACTTTGTTCGTGATCAGAACAAAAATCATCTCGGTCGGGCCTTCTCGGTCTTTGACGGGCTCGGTCGCTGAGGGATGCAGATCTGCATCGTTGACGTTCTTGGGTTCTTGGGTGTCCCAGACTCTTGGGAGTAGTGAATGGCCTAGGCCGGACATAAGAGCAGTCTTGAACTCCATTGACAATATTTGAAACCAAAGACGTCGCCGCATCTCAGTCTCGAAAGGCGGTAGACCCAGCATTGTGCCGTCCCGATGTATGCCCATCTTCTGAGCTATCCTTATTACCACACCATTGAGCACCCATGCTGCATGCCTGTTGTATCTGCCCTGCAGCGAGATCTAACGTAGGATTGAGAGACATGTTAGCAGAGATATAAACTTTGGGGATGTTCAAGTGTCACCACTACAACATACAAGATAGTGGACGAGCGCTTGAAGCGTGGTCAAATCGTGTGTTTTGAGGAAGCCGATGCGAATTAGACTGGCGCGAACACCCGAAGAAAATCGATGGAGGGCCGCCTCCCGGCCGTATCCGAGTATAGATGTGCATTCTGCATCGGACAACGAGACAGCGGCGAGCGTATAGATGGAGAACAGCAAGGCCTCGATATTCTTTGGCAGCGGGGCACCGGCAGTAGCTTCAACAAAATATGGTTGGAGAGACGGTACATGGACGAGCTTGATTAGGGGGTTGACCCGATCCAGGAACACCTGCCACAAGCGGAAGATGTGCCCTGGACTTGGTTGCAATTCCATGGAGTTTCCTGCGGGTTGCGGAGTATCTCCGCCAAAGAGGAGGTCTGCGTTCGTATCCGGGGTCATGTAATCGGAGCTTTCGTCTTCCGGGGTGCTCTCGTCATGGTCAATGATGTCACGCATGGCCCGAAGCTCGTCATATATAGTGCTCAGCATGTACGAATCCACGAATCGAACGCTTCCGTCCTCGTGAATCAGTTTGCCGTGGCGGTTCCATTCTGGCAACGGCTCCTCGCCCTTGGGTGGACTCTGGGATAAGCTGGAGCGTTTCGTAGTCAGTCTTGCGATGTCGGGCTTGCCATCTGGTGCGTATTCCTTCAATAGTTCCTCGCAACGCGCCAATCTCTCCTGAAGGTCCTGGTTTGGTCTTCTTCGCTTGCGCGCAGGCGCGGGCGTGCTCGGGGTACATTGTACGTTAGCCTATTTTGGCCCGGGAAAGGCGAGAGTTAGCAGACGAGACTAGACGTGCGTAACATGTCGAGGAAGAAAGGTTGCGACGATTTGATCAACAAGGTGGATGCACTATTACCCTCTGACAATTCGCACACGGAAAAGATCTGTCACATTTTATTTTGCGATGCTGTGAACATTTTGATCTCGCGGGTCAGCCTGTGTGTACGCGAATGTCGTTCGTTCCGGTAGGTAACCGGTTGTATTTACCTGGCACAGCACGCAGGCGAGGATGCGGGGTGTTTTTCCCGTGACAGAACCCGCTGTCGCGCTCGCTGCGGCCGACGACATTTTTGCACTCCACTGCTGCTCTTTTCGCGCGAGACGAGTATGACGAATAAAAATGAATGATGAAGAACTAACAAGGGGAATAATCTGAAAACTGGGTTCTCACTGGCAAAGAAAAAAGAAAAGATGTCGTGATTAGAAACTGTCACCGAACCAATCGAGGAAATATTAGCTGAGCCATCAATGGTAGTGGGCTGAGCTGTCTAGTTCCAGGCAATTTTTTTGCGGATTGGCCAGTCTCGGTCTGAACCGTTATGGGTCTGGAACGGCTTTCATCAAGGCTAGGGCCTAGTGTGGTGGGATTTCAACATGCAGGACCCCTGTTACCTCCACTATGAGTAAAAAAGATGTCGGTGTTCGTCATACCCCACCCATCATTGATAAGCGAAGAAGTTTCGGGAATCGTGACGACGGGATTGAAGTCATTCATTTTGTTACATAACTACCTAGGTAGGTACCTTGTATATTTACCACGTATATACTGACCCGTACCCAAGTGCCTTTAACTGATGAGTTGTTGGTCAAGGTTGTAAGTAGACAGTGAGCACCATATCTATTTCTAGTACATAATCTCATAATACGTAGTAGCTACCTACGGAGTACCTTAACTTAGGTATAAGAATTCGGATGTGGGAGGGGTAAGACGGAACGAAGTTGGGAGAAGAAGAGGGGAATAACTGGGCGATTGGAGAAAAGAATGTACGTGGTATTATATAAAAGGAGAAGTTAGGTAGGGAAGGTCCCCAGCTTGCCCAGCAAAACCCTTAACAACTTCATCAGATTTGGTTCGGAAATTTTGTTACGGAAAAGGGGAAGTTAAGGTTCCTGGCAGAGTTACTCCTTTCAATCCCGTCCTTGATTTACTTCAAGATTGTTGCCGGCTTTAAAATGACTATTAAGTAGGGGATTCATGCCGGGTTCCGCGGGTAGCTCGCTTCACGATCCTAATTATTAATCACAATACCCCTACGTAGGTGCACTGATTGAAATAATTGGAGCCAGTTGACTTTGTCCCGTTCCCCGGCATATCACCGCCTTACCTGAGGTCCTTCGATACCTAGGTACCTACCTAGATACCAGGGTTCATCACACCCTACGCGCAAGGGTAAACCGGCACTTGGCCGTCTTCAACCTTTGCTGCTGCTGAGGTGCCAACACGCAAAGGCAAAGCAAATTCCATCTGTCACTTGTACCGCATACAATCGAGAGCAATCTCATTTTATACCTTATTGGAAAGACTTTAATCGACTCGGAATCTCAGGTTCTACTCGCGCCGGAGTCCGGAGTCGGAAATATACCTAACTCCGAAATTTGCCCAGTACAGTCAAGTACCTAGGTAGGTACCTTGGCAGATAGTATATGAGCCTGTGCGCCTTCTCGAATTCTAGTACTCCTGCAGGCTCTACGTATATAGTACGTGTCAAGGACTACGGTGGCGGGCGAAAAAAACCACCCCTTGTCGCCGTGTATCTATGCGTGGGCCTTTATTAACTTAACTGTTCGCGGGAACTACTAAGTACTTAAATTATTTTTTTTGTTCAAAACTATTACCAAAGTCGGCAAAGCCCACAAAGCCCACACCAGCGGACACTGCACTGGGGAATTGATTTTTACCCTTACAACCATAGTAATAATTAACACGCTGGTACTTCTGGTTTGAGAAAAATGCAATCAGTCGGTTGTCAGGTGCATATGTTAAACTTGGGGCTTAGCTGTGGATCACACGAGCAAGCGTACACAATACGTTAGTTAGTACAGCATATTATGACTCGAATAAAGTTTGAGGCGGCTGCAACTACGTAGTATGGAGGCGACGCGGTAAAGAGGGTCGGTCGGTAGGTGGTGATTCGCGGGCCGGGCAGCCGCTGCCAGGAACCCGTCGAATAGAAATCTCGATCGTGGGCCTCCGTTATCCAGTCTCCGCGGTGCATTTGCCTACCAGCTTGCTACATCTGCCGTACACATTAGTTACCCTGTTACGCTCGATTTCATCCCAGACGGGAGCCTGCCATGACGAAGCTCTTCCCAGTAGTTAAGCCGTAAACCAACCTTGTTACTTTGTTGAAACTTCGATTGCCTGCCTAGTTCAAAACTAGTTCTAGAATCTAGAAGTAGAAAATTCCGAGGAATCACCGTCGTCGATGTTTTTGACCCGGCAACTTTTTTTTTTCTCTCTTCTTCTTCTCTTTCTCCCTCTCCACACATGGAAGGTGCCAACTGTTGCAGTTCGTCTATTCTAGAAATAGACCTTAGTTGTTTAGGTAGGTACCTAGGTAGGTAGGGAGGTAAGGTAAAGTAAGGTAACAAATACCTTTAGCTACCTACCTACTTCATACCTTCTAGGACTGTTGCCTTTGAATGGCCCAATCTAGAACGAGCACAATCCTCAAAAGGCAGGATGCCTGTGCCCCACCTACGTCTCCAAAACAACCAATAGAGTTGAGCCAATTAGAAGGTGTTAGCGTAAGTGGAGAAAAAAAGTTCGGTTGCCGGCCCTGAAGACATCGCAACTCGCAAGAGCAGCTCATCATCATCTGCACCGTTGGGAATGAGTTTTACCTCAAGAACAAACTGCTCGATAATTTTACTTTTGTGACATACGTACAGGTCACACGGTCTAAGCTACTCGGGCTCATCGTGCACTGCCTGCTGTCAGAAGTAGCGAAGACCACAACCCTAAGCCAACATGCTTCCTGCGGTACGTGACTGGCTCCGACTTCGGCGCCCACCAAGCTCACTCGCCATGTTGGTGTCTGACAATACTATATTTTAATAGAGACGTAGCCTGGCGCTCGTCGCCACGCGAGGCTGCCGCAGGCTCCCCAGCCTTTTGCCGGTTGTTCGCCGTACACAACAAGTCAGGCCGCTGAGCTCGACCCCCAGGTTACGGCAGAATGCGTTCCACTCACAGCTGCAAGACACACCCTCGGACCTATTCTCCTCCTTCCAGACACCTCCTTCGAACCCCCAGACCCTCACCGAGAAGATCGTTCAGAGATACTCTGTTGGCCTTGCGCCGGGAAAGAAGGTCAAATCCGGCGACTATGTGACCCTGTCACCGCACCACTGCATGACGCACGACAACTCGTGGCCTGTTGCCCTCAAATTCATGTCGATCGGAGCCTCCAAGATCCATGACAACAGGCAGGTTGTCATGACCTTGGACCACGATGTCCAGAACAAGAGCGAGTCCAACCTCAAGAAGTACAGGCAGATTGAGGAGTTTGCCAAGACACACGGCGTAGACTTCTACCCTGCGGGCCGTGGCATCGGTCATCAGATTATGGTTGAGGAGGGTTACGCGTGGCCAGGCACGGTTACAGTCGCGTCGGACAGCCACAGCAACATGTACGGAGGTGTTGGCTGTCTCGGTACGCCCATGGTTCGTACTGACGCCGCCTCCATCTGGGCTACCGGGAAAACGTAAGTTGGGCTGCATCAAGATATCACAGACCACCGCAGGGATGGATGACTGACTGCGAGACACGTGGGCAGGTGGTGGCAGATTCCCCCTATCGCCAAGGTGACGTTGACAGGTGTGCTACCCCCTGGTGTCACTGGAAAGGATGTCATCGTCGCACTTTGCGGTCTGTTCAACAATGACGAGGTTCTAAACCATGCGATTGAGTTCACCGGTTCGGAGGAGACGATGCGCAGCATTCCTGTGGACGATCGTCTGGCCATCGCAAACATGACGACGGAATGGGGCGCCTTGGCTGGACTTTTCCCGATCGATTCAGTCCTTCAAGGGTGGCTCCGCGGCAAGGCGACCACTTCTGCCATGTTCGGAGGCGGCCGGGACGTTTTCACACACGAGAAAATCGAGGAGCTCATCCAGAACCAGCTGAGGGCCGACCCCGGAGCGAAATATGCCAAGTCGCTGTACCTGAACCTATCAACACTGGCCCCCTTTGTTGCCGGCCCCAACTCGGTCAAGGTCGCTACCCCCCTCAAGGACCTTGAGGCTAAGGATATCAAAGTCAACAAGGCCTACCTAGTCTCATGCACAAACTCCCGGGCTTCCGATATCGCTGCCGCAGCTAAAGTTTTCAAAGAGGCTTCCAAGGATGGCAAGCCCGCAGTCATTGCGCCTGGTGTCAAGTTCTACATCGGAGCCGCATCCACACTTGAGCAGGCCGCCGCCGAAGAGGCCGGCGACTGGAAGGTGCTGCTAGACGCAGGTGCCCAGGCCCTTCCCGCAGGCTGCGGACCGTGCATTGGACTAGGCACGGGTCTTTTGGAGCCCGGCGAGGTGGGAATCAGCGCAAGCAACCGCAACTTCAAGGGTCGGATGGGGTCGACGGACGCCAAGGCCTACCTTGCCAGCCCGGAAGTCGTGGCCGCTAGCGCTCTCAAGGGCAAGATTGCCGGTCCTGGCTGGTACGAGAAGCCCGAGGGCGTGGAGAAGGTCATTATCGGCGAGGGCAACGGTGATGCAGTCCATGACAAGGCCGTCAGCATAGAAGAGGCACTGGCTAAGCTTCTTGGGGAAGCGGAAAGCATGATTTCTGACGCTGAGCAGAACCTGGGTGGCTCATCGCAACAAGCCGAGAGTGCCGAGGAGGAAACCCTGACCGAGATTCTGCCTGGGTTCCCCGAGCGGGTCGAGGGTGAAATCGTTTTTTGCGATGCGGACAACATCAACACGGATGGAATCTACCCTGGCAAGTACACATACCAAGACAACGTCTCGACGGAGAAGATGGCCGAGGTGTGCATGGAGAACTACGACAAGGAGTTTGGCAAGGTTGCGCGGGAGGGTGATGTGCTGGTGGCGGGTTTCAACTTTGGCTGCGGCAGCTCCCGTGAGCAGGCCGCCACGGCGATCCTGGCCAAGCGCATCCCGCTCGTGGTTGCGGGCAGTTTCGGTAACATCTTTAGCCGCAACAGCATAAACAATGCGCTCATGGGCGTCGAGGTGCCAAGGCTCGTCGAGAGGCTGCGGGAGACATTTGGCGGCAAGGAGCAGGGTGAGGAGAACAAGGCGCTCACGCGCCGGACGGGTTGGACATTCGTCTGGGATGTCAGGAGGAGCAAGGTCACCGTGACCGAAGGCAGTGGCGGTGAGACGTGGAGCCAAAAGGTTGGCGAGCTGCCTCCCAACGTCCAGGAGATTATTGCCAGGGGAGGGCTCGAGAAGTGGGTCAAGAGTCAAATCGAGGCTTAGATGTGTGGGTAGAGAGTGCAGCTGGACAGGGTACGTCATTTATGTTTCTTGGTGATTGTTTAATATTCTGTTTGGGGGTGCCATGTTGCACGCATGATGTGTTTATACCAGGATATATGGGCTATTGCCAGGCGTCTAAAAAAAGGGAAATTTAAAGAGTCATTTTGTTTGCCACGTGCTAGTCATTCTGACAGGCACCGTGAACATTGTTTTTTCTGCATGGTAAACAAGACGAAATTTCAAGTTTTTGTTGTATTTTTGGAACATTTAAAAAAAAAAAAAAAAAAAAGGAAAACCACACAATATGTACATGAAGAGGCGGTCGTTGCGAGGTATCATATGTACCGAACAAAGTAATAAGAAAAGTATGCTCACATGCCCGACAACCCGAGAAAAGGAAATCCAGTGCGCCACCGGTATGCAAAAATGCCAAAAGCCAAAGACCAAAAAAGGGGGAAAAGGATAAAAAGACCAAATCATAAAGGACCGATTCATAAAAGACCAAATCAAGAAAGGAAAAGAAGAAAATAAACGTTGGGAAAAAAGAAAAGCGAAGGAAACCGTCATCACACCCAGCAGCCGAAAAATCATGCAAGCAGGTAGACGAGACCGGCGAGAGCGGCAAGCCGGAAGCCAGGGTTGACGGAGGAGGCACCGGCGGTGGGGAGGGGCGTGCCGGGCCTGGTGGCGTTCCCAACGGGCAGGGTGCCGGAGGGCCTGATGGGAGTGGGGGTGGTCGGGGGCCTGACGGGGGTGGGGGTGTTTGGCTTTCCGGGGACGTAGGTGGGCTTGGAGGGCCCGGTGTAGTTGCCGCCCATGGTGACGGTGACGGTGACGGTGACGGGCAGGCAGGAGGAGGCCAGGTAGCCGCCGCCGCTGCCGCTGCCGGGGTAGGGGCCCATGAGCGGCACGGTGGGCTGGACGCTGGCGGGCGACGTGGGCTTGGGGGGCTGCTGCTGCTGCTGCTGCTGCTGGCCGGTGGGGGTCTTGTCGGAAAAGTTGCAAGTCTTGACGATACGGTCAATGTTGTCGCGCTGGTCGTTGGAGGCCTTTTGCGCGGTGAAGCACTGCTGGCAGGCAACGGCGGCCGAGGCGACGTCAAAGTCCTTGTTGGGGCACACGCAGGCCGCCTCGCTCTTGTCGCTGTTGTTCTTGTCCCGCTGGTTGTAGCACATCTCGCTCAGCTCCTGGATGTCGGCGCACGTCTCGGCGCAGGCGGACGGGACGTCCTTGCTGTCGATCCTGAGCTCCGTGCCGGCCACGAAGGGAGCCAGGGCGGCGGTGGCGAGGAGGATGATGGATGAGGAACGCATCTTGATTTCTGTTTTGTGGGGAGAGAAAAAAGAAAAGAAAAAAAGAAAAAAACACCACAAAAAGATAGTAATGAGAGTAAAGAGTGAGTGAGTGAGTGAGCGTGTATTACTGAAAATGAGAATGAAAAAAAAAGGAAAAAAATGACGCGATTAGGGTCGAAGACTCGAGAGTAGTCTGGGGTGGAGAGAGGAACAAGACGTTAAAGGAGAGTGGGATACGGGACATATTTAACATGATTTTTCTTTAGTGATGCCATCATCATAGACCCTTGAAATCCAACCAAGCATCCATCGAGTTACAAACATAGCACGCCTATATTTTGCAAGCCATGATGATCGCCGCCGGGTTAGCAGCAAATAGTTTTGCGGTACTTACAATGGGTTGCGATGCATATTCGGGGCGGTCCCCCTGTGATGCGTGCTATATCCTGACCATGTATTTCCACAAATTCTTTACCACAGCCACATTTTCCCCACAATGTGCAATGGGGGAGGGAGTGGGGGGGTGAGGCAAGAGGTCTTGGCAGGTGGGAAAAATAGCTTGACAAGCTTGATCTGCTCCTAATGTTAGGAACAAAACCGGCTGTCAAAACAGTTTTCCCCCCTCCCCCCCTTGGGAAGGGGGTGGAATCGATAACCCTGCGGTTTCGTTGCAAATATAGTGGCGCCCAGGGGTGGCGTTTTACATAGCATGTGGGGGACCCCTTCTGCAAGCCGGCGATTCATTCTGCAGCCTCTCCGCGTCGAAAAGAGGAAAAAGAAAGAAGGGGAGAATGGAACTAACCCTGAACTTGGAACTCATGCGACGGATCAACAGAGAAGAAAGCCAGCATCGGCCCGCAGATCATAGATGGGAATAACCCCAAAACAATGGCGGCACGCGCCACCCCGCGGGTGACCGTGGGGGGGTTTTTTTTTTGCTCAAATCTTTTTTGCTCAATGCATTTATTTGTTCCCCTGAGAGCATTGCCGAACCGGAAACAGGGAAAGGGGGACAAGAAGGGAAAAAAGGCAAAATCACGACCTTGTCTCCTCAAAGGTTGCTTAATATCCAATCAAGGCGATACGGGCCATCGTTAAGCTACGTCGTTCTAAATGTTAATATGGGGGATCGGTAGATTTGTGTTACGATCAAGGTATCGGGTAACCTGTTCTTAGGGTAAAGTACAGTGGGTTGAAGCAACTGAGCGTCTGACTGGGTAACTGGGGTTCTCAATGACTGGGGGTGAAGTTATGATCGTTCTCAAGTAAGTATTGAGGTTAACTAGAGTTTGATTGCTGCTAAGCAATCCTAGAATCGAATCTATCTACATGGTAATGAGCGTGCCTTATATAGACTATGTCCCTCGACGTGATATGCTTGATATGTTCCATAGCCGACATATCACTTGTTCTGCTATGATTGATATGCGACATATCAATCATATCCCTCTCTTGGCAATCACGTGATGTCACGTGTCTTTTCCCCTTATGTAATCCTTTCCCGCCGGTCGGTGATTCTTTTTGGCGAATGTCGTCAGGAGGGGTGTGACCCCACCTGGCCTCCTTGGTGCTGGCCCAACTTGTTTGGTCGTAACATCAGGTCTCCTCTCCTTTGGCCAAGTCCCTTTGGCCTTTAAATAGTCCGTATTCCCCTGATCCTTGTCTTCTGGTTCTATTCCTTTTTTGCTAACTGCTTTGCGCCATGTTTAGTCGAGTTAACAAATCTCGCGGTCGCTCTTCCACCGCTCGTCGCAACGACTTGCTTTCTGTGCTTTTTTCTTCGGCGGTTGAGATGCCTTCTTGTTCTGCTTGCGAGTCGCAAGGGATTGCAAAATGCGCTGTGTCGCCTCGTGATTCCTCTCGTTGTGTCGAGTGCGTCCGCCTCGGTCGCTCGCGATGTGATGTAATGGGTGTTTCGCGGGAGCAGTTACACAGGATCGCGGTTCAACATTCGAAACTCGAGTCTGAGTTGGAGGCGGCGGAGGAGAAAGTCCTTCGCCTGCGCAGACAAAAGAAAATGTGGTTTGAAAAGATGATGAGGGCGGTCCGTCGTGGTATTGACAATCTGGAGGAATTGGATCGGGTGGAGCGTGAAGAGGCAGAGCAGGAGGAGCGGCGGCGATCAGCCGAGGTTCTTCCTGAAATATCCCTGGAATCGCTTCTTCCGGATTCCAATTTTGTCTGGGATTCGACTTTCCCGATGGGTCCTTTAAATCCTTCGTTGTTGGATGAGATGAATGTTTTTGCGCAACATTCCGTTGGTACGTCGTTTTTCTGGTGTTTTTGTTTTGTGTTGCATACTGATCGTTTTTTTGTAGGTTCGTCTGGTGGTATGGTTTCGAGTCCTGGTCGGCCTTTAATTTCTGGGAATGGTAGGTGGTGCTTTTTGTGAGGATCAGGCCCCCAGACCTACCCTCAGAATCACGACTCGGCTCTACCAGCCACGCTGAGCCAGGGATCGGACAAGGGTCCACTTACTCCGGATTTAAGCGCGTCTCTTGAGCGCGTCGTTGATTGTAATTTCTCTCTTCTCTTCAGTTTAGAATTTTCGTCGATAGCGCCTAATACACTGAGGTTCTCCAATGTATGCCTGGCCGTGACATAATTCTAAACTCACTATAATTTGCTGGTGAAGCAATTAAAATATATCGTTCAATCCCTTTATTCAATCGTTCACCACGTCGGCTGTGCACGACGGTAAACTAGGCCACAGAAGACACCATTCGCGAAATCAATGTCGCCGCGTAAGAATTACGGCCCACCGATTCGCCAATCCCAACGCGTGACAAACGCAAACTCAGCAAAGCCAGATAATTTGGCTTCCGGCACTGCTACTCCCAACACCGAAGACTCGGATCAAAACGGAGAGATTACAGTTGCCCCAGTGAGCCCAGAGCCAGTAGAGCCCGCTCCTACCAGCGCCAACACAGAGCCTGAAGAGCCCGTTGAGCCCCAATCCGACACAGAGCAAGATCAGCCAGTCGACAGCATCGAAGTTGACGGATCGTACGAGTACGAGTCAGTTTCTGAGCACCCAGGAGAGGCGCGAAACCCTCCCCACCAACCTTCTGCCAAAACGTTAGACGGCAGGAACGAAATTCCGAAATTTCCAAGCAGAGCGCCCTCGCCTGTCGTCCAAATGAGAAGCGAAATGGCAGACGAAAGCGAAAACACTGCCGGCCAGGCTACAATCACTCAATCACAGCTGCAAGATCTTTTGGCCACCATTGCCCAACTTAAAGACCAGCTCGCCACCCGGAGTAACAATGCCACCCGTCAAACCCGCGGTATTACGCCTTTGAACAGCGCCTTTGGAGGGGCTGAGTTTAAGCCCCATGGTATCGCTGCCCGGACAGCATTTAAGCCTTACGGAAGTAACCAAAATGCTAAAAACCCTGCCTACGACAGGACGGCACGTAAAGCCGGCATCGACCCCGGCATGTTTGATGGTGATAAGGATCGTTTTGATAAATGGATCACTAAAATCGCAGATAAATTTGTAGAGGACGACGAAACTTACAAAACAGAAAGAAGCCGCATGGCAGTGATCAATTCCCTGACTGAAGGGCTTGCCAACGACCTTATCCAAGGCCGTTATGAATCCACCATTATGCCTTTCAGCAGCGCAGCCGAAATGGTCGCGACCCTAGCCGCTGTTTACCACGATGATAATCAAGCCTCCAAAGCCCGTGAGGAGCTTCGTCACCTGAAGTTTAGTCTGTCGGACAAGTCAACAGACATCCACCAGTTTATTGGCAAGGTTAACAGCCTAGCCGATAAAGCCAACATTGCCAAAACGGAACGCAAGTTGGTTCTCTATGAGCACATTCCTGCCAACCTGAACCCCCAGCTTCTCAGCCTATCCAAAGACCCAAATATCTCGTACGAGACCTTTGCCGGAGAAGTTGCGAACTCGGCGCTGGCCCAACAACGCGCTTGGGAGGAGCTCCGCGAGAACCGCAAAAAGAGGGAAGAGCGCCGTGAGCGTTCAGCCAGCGCCGAACGCAAACAACGTCGACGCGAGAATCGCCGGCACAGCCAGGAAGCCAAGAACCAAACCCGCACACAGACCATTGACGCCCCGAAGTCGCCCAGCAGAGAAAACGCCAAATTGGTCACTGAGGGTAGATGCTTCCTTTGCAAAGAAGCCGGGCACCTGGCACGCAATTGCCCCCAAAAGGCCGCTCACATCGCCGCCGTTCTCGCCCTTCAACACGAAGGCGATCGAGAGGCTTGTGAACGATCCGGCCACAGCTTATCTTCGTCGGATTCGGAAAACTGCTAAGGCTGCCGGAAGTCTCCTCGGCAGTCTGCGTGCCTCAGATAGCTAAAATCGATAGATCACCTAAATCAAACACCTTTCTTGCTCCCATTCGATTGCAAGACAAAGGTCGTGGTCTTAACGCCCAAGCTCTCTGTGACACCGGAGCAGATGTGTACTTATCCATCCGACCGAGCCTCGCGAAAAAGGTCGCCCAACGTTTAGAGCTACCCATCAAAAAGCTCCCCAAACCTTTGGACTTTGGAGATTTTAACAGGAAGGTCACCGCAAGAGCCACCGAATACCTTCGGCTCACCTTGCAAATCGACGGACGACAATTCCCACGGCAGAAATTCATCCTCCTCGAAACGGCACACGATGTGTTTATCGGACAAGAATGGTGGACGAAGCATCGAGTAGGCTTATTCCCAGCTACCCGCAGCTTCGTTTGGCCCAACGACCTGCCCGCCATGGCCCAATACTCACCGGCAATCGTCGTACAACGTTCAAATCCGCCTCTGGACCTCGAGGCCCAAGCTGACGCAGTCCGCCGGGACCGCAAGATGGAACAAGAAGACCGTCGCATCCAGGTCCGCAAGATACTTCAAGGCCCTAAACGCCAACACGGAAACCAGGCTCAGATCACAGAAATTAGCGCCTTTCCGACTATCCCAAAGACCGTTTCCAACAAAGCCCTGCCAGCAAATATTTGTGCCCTTCTTAACGACCCACGTCAAGATCGATGGAAGCGATCCCCGTTACCCACGGAGCCTATACCGCTGGTACCAGTAAACGATACGCCTACAACCAGCCTTAATGCGGTATTAGCCCTGCAATGGAACAAGACTCACGATGGACATCCCATTCCATTTCCTGCAGGCGAAGACCCGGAGCACATCGCGCAAGTACGAGCCAAGTTACCCAAAGCACTTGCCCACCTTGAAGGTTTCTTTTCCAAAAAGGCGTCGACGATTCTCCCGCCTAGCCGACCCGGCTTCGACGTGGTTTTGGAACTCGAGAAACCTTTGGAGGGGAGGCCAGCCCGCTATTCGACCCCTTTCGCGATGATGGAGTTGGAAAAAGAAACCATCGACGAACTTCTGAGGATCGATTTCATTGAACGGACAATGGAGGAGACCGCAGCTTCGACTCTATTCGTTCCTAAACCGCAATCGAAGGAGCAACGTTTTTGTGTGGATTACCGATGGGTAAACAAATTCATCAAAGGACGACAAGTACTTGCCCCCGACGTGGCCGGGACGTTGAGCAAATGTGGAAAAGCCCGGAGGATGACCAAGATCGACATTATCCGAGCTTTTAACAGATTGCTAATGGATCCGAACTCACGGTACTTAACGGCGTTCAAAACGCGACAAGGGACGTTTCAGTGGAAGGTCTTACCCTTTGGACTGAAGGTCGGACCCGCCTGGTTCCAAGCTTTTATTAACGCTCAGCTTAATGAACTGCTGGACGCTTTCGCGAGCGCCTACGCAGACGACGTGTTGATTTACACCGAGGATAAATCAGAGCAAGTCCATTTTGAGCAAACCGAGGAGGTTATTTACAGGCTGCACAAAGCCGGACTCCAAGGCGATATCAAAAAGTCAAGTTTCGGCGTTTTCGAAATCGAGTACCTGGGTTTACTTCTAGAAATCGGTAAAGGTATCCGCATCGACCCCAAAAAGGTCGAAGCCATCACCAGCTGGCAATGGGACGACGTCACCTCCGTTTCCGCAGTACGATCCTTCCTAGGCCTATGTAATTTCGTTCGGACGTTCTGCCATCACGCCAGCGAACAAGCAGAACCTCTGACCCGATTATTGAAAAAGGGAGTCCCGTTCGAAAAAGGCCCCGAGCAGAAGGCCGCTTTTGAAGCGCTGAAACAACTGGTGGTCACCGCCCCCGTAATGAGTTTCTTCAAACCCGGTATGCCTGTCAGGATGGACACCGACGCCAGTGGCAGGGCCACCGCCGGGGTCGTGTGGCAGCAACAGGACGATGGCAGCTGGAAGCCAATCGGCTATTCGTCCAAAACCATGTCCCCTGCTGAACAAAACTATCCGATTCAGGACCAGGAGCTATTAGCTGTGATTAATACGCTAAAGGACTTCGAACCAGCCCTATTGGGTACCAAGTTCTGTGTTTTTACCGATCACCAGGCCTTGATTTATTGGTCGACCAAAAAACTTTTGTCCGCTCGCCAGATACGATGGGCTGACTACTTGGCCAACTTCGACATCACCTTTAAATACCGTCCCGGCAAGGATAATGTGGCAGCCGATGCCCTTTCGCGCAAAACCGTCGACAACCCTACGGTCAAGGCCCGAGCTGTGCTAGACCGCACCATGGCATTAATCCCTCCGGAAAAGATTAACTTCCAACCCGGCGAGCCCCCTCCAACAATTAACAACTTGGAACCCTCCGCACCTCAAGGAGCTGACCTAGTGGCCCTTATCCTGGAAGAGAACCTAAAACAGAACCTAGGTCGCCATGACAGTCTGTTAACGGTACCCGAGACTACCCAGGATGGCAAGATCTTCTTAAGAACGGCTCTCATCCGCGAAGCTCATGAGCCCAAGATCTTCGGCCATGGAGGCCAGAATAAAACCCTCAGCCGCCTGAAAAAGGACTATTGGTGGCCCGACCGAAATCGAGACGTCAAACGCTACATTAAGAATTGTCGCGAATGTCAACGCAACAAGGTACGACATGATAAGACGCCTGGGCTGTTGCACCCACTGGAGATCCCTAGACGGTGTTGGCAGCACGTAATGGTAGACGGCAAAGATATGCCCAAGGATAAAGAAGGCTATAATTACGTCTGGGTCTTCATCTGCCGATTGACCAAACTTTTGGCCACCCTACCGGGAAAAAAGACAGACACCGCGGAGACCTTGGCCATGCGGTATTATCAGACTGTGTACCGTTGGAAAGGCGTCCCCGACTTATGGCTTTCCGACAACGCCGGACCGTTTATATCCGAGTTCCTAAACACTTTAAACGAGTTGACAGGAACAAAGCATAAACATGGAAGCGCCCGCCACCCTCAAAGTCAGGGCAGCGTCGAAATTACCAACGCTGAATTGGATCAGAAAATGCGCTTCTATGTAGACAAATACCAAACGAATTGGCGACGGCATATTCCCGCCTTCGACTTCGGCCACAATTCGTCCGTTCACGCCTCTATCGGCATGGCACCGATCGAAGCAGAAACAGGAGCTCGCCCTAGAGACCCGCTCTCTCTACCTTTACCCGAAGAAGACCTGGAGACCGGTCAGCAACAAAAGGCGCTGGAAATGGTCCGCCAAGCTCGGCAAGCTCAGGAGCTGGCCCGCAACAATGGACTCGGAGCGCAGATAGAGCAACAGAGGCAGGCTAACAAGAAACGGCGACCGGTCGACTTTACGGTGGGAGATGCGGTTTACGTTAGCAAAAAGGGTTTTTCCACCGAAGCTCCTACGACCAAGTTGGACTCGCAAAATGCAGGACCATGGACGATTCTCGGGGAAAAGGGTCACAGCTTCATTCTCGACACCCCTGCCTGGTATAAAGGTAGTAAGCTGTTCCACGCCAGCCGACTGCGCAAAGCAGCAACGGATCCATTACCTCAGCAGTATCAAAAGCCGGAACCACCGGTCGAGATTAACGGAGAACCGGAGTGGGAGGTGGAGCAAGTGTTGGCCTCGCGACTATTCGGACGAAAGAAGACGTTGCAATATCAGGTATCGTGGGTCGGACTCGACCCTGATGGGACATGGTATGAGGCCCGCGACTTGAAAAATTCACCAGTACTGCTGGATACCTTTCACAGGGAGTACCCGGACGCAGCAGGACCTCCGGTAAATTTGCAACAGTGGATCAGGAGCGCAGCAGAGGATATTTTTGCGGAAGACGGACCCGAGGACAATGTTGCCGAGCACGATGCGAAAAAGACACGAGAGCGGAGGAAGGCCCCGAGGAGACACACGTGACAAACTCAAGACTCTGACCGCCTACGTCGATCAGGCCTTAGAGGGGGGTAATGTGAGGATCAGGCCCCTAGACCTACCCTCAGAATCACGTGAGGATCAGGCCCCTAGACCTACCCTCAGAATCACGACTCGGCTCCACACCGAGCCAGGGATCGGACAAGGATCCACTACCTCCGGATTTAAGCGCGTCTCTTGAGCGCGTCGACGATTGTAATTTCTCTCTTCTCTTCAGTTTAGAATTTTCGTCGATAGCGCCTAATACACTGAGGTTCTCCAATGTATGCCTGGCCGTGACAGATTGGACTACCTGTAAAAGGCCCTATTGCAATATTTGGAGATAATACAGGCTCTATAGCTAACGCACACAACCCTACGCACCACCAACGTACTAAACATACGTTATTAAAATTTCACTACGTAAGGGAGTTAGTTACAGAAGGATTAGTGACCCTAAAATACCTGGAATCCAAACAAATGCCCGCTGACGGCCTTACAAAGCCCCTAACGCTTCCAATTCACAAGGTTTTTTTAGAGCTTATAGGGTTAAAACCCCTGTAAACTTAGTTTTTACCTATTGAATTGTAGGGCACCTAGTTAGTTCGTTAGCTAACTACCACCATTTTTCTCCTTTGTTTGCAATTATTGGATTTTTGTTAGCCCGACACCAACCGATCTACCCAAACCTACCCTGCTCAGGTTGATTATTAAGCAACTTATACCAACCTTATACCCGAAGTCAAATCCGAATTTAATTAGCTCGCGTTTTGGGCGACCTAGCGATTTTTTAATCTACCCTATATATTAAACTCTTCTGGGATCCACAACAACGAACAGCCAGATTAGCTACCTGGCTTAGTAGTAAGTTCCGTTGGTTATAATCTGTAGGTCGTGGGTTCGAATCCGGGGGTTGTTACAATTCTGGGGG